>NC_040908.2:19015256-19615256 GCF_004126475.2 Phyllostomus discolor
TATCTCAGTGAAATTGCTATTAAAAGACAACATACAGTCATTGTAGAAAATTTAGCAAGTGCAGAAAGGTAAAAAAGGTAAGGTAGCAATGTCATAATCCCATTCATAGACATTTATATCTCATGGATATTTTATATAGTTATGTTCTGTGTATAATTTTGAACCCTGCTTTCTGTTACTTAGTAATGTATGTAAGAATTTTACATCTCATTAATAGCGCTTTTCAAAAGTCTTTCAAAAGCCGCATAACATTCCAGCGTATTGCTCTATCACCGTCTCCTTGCTGTTCTTCAGCTGTTGAACAAACATACTTTTCCTACCTTCTCATTATTATGTGGGGAAAAAAGATCTTTAACAGTCACATTTTTAAAAAAGGACCTATGCCTGAGTTTTAGGATTATTTCTTTACTCACAAAAGTGGGAACATTGATAAAATGTTCAGAATTATTTTTACTATTTTGGTAGAACAGTAATTTCTAATTGTTAAAATGTATGTGTTTATTGTAAAAGGTTTAATATTTCTATGTTTATTTCCTTTAATACTGACCACTTCTATTTATTAAATATTAACTTTATTACTAAATAAATTTAACTGAATATACTTTAAATGATTTAATTATATTATAATAAATAATAACCTCTAACAAACATAATTATGCATTTATATTTACTCTTTTGTAAATGGATGTTAGTATCTTTTCTCATTTATCAGGTTTTTAAATCAAAGTATGTGAACAATTTATATATAATTTATACAAACCTATGTGTATGTGCACATATGTTACATATACCATTTTTCTAGTATATTGCTATAGTTTGCCTAAGGTTTTCCTAATTTTCTTTTTCATAATTCCTTTTTTGAAAGAGATTGTAATTATTTTTCTAGTGAAATCCATGAATTCTTTTCTTTTGCTTTCTGTGGTTTTATACACAAAAGCATGTTCTTTCGATAGGAAAAAGTAGCGAAATAAGTAAAAGTTTTCTTCTTTTGTAAGTGTCTCCATGCAAGGGAAGGACCCAGGTTCATGTCTCACTGTGGCAGGCAGGCAGTGAGTGGGCGGAGACCCAGCTGCCCTGTGAAACCGAAGCACCTCCCACTGGCATCTGAATTGGTGCCGTACCCCTTCCTGCAACAGAACACCAGCCACTCCTTTTGTTCCCAGCCCTTCCCCTCCTGGCCCGAATCCACAACTTGCCCACCAGCTCCTTAAGCCAGGCATCTCAGACCAAATTAAACATGCATCAGAAAGGTATCATTTCTTCCCTCCTACACAGGGTTAGTGGTGGGTGAAGATGGCAGGCACTGGAAGTTACTGTTCACTTTTATGTGATGACTATTTCCACTCTAGTGTCATATCCTGTCATGTATCTTCTTTCTTCCCAACCTTTCTGCTGCTTTTCATCAGTTTATTCCTGAAAACTCTTGTCATCTGTGCCAACCTTCACATTCCAAATGTATTGATCACTACTGCTTTCTTCAGCTTGCATTCTCTGGCCCACCCAAATGGATGTTACAATTGCCCTGTGGATAGTCTGGGCTTATTTTGACCCAAGCCCCTCCTCATAATTATCCTGCCTTGCACACCCATCTTCTTCCTCACTGCTCATTTCCTATGTGAACCACGGTTCTCCAGGGGCTCGCCATGCAACCTCGGATAAGTGATCTCAGATTTTCACATCCTACATCATCTCTGAAATGTTGGGATTGGACTCCACATGGATAATGCTCAGAGTAAACAGATGATGAATGAATGATTCATTCATTGCCACTCTCCTATTCTCAGCCATTGCTGTCCTAGCTGGGCTGCTCCTCTCTAATTGGCCTCCCTGAAACCCAGGATTCACGCCATCAGTCACTGCCACCCCTAGGAACACTCATGTTGTATAGTCCATGTGGCACTCTGCCGGGCTGCTGGGAAACCTCTTTTCACCTTCCTGTTCTTCCGCTCCGGTGTGTCAGGGGCCTGACATGTTCCAGGCACTGTGTTTGACTGCCGATGCCACTCACAGGCTATCATCCCTCAGAGAACTTTAACTCCTTGGAAGAGGTGCAAACCTGCAACAGACAAGTGTAGATACTTAAGTGCCAAGAGATGTTATGCGAGTGTCATGTACCCCTGATACTGTGAGGACGAGGGTGCTTCATCCCTGTGACTGTGACTCCCTTCTAATCCTGAGAAAAGCATTAGACTAGGGACATTCTTCTGGATTCTGGCCCTATCCTAAGGAAAAATAAGAGGATGAGGAACAGAAGGAAAGACAGCCTGGGAAGACGAGACACCCACCTGCAGCGTGGTACCTGGAATTGAATCCTGGAACAGAACGATGACACCAATGGAAAATCTGGTGAAATCCAAATCCAACCTGGACTTTAGTTTGAAAAGGCAGAAAAGGCAGCGTATCAGATTCTAGCGTGGACTGTGAGAAACTGTGTGAGCTTGGATAAGTTCTTTCAATTCACTAAGCCTGACTTGCTCATCTGCAAAAAAAAGGCAACAGCAATGCTGCCTGCTGGGCTGGTGTGAGCATTACACATGAGAATACAGGAACAGAGGTGATACATGCAGGATGAGGCAGTGCAGGGGCAGAGCAGGACACATTGTCGTTGGTGGTGTTATCTGCCGAGTTGTGCGGAGGCGAGTACTACAAAGTTCTGTGAAAGCCCAACGGCATGTGACTAGTTCTGCTTGCGTGCTTCTGTGATAACTTCACAAACGTGTTGCCATTTGAAGTTGGTCCTAACATATTGAACATGAAGGAAAGAAAAAATTAGCAGGCAGAGAAAACAGCACGTGTCAAAGCTTGGCGGTGGGAAAGGGCTGCTGCCCCCCTTGCCACTTAACCTTGCCCTCCACTCCACGTCTCCTGGTGCCTTTCCATCACGGTCTGGCACACTGTCCGGTGACATCCCCAGCTTCTCCTTCAGAAACCTATGGTGTGCTCCAGTTTTCCTTACTCGCCAATCACAGCCCTCCCTTTTTACAATAATAAATTACATAACATCCTTTTTCTTTAATTATGTCATTATCTTTCCTCAACCACATCAGCGTCCAGATGTCAGAATCCTGCTAGATCATAAATCTCCCCCTTTTCCAACATTCCAGCAACTCTGCTAATCTCATCTTCTTGATGGTCCTACATACTGACTTTGTCTTCACCTCACTAAGTGTACCAGCAACCTTTATCAAGTTTTAAATACATTACCTAATGCATTAATTTATTTCTCTTCATTTCTTTGTATCTTTTTGTATCTGTCTCTGTGTATCTCCTTGCATCTGCACATTTTAGCACTGTATTTCTTAAATTTGTAAATAACTAGAGGTGGTCTCTATTTTAACTCTGACGTGGACTTATCACAGTGTAAAAAGTCTCTCAGTTCCCTTTCACAGAGAATAATATTTTCTTTCCATCTCTTGGCACAAAAGAGAGAGGACATTTGTCCTGCATGCCTTTTTATTGGAGAGCTTCCTTTTATCATAGGAATTTTGTCCCTCATCCGAAAAGAAAAATGCCTTTTTTATCTATAGAATTCAACTGCCTCTATTCCCCCTTGGTTATTGTAAAGACTCCAAGATCACCTTCTTCAAGATAACTGGGTTGCCCCAAGTTATTCCAAATGTGTATGTCATTACTTATAATGAATTACTTCTGACCGTCTTCCCAATGTAAATGAAGAACGCATGGAAGATGTCTGGCTTACCCTGACAGACTTGGAGTGGAGGGTCTGATCTGCACATGGGAATGCTTAACTTGTCATCTTCTTTGAGAAAGTCAAAAGGAGCCCGAGGCACTAACAGTGTTGTCAGGCATTACGTGAGATCACCCAGCTACACGAGCTGTTGCGGGTCTTAAGTTCTCGAACTGAGAGATCTTGAGTATTTTTTAGAATGTGCTGAAAGAAATTATGGTGTGAGATGTTCTTTGCTGTCGACCACTCCTAGAGCTAATAGACTTGGAGTGTTGGAAAGGTATACAATAATTCTTAAAACAAAGTTCAGCTTGCTTCTTTAATTTCCCTTTTGGTAGTCAGTAGTTGGCAGCCAGGACTTACTTATAAATAAACGGAAAGGGCCAATAACACAATCAGTGAAACAGAAGTTTCTAGTAAACTCATTTCTATGTAAAATTAAACGAATAAGAAACAGATTCCTGAACTTCAATTAGTTTATGTGAATTTATTTTTTTCAGAAGCATTGGTTGAGACCTGGCTTATATCAGGATAAAATTCAAAAGGTTAATGCATCCCTAGTGGTTCCGAGATGCAACTTTGCTCAGGAAACAAGTAATTGTCACTAATGCATAAGGGGAAGGACTGTACAGCCAATCGAGTTCTCCCAGGGAAAACTTTTATATGCATTTTAAATATGACATTTTTGGAAGAAAACAATAGTCAGACATTGATTGCTAGGAGCTGGTTTCCTTAAAACAAATTCTGCTCTTTCTAGATGAGGGCTCCTTTCTCCCCCTCTGAGCACAAAGGGCTGGTGTGGTTTTCTTCTGTTCAAGACTGATTGATCTGATTAGAGCAGAACAACCTAATGGCCAAACAGAGCCATTTAGAAAACCAGCTCTACTTCTGCTACAAGTGTTCTCAAGTTATCGATGAGGCCAGTGCTCTCTCCATTTGTGTGAATGGTATACGTAGCATCTCCTAGAACACTTGCAAAGAGTTGTATTCTTTCTCAGTCAATAACTTCATGTTTAATCAAGGCATTCAAAAAACTCCCACCGCTTTCTCTTTGACATTCAAGCAGCTGTCAACATGATTCCATCATTCCACTTGGCTTTCCTTGTTTCTTTCAAAGTAAGGTCAGTGTCTTTTCACACAAGTGTTTGTTCTTACCCTCTTTCAGCTTCTACGTACAGTAGGAATGTTTACTTCTCGTGATTACTGCCTACAGTATGGTTTTGTTTTGAAAGTTCCTGGTAGAGTTTGCATTCCGCTTTGTTTCACGAAATTCTGCAGGTCTACAAACTGCCCATTGTCATTATTTTGCACTGGAGGTTCTGTCTTCTATTTTCAACTCTAAAATATTTTACATTGCGTTGCTGCTGTAGCCGAAGCATGGGAGAGATGGCAAAGGGCTTGATGTTGTTTTAAAAGTAGCTTTAACTTGTTCATAAATTTATTGTCTATTTGTAACTATTCCCATTCTGCAGTTCAACTACTATGTTGGTATGAGGAACATGAGCGGGCTAAGTCATACTAAAATTTATGGTATCTCATATAGGAAGTTCTATCATTTTTGTAATAATAATCCCAGAATGCACTGTGGAGAACATTACATTCTCTTGGGTTGTTCCCATTTGTTTTTTGATTTACAGAATTTTTTGTTTTTGTGGACTGTGCCTTAAAGGGCCAACCTTGAATTAGAACGCCTTGAGGTCAGTCAATTGGTTTACAGTCTCAGAGCTGAACTAACTGCATCATCTGACGGGACCTAATGTAAAACAATCGCCATCCTTTGTGTGTGCAGATATCGATGAATGCCAGCAAGGGAACCTGTGCATAAATGGGCAGTGCAAGAACACCGAGGGCTCCTTCAGGTGCACCTGTGGGCAGGGCTACCAGCTGTCCGCTGCGAAGGACCAGTGTGAAGGTAGGAGAGTGGCGACGGGAACTACTGAGATTGTAGAGTAAGACACCTGGCCTGAAAAACGTGCACTCGGGAAACTGAATGCATCCCTGGGGAAGTATATAGGTGGCTGGAAGGTCAATAAAGACAGGATGGAAAATGTTTTACATTTGAGAAATATGTCATTAGTGATCAGTAGCTGACCATTAATATTAGTAAGAAAAAATTACCTCGCTCTGTAATTCCTCACTACAGAAAATCCATTGTATTAAATTCATTTGAAAGTTTTACACGCTAGGATTCCTGCAATTAGAAGGTCATTATATCACCCTGCTGTATGCTGTAGAATGTTAATGACCTTAGCTTGTATGTATATTCAGCTTTATAAAATTTTTCCCTTTTTAAAGAAGTATCACTAAAGAAGACTATTCAACAAGACTGAGATAGTGCCCCATTTCTACTCAGGGATAAAGTTTGTGAAACATGCCCTGTTCCTACAGGTGGTAGTGAGGATTTTCAACCTCACTGGGTTTGACCTTAGACTTAAAAAATTGTAATTGAAGCAAATACAAAATCACTTCCCAATAATTACATGCCTCAAGTTGTTACATTATCATCTGCGACCAGCACAAGTATCTGGAGTTTTTGAAATGTCATATATTTAAGAACAGAACACATGCTGTACAAGTTCAGTTTTATTATAAGGAAACAAATCATATTCATGTTTATATGTCATCTTTGAATACTTAATGAGTAACGATGGTGTTATAAGAGGCACAATGTATGTATGGTGGTACTACAAAAGCATCTACCAGTGTTATTGTAACTTTCCCAAGTATCCCTTTGGAGGAAGTCTTGACAATACCTAGTCTAAAAATGGAGAATGTTAGAGCACACACCGGCACACTCACACACACAGATAGATACAGTGATTGGTTCTGGATTCTATGAGTCCCTCTCAAAGTTTTACACTTTTATGATTCCTGGCCTCAGTTAGCTAAGCATTTGTCCGACACCTCCCATGCAGAGAAAAGTACAAATGAGCAGAGATCTACCCATAATGGAAGAAGGCAATAACAGTCCAGATCCTTTCTTTGGAAGAGACTGTGACATCACTACCAAAGAAAAGTCAGATACACACAGAACTACCCACCAGACCGTCAACAGGGCAAACCAGCATTAGGCGGGAAATGCTGTGATGACCAAAAGGACGTCGTTAATCCGAGTGGGGGAGCGCAGTGGTGTCGGGTCCTGGTGGAAACCGCTGTTTGCGTTAACTCATAGAATCACATTGCCAGGAGTCGATAAACATACTCAACTGTTACGATCGAAGTCTACCGTGAACTGAATGTCTGCTAATTTAAAACACTAGCTCTTCTAAGAAAAATGAAGGCTGTGGGAGACGTAGTCCCTGCTCTCAGGTATCTTAAAATTTAACGAAGAAGATTAGATCCATGATGAATAATTAAAATGTAATAATAAAGATGAATCTACTTGCACATGGGCAGTATATTATTGTGCCTTCTATGTGTGGATATGAGGCAGGAATGGGTGTGAGCCTGAGCTCAGGACTGTGGTTACGGAACCAATAATCCCTGAGCCATGGGTATGTGGGTCAAGGAGGAGAGATCATTGGCGATGTACACGCCCGCTGGGCTGAGAGGAGGGAAGGCCGTTAGGGAAAGTCATTGTGATTGAGAGGCAGGGAACCGGATGCTTGGTGATCTGGTGGCTGACGGGTGAATCATGAGAAAGAAATGATGTACGTGGCATGAGGCTTCCAATCAGGGGTCAGATAGTGAAGGAATCAGTGGTGCTATTTTCCAATAAAACTGTATTCACAGTAAAGGCAGTGGGTTGTAATGTGCAGCCCTTTAGACTGTTACGGAGTGTCAAAATCGAACCTCTAAAAGAAATCTAAGGCATTTACTGGAGGCTTATAGATTCCAGCAAAATATCTGCCCCCCACCCGTGGACAGTGGGATGACTGTGTACAAGCTCTTAACACATCGATTAAATCTTTAAATTCATCTGGATTTTTCCCTACTCGGGGATTAATGAGTTTTTACTGGAGCGTAGTGTAATTCCCAGAATGAAAAATCCAATCTAAGTTAATTACAAACCGGAGAGTTTATAAACGTCCTGTGCATGAATGATCAGAAGTGTTTTGAAAGCATCGCTTCTGCAGCTCCCGTTTCCTCTCTTGCTCCCAGACATCGACGAGTGCCAGCACCAGCACCTCTGCACCAACGGGCAGTGCAGGAACACGGAGGGCTCCTTCCGCTGCGTCTGTGACCAGGGTTACCGGGCATCCGCCCTCGGGGACCACTGTGAAGGTGAGCTTTGCTCCTGATTTCAGAATCCAGAGATCTGGGTGTTAGCCCAGCCTCTGCCCTTGAGCCCAGCCTATTGACTTCACAGCCGAGGGCATTAGGTCCCTGCAAAGAATTTCCCCATGGTCACACAAATAATGTGGAGAAGGGAGTGGAATCCAGGTTTCCTCTGCACTGCTTGGAGATGTTTTTTAGAAGAGCTGTGGCAACTAAAGGAGAAGAGGACCAGTATAACCTTTCTCAGCTGTGGATGGTTAGCAGCCTGGGGTGTGGAGTTCTGAATTGTAACCTAATTTATGCAGGACTAGCATCCAAAGATCCGAGTGAATAAACCCAAGTTAATTTTGCAAATAACTGGAATGTTTCTGAGAGCCAAACATTAGTTCAAGTTTGAGCTTTTTGCATAAAATATTTCTAAAGGATACCCCATGGGTACGTCATCATGCAGTTGTTAACCACTTTCACTGTCCGCGTGGTTCAGAATAGCTCCCAAGTACTCCAGGCTGCTGAACCAGGCTGCCACCCACCCGTCGTTGCGTGTGACTTCTGTCTGACTTTTATATCCATCCAAGTAGCGGTTTTCACCCAGCCCACCTGCTGCCTCCAGACCCTGTCCGTTGTAAGATGTGAATGTGGCAGGTCAGAGCCCCACATGGTGCGTGAGAGTCTCCGAGTGGGGATCTGGACCCCACGCCTGAGAGCAGTGGATGAGCTTTTCAGTGGATGGGTTTATGGCCGGCATTTCAATGTCCTGAGGTACTTTCCCCTCCTCCCAGCCTCATTGGTCAGGAAAGATCCACTGTCTTGTACTTCACGGCCTCCTGCCCCACTGCCCAGAGAGCATGGCCCAAGCAGTCACGGCCCCTCCGGAGGGCACTTTGGGCATTTTCAGGGGCCTTAAAATGTCCAATATTGTTCAATCAGTAAATCATCTTCTAGGATTTTATCCTGAGGGGGTAAACACCTGATAGTACCGGTGGACAGTTGTAATGAGCATGCCTATTGAAAAATAGGCAAATGGTCAAACAAATGATAAGGCGATATAATGAAATTCGATTGTGGGGAAGGTCACGTTTGGGGAACTCTGCAACCCATGGCTGCACGTTCACGATCCAACACGGGGCTGTTCCAAAGGGAGAGAGGCGGCCTTGCTGTGGCGGGGGGCCCGTGTCAGGAGAGCCTGTTGTCGGGTCTGTCGGTGGCAGGGCACATGCTCAGGCCCCGGAGGTGTTCTGCCCCAGCCCTGGCCGGGCCGAGACGTTGACCGAGCCATTGATTCAGCTTGGGGCAACGGGTTCTCATCCAAGGGCACGTTCATCTGTTTTGGCTGTTATAACATGTAACCACCTTTCAGAAGTCCAAGATTGGCAGCCTAAAAACATCCGTTGCATGAAAAGGCAAACAAAAACTGTTTAGCCAACTCGCTCATCATTGTTACTATATATGTTTATAAAAGACTGTTATGTTCCATGAGAAAACTTCTTTTGGAATATATTATCAGCTGTTTTTCCTGAAGTCAGGGCTAATTTCCCTACTGTTCTAGGATATAAATAGGACTGGAGTCCATCCACCTAAGTCAGAGCTCCCTTTGAAACTACATTAGCACTTCGGCCTGCTAATTCCCGACCCTCCCCAGTGTATTTAGCTGTAATTAACTGAGCCGTGATGGTCCACATGCCTCTCACAGCTGTGGGAAGAAGAGCCCTCTTTCTTGTCGGCTTTTATATTTACATGTGTAGTTTTTCTCTAGCAATCCTGGCGAAGACGTTGTTTTCTGACAGTTACCCTGCAGTCCTGCTGGCCTTTCACGGCGAGTCAGAAGCCCAAGTGTTGCATTTGTTTCTGGGCGCAACTGACTCCTCTCAGCAGCCACTTTGTCTAAGATCATGGGGTTACGCCAGTCGTCCTGGTTCTCAGGGGTCCGGGCAGCTCCACCTTCACAGCCTGTGCCTCTGACTTGTCCCCCTTCCAGGCACAGCCCCTAATTCCATGCCTGTTGTAGCACCTTCCCCGCCCCTCACTGCGGTTGCTTCCTGCCCTTGGAAAGCCTGAGAAAAAGATTTCTGATTTACTCCGACTTCCTGTGGCCCTGTCTCTTGGCCATTTCTTTGTGGACCAAATCAACAAAGGTGGGAAGAGGTGATAGTATTTCTTTCCTTGTCAGAATCGTTCAGTTTTTACATTTGTTCAACCAATACTTATTGTAAGCACGGGACATTTAGCAATAGTAATACACCAAACAGACAAAAGCTCCTGCCCTTGTAGAGCTTACATTCTAGTGAGGGAGATAACAATGAGCTTGATGAGTAAGGAAAATAGGTAGTTTATTAAGTGGCAATCAATGTGGTGGAGAAAAACAAAAGGGAGATGTACACAGGGAGTGCCGTGGGAGTGGTTTTAAATGAGGAGGCAAGCAGAGGCTTCCCTGAGATGACGATATTGGATTATTTATGGGAAGAGCGTTTTGTTCAAAGGAACAGCAGGTGCAAGGTTCCCCAGGAGCAGGCTTTGCGGAAGAGATTAAGAACTCAACATGGGCCATTTAAATTTATGGTGCCTATGATGGGTATTCAAAGCAAGATAGCTGAGATGCAATTGGACCAGTGCATTTGGAATTCAGCAGTGAGTTCTGGGCTGGGAGTCATCAGCAAATAGACAGTATTTAAAGCCGTGACATTGGAAGAAGTCACCAAGGCAACTGAGTGTGGCTAGAAAACAGAAGAGGTCCAGAGACTGGGTGCTGGGTCCTGCAGCTCTGAGAAGTGAGGAGACGGGTGGGAGTGAGCAGAGGGACTGGGAAAAGTGGCAAGTAGGAAAGGAGGAAAAGCAGAGTCTTAGAGAAGAGAGTATTTCAAGGGTTGGGGGGTGATGAACTGTGTCAAATGTGAACCAAAGGTTACCTGCAGGATCCAGCCCAGCAGAGGTCATGGGTAACTGTGACAGACTCACTCTCAGTGGAGGGACGACCAGGATCGGCTGCTGCCTTCCTTAAAGCCTGCTGCCCAACTCCTGGAAGGAATCTGTCTTTCACACCGCCCTAGGTGGCCGCACAGGACGGTCCCAGGCCGGGCTCTTAGTGTTCAGCCTACTTTGTTTGCTAATTTGTTTTGTATTTAAAGATAGAGGTCTTGCAAAAATTTTTTTTAACTAAACCAGACTCCAACATAATGCACTGTTTTAAAGTCTATACAATTATTGATAAATACTTAATGACTTTTTTTCCTCACATACATTATTTCTCTTAGATTTTGGAAAAATGAGTGAAAACCAAGTTATTTTAAAGTAGTGTCAGCAAAGCTGTTGTGAGGCAAAAGTCTAGGTAATGGATATTTTTGCTAAAATTCATATTCTCAGGATTCTCCTTGATTTTTTAGAATTGAGGTTTTTTTACATAATTCTAATAATCAAGTATTCCTTTTCTTAGTTCATTATCTCAGTTTCCTACAGAGCAAATAAAGAAAGAAAGGTAAATCATAATAATAATAAAAAAGACCATCTATTTAACACGCACTAGAATAGCCGTGGAGTTATTATAATTAAATGTGGGCCGTGGGAACTTTCCCGCCCTGCTGGTGGGGTTGTAGAGTGGTGCAGCCCTTTAGAAAACAGCTTCTGTAGAAGTCGAACCCACTGCGTCCCCCAGCCGTTCTACCCCTAGGGGTTCGCAGGGCAAATGAAAGCACGTGGTCACACACAGACTTCCCCATGGGTGTGTAGAGAAACTTCATTCATAACAGCCAAAATGTCAACAATCCAAATACTCACCAAAAGGGGAAGGGGTAAGCGAATCGGAGGTCATTCACACAGTGGAATGCAACTTGGCGGGAAAGAGGAGCAAGCTCGCGGTACAACAGTTTGGATGAATCTCACAAACACTGTGCTGAGCAGCGGTAGCCAAACAGAAAAGGGGCACAAGGAAGCCTTTTGGGTGATGGAAATGCCTGTACCTTTTTGTTGTAGTTAATGGTTGTCCATTTTATTTATTTATTACGTTTTAAGCAAAGATTCATAAACTATAGATTAGAATTTATTCCCAGTTGGTACAATCACTATTCAAAATCATGAAATTAGCAGACCGCTGGAGTTGAAGAATTAGTCTTACAGAATTTATATCTCTAAACACCTATTCTTAATTAACTTTGGTTCCATTTTTAGAAGTCTTGCTTATACCAGAGATTTGAATAAAACATTTGTTGGTATGTTCAAAGTTCATAGAAGATGTTTAATCCTCCATGTTTTTATCTGTCTCTCTGATATGTAATGGTTCCTTCACTGTCTCTTTCATGGCAATTATAACACCCAAGGCATCGGGTTAATAGGAATGGAGAGGTTAAGGTCAGCCTGGAAAAAGAGTCAAAAGAAAACACCACCAAGCTTTACATTTGGCACTGCAGAATGACATCCTTACAAGGAAATCTCACCAATTCCTTAGGAAGTGATTGCATTTGCAATGACTTAACAATCCAGCGGTAGATCTGAACAGATAGAAATCGATACATAAATGCCTGCGTCTTGAGTGTGATCATGGTCACACGGATGTGTCTACATTTGTCAAACTCATTGAAACGGACTCTTAAAATTAGGTGCATTTATTGTATGTAAATTGTACTTCGATGAACTTGGAAAACACATTAAAAATAATAACCCACGCAATTGGTGACAGAGTCACATCAGAATTTGTTTTTTATGTTTTAGGACCAGTATTCAGAAACATTTTAAATCTGGGTGAATACCATAATAACTTGTTTTTATTTTGATAGAATGAAATTGTAAGGTGGTTATTTCTCCTTTATTTTCCCCATGAATGGTACGGAAGCCAGTTAACTGGTCGATTGGGTTCTAAGATGAAAATCTAATTGGCGCCTCCATATTTCAGACCAGACGGCATGGAGAACTGGACCTCGGCGGTCTCCATATTTACTCCCACCTGGAGCTTCTCATGTATTTTCATAGCCATCATGGCCATTTGCGGGAAATGTCATAGTATGCCAAATTGTGAGAAAACAAAGGAGGTTTGGTTCCTTAGCTTTCTTCACTGCTAATAATTTAAATCCTCTGCAGACAAAAGAGGAAGGACCCATGGAGTGTGTTAGGAATAACGAGCTCTGACTAGGAGTAAACATGGCACTAAACAGCTCTCCGGGAAGGTCTGCCCGGCGATCACGCAGGGAGGGGGTCATTAATTGTCTCACGTGCTTACAGTCAAAAACTCATTACTGGTTACATAAACCATTTTTAGTCGTGCATGTGCTTTGAATATATATATTAAAAAATCCAGGCAACATCAAACCTGTTTGTGACAGCTGCTGAGTTAGTGACTTTAGTGACGCTTTGATCTTGCTGAGTCTCTTTCTGCTAAAAGCCCTTCTTCCTCCCCCTCCTCCACCTTCTGTCCCACTGACGAGCTTCCGAGTAAATCCCGTTCGTGACCATGAAGCCTTCTTTGACCTTTACAGTATCTCCTTTCTAAATTTATGTGACATGTGAAGTTGGTACTATTTTTCTGACAAATAATTATATTTTTGACAGGCTTAATGTTAAATTGCTTTGGACTTCTAAAACAATTTAATACTGCATGTATTTATTAATACAATTTTTTTTTGAACAATCATTTCTCTTGAGGGGCAGGGACCATGCCAAATACTTTTAACTTTTTCCTATAATGCATAATACAGGACCTTGTATAAACAGATACTCAAGATACTCTTTAGAAGGATTTTTATTCTCTATCATCACCGAGGACATAGCCAAGTAAATTATTCTTTGTTACAGAATTTTGACTTTTCCTCTTCCAATTAATTTCATTTGATGTTCAAATTTCAGATTATGTATGTATTGTTCAAAGTTAAAATTCTTTCAAAATGTTTCATTTTTTAAAAAAAAACTCTAAAAGTTAAAAAGCATCACGCATTTCAAATCACGTGTTACGAGTAATGTAAAAAATGCTCATTTACGGTACCGTATGTGAGTTTTGTGTAAAGGTAAGGAGAAATACCTCATTAAGGTAGAGTTTACTTAATCTTTTCAATTTTGGAAATTGATTTGTAGATGTTAATGAATGCTTGGAAGACAAGAGCGTGTGCCAGGGAGGAGGCTGCGTTAACACCAAAGGGTCCTACGATTGCACGTGTCCGGACGGGTTCCAGCTGAACGACAACAAAGAGTGTCAAGGTACTACTCTCCCTCGCTGTCCCCCTTCCCACGGTTCTCCAGTTCTCGGTGCTTCCTGGTGACCTGTGTTTTTGCCACCTGCTTTATGTGTGAATGAGCTTTGCCAATTTGTATTTTTAAAAAATCTTTCAGTGTGGTGATGGCGGTGGAGTGGGGGCAGGAAGGGAGGTTTAAGGGGACTAAACGGTAATGGAAAAAGTACAATAATAAAAAAATAAATCCCAGTCTACCAAGGAGTGGGCTGCCTCCAGGGTCAAAACCAAATAAGTCAGTAAAGCAAAGGGTCTTTCTTGGGCTTGCACCGAGTACAGGAAATCCTCCTTTGCGTGGCATCTTGTTACCAACTGGGACTCGTGTGCTTTAGAACTGCGTCCTCGCTTTGCGTGCTGTGCGGTAACAGAGATCACCTGCCTGCACTTGTTGTTTCTTTCGTGGGCCACCCCTGGTACTTCATGCTGAATTATATTTCTAGCTTTTTGATATCCTTCATGGGCACACTTCACTTGTGCCATAGCTGATATTTTTTCTTTGTTTTTCCGTATCCCTGTTTTACTGAGTGTCCAGCTGTTTCTCTTCCTAAAAAATGTCCATAATTCCATCAAAATTATGAAGAACGAGATCTGATATTTTTTCAAAGTGCTATCACATTTACTCTTGCAAACAACAGTACAGTGGACACATGGTGCTGATAAGAACACAGCACTGATGACAACTCAGCTTTAACTGAACACCTAGCATCTGCTGAACACTGTGGGTACCGCCTTCCATTCTTATACAATTTGAGGTAGATTTGCTTTCATTCATTTTGTACATAAATAACTGAGGCTCAGACAAGTTAATTAGCATGCTTCTCCCAAATAAGTGATAGCGCTTTGAACCCAATATCTTTTTTCACTACAGTTCCCTCCATCTCCATACCAGTTTTTATCGCATTTCTAGCCGAAAGAAAGAAGATGTGAGATTTAGTTGTTTTTCCCAGTGTAACACGCTGAGTTGTTATTGATGCTGGGACTGAAAAATCCAGTTGTGCAGATCCTGTGTCCCAAAATTGTTAGCTGTACCTGGCTGCCCCAAAAGTTTCCCTGTATTTATTAGTTTTAATAAATCCATGCCACTGAAAACCCACACTTTCATATACCTTTACAGATACATATTTCTGGTTCTTAGATAAATATTATTTTTTCTTATTGTTCCTCTACCATTATGGAACTCTGTTGTGTACCCCCAAGTAACACTTAAATAAAGGATTGTTGAAGTTACTTTTTATGCACTGCTACTGGGCAGGTACACCTTTTTTTTTTATACTGCATTTTCATAAACTATATCCCTTCTCACATGTCCCAAATTATAGTATTCTTGAAAGGGAAGATGGTGTCTGCTCTTTAAAATGTGGTACTGGAATAATATTATCACCTATGTCCATATCTTTATCCACGCCCAGCCGCGTGTCTCTGAGATACCAAAGACACGGGCCTTTGCCTCAAGGTCTTCCGAAATTAATTTCCTTACTGATCCCAAGATTTAAATACACTGCTGTATACCTCATTCAATATCATTTATTTGCCATCATGATTTAATAAGGTGAGTTTTTCAGTATTTACAAAGCAGAATTTAAATGTACTTGGATTTAGTGCAGTTGAAAAGGAACATTCAAATTACAAATTTATGTGAGAATATCCATTTTAGACTTTTACATCTTTACAAAATGAATCTTGATTTATATAAAAGTGCCAAGAAATGCCTTTAAACAAACAAAAACCAATCTGAAACCTGTTTTGAATACAAATTTGGTTTTCTTGACTAAAAAATAATAGTTTCTTTTCTAATATCTCTCGTCACAATTTTTTTGACCGAACAGAGGCAAGCCAAGTCCTAGCATAACTGGACCATGATTTGATATTGTCAATTTTATTGTTAAACATCTAGAGCTAAATCATAAGGAAGTAATTTAGCCATCTGATTTATTAATTGCACTACTATCTTTTCTCAGTACATTAATTTGTTTGTGATTCAATACATGACTATTCCAAACAAATTATGTTTAACTATTTATGAAGTGGGCTTCTTTCTGTGTCTTTTTGGTGATCCCTGTTTCCCAGAATACATGAACATGTCTGCTTTTAAAAAATATAAATCCAAATGGGTGAAACATAATCCTGAAGCAGGTTTTAATACCTTTTAAATAATATCATCTGTGAATATGCTCTGTCGTCCACTGTCTCTTATCAGAGGCTGGTTATGATGGCGAGTGCACTGACTTTGTTTTGAATCATCTTTTCTTGCTGTGTTTCTGGAGGCAATTTGTAGTCGCCTGTTTCTATCTAATCCCTTGGCCATGTGTCACCATTGTGTAGATTGGTGTTGAATTCTGAGTTTGTTTAACATGCTGAAAATATAATTGGCGACAATGCTAATAACCACGGGGCGTGTTTGAATAACAATGTGTGGTAGGCAGGAACTTTAAACCTTACCCAATAATGCGAAGAAAGTTCCCTATCAGTAAGGCACTTTCAAATGGAAGTGTACCTGAGAGTCTCTTCCCCCAGCAAAGTTAATGATGATATACAGACAGCATGGAAATTCCATGTTAATCATCTCTGTAGGAATGTGGCAGCGTACATTTGAGATTGAGAACGCACTTCAGTTTCACATTTTGACTTACACACGCCAAATAGTGAATTTCTGTGGAATCTCAGACCCATGAAAGAAACCCAACGTAAATACAGTCTGGCTTTCAGCTGAGCTGCTAGCAGCAGAGTTTAGAAATGCCTCAATAAGTACAACCCAAATTGAATGCATATGTTTCTCCGATTCCAGATATTCGTGTTGTTCTTTCTTAGCGCTTTCCTGGAAAAAAGTCTGGGAATTCATTTTTCAGTTCCTGTCATCAAACTTTTTATACAATTATTTGTTAATCAGTGACTTCTCTCGAAGCAAGAACTTTATGCGCATTATTCCCTGTGAGAAGTTGCAAAGCAGGCAGCTTTTAATAGGCCACATTGAGGCACTGGATAAAATAAGGAGGTGGTCTTAAACAACCTCTAGGGATTCGCAAGATGGATATAGGCCTTGAGCTTGATCTCTAGACCAGTGGAACTTTTTGGCACCTTTTTGCCCAGGTAGAGGTCACTCTAGGCAGCAGCTTAGAAAGGAAGAATGGCACTAAGGCTAAAAGAAGGTCAGAGTTCAAAAAGCATGACCAATCTAAGATATTATCAGTAGAGAGCAAACATAGAGGCTATCAGAGATTTTTATTAAAAAGTGGAGAATTTTTTTAGTGTGAAATCATATTGAGAAATAGTTAAGTAGGAAATGATTCATTCCTCTTCCTTGAAATATTTTAAAATTAGTGGCAATAACAAGAATGGAAGGATTTTTAAGAAAATGAGTAATTCCTGCTTGGTTTCTTATTTTGATTTAGCAATGGATAAGCCAATTAGTCTGAATCATATGGCATGTGGAAGGGTAAAGATTTCAGGATTAATACAGAGAGCTGGAACAATCATTGCCAGAATTCCCGTTGCACAGCGAGATCAACACGTCAAAAAGAAGTGCCTGGGAGATCCTGGATGCAGGGAAAGGGACGACTTTCTCGAGAAGGAGCAGAGTTGGCGGCTAAGCATGTTCTAGAGGTCACTACGAAGGCCTCTTAGCTTTGAAGTTCTTCATGCCTGTTCCTGCCTCCCCTGTTATATTGCGAGTTTCATAACATCAAGGGCCCCATCCTATTCCACCTTCTCATAGGAGGCATTCAGTAGACATTTTTCATTAAATCAAAGATGGATTCCTCCTAAGAGGCTATATTGAAGACCTCTTTAGTAAGAGATAAAGGAGGGTCTAAGACACTTGGGAAAATAGGAAAATGGCCTTAGTAGGATGAGTTCCCTCCATGTCTCAAGGACCTGTGATAGTTTTTATGCCCCCCACCTTAATCAAGAGAACTAGTTAATCTCTGTTCAATTAGTAGGGTATGAACATAACTGTGAAATTGTGTGCTGGACAGACATAATACAGTATTCATGGGCTGTACTAGAAGCTGGGGACTCAGACTTAAAATATTCAGTTCTCATCAAAAAGCAATCAGTGTAGTGATGGACACGGATGAGTAAAATAACAATTAAAGCACAGTGTAAATAGTTCCATGTGTTAGTACCAACATGAATAAATGAACTGTTCTCCAAGATTCCTTATGTTGTCAACTTGGGCGCTGTTAGCCAGCATAATTAGAACTGGCTTGAAAGAACAGCGTACTTACCCCAACCCTTCCCGCCTTTATCATGTTCCAGAGTGCATCATCACTCTGGCCACAGGGAGCATCAGCACTCTTCACTGAGGACAGGCAGAGCACAGGTGGTCAGCACAAGTTTAACTAGAGCAGGATTTGCTCGTAAGTCGTAACAATAGCAGCTACTGCTCTTTGACCCTCCATTGTGTGCTAGGCACTGCAGCTAAGCTGCTGACCCTCATTCACCCATCATTGCAAAGCTGTGCAAATAATAGGAACTTCCTGGTCAACATGGCCTTCTTTTTTCTTGTATTTTGTTTCTTTTATCCATTTTTAATGAAATAAAGATTAGAGCCTATTTCATGTGTATAGTCAGGAGACATTTGTGAGGCACCGTTTATGAACCAAATGCTATAAGTCAGACATACCCAGCCTTGCCCTTGAGAAGTTCCCATCCTGGGGATGGATAGGCAAAGATGTTACAAGGTGTGCGGGCTACAGCAGAGTTGTATGCATGGCAGTGGGAGAGCGGGCACAGCTTTCTCACGGAGGAGTTCTTGATTCCATGAGACTATTCCTCAAGTCTCAAGTAAGGGGAGCGTCGTGTTGCACCTATGAAACTGTTTCTGTTTGGTAGGTTGAACACGGCTGAACATTGGCTATTTTGTATGATTCAACCCGAAGAGTTTCATGACAGTCCACCAGTCTTATGATGCTCTGGAATTTGTACAAATGGTGTGCCTGTCTCACAAAATATGTGTCTGACCATTTTGTAATAGATTACTGTACATCTGGTATTACAGGGAAGAAAAAAACAGATTTTTTTTCATGTGTTTGGAACTCTCTTTTTAATTCCAGATATTAATGAATGTGAGCAGCCTGGGCTCTGTGGTCCTCATGGAGAGTGTCTAAACACAGATGGTTCTTTTCACTGTGTCTGCGAACAGGGTTTCACAATCTCTGTAAGTGGCCGTACATGTGAAGGTAAGATAAACCATGAAATCCTATTGTTACTGCGTGATAAAGCGGCGAGGACGTTGCTTTCTGTAAAACAGGCAAAGGCCCTAAGACACGAAGAGATAGTCACAGTTGGAGACCTCGAAGCATGTGTACATCAAGGTGACTCCTACCGGAAATCATAGCTCATGGTTCCTGAGATTTACAAATAGGATACCTTGAGAGTAAGATGTTGAAAGTACTCACAGATGCTTTCACTACTGGTACTGAATTAATGAGCCAGCATGCGCAGGAGGTGATGATTTAGGTGCACGTGGGAGACCCACAGGAAACCCGTGGCAACCTCCCGGGTGTAAGTGGAGCCTTGCCTGTTCTGATTATGCTTCATATAGATCATCTCCATCATTCTGTTTATAAAAATAATGTCTTGCCTGATTTCCCTGCACCCTTGTCAGCAGAGATTTTCCAGAGTTAGTCCCCTCATATCCTTAGCTATAAGCCAGTGTATTTTCCTACCTGTCAGTATTCATTATCCCCTAAAGGCTAATTACGTTAAGATAACACTGTTGGCTTCCCGTCTGCGACCTCTGTGCGTTTGCAGGGATACGGCACTGGTTAGGTTCGTAAAGTTTGTGTTCTTAATGGTGTTACACTTTGATAAATTGAGGAATAATACATCTGAATCTTTTAAAAAGCACACTGAGAAGATTCCCATAAGCATAATTTCAGTTCACCTCTTTGATAACCTAGGGTGTGAAAACCCAGCTGTGTTTTACAGAAGTAGATTGTGAAGGTTCCGTGCGGGGGCTGTGAAAGAACCCGCATTCTTCGCTCTAAGAAAGAGTGCGGCAGGAAGTCTCTGCTCTCCCTGCTCATACCACAGTGGAACCAGGCCGAGGAACAGAGACCCAGTGCATCTGAAACTAATTACCATATTGGGAGGAATAAACTGATCTTATGAAAAGCAAGACATTGTTGAAATTGCTCTCCTGCTGAGCAGACAAAAAACACTGATGCCAGATTTGGCGTCCAGTTAAAGAGAGATGGTGCAGGGTGCGGTTTGAGTAAGCCGGTTTTGAGGGCTTTGGAAGCGATCAAAAGTTGGGAAATGGAGCAAAGACACCATAAAAAGGTGGCCGTGAGAGATTTACAAGGACGCCACGTCTCTGTGGTTCGAATAGGTTAGTTTTATAGGTCCAGGACCAGGGCTCGTAAGAGAGACAGTGTGTGGACGCGTACACTCTTCTGGAGAGATCACGGTGTCCGAATCACTGAGGAAGCCTAATGGCAGAACGCATATTGCGCCCCCCACCCCCCGCATTCCGGAAAGATGCAGGTTTGCTTCTTGAGTTAGCGCTACGTCACGGCGGCCCAGGTGGCCCTTCACTGCAAAATGGTTCACGTTCCAACTGCCAGTGGTTGTGCCATGAAACAACTACGTTCAAACAAAAGACACCTCACGTGCTCACTTGCCAAGACTGTCATTCCAGGAGAATATACCAATATAAGTGTATTCATATTTATTTTTTCTTTTGGACTTAGTAATTTTTCTGTAATTCTGTGTCCTTTTTCATACGGATTTCTGCAACTCGAGAGTTCTGTATTCACTCTAATGTAGTTGCAGTTCTAATTTTGTTGGGCATTTACTTGTCAGAGACTTGAACTTAAAAACGAGTTTTTAGAAAATATCCAGTGCTTTGTAAATTACTGTACCTTAGTATACATTCTCTGACACTTGGTCCAGTTTTTTTTTTTTTTTACTCCAGAACCTGGACAATTTTACAAGTGATAGATAGGTAATTTAGAATATTGTGTGGCTATATGGCAGTGTAACTACAAATCATCCTAATTATTAGGCATCTTATTCTCTTTCTACAATAAGCTCTGCAAAGCTTTCATTTATTTTGGGCTTAATCCAATATATTAAACCGGCCTAAATTTCCTTTTCCTGGACTGAAACTTGTGGCAGTAGCAGTATGTGCTGACTCCGCCCTTGCTGGGGTGTAGGATGAAGCCAGTCCATGTGATCGGGAGTTACCTGTGGAGCACAGGTACAGAGAACAGCAGGACAGCAGGTCCTTGAGTAACGTTGTTTTGTTATAACGTTGATGGGTGCCATAGGAACTTAACTCCTGTTCACTATGTTGATCAGCCTATAGTAAATTGGTTTTGTTATATACTGTTTCACTCTGCATTGCGGAACATATTGATGATATCAAGTGAAGACTTACTGTACTCGAGGTGACATTGAGAGAGTGTCTAGCACTCTTATTTGTGCCAGTTCACCAGCACCTGAACGTCTGGCAAAGCAACTGAAGCCACGCCGAGGCTAGGGCTGGCGCACCCAGCTCCAAGCAGGACTAAATGAATCCCACCCATGAGGAAGCAGACTCTGTCGACCTGAACCATCTCAAGTACCAAGTAGCATGGGAGGTTGTACAGGAAGGAGTAAAAACAGCACTGCCGGCTCCTTCCTCTCCCTGCTGTTCGTGGTGCTCGGGGAACACCTCACAGGAGAGGGAGGAGAAGCGCCTTGCTTCTCCCACACGCTGTAAAGAACAGTGGCGTTATCTGACGTTCAGCTGGAGTACGGTGGCATCTATTGTCTCACTTACTCTTTCACTCAGCAAACATATACAGCGGGCCTGTTTTGTGCCCCCACTGTTACTGTTCAGGGGACAAAACACACACAGTTCCATCCACATGGAGCCTACACTGAAGGAGGGGAGTTGGGGATAAATAAGTAAACAGAACATAGAGAAAACGATGTATTTGTATTTAGATAGTATAACATAGTTATACTTTATGGATATAAATAAGCACCATAAATAATATAATGCACAGATTTTTTTTTTCTCAAGTCCCACACGTGAATGTCACAAAAGTGCAGAGAAACGGGACCCTTTGATCGACGGCCTCCTCCTCGCTGTGCCCTTTCCTTTCTCCTCGTAACTGTGGCTCCCTTGCTCCCGCCGCCTTTTTTGTGTCCTCTGGCCGGAGCTTTTATCTTCTGTAGAAAAGCAAAGAAAACTTTTTACTTCTTTTGCTCAGCTCACAGTTTTACACCCCAATTTATCTCACGCATTTGCTTTGTGGAAAATCACAATTCTTTTGCTCTTCTAGTTTATCTCATTTTTTTATTGTGGCAGTTTAATTCAAGTGAAAAGTATTTATTATCCCATGTAAGGTGACTCAGGGTTTGGTTTCTTCATCATCAGCAGAATGTGTGTGAGTGGAGGAGACGAAGGAAACGTGTGGCAGATTCCTAAGTGTCACCACATCGGTCCCCTGACCCCACGGAGCGATGCCTCCTGGTGTCTGACTGCATCACTCCATTCACGTGCCTCTTTGCCGGCTGCTCTCAGCCAGAGCTCTCCCAGGTGGGCGTCCCAGGTCGAGTGAGAGCTTGTACGACAGGTAGTGGAACTGGGGGCCTCTCCAGGTCCCAGCGTGCTTTCCAGCCTGTTCACACACTAGAATGACCACACTGGTCTAGCAGGGACCTCGGAAAAGCCCAACAAGGCAGAGCAAGAGTGGCTTACAGAGCCTTTGGTGGTTCTGGCTACATAGGCCACCAAATGATGACAAAATCACTCCCTAAAGCCCTGTCCTTTAGAGAGCATCTTCATTCATTCATTCATTCATTCCTTCGTTTGACATATAATTATTAAGTGTTATACTATGTGCCAGTCACTATTCTAGGTATTGGAGCTATCAGTGAACCAAAAAGCCCTGCTTTCTTGGAAGCAAGGTACTAATAAGTCAACCGTCTAATATGCTATAAAGTGATAAACCCTATGGGGGAAAAAAAGTGGAGCAGAGTAAGGGCCCCCGAGGGCTGGGGTAAGTAAGGAATGGGAAGCTGGTGTGATACTAACAGCAGGGGGCAGAATTGGCCACTCTGCTTCACTAATGCAGGTTTATGAGAGAAATATTGAAGTTTTTGTCTGAGAAACAAATGGAGCCTTTTTCAAACTGGTTGTCCGCTGGCTAAGTGGTAACAGCCTGTCAGTAAACACAAAGAGGGTATGCGAGTGTCTGCTCAGGGCTTTCTTCCTGATGCCAATAGGAAGTGTGTTGTCCAGATGGAATAAGAAGCGCAAACCCTAAGGTCAGCTGTGGACCCCGGGTGGTAATGATGTGTCAGTGCTGGTTCATCATTTGTAACAAATGCACAGCTGTGCTTTCCAATGTCCATAGTGGGGGAGGCTGGGGAGAGGGCAGGGCTTGGGGGAGCCAGGGGAATATGAGAATTTTCTGTTAAATTGCACTGTGAACCAAAAACTGCTCTTAAAAATAGTCTGTTTTCTTTTCGTTTTTTTTTTTTTTTTAAGAATCAGACATTTCTGGTCTACAGGACCATACCACCCTGAACACACCCAATCTCATCTATAAAAATCAGACATTTCTGGAATTACCCATTTTTCATCAGAAGAGAAAAATCGAAACCATTCATTTTATTTCTGTATTCTATTCCTTTATTTTTCCTCCCCTGAATATTGTTTACTTCTCATTTTTCAAAATAATGTCCCAGACAGACTGCACGATCGGAAGCATTTGCTCCCACTTTCAAAACTATTCTAATAATCGGTTCAAAAACTGAGAACTGAGGATTGGAAGGGGACGACTAATGTCCACCCTTGGAATCCCAAAGTACTCCCAAAATCAAGTCCTGTTGTTAAACAGATAAGAGCACTAAGCTCGTAACCTTTTCAGATATCTACTACAAACCACTTGTTTGTTCATTCACTCAAAAGTATGGCAAGTATACCAAACGCACATGGTTAGGGCGGCTAGCTTCTTGACGTTCACTGGGAACAGTGGTCTTACCGGACAGACTCAGAGAAGCTGGGTTCCAACTCTCAGGCTGGTTTTGTGTTCACTGGAAACCAGAAAACACGGTAAAGGCAACCTTTGCCAGATCAAAGAAACAAAAACAAATCGGGAGCAAGCGTGGTTTTGTTTTCAGATGTTTCAGTACCTTTTCTACTGTGTTGAGAGCCTAAGACTACTGTCGCCTGCGCTCCGAGGCAGCCGGCGGCTTCGTGTCCCTGAGATGGGGCTCTGTATTTGTCGCCAAAGAGAAAGTATTCCTGAACGTGCTTTAGCCAAGCAGGACACTGAAGTACCCCGAGACAGCACCGTATTACATCTGGCCGCGGGGCCCATGGAGTTTTACGGTGTTTAGCAGTTTGGAGGTCAGAAACGGAAAACTCGAGCAGGAGAATACAGCCTGAGTGTTTATGACTTTTGTGAAGAAAGGGAATGTAGCTTAACAATAGGATTCTTTTGCTCCCATGTGTGAAAAGAAAAAGGGTCATGCACCGTTCCAGGTAGGAGAGGGAAGGGGCTCCCCACCGTAAAGGCTACTGTTCCTTAGCCTCATTCCTCCCGTGAATGCGCTTCTACAGCACTAGGAGTGAAGATGGATGTTTAAATCATCAGGGAGTGAGCTGAGGAAATTTTGCTGGAATACGCTGCTTTTGGACCTGGAATACATATTTTCCATGCATTGCATGATTGTCTTCTGTATAGCAACATTTGTATAAAGAAATTCTTACTAGTAGCAAAAAAAAAAAAAAAAAAAGAAATTCAAGAGCTCTTCCTAAGCCTTTTATCACTGCTGACCTTTAAAAACCCCAGAGCTATGGAAAATCATCTGTTCATAGAAAGAGAAGTAAACACGTTCCTTGGAGCCAGGAGCCAGAAAGTAGATGTGAAACTTCCAGAGAGTGAAGTCTGTGAATGAGCAAGCCACCCCTCACATTTTCCACTGCCACCCAGCTCAGGTCTGGGGCAGCTGGCTTCCTGCATCTATTTCGGTGAATGTTTTGATGTCGTCAACAACACAAGCACTTGACAGGTCATGGAAGGTTGTTGTGAGTAGTAATTTTATATTCAGACCTAAATTGCGGTGCTTGATATATGGATTCCAGAATTTGTTACTTGTTGAGCATCTAACTGATAGAATATTTTGTGGTTGTCTTGGACTCTCCATGAGTGGATGCAGATACTTCCTGTATCTGATTTCACGATTGCATTAAAACAAGAGCAATCATAATAATATCCAGCAGTCCCAGAGGTCTTGTTATAAACCAGGCACTATGCTAGCTGCATTGTACCCGTTTTCTCCTCAATCTTTGCTGCAGACCTATAGGTAGGTGAAGTATTTATCGGTATGCTTTAGCTGCAATAGACAGCTTAAAATAAGGAAGTTTATTGTACTAATAATTGCACCAGTTGTCACCTCACATCTGCTGTAGGTCTCTATTCACATGTCACTTTCTCAGGGAACCCTTTTCTGACCACCCTTTCTCACATTTACTTGAACCCCCTAGTTCTACATCTTCTTCTTCTGTATTGTTTATTGTCAGACCCCTCCCTGCTAGTCTCCAAGGCTGATGAGACAGGAATCGTAACCTGTTTTGTTTACACCTGTGTGCCATTGAGAATGATTAGGACAGAAGAAGTATTTGGTGAATGAATGAAGGGATGAAGAGATGGTTTGTAGTAACTCATTCTGGACTCTCAGGAATCACAGAAGACGATGACTCCAAATTGAGTGTGTTGAGCACTTTTGGGAAGCCTTTCCTATTTTTGGAAGACTGACTTCTTTAAGGCACACCCTGCATAATTATTGGCTTCAGCAGTGTTTAAGAAATTAGGCTGTGGAGTCTCAGTACATGGGCTTGAACTCTTACTTCATCTCTTCTATGCTTGGGTAAATGACTAAACCTTCTGCCTCAGTTCCCTCTGTGCATATTGAGGGTAATAAGAATACCTACATGGAGTTGTAGTGAGAATTAAATATTCCGATGTGTGTTGGCATGTATGAGTGGACCTTGGCTCGTAAAATGTGCTCAGTGACTATGAATTGCTGTTACAGTTTTAGCACTTCTCAATACTGGTACCATTGTTACTGCCAGTTGTTTCTTTAATACTTGGGCACTTAAAAGGAGGGAGCCTTTAACATCTCTCTGTTTTTATTTGATCAGTGCTTACAAAATACACAACACACTGTCAGATAAAAGAAGCATTTGTGAATTAAACTGTCTGCTAGTTCTAAATCCAGGTCTGGATATAAATGAATTACTGCATTTTATCTCATTTTAAGCCCAAAATTTATTTAAAGTCATACAGAATATAATGCAGTAACTCATTTATACATAATTGACTTCAACTCTTACCCTTTTTTGCCCCCAAAAGTTTCATGTGGCTCACTGTCCCCACTCACCCCCTAAGGATTTCAAGTTTTAAAATGTTTTATGTGTCATTTGCCAATAAACTGATGGCTAATGCTGATGCTTGTTTGCATCTATGCATTGGAGTTATTTCTAGAGGTACACCGTCTGTTTCCTGTGGTTTCAAAATGGATCTTTCTTGGCCTCTTATTTGAATATGGAAAGAGAAAAACTAGAATGGTGAAAAAAGTGGGAATTTTTTGGCTGATTTTATATTGCCTCTGGGGCCTGCCTGTCAAAAAGATGAATCTGGGCCTGGTGTGTTTGGCCTGTGCTTGGGGCTTGCTCCCCGTGCTCGCTGGCCGCACCTCCAGGAGTGGGAAAGGCTGTGTGTAAGGAAAGGGAGAGTGACCAGCCTCACTCTCAAGTGAGACTGAAACGTTTATTTTTAAGCAAATCTCAGGTGTTAAAGTAACAAACTGTTAAATTAATGTACACATAATCCAAGTAGCTATAAATAAATATGAGACAAAATAGTACTGCATTTTAAAAACATATCGTGTAAACACACTAGTGTATATTTCACACATACTCTCTTTTGCAAGTGATAAATATGATGGGAGAAATATGCAGTGAAGTTTAGGATGTTTTCCACGAGTATCTAAAGACCTTTTTTCTGAATTGCATACAATGTATATATAATGGAGAATTTATTCAAATATTCTACTTTTTATGATCGCCCATTGTATAATAGTAAGATTTTTTTTTAACTTCAAGAAGAGAAATTATTTTTAAAGCTTTCTTCTCATTTCAATTTTTAGAAATGTGCTTTTTCTGTAGCAAAGTCAAGTCCTTCTCATTCACTTTTCCAGTTTTTATATAATATTCTGTTCATCCCTACTGGGAAGAAATGGGAAGAAAATGGCTCTTTAAATTCAGAAATGCACTTTGATTCCCTTTTTCTCGAAAAAAGCACAGGTGACTTCATGTGTTTACAGGTTTTGCTTTTGTGAAAAGCAAACGTATTTTGTTTCTTCTTTAAAAAATATACTGCTTTTCAGCTTAATCCAGAAAGTTTCCGTTAGAGGTCGCGGGTATTCAGTTTTCGCTTTCACCCTGCAATGTCGAGGCTTTATTGCCACTGAACAAACATCTGCCACATGCCGTGGCTTCCGCATGCCACCCCGTGTCCCCGTCCTGTGAGGGGAAGACTGTGCCCAGTGCGGACGGCAGGCTTCCCAACCAGCTTAGTGACACGAACGCCCTTCCCAGGCCCGGAGACCCGTGAGCCCGCTCACTGAGGAAAACTGAGACAGCACTTTCCCCATTTTCGTTGTCTTCCACTGCATGAGCTTGTTGATGCAGTTGAAAACGTAAAAGCCAAAATACTCTTCTTGGGTTGTTTTTTTTTTTAAGCAGCTAATTTAAAATGCTTTTATTTATAAGGATTTTCATCCTTGACCTGATTTTGGATGCTAAAGAGAAAATCTTCATCTGGACACTTATCCCCCTTCCTTGTCTTCAAAGGCTGAGTGGAAATGAGAACTAAAGACATGGTTTAAATACTTGAAGGATCCTTAGGACTTTTTGGAGTGTTCAAAAAAGTTTACAAAATTTAGAAACTCAGCTTTATGTTTTATCCTCACGTAAAAGAACACGTATTTGCTGTGCTTAGTTATGAGCACAACTCGCTGGATATTTGGAATCTCTGATCCCCCTGAAATTGATTTTTGCAAATGGTGTGAAATAGAGGTTGAGATTGACTTTTTCCTAAATGGATGTCCAAGTGGGTCATCACCATTTGTTGAGGAGGTCACCTATCTCCCGCTGATCTGCAGTGACAACTTTGTCATGGAACCATGTCATCAAATATGCAGTGGATGCCTCACCTCCAGGGCAGTCAGAAATCTGTGTCTAACTTTTAATTCTCCCAAAACTTAACTCTTAATAGTCTCTGGTTGACCCGAAGCCTTACCAATAGTATAAGCAATTGATTAATATGTATTTTGTGTTATATGTATTATATGCTGCATTTTTACAATAAAGTAAGCTCAAAAAAAGAAAATATCATTAAGAATATCATAAGGAAGAGGAAATACATTTATAATATTCCCTGGAAAAAAAATCTGTGTATAAGTGGACCCGCACTGTTCAAAACCCTGTGATTCAAGGATCGACTGTGTATGAGCCTGTCTCTTTCTCCTTCACTCCACCCCTAAGCTCATCCATTCCTGCACCAATAGCATCTTGTCTTAATTGTAGTAGCTTCATAAGGATTTTTATTATATAGTGCTTTAGATTCTAAATTGTCCAATTTTGTTTTTAATTGAGATTGCCAGGGCTATTCTTGATCCTTTGCATTCCTATGTAAGTTTTATAAGCTTATCAACGTTCACAAAAATTCTGCTGGGATTTTGATTAGAATCACATTTAATCAGTTGTTCAATTTCAGGAGATTTGATATTTTACAATATTGAGTCTTTCAATTTATATTCGTCTAGTTATTTAGGTTTTCTTCCATTTGTCTTGATGTTTTGTTGCAGTTTTTTGTGTGAAGTCTTACATGACATTATTTAGACTTATTCCTATGTTTTCAATATTTGTATGTTGCTATGGATGGTATTTAACATTTTTTACCCTTATAATTAATTATTCCTTACTGCTGTATGGACCTGCAGTTTCCTTTGTTGTACATTAACCTTGAATCCATGTCCTTACTGAATTCACTTGCTATTTATAGTAGTTTATCTGCAGATTCTTTTGGATTTTGCACATTTATAATTATGTTGTCTGCGAATAATGTAGTGCTAGTTTTATTTTCTTTCAGTAATTATACCCTTATCTCATCACCTTCTCTAAGACCTCCACCACAGTGCTGAGTAGCAATGGTGACAGCAGAGCGACCTGCCTTTCATTCTACTTTGTCTCTTGTTCACGCAGCTGTAAGTGGGTCTTCCGGTTGGACTGTGCGTGGTTTGTCCTTTCCTGCCTTTCCGTGTTCTTGTATTGAAAGATCTTTTTTGTGAGTGTGAGCAGGATACTATTAATTCTTTTCTAATCCAGATAGACAGTCTTTGTCTCTTAATTAGAAAATTTAGTTCACATACATGAACATAATTACTGGTATTTGGTTCAAGTCTGTGCTTTATGCTTTGTTTTCCATTTGTCTTATCTCTTCATTTTTTTCCTTTTTTTTTGGCGGGGGGTGGGGGTGCCTTCTTATGGAATATTTTTTATTACATAATCTGCCCCTGTTTATATATATGTTTTGAAGGAATGTTTCCCTATGATTTTTAACTAAAAAGGGTATGAATAGGAAATCAAACGCACCAAAAGTTAAGATAAATTTGGGATCCGAGATGCACGGGCCCAAGATCTCACATGATTGACAGTGAAACTGTGTGCGGTGCTTACCTGTGTGCAGTAGGAAAGTCCATGTTCAGACAGAAAACATGTGTAACTGGAAACTTAGCATTGTGCACTGAGGGAGGGATTAAATCCAAAGTGTTTTTATTTTTAACTCAACAGAATCTCTGCATTTCATGTTCAAAAGATTGTACTTTTGGGCGGTGTGTCCAGAGCTTTTTTGAAACTAAACAAATATAGCTTTGTATCCACCAAAAAACCCCATGAAAAAAACAAAAAGACAACCTCCCCCCACCAAATATACCTTGGCTACATTAAAAAGTATATATTTTTTGTCTTGGGGATTTTGACTTTTTGTTTGCTTGTTTTCATTTGAAATTGCCAATGTTGAGAATTGCTGTTTTCCTAACTTAAAATATGTGTATACTATTAAAAATAATAATTAGTAGCATTTTCTTTTTTAAATGTATTTTATTTATTATGGTATTACACTTGTCCGATTTTTACCTCCTTTATTCCCCTCCACCCTGCACCCCCACTCCCACCCACATTGCCCCCATCCTTGGTTCATGTCCATGGGTCGTATATATAAGTTCTTTGGCTTCTCCATTTCCTATACTATTCTTAACCTGTCTATATTGTACTTACCATTTATGCTTCCTATTCCCGGTACCTTTCCCCCCATTCTCCCCCTGCCCCTCCCCACTGATAACCTTCCATGTGATCTCCATTTTGTGATTCTGTCCTGTTCTAGTTGTTTGCTTCATTAGTTTTTGTTTTTGTATTTTTGGGTTTGGTTGTTGGTAGTTGTGAGTTTGTTACCATTTTACTGTTCATTTTTTCATATAATTTTTATCATTTCAAGCAAAGTAAGTTTTTTTAAAGGTCAAGAGTGTGATTTGGATGCATTTGAGTATAGTGGTCTATGAAATACTCATGTAGGTGCATCGGGCAGGCAGTTTGACCAAGTTAGACCTAGTGCTTGGACAGAAGGGTAGGCTGTGGACGGCATTTGGAGCTTTTAGAACAGATGAGGCACTAGGAGACATCATATAATGAGAAGAAAAGAGGACCTAGAACTAAGAAACTTCAATATCTAGAGGTCAAGTAAAAGAGAAAGGTTATGTGGGAGTGGCCAAAGGATTAAGAGGAAACCCAGGAGTATGTAGGCCCTTGGAACCCAGGGGCAAAGGGACCAGCTAGAAACACAAGGATTCTGTACCATTATCTATGGAGAAAAACTGCAGAGGCTTAAGGGGAGAATTATTTGGTAGGACTGTTTCAAATGGTGAATCATTCTCTCATTATGGAGGATGGGTTTGGAGTAGCAATGGGTAGCTGGAAGCACAATCACCAGATAAAAGGCCATGGTAGGATTTTGGGTGAGAGATGGTGAGGCCCTGAATTAGGATGGAGAGGAGGGGAAAGGCCAGAGACAGTACCAAGGATGGAATCAGAAGAGGGTGATGAATGGGTGTTGGGAGGTGACAGAGTATGTCTCATATTCTGGGGTCAGATGACTAGGGTGATGGTTATGGTTTTACGGTGGTTTTTATTAGGGTTTTGTGAATAGTGAATATTCATCATCCACATGATGTTAATTAAATCAGAACAAAGTTTCGGTTTAGTTTCTCTAGAACTCCTAGCTGTTTCCAGAAACTAAATGGGAGGCTGCTCTAGGGGGTTGTTCCAGAATAATTTAAGAAAATCTCTTTAAAAGTCATGAATTTCAAGGACGGGTTGTAGTTTTTCTCAAGGACCTCTCATTGGCCAGCCTTATTTTCTAGAATTTATGTGCTAGGAAGTTGGCCTTGAAACTACTTTCTTACCTTTGTCATTTCTTGTTGCTTATCTTAGGTTGCCAGCTTTCCCAACATACCTGTGACCCTTGCGGTCCCTCGGGCTTTCCCACCTTGTCGGTCAGGCGAGAGCCTGGCCGTCAAGCTCTGCACCAGGGCATCGTCTCCCTTTCCCGGCATGAAGCTATTTTCCATAACACATGAGGCCCATATTCTTCAGCCTTGTCAGCGTTGCCAGACCTCAGGGAACTGTTTCTAAAGGCTCTTTCCATATCCTATTGTATTGTGTGGACCATCTCCAAATCCAGTTTTTAATTTCCTATTGGCTACGTTTTATTTTATTTTTTTTTTCCTTTAGGCCGTGCGCTCATCTTCCGTTTAATCCTGGCTTCCCTCCGCTGCTGGGAGAGAGACCTTAATCCCTTTTGGGCCAGCAGCCATGCCATTTAAAAATTCCTTCGGGCCGAGATTCAGCTGGTTGAACACTGCTCAGTCCCGCTTCTTGGCCGGGGGCACTGTCTGCTGGTCTGCTTCTGCTCCTCTTGGGAGGGAGTGTGAGGGCTGCGTTTCTCCCGAGGCAGGAACCCCTGCCTCCCTTCCAGTGTAAGCCCCTTTTCCTTTGGCTCTGTTTTCCTAAGGTTCTGGCACCAAACATTTAACCAATTCCGGTGGGTCGGGAGGCCCTGGGCTGAAATAATGGATCATTTCCCTTTCACGAGAGATCCAGAGAACACCAGTGCTAGGTCCAGGGCCTCCTGCGGCTTCTCCGACCTTACTGCCCAATGGGCCTTTCTGCCAGGGGGCCTCCTGGAGAAACTTTGTTCTCAGGGCTACATACCTCAGGTATTTACATTTCAGACACGGTGACGATTGATGACAAGGCCTTGTTTAAATGACAGGATGAGGGCACTTGATTTAAACTGCAAGTCAAGTAGCAATAAGTCGAGGATCATGCTCTCTTGCTTCCACCTGTTTATGCTCGTTGGTCCCCCACTCTGGCTGGTTTGTTCAGCCTCTCAGCCTGACCCGTAATAGCCATCGCCATGGTGGGAGGCAGGCGGATGTGGCGGATGGAGCCACAAAGGCAGATTCCAAAGAGGGTTCCTTACCCAGGCTCTGTTCCTTTTTGCCAGCTCCGCCACAGCAGGTTGCATAACCTCGGGGCAAGTTACGTCCCCTCTCCAGGCCTGTTTTCTGGGTCTTGAAATGAAGGGTTTCAAACCAAATAATCTTCAAAGTCTCATCAAGTTGATATGGACTATATCATTCATCTAAAAGTCTTTGGATGACAGTAAGGCTTTTTCTTCCAGCACGCGCAAGAACGGTGGAGGTTTTTCTGTGAATGATCCGTTACTAACAGTGGGCCTCTGTCCCGTCACCCCCCTCTCTAAAGTGCCCCCGGAACACACAGAGGGCTCGTCAGTGAGCTGCTTCCTCCAACAGGTAGCTGCTTCCTCCAACATGTCTTGCTCAGAATAAAGAAAAAAATCAACAAAGATAGGACATGTGAAGAAAGTACGAGAAAGAAGCACTTCTCTTCTTAAACAAAACACACTGAAGAGTATATTTGAGAGAAGGAAAAGCAAATCATTTAACTGAAAAAAAAGTACACAAACATGCCATTTTCCCCATGCACATACTTTTCTGTATAATACAGAAAACCTAATGGAATTACTGAGGTATTGTCATGAATTTCATTGTTGATGTCGTAGTTGTGATTTTTTCGTGAGTAACTAAGGTTTACCCGACCCCAGAGCCTTTTACACAGGCGCGCCTCCTGTTCCTGCTTTCACTTTTCTTCGTAGTTCACCTCACTGAAGCAAGACGGTGGTAGCGAGTCTCTGGCCTTCAGGCTTTCAGAATTGACGGTGCAGGTTTGGAGGTCTGCTTTCTGGAGAGAACCGCTGATAACAGTTAGTAGGTTTTAGTAAAAATGAATCATATTTAGTGAAATGTCGATAGCCAAAAAACTGCATGAGAAATCAACTATTCTTGCAGCAATATACCTGATTCACTTAGGGTGCCGACCGAGCGTGAGCCGGAGAAGCACACCTCTGTCACCCATTTGGGCAGTGCACGGGTGACAACGCCAGGCAGGGTCCTCGCTGGTGCCGCGGCAGTGCCGCCTCCGTCATGCGAGGGGCTCATTCTTCTTTAAGTGAGAAGAAAACCTGTGATATCTGCAGCATTTGAAATTTAGTTTCCTCTTCAAAACCCAACTTCAGCAGAAAACAGGACAGGTCTCATGTGTCCCTTTATGAAGCTTACATCTTGACAGGGCTTTTATTATTATATAATCATAATTTTTTTTAACATTTGCTTTTATTTTGATAGAGTTCATCTTAATTGTAGCAGTTCTGTAAGTTTCTTTACATACAGAATGAACAAGGGAAAGATATCTCAGAGAGCTCACCTGAAAAAAAATCTAACAGAATAATAGTTTTTCTAAAATACAGATCATTAGTCAGAGAAGCAAAACAAACGTCTTCTTAGTAAAGCTGTTACCTCATCTCATTGTTGAAAGCATGAAACTGCTGAGCATTATAGTCTATCATTTTTATAAAATACTAGTTGTTGAAGAGCCAGTCTCCAGGGGGCATTCCAGGTTGTTTTTTCCTATTCGTTCAAATGAAAAATGTTGCTCATCCAAACTTTCTCTGTCAACCACCGTCACAGTAGGTCTGAGACTGCGAGATGCCCGGTAATTAACAGCCGTCTCAGGACTCGTGCACCTTATGGTCAGTTCCTCAGTCGAGGAGCTGGCGGTCATTAACAAGGAAGCTTTGTCTGCTGTAATGGCATAGAATTACCAAAAAGGGAAGCAAGAGACTTTGTGTCAGGGATCTGGTCTCAAAAGCCACCAGATTTCTTCTAGCACTGCTTCTTTGCTATTCACCGTCCCTTTTAGTAGGGAAATAAGGTGCTGGGGAGGCTCAGCCGGAGAGTCCCTGCCTCCCAAAACAGCGGATAAGCACAGTAATGGCACAGAATGCTCTGGGAGCGGAGAGGAGGGGCCCTGAAATCTGCTCTTGGAGTAGCTACAGAGGGTGCCACATAGGAAGGACTCCTTGGATCGTCTCCTGCAAAGCCAGGAGTTTCCGAACAAAGCAGGTGGAGGGAGATTTGTAGTGGAGGAGGGGGTGTGTGCCACGTCATGGAGAAATGACCTAAAAACCATGGTGTTTTCAAAGAACTCTGATATACTGGTGGGGATGAGTATTTACCTGGAAGGAGGTTGGCTGGGCACATGGCCAGACCTGCAGCCAGAAGCCAGATGATGAAAGGCGCTCTGTGCTCTGCTAAGGAGAGCTCTCAGAATCCCCTAGCCCAGAAGCGATACTGAACATTCTGAGCAAGGGACTGTACTGACAGGGCTGCAGTTTGGTGGAGAAAGGACTGGAGAGAAGGCAGCAAGGCTGGAGATAAGGAAACCAATCCAGGAGTATGAGTTTCAGGAATGTTAGATCAATGGGTGCGTGGGGGAGGGTGTGGGGAGGGGGTGGGGATGAGGAGCGAGAGCAGGATGGCTCAGATTCCTGGCCTGGGTGACTGGTTGGAGTCTCTGACGGAGGGATTATAGGAGAGATGGAGGAGATGTGAGGCAGGGAGTGATAATAAGTTCAATTTATTACTAACATGTCCGGTCGGTATTAGGTAAGTGGTTCTGAAGGACAGAGGCTGACCCTTGAGAAAGACTGGGAAATCAGTCTAGAAGTGGTCATGGAAGCATTTCCGAATCTCTTTCCAGCCCTTAGATCCAGTGGTTCAATGAATAATGTGAGCTCTTGACCAACGTCCGTTCGGGAAGACTAAAATTAGCAGCGGTCTGCGTGAAGTGATTCGATGACACGGTGTGGTTACTCCTCTCGTGGTTGGGATCAGTAGAAAAATTGTAATCCCAGACTCACGCTGACAGTGCACATCCATCAGGACAGATTTCTGGAGCGTCTTCTTTGCGTTCAGTGCTGCAAGGGAGAGTCATTTTTTTTTAAAGATGTGAAATAGTATCATGGAGCTTTCCATCCAAGTTGGGGAGGTCAGCTATAGAGGCAAAAGGGGAAAAAAAGGAAGAATAAGAGGTGAGAGATTTCTCACTAAGTTCAGGAAATGCAGTTTAGTAGGTTTTACACTTGCTGAGTTTGACGTCACAACAGATCCAGCGGTATATGGTGCAGAATATGAAGGATCCTGGCTGGAGAGGAAGACTTGGGATTCATTCCGAGGACCGTGGTAGTTGCAGTTGGGAGAGTGTGGACAGGGTGGAGAGGGGAGCTCTGACGATGTCGCTGCTCCCAGAGTGTGCCTGAGTCCCTGCCAGTGTCCCCTTCCTTCAGGTGGTGAAAGGTGAGGGCCAAGTAGTGGTTACAGGTAGAATGAGATAAGGGTCTGTCCCTGTTATGAAAAGAGAGATTTCTAAGAGAGGGTGTTGACCAGACTTAGAGGTCAAGGGTGATGGTGACTGATTGGCAAATGAGCTGGGGATTTAATGATGGGTCAGTCACTGGTGGCTTTTCTCAGAGGGGTTTTGAGAGAGAGAGAGTTAGGAAGGAGTAGGAGGAGTAATAATAGTAACTATAATAGTAATAGTTGACATGCATTGGATGCTTCTTTTGTTACATGCCAGGCAGTGTTCTTAAAATAACATTTTATGCATGTTATTTTGTGTGATCATCACAGGAGCTCTAGAAATACACCAGTATTATTAGTTACTAATATTAGCATTGCCGTTATTATTTCCTTATACTGATAAGATATATTGGGAAATAAAGGCAGTGAGTATAGACAGTTGTTTTGAGACATTTTATAGTGACAGAAAGAATGGAAAAGCACAGTAGGTGACATCATGGTCAAGTGACAGCTGCTCCAAGAACTTCTTTAACATTTTTGAAGGCAGTGAGGAAGCAGCCGGGGATGGGGCAGGGAGGAAGGGGCATAATTGAAGATGCTGGAGAAGGCTAGCAGGGCAGACTCGAGGGAGAACAGACTGGTGTGCTTGGGAGAAAGGGCCCAGCCTGGGAAGTTTTCTTCTTCGGGTCGAGAAAACTAAGAAAGCTTAGATGCAGGCACTCACATTTTGCAACTGCAAAAGGGAGGCAGTCTCTGGACTGGCTGTTGTCCGTGTTGGAACATGAGGAAGGGAAGTGAGGCACTTGCCAAAAATCGTTGAATGTATCTTCTTTTACAAAATTTCTTGGACTCGGCTTTAAAAAATTTCAAATGAGAAAAGCTTGACTCTATTAACATGAACTCTCCAAAACTAAATTCTGTCAAGTGCAATTTGACTTGTCATTTTCTTTATCATTTGTAATTCTTGTCTCATTATTTGAACCCAAAAGCACTGTCTTCTTTAGATGTATTTAGATACAGTGATTGCATTTTCTTGTTTTCTCCCAAAACCCATATCTGGGGCCCGGGATGCCCAGGGTGGGCGGGACAGAGAGCCTGGCCAATGGAAGCGTGCAGGAAACAGAACGGGGATGGGAATGAAAGAACACCAAGGAAAATTAATAACCGAGGGTAAAGAGAACCCTATCTGAAAGTGCTTTTGTGACTCTATAAATGAGATCACTTTTATGAGAACGTTTTTTATTAATGGTGGGGAAAAGGCCCAGGACCACTGTCTATCATCAGGTTTATAGAGAGCAAAATGGATTTACCAGGTTGGCCGCTGACTAATCAGCTGGAGCAGCATTGACCTTGAGGATCCTGAGTGGCTGTAACTTGGTGACAGGAAATCTTTCCTCGTGAATAACTGGGACTGGCTGGCCGGCTACACAGCTGGGCTCATCAGAGTCTCTGTCCCTTCCCACTCTCTCTCCCCAGTCTTTCTCCTCCTTCCTCTCCAGTTCCCTCTCCCTCCTCCTCCTCCTTTCCCCTCCCTTCTCCTTCCCCTCTTCCCCCTCCCTTCCTTCCCTCTCCCTTCCCACTCTCTCTTCCCCTTTCTTCCTGCCTCCCCCCCTTCTCCCTTCTCCCCCACCTCTCCCCCTCCTCCCTCCCTCCTCCTCGCTCCCTCCCCCTTCATGGGAATTCCGGTTAGACTTGATCAAGGTCATCTTGGAGCTGAGTAACCACTGCCCAAGCAGGCAAGTGCTTCTTGCAGCCCCAACTCTTCGCGTAGAACTGTTAATATTTACCACAATCATAACATGTGACAGTGCCTCCACATAGGAGCTCTGTAGGAATGCACGGTAATCTCCTTTGAAATAAAGAGTCAAAAACATAGAGAAAATACTGACCATGGTCATTAACAGTGGTTGTTTCTGTTTGAAACCATTTCCTGAGAAAAAGTAAATGTTTTGTCATACAACCCAGTGTTTTGTCTCTTAAGACATTTTCATCAAAACATTTTATTTCCGTGTAAAATGTTTTTAAAGTTCATCCTGTGTAAACATGGTCATCTCGTACTAATCGGGGTGTGTTGACAGCCTGTTTCTCCATTAATACCTGGTGTTTGTCAGTCTGTGTTTTGTGTCTTTTTTGCAGATATTGATGAGTGTGTAAACAACACTATTTGTGACAGTCACGGGTTTTGTGACAATACGGCTGGCTCCTTCCGCTGCCTGTGTTATCAGGGCTTTCAGGCCCCACAGGATGGGCAAGGGTGTGTGGGTGAGTTTTTAGATTTCTTTTTCCCCAACACATGTCATATCTCCCTCCACTTGGAAAAGAAACCAAAGTGACCAACCACAGGAGAGAGTGCAAGCATGGTCATTTGGGTGGAATTTCATCACAATTTGCTTTTGTCACACACTTTGGGGCTATGCACAAATGTCCCGTGGCTTCTGAAATGGTTAGGGACATTCAGAAATATAGAAGTATGTGACTTTGAATGTAAATGAATATTCAACGGAACACCTGTTTAAAAAACCCTTAGCTGAGTGTGCAGAACTCTCCCGCCCTCCCGCACAGGAGACAGAGTGCGCTGTGGGGGGGCAGCCTGCCTGTCTTCTCCCTGCACCTCCTCGGGCAGTGCCTTTAAGGAAAGGGGTTAGCAAGACTTCCAGTTTCCAGGGGTGACAGCTGTAAAGCAATGCTTTGGGTTGTGCGACCATATTTCTTCGCTCTTCCGGGATTGACAGAGCGGAGGTGTCTTGAATTCCGTCAGGTGTCCTGATATATGGTGCAGCGCATGACCAGGCAGAAGAAGAGGTGCAGCATCTCATTGTCTGAGCAGCTGTGATTTCTTTCATTCAAATTCATTATGACACACATTTGCAGCTTAGAGCAATTAAATGGGAAAGAGAAGAATGGCTGTTAAATTTAAAACTTCACCTATAGCAAGGCTTTTTCTTTATTCTTAATTAAGGAACATAACTCTTCGTGGTAAATGGCACTTGCTTGAGGAGGGGCCAGTAACTTTGTAGTTTGGAAATTGGCAGTAAAAGCATTAATTCATTTTTCATTCAGATCAAACTGGGAAAACAAAAGCTAGGTGTTTGGAAGTTTAATGATAAAATTACTTAAAACAGCAACCACTTTTAAGGTCACATTATGGTAATTGCTACTTCCAGTGACCGCTTTAGTTTCCTTTGCACTAAAATACAAGTGATGAAAGTCATCTGACATTCGTGAAATATTTAGACTAAATAGGTCATGTGGTCTGACCCCCCCACTTTACCTTCTCAGCCTCACCCTGGCTTTGCTCACCTTTTGCATTCCAGGGACATACGGCTGCTTGCGGTTGCTCGTGTGACTGTGCAGTGACTTGGCTGTTGTTTGCCCCCTCTGCGGGGAATGTCCTCCCGGCTTCCCCTCCCACAGCCTGGACTCACCCCACTCATTGCTGAAGCCAGAGGCTAGACGTCATCTCCTCCTAGACACTGTTTCTCTTCCTTCTCTCACTCTCAAACTGAGCTGTTACCCTCCTCCTGCTTCCAGAATACCTTGAGCAAATTCTATTGGAGAATTTACACCCTTCTTTTGGAATAACTCAATCATGTGTACAGCCCACAGCCACCTTCTGCAAGGCAACGAGCTCCCTGTGACTGAGAACTTTCTCTCTCCCTTGGCTGGACCTTACCTGTTTGTAGGTGCTCAGTAAATGTTGTCGGACTGTTTCTGAGACATCAGATACTGAGCCACTGACTCTGCACAGCTCTTACAACCCCTGGTGAGTGTCCGTTTCTAACCAGCCAGATGAGCTCACTGAAAACCATGTTGAAGTTTCAGCTTGGCACACAAACTGCCACCCTTTAAGAAATAGTTTCTATCATTTTTAGTGAACTCAACAGGTGTCCTCTTGTCTGTCTATTCACTCCTTCAGAAATACTCACTGAGTGCCTGTCATGTGCACTTGACCGCACTGATGTTCTGGAGGATTTACACTAGGATGAATCAGCCTGGATCCCAGCCTTTGGCCATGCTGTTTCCTCTACTGGGCTCCTGACTGCCTCCCGTTTCCCTCTCTACCGCTTCTTGGTACCACCTGCTCATCCTGCAGACAGAGCTCAGTTCCACTGTCGTTTTCCTAACCCACCCCTGCTCTAAGGCCCGCTGTCTTGTGCTTTCATGGTGCTCTGTACTTCCTGCTCTTAGCACTTACCACAGCCCATATGAGCGATTATCTGGTTAATTTCCCTGACTGGACTATAAGCTTGGTGAAGGCGGGAGCTGGACCACCTGACTCATGGTTTCTTCCCCAGTACCTGGGGAAGTAAACTAGAAAATATTTTTTGATTGAGTGAATGCAGCCTGATGGGAAAGATTTTGGTAGCCCCGTAAATAATACCAGTTAGAAAGTAGAACGTTCCAGTTGACATTTACCTAAAATTTGACAAATGGGAACTGGCAGATTTCTAAAGTCAATTTTTCTGGTCTAAATTAGGACTGTCTAGGTTGATTAAATATACCACCTCTTTGCTTTACTTTATGTTACAATATCGTTTGACAAGGGAAACCCAGCTCATTGGGTTTTTATCTGTTTCTATACAAAGTGAAATAGAAAACTGAGTAATCATTCAAATAAGTCAAGATACATAAACTTTCTGTTCAATTAACTGAGCCTAGCCAGTGAAAATAGGGTATTTTTTTCTGAATGATTTGGATAGCTGCTTAGATTTTTAACTTTGTGTAAACTGTCTCCGAGTGTGCCCATGAAGGCTGATATTGTACATGCTGAATGCACAAAAAAAAAAAACAAAAGCATTTCAGATGTCAAGTCAGGTGCTTTGCTAAGCGGGCTACTCATTAATAAAATTCCTTAGGAGGAGTAAAAGTGAGTGACAGTATTGGGCAGAGTCAAACATAAAATTAGCCTTTCTTTACAGCTGTGCCCTTGCATATTATAAGCAGTAGATTCCTTGACTATCTTTTAATTATGTATATTTAATTTAAGTGCAAGAGAAAAACATTTAGCAAAACAGAAATTACACTGTGGAACACCAACAGAGTTTTTAAAAGCACTGTGAAATCAGTGAGAAGTTGCTGAATGGATTTGTTCTACGTGAATGATGAAAGTGACACAGTGAATATTTCCAGGGGTCTTTGCACAACCTGAATGCTGGTTGTTAAACAAGGGACATTTTGGCTGCTAGGGAATTGTGCTCCAGACATTTAAGTGGATTTAAAACCGTTTTTTAAAATGAACTTAAAGAAGTGTATGATTTCTGAAATGCCAATAGGGATCCTTTTCCTTGAATTAAGAACTGGCTTACTTAAGACTTCATCCTGTGAAAAAGTTAGGGAAGAGGAAACGAAAGAATCCAAGGGTGCATAGGGTGCTGGCATACAATTCTGGGGTGTCCCTTAAAAGGCAGAATTGAAATTTGGAACCTTGGCTTTGCATTTCCCTGGACCTTCCCTGCAAACCACATCGTGCAGCCGCCCCGCCTTCGGGAGCAGCAGGGTTTGGCTGCTCCCTGTGATCACCGTGTTTTCGGCAAATGCTGCTGCTAGCCTTGGCACAGCCGGTAAAATGAAGAGCTGTCAGAAGCGAGGCATGCGTCTGACTTGATCTGTGCTCCCTCTTCCAGATGTGAACGAATGTGAACTGCTCAGTGGCGTGTGCGGCGAAGCCTTTTGTGAGAACGTGGAAGGCTCCTTCCTGTGTGTGTGTGCTGACGAGAGCCAGGAGTACAGCCCCATGACCGGGCAGTGCCGCTCCCGGGCCTCCGCAGGTAAGTCACAGTGCCACGTGGAGGGGATGCGGGGCTCCCCTCGGGGATCTGTGTCTACACAGGTTTGGGCCAAACACTCCAGGAATGAGGTAAGGAATAACCAAATGTTCTGGCACTGTACTGTCTCTGGAAGCTTCTGTGCTCTCCCTGAGCCTGCCTTATCAGTGGAATTAGGATGTGACTGAGGACTGTTTGGGCTAGAAGGCCTCCAATGTGCATTCCAATCCGGAGATGCCGTGAGCTAGGGCACAGGATCCAAAGGGATGAGAACATTTACTGGGAATTGCTGAAAGCCCAGAGAGCCATCGCTCGGGGTTTCATATGGCATCATCTCATTAAGTTGCATAATCCTCCTTTCTTGGCCCTTGGAGAAACATATCTTGACACTTCTCTAAATTAGGAGCAACATATAAGCCTCTCAGGATCTACAAAGACTTCCACTTGGAATTCTTAAGGTGTTTTTCCAGAGTTTGGCCTAGAGAGTGGCTGTGTTTGCATTCATTTAAAATTGGATTTAGGCTGCGTTGTCAACGGCGCGGATTGAAATGGAGGAATGATGCTTTTCCAGAGAAATTAATCAACTTCCAGATCAGCCTTTTAGTCTGTGCCATGTCGCTATAGCTTGGTTGGGTTTTAAGAAAAGCAAAAGACTAACCGGTCCTTTGAGAGCCAGCTAAAATGACGCATAGACCGTTTTGCTTTCTTGCTCAATATCAGTTGAATTTCTCGACTGCTTCTAAGAAAGCTTTCACTATTCTGCAAAGGGGTACACTTGTTCTGTGAAAAACAGTCGTTGCTAGTAATAGGGAAGAAATATGAAGCTACACATTTCTGTCCGCACACATTTTACCTCTCAATTTTTAACTAGAGAAAGGAGGGGAGTGCAGATTTAAACGAACAAACAGTAATTCACAAACATTGTGAAGGGGAGGAGCTTTGGGAGGGAGGGCTTGCTCTTCATTCAGCACCTGAGCTGCAGACAAAGGACTTCTCACCTTAGTCTCACCTGTAATAGCAAAAACAAATGACCAACGAAAGTAATAATAATAAAAAACCTGGCTGGCCAATAACGAGATGCATTAAGTAATGGTCTTTTTCTTATTCATCTTTCGTTTTTATAGAGTACCTCCTCACCCGTAGTGTTATTTTGACTTAGATAATTCACGTGTCATAATACTGTGTAGTCAGTAAGTGAACTGCATGGAGGTTAGGTGCTCATGGTAAATGCGTGTGATGCAGTGTGAAGTGAAAAAAATAAGATATTCCAGTAATCACAATCCATGGATGGAAGGAAGAAGAGAATATGCAAAATGACTTGGAATCAATGAAAATTTTAGTTTTTCCCTTTATTTTCCAAACTTTAAAAAAATCATTGAAATTGGAATGACCAGGGTTTTGTGGTCTGCGAACTAATTTCCAGCTGTGTAAGCTTGGGCATCTCATTCGACATCTATGAATTCTTACTTTCTCATCTATAAAATAGGAAGGTTATATTTACTTCACAGAGGTTTATGAATTTTTTTAAAAAGTCAGATATGTAAAAGCCCTTTGTTAGTGGCAAAGTACTATATAAAATAATAAAATAGAAAGCTATAACCCAAACCCTTAAGGAGTGTTTATTTCCCATCCTTGTATGAGCTCTTCTGAGACAATGGACCTTTCCACTGCAAACATTTTCTTGCTAGAATGTCTTAGTAATATGAAGAAATGGTTCATTCAGTTTGCATAGCTTGAATTAGGGTATATGTCTGGGATCCAAAAGCTTGCTCATTTATTTTTTAGAGATTTCATATACCTTGATGGGATCATGTGAACCACTGAAGATGGTCATGAGACCATCTGAACCACTTTTGGTGAACTGGACTAGCTCACTGAAAACTTCTTCTTAAAACGTTGTCTCTTTTTGTTTTTATCAGTATAATCTGACTAAACATTAACTGGTGATTCTTATTAATTTCTGCAGTTCCTAGCACTTCTGGCTTGGACTATACCTCAGTTTGTATAGTTCTTGGCAGACTTGGGTTATATGGAGTCTTCAGTGTTCTGAGAGACAGATCAGCCATAAACTCTAGTGGGGACCTTCTCCCTGGCTTCAGAGCCAATAACTGATCGCTTCTTTGAAAAAGGTGATGAAAGCTGAAAATCATAAAAATGATAATACAGCTTTTAAATATTTAAAATTTAATTTAAAGAATTTAAAGGTGCATTCATTCACCAATGTCTGAGGAAGGACCAAGGTCTTTCTTTGAGTAGAAGTTCACTATCAAGGGTCTTTCAAGCTTGTGTTGCATACATCATATCTACCATCCATTATCTACACTGCCAACAATAAAGGGGGTAAGAATTTAAAGGCCTTTTCAGAGGTAAATGAGTACAGAGTCCTTCTAGAGTGTTATGATTTTTCTCAGTTCTTTACAGTTGTCTTATTCATGCCTATTTGATAGCATTCCTTTCACTGAATAAACTGTAGCCTTTCTAAAGCTTTAACTTGTTCCAGAAATAGCTCTTGTACTCACATTTGCATTTTATTGGTTTATATACCCATTAATTGTGTAATCACAATCGTCAAGACCCTGGCACAGAAAGTTTGGGAGCAAGCATAGCTGCATCTCGGTCGATGCACTGTTCAACACTGGAGACCAGAAGTCTGTGGACCACTGAAGAGTGGCCCACCGACTGTGAGCGGTTATTCCTGCGGTGGGCGTCCGCCAGCCTGCTTTCAGAGGGCGAGAGAACACCAGTTGATTCAATGAGTTGGTTAAATGGAAGCTGGATAAGAAGCGTTTGTGTTCTCCTCCAGCCTTAGAGCCTGCTGCTACACAGAACAAAACATTTTGTACTGGGCTAAGTTTTTAAGAAGGATTCAGATTAATTTTATTATAGACGTGACAGACTAACAGATTTCATCCTTCATGAAAACTGTTAAGAAAGGAAGGATTCATCTGCAGTGTAGGCTGTGACATTCTGACTCAATTTCCCCAGCACCATGGACCTTCCAGCAATGAGCAGGAGCATCATAATCTCAGGCGGTGTCACACTGAGGACAGAACTGGGCCTGAGGGGTGGCTGTCAGGAGGGCAGGTTTCAGGAAGGCAGAAGAACTTTCCAGTAACTACAGGGTCAGCAAATACCTGTCTCGTGAAGTTGAGGTGTTTCCCTCGCAGGGGTCCCCGACCTCCAAGCTGCGATCCTACACTGGTCCGTGGCCTGTTAGGAACCGGGCCGCACAGCAGGACATGAGCTTCGGGGTAACACACTTGAATCATCCCAAAACCAGTCCCTGGTGCCCAAGAGGCTGGAGACCACTGCTAGAGAGACTGTGGGAATTTCCCTATGGGTATCCAAGGACAGGAGCGGCACCCCCTGGCAGAAGGGCACCCACTTCCAGCAGGACGTTGTCCCAGGTGACTTTTAAGGTACTTTTGAACTTGAATGTCCTAGGGTTTTTATTTGTGAACTACATCTTGGCTTTCACCTAATTTTTTTTTTAGGTCTGGTCTAATGTTTTTCACTGCCTGGGCCCTGGGCCACTAATGGACATTGCTGTGCACTACCTAAAAGCACCTGAAACAGAAATAACCGAGAAATGTCCACACCGGACCCCTTGTCACAGGGAAGAGGGGATGGGTAGGAAATGTGGCCTGATGCTCGTGTTTCGTCAGTGCCTGTGATAATTGCTCAGTAAAAACTTTATGTCCTTGGGCACGCTAAAGGAAGCAGTAAATATTTAGTCTTGGCAACTGCAGCCTTCAAGCCCTGCCCACGAAACGCTATTCTCTGCCTTGATTCATGCACAGAAGAGACTGCGGTAGAAGCTGAATCTTATTTTTAAAACAGAAAGTATAGTGAAAAGAATGCAAAGGGACATATTATCATTGATGTAGGTGTTCCTTGCTTTAAGAAAAGCAAATACACAAGATCAGAAATGATAAAACATATATATATTGGAGTGAAAATTTGCATGATGAAATAATTGTTCTTCACACAATTCATTATAGGGTTTCCTTAAATATCAGTTTTCTCTAATATATTTGAGAGCTTATTCTCACATCACAGGCTAGGACCCAGACCTAGCTAGAACCCACACCTGAGATGCACCTTAGTGATTTTCCAGCCCAGCTCCTGTACCTCAGGTGAGGAAGCCACGTTCCAGAGGGAAGTTCTAAATGTTCCTGGGGTCCTGTAGCCACTGCTGGGCAGAGTGGGCACAGGGACCCGACCCCGGACTCCTCCCACTTTCCTGCTCCTCCAGACTGGGGATACCACGGCACCACATTCTTAAAAAAAATTGGCTTCCTTTTCACTCATTTCTTTGTTTTATTCTGATTATTAAAATAATGCACGTTCTTCCTAGAAAACTGGCAAATACAAAAAACAAACCAAAAAAGAAAGTCTCCCACTGAGTCACCGTCCTGGGATAATCTGCCACCATGCTGACCTCCGGAGTGTGAAGGGACATCCACACTCCAGCCACCCCCACAGAACTGTCTTCTGTCGCACCCTCAGCCCTGGGAGCTCAGCGCTCAGACCCTTCACCCGAGGGACACCCCTTTCTCCCGAGTCAGCAGTGAGCGTCTGTATGCTGACGCCATTGGCCATCGCAGGCTCTGTCTTCGGAAACGACGACAGTGGATTCTGGTCTTCCCTCCCCTTGTTTTCCCTCCAACTGATTTCAGGACAGCGCTCCTTCCTATATCCTCCCACCTCCCGGACTGCTCTTTTGCTGTCTGTTCTCAGACTCTTTATCTGTTGCCCATTCCTGAAATAATGCTGCCCCAGGGCGGCGACTGTCCCAGGGAGATGCTGCTCAGCTCTGTTTTGACTCTGTATCCTTCTCCTGGGATATTTTATCCTCTTCTCTGAGCCAGCTGTGGTTACTCATACGATGTGGGCACCTTCTGCCTCTGCCTCTCTCCTGAGGGCCACGCTCCCATTCACGGCTGCCCATTATTGGGCCTTTCTCCTGGGGTGTCTCCTAAGTGTCTCTGTCTGAAATTGTCCAAACCAAGTTAATTACTGTTCCTTCTCCAGCTTGTTACTCTCCCTGTGTTCACTCATTAATAGCCAAACATCAGTCATATGTAATATAATTTTATATATTACATATGTAAAGTCATATGTCATACATAATTTTTTCCCCTTCCTTCCACACCATCAGAACAACCTGCCATTCCTACCCCAGTAGTACCCTTTGCCTCCCTCCCGTGCCTCTGTTACCCCTGTGGGTGGCCAGTCCTGCAGCCCCTCCTCCCTAGACCACACAGGCACCGCCCGGCTTCCCTTCTGGCCTGTCCCGTCCGTGGATTCCTGCTCCACTGCTGCCACAGCGTCTGTTTTCCAAGCACACATCTGGCTGTGTCCTGTAAACTTTCAGCTGCTTCCTAATGCTCACAGCATGCAGTTCAAATCCATTAGCAGGGCAACACGGCCACTTTTCTTCTGTCTCATGCCTCTTTGTGTCCCCTGTAACCTAGCTCACTGCTGAGCACAGGGCCTGACCTATGACATACCCTCAGGACCTGTTAAATGACATGGCCTCCCCACATTGGAGAGTGTGTCCCTTGCATACCCCACCATCTCATCCCCAGCTAGTTGTGTAAAATAAAAGCAATTATGCATTGTGTCAGAGATATAGAGGGGCCATACTTAGTTAGATGAGGAGTTACCTGCTCACACTGCTGTGTAGGGGGGCAGTTCCTCCATGAGCTTTGGTCAAGTCACAAGTGGCACAAAGGAAAAGGGGTGTTTCCCTGCTGTCAGGGGACGGCAGCCAGTCCCCCTCCTGGTTCTGACAACTGAACCCAAACAGAGTTCTTGATTTCTCTTCCTGGTGAGGGGCACTGCAGGCTGTGTGTGTGCGCGCATGTTTTTGTTAGGGCAGGAAACCGCGTAATATCATGCAGCTGTTGTATTTGGCAAAGCAGGATTTTTTTCTAATGTGTTTAGTTAACCTGTGCGATCAATTAACATGAAGTGTTTAAAAAATAATTTCTGGTGGGAAAAAGTTACCTTTGGTAGGAGGAAAAAAAGAATGAAAGACAGTGAGACTACAGTATTTAGAAGACAAACACTGTAAAATGCCATAAAACTCTCACGGTCTTAATGTGTCTTTGTGATGGATTTATACCATAAATGTAGGTAAGGCTGAAGAAAATGTGCTCGTTTGTTTTTTCTTTGTTTTCGTTTTTAAGTTGGGTCAAATTTCTTCTCACATTCCAAAAGGATACTGAGAAGAATTTACTAATTACCAAACCATGCTTTTATTTTTATGAATTTTTTCTGTTTGTTACATATAGTATCTAAAAGGACACCTGAGCTTTTAATAGATGTTGATATTTGAATGAACTGACATATAACTAGGTCAAAGTGACAGGTTCCAGCTATATAAACAAACCATTTTATCTTAATTCTACAAGAGACACGTACACTTTTGCATTTGAAATGCGTGTTGTATCTTAGAATTTGCTGTAAAAAAAGTCTCAAGAGGAAGAGTTTGTACATTTTCTTTTAAATGTTTCTGAACATTTTATACATGTCTTCCAATGTGGCTTTAGTTTCGTGGTCCTTTTCACGGGCGCTCACGATGCGCACGCATCTGTGATGGGGCCGGTGTCGCTGTGACATCTGCTCACGTCTCATCTCCACAGGTGCTTCCCGTTCCCACCATGCCAAAGCGTCTTTCCATTTTTCTCTCTCGGCAGGGCCTTATCCTGCTCCCAGAAGTCTCTTCTCTCACCCATCTCTGCCCGCTTTTCCTGCCCTCGCATTTCCAGTCTCTACTAATACTTCCCTAAGTCACAGACTGGCTCCCCTCACCTTCTCCCCTGCTTAGTCCTACTCCAGAATCACTTCTCCTGTTCTCTTCTAACTCCTTCACCAGAAAACCAAGAACAAAACAGCCTTCACTCTATCCAGCAAGTAACTGTTGCCCGCCTTGGAAGTGTGGGGCCCAGAGGCCTCCCGGGAGGACTGGCGTTGTCTTCGAGCCCAGCACCTAGGTCAGAAAGGCAGCTCTCACCTGCTCACGTGTCAGTGCATTCCTGCCTCTCCCTCGGGCCCCCAGTCCTTCTGTGACTCCCTCTGCAAACCCAGTATTCCCTCACCCCACTCTACCCACACAGAGCTAAGTGCACTTGTGCTTTTTACTCCTCCTCACCTCATCACATCTTATTTGCTGGCCAATCTCTTTAAATTTTATTTTTCAAGAATGTGGCTCAACTGTCAACTCCTCCAGGGAGCCTGCCATGATTGCCTCACTCGCCCCATCCTTCCACAGTGTGGCTTAGGTGCTCAGGACTTCTTCTCCCAGCACCACCTAATTCACTTCTTTAAAGAGGGTATCTGTGTGGAGAAATGTTTTCAAAGTGTTTTTTTCTCTTGTATTTTGCTTTCTAACCTTTATTTTGACTACTTTCATGTTTTTTACCACCTGAGGTTACCACCTATTTTTCTTTGCATCCATTCATCTTCAGTCCATTCCTATGGTTTATGTTTATTCTCTGAAACTCACTGATGGCTTCTCTTGAATTGCACTTACACATACACACACACACACACACACACACACACACACGTACACGTGTCTCATCTTCCAAGTCCTTGAATTAGGAAACTAGGGGGAATAAAAGGAATACAGGAATTGCCAACTTCTCTGTTACTCCTCCGTGGAATGTTACACTAGAATTCCTTTTCTCATAAAAACATGCCTGTGGTGATTTTAAAAATAAAAAAGAGGAAAAAGCATCCTGAGTAATTCTGTTGAAAGGAACTTACTGAACATGATCACCACAGTCACAGAGTTTCCCGAGACGGTGTGTTTTTCAGGACAGTGGCAGGCAGGGGTTTCATTTGGGGACACTGTTTATTTACTCTCGCATGGTTGTGGTGTTCCTCTTTGGCCATCGTCATAACCCTGACTGTCCCAGAGGGGCAGCTCAGAAAGGCCTTCAGAACACACTGCAGACGGAACGTGAAGGCAAGGACAGGGTCCACCTAGAATGTTCAGGTCCACTTTAACCAAAAAATGTTCCAGATTTCCTCACCCCAGCAGCAAAGGTAAATTGGACACACTTGAGGAAAGACCAAATTCTGTAAGTTAGCGGCCACACCCTCTTCTGTCTGATGAACCCAGACAGAGGAGCTTCTAGAAGCTTCTAGGAGCTCCAGAAGTGGCACCTACAGCTCCAACCCACGCCTTTCTATTCAGAGCAAGGGGCCCCACTCACGCTCAGTGGCACTGCAGCTCAATCCACAGCTACAATAATTGTCTGCTGCCCCTTCCCTGTTTGTCTCAAAGATGAAAAAGAAAGAAAAAGACAAAGCAAAACAATCTCATGCTAGTTGAGATGCTAAGAAGCTGAGCTTCTTAAAATAAGGCTAGGAAAGTGCTAAGCCCTGGGTCTTTGGACTCAAGCTAAACTGTCTCTTTGGAAGGTGAGGATGCTTTATCTCCTGCACCATGTGTCTCATGGAGTTCCTCCTTGAAAGTTTCTGCCCAAAAAAGTACATATGGAAAAGGTCCAAAAACTAAACTTATTGCCAGTCATACCCACTGGATTAAAATGCACAAATTGCTGTTTAGATACAGATGTTAAGCCAATTTCTTGATACAGATTGAAAATTCAAATCTGAAAATACTGGAGGAGAAGTGATATATTTCTTCAAGGTCCACGACGTACAATATGTAACACAGCTAACTTATTCATAACGTATTTAAGAAGAAGTCATTCTCTTTCGCGTCTGGCACCTTTCATAACCATTGATCTTTTAAAAGTATTTTCCAATGGAAACATTTCTCCCCTGGTAGCAGCTTCCCAAACTCATACAGAGATTCTTCAAAGAAATCACACACACACGTGTTTACGGATCAGAATGTTCCCCTGGTGGAAAAATGCTCTAGGAAGTTAATGATTTAAAGGTTAGAGAGATAGGAAATTGTAGGTTTTCACAGAATGACCTTTGTGGACCAGTTTTTGAAAAAGAATTTGCTTCCCTTTCCAAACGCGGATGAGGGCCGGACTAACCCTCAACTTCAGCTGTGTAAACATTGAACTTTCAAACTGCTTGGAAAGAAAAATCAGAGCAGAACTCGAGACAACCAATGTGAAACCAGAATAATACAGTGATATTATTGATTGTTTCCCTCGCAATAACCTGTGGATTTCCTTCTAAAGAAAGGGGAGGAAAAAAGATAATTTTATGTCTTAGTTTCTGTGCTGTGGGTATAATGAACATTGTAGAAAGTGGTGTTTAATATAGATATGATTTTTGAATGCTTTCACTCAGAAGCCTATAGTTTGATTACCTATATATATACAGCAGTTTTCAATGACTACGGTATTGCATTCCATTTTGTAATAAACACCATGAGATTCCCACAACATTGTACACAAGGGGGAAAAACAGTTATTGAGCCATCTATTAGCACAGACTGTAAACTTGATTGGCAAAACTGGTTGGGTTGCTGACTTGATTTATACTTCTAAATACATTCATTAATAGCTGGCTGCATTCTTAGGCCAACTGTATAAAATAATTGAGCTGAGTTGTTAATAGAAATAGGGTGTCAGTTGACTCACAGGTGTTGGGGGAATGTTTATGAAATATTCCACAGGGTTCATGATTGATTTAATAATCATTTAAAATACCTCCCCTCAGCTTTCCCGAATGACTCCACGTGCGAGGGCGTGGAGCCCCTCCCGAGGGGAGTGGGCTGGCGGGGGTCCCTGCGGCTGGTCGGGGGCCCTGCACTCTCCTCGGTGCATGCGAGGCCTGGGGGAGAGGAGGGGTGTGGCTGGTTCCATCCAGCTTCACACACAAGGAAATGATTTAAAACCGCTTCATATGCTGCTGCTTAGGAATCAGCATTTTGTTTTTTTCTTCCTGGATACTTATTCTAGGTTTGAATTTGTCATCAGCTATTAACACTGACTTAGAGTCCAAGCTGCAGTCTGTCAAAGACAGCAGGGTCCGAGAGGGAGCCAGACTCGAGCCTGCAGCGTGCGGGGGTCTCTCGGGTTCCCCGGGTCCTGGGAGCAGCGCGGGTGTGAGCACGGCTGGCTGTTTGCGGCCGCGCTTGGTGCTCGTGCCCAGAGAGGAGAGAAAGCGCAGTCGTTTTTCTGAGAATTCTATGAACTTAGGTTGTTAAAACACCTTTGCTATTTGGTATGTTAATCAAGTTTCCACAGCCAACCCGATGCTGCCAAAAGAAATACATAGACAGCTATTGTGAACATAACTCGTTATATTTTCCTCATGTCATTATCTAGCAACTTCAGAACATGGTGTTGACACTCAGGTCTCAGCCTCACAGGTCAGCATTTCCCTCTGTCCCTCCAGTGTCTTTGGGTCCAAGACTCTGGAACCAGTGCTGTTCTCCTGAAGACAACTTCATTAGAATTAATCTAAACAGCTGTGGTTGTTGTAGTCAGCTTCTTATTTGATACAGCATCAACTAAAAACTGAGTAAATTCTAACTGTGGACCATAGGCAGTAATTCGAATTTCCTGGCCTGTGGTAGGGAAGGGGTTAGATTACTTGCCGTTTAGTCACAAAATATTGCTTGTTTCTTAAAAGCACACACTTGTTCATAGACCCCACCCTGCGAGGGTGCCCTGCTTGGTATCGCCTCAAACAGGTGCACTGTGTCCCCATCGCCTGTATCCCGTCATGTCGCCTTGTTTGTCCTTTATCACACAGGGTGAAACTGAGTCTGTGAGAAGGTGTTTCCCTCTCGGACGCACTGCAGCCAGGACTAGAACCCAGCCTTGAACTTCTGCCTTGAGGCTTACCCGACACTCATTATTCCGTTCAAAGCCTTGTATTTGCAGCAGTTTAAGTAGTTAGATTTTCAGTAATGAAAGGTGATTTTGTAGACTCCAGGTTACTACAGTGTGTTTTTTTTCTGGCTACCATCTCCTGCTTGGCTCTGTCGGGGGCATGGTGGGTTCAGATACCTATCTAAGGGTAATATATCTTGTGGGGCCCCACAGCTCCGGTCAGGTGCTGGGAAAAACGTTCGTTGATTTAAGTAGGTGTTATAGTTCAGTAGAGAATGGCCCTATGTTTGGCAAGAAAGCAAGTATGGAGACTGGACTCACAGCCAAATTTACAAGAATAAAGTAAATTAACCAAATTTACATTTGGTTAACATAAACGAAATGATTTGGACAGACTTGCACTCGTGGGGTGGGGGCGGGAGGTGGGTGTTAGAAATCCACCAGCGTTCAGGATCCGAGTGCATTTTTATCTCGCTTTTATTTCGTGGAGAGCCCCCCACGAAAGCGGAAAGCGGCTGTCGGCACGTTCAGTGCCCCCGTCACATCCCATCTGCTTTACCACCGTGTCTTCCACTCTGCTGCGAGACCGATAAATCCGACGTGTCCCCTTAACACCCTTTTCCTCTGTCCACTCTGTTTAGATGTCGAGGTGGAGCAGCCCAGAGAAGAAAAGAAGGAGTGCTACTACAACCTCAACGACGCCAGTCTCTGTGACAACGTGCTGGCCCCCAACGTCACCAAGCAGGAGTGCTGCTGCACCTCCGGCGCCGGGTGGGGGGACAACTGCGAGATCTACCCCTGCCCGGTCCTGGGGACGGGTACGCGTCAGCCCAGCGGTGCTTTCACGTCGGGTGTGGTCCTGGGGGGCTGGAATGTTCTCGGTCTGGTTACTCCGAGGAAGCTTTGAGATGCGGATGGTCCCTGGCGGCTGCCATACTCGCACTGAAGTGAGGTTACCCTATAGTGACTTCCATTCAGATCGGGAAAAATCACCTTCGTCCCACCCCAGCATGAATTCTTAAAGTTCTTTCTGTCACTGAATACACTGGCACAGTGAGATTCTGTATTGTATTTTGGCAAGAGGATAATTCAGTTTTAACCCATTTTTAAAAAGATTAAAACCAACCTTTTTATAACAATAGTACAGTGTTATTGATACCTAGAGATTGTAGGTTGAAGCTAAGATTTTGCTTGATGGATTCTTATTAATACTGTAAAATACTAGTAACCACAGTGAAGGAGAAATAAGTCATGCCACTAAGTAAAACACGGGCAGATAAGATATGGGTGAAGTAGGATGGATTGCAAAATTTGTTTTCAAGGTACTGAGTCTTGAAAAAGCAAAACCAAATTTAAAAATACACATTCATGTAGGATGTTGATGTTTTTTCTTTTTTCTAACTTCTTTCTTTTTCCCCCTGCCTTTCCTGAAATCAGCTGAATTCACTGAAATGTGTCCTAGAGGGAAAGGTTTTGTCCCTGCCGGAGAGTCCTCTTACGAAGCTGGTGGCGACAACTATAAAGGTCAGACTCAAGCAGAAATGGACTGGCTACGTGTGTGCATATGAGACATTCAATCAAGGCATGGCTGGGTTAGGCAGAATGCGAGCTCTTCTGAGCTGTGGGAAGTGATTACAAAGCCTTTATTGTACCACTGGGAGAAAGCCCCCTTGGACCCTGGGGCTGTGTGTGGCTGGGGAATTAGAATCCTTAGGCCACAGGGGCCAAACACAAGGCCCGAGGGCCAAATCGGGTCCTCCACCTTGTTTTATCAGGCCTGGCACCTTGTTTCTACCCAGCAGCAGTGCCAGGCTCCTTGCCCCTAGTTAGGGAGTTGTTACATTTACACAGTCCTAAAATTACATTCGGCCCTTCGAAGGCAACCGCGAGGCTGACGTGGGCCCCGGTGAAAATGAGTCTGACACCCCTGCTGGGCTGTCTGATGGCAGGACATCACGTGATCTGAGGTTCCATCTTTGAGACAGGAGTAATGACTCAAAGGTTACTGTGAGGATTAAATGAAATGATATATGGAAAAGTACCTGACACAGAGTGCGGTCCTTAATAAATTATTTTTCTATTCCAGAAGAATATGAGAAGTCTTATGTTGAGACTGTATGAATTTGGTCATTATGGCCTTTAATAGTCATCCACAGAGCTAAAATTCTTGCTTTGTTAGAACTCATCTTACTGTTGTTAGGACCTTTTACTAATGGCCACGGATCCATAATAAGGAATGGAAAAGAAGAAAGCAAAAGTGGATGTGTTTTATATATTCAGTGCTATTAGTCTGTAATTCTAAAACAAACATGCAGCCTTTTTATTTTGGTGGAATTTAAGCCACATGTGTGAATATCTCCTCATTAACCACTCACTTTTGACATTCCCACAATGAAAATATCAAGACCTTTATACACAAAATGATTTTTTTCTGTAAAATGTAATATTAAAAACTGCTAAGTGATGGAAAACAGACTAAAAACATTTTTTTATTCACCTTCTTTGGAAAAATAGTGTTTTAATCATATGCCATAATTCAGTAGCTGGATAAGAAATTCCCTTTGTGTTTTTAAATATAGTTATTATGATTTGGTCCAACCAAATAGCAAAGAGTTGGTTGGTGATATGTATTTAATGGTTTTTCACGTTCACAAATACTACGTACTACGTTTTTGCAGGGATGTAGTTAAATCCCATTTCACATTGTGGGATGAAGCCTCGATTCACCACCAGGTTGTCCCCTCTTCTGTAGGAAAAGCAGTTCCTCCTCTCCCTGTCTTAGCAGCACTGTGAGTGGCTGGGAGAGCATTAGATTCAGATCCAGACAGCCACGTATGTGGACTTGGCCTTGCCATTTTCCAGCTGTCTAACTTGGAGCAATTCATCTGTGGAATCTCCGGTTTTTAAAACCAGGACTGGAGGGCAGGGGCTCTAAAATGTGAGAACTGATGGTAACAGTACAATAACAGCAATAAAAATAATAGGTAACACCTTTTGAAAGTATACTGAGGTCTCCGCACGGATTGTGAAATCACTGAATCCTTCTGGTCCTATCAGGTAGAGGTTGCCAGCATCTCCAGCTTACCGTGGCACGCACTGAGCACTGCCTGTGCTGTGCAGGCATGGTCTGCCAACACCCTTAGCAACTGTGCCTTCCTGAGCTTATCATTATCGCCAACGAAGACTTTCATCCAAGTCCATCCAACTCTTCTCAGGAGTTTCTCTTCATCCCCAACTAGTTCATGGGCCTAAATGTGCACTTAAAGAAAGGCACCTCTCTTAAAAGGCATTTCCTTCAAAGAATGTTGTTGTGCCATTGTAGAATTTATTATAGACTATTTCATCAAATACAAGGGAGCATCCCAGAAGCCACATTAACAAATACATCTTCCCCCGTGCTGTTTGGGACCTTGTTTCTTAAATAGCACAGGCAAGCCTGATTATGTTTCCACCTCTGTGGATTAGTCCCAACTTGAAGAATTTTGTGTTGCTGTGTCTTTAAGAATCTTTAGACTATAAATATTATAAAATCTAGTGTGAAGCTTATGCTTAACTAAAAGACTGGGGCCAACTCTTTGTTCCGTTGCTCCGTTTTGCCCCGGTAGATGCGGACGAGTGTCTACTTTTTGGACAAGAAATCTGCAAGAATGGCTACTGTTTGAACACCCAGCCCGGTTATGAATGCTACTGTAAGCAGGGGACATACTATGACCCCGTCAAACTGCAGTGCTTCGGTGAGTTGGAGAGGGGCATAGGGTGCTGTGAAAATAAACTGGTGGAAAAAATAAGTAATGCCGTGTAATATTAGAGCAAATGTTTGCATCTGAATCACGAGTTGAAAAGGTCTGTAAATGTTTTATGGATTTTTTTTGCGAGTGAGATTTAAGAAAATAGAAAGCCTCCATACAACTATTGGAGTGGATATCAAAGAGTTCATGTTCAATGTGGAATTATAATTCAGGCCACTGGTTGAAGGGAAGTGTTTGCTGGGCCTGGGGAGCCTCCTATTTCATCCCTCTCGCGGTGCAGGTGAAAGTCATTGTTAAATACCGACCCAGACGTTAATGCTTAAGCAGAAAACCATGTACACCTGGCAGGAAAACATAGCAAAAGGAAATGACTTTCCTACTATCATAAAGAGCATATTATCTTACATTTCTGAGCGCATCCTGTTGCCAACTGTTCTCTTTCTTTATTGAAGGCCAGCATCAGCCTGACAGTGTCATTTTCCCCATCAGTACAGCTTCACAGGTTTACCGTCAGGCTGTTCTCCTTTGGATAATGACGTGTAGTTCATGAAATTCTGGGCGCCCCTGGAAACCTGACTTAATGTAGCCATGGGTAAAGTTCAGTAAGTGTATGAGGTGTGAGTGATGACTGATTGTCTTCAACAGTTTTTCTTGTCTCTGCAGATTTGGATGAGTGCCAAGACCCCAGCAGCTGTATCGATGGCCAGTGCATCAATACAGAAGGCTCCTATAACTGCTTCTGCACCCACCCCATGGTCCTGGATGCTTCAGAAAAAAGATGCATACGACCGTCGGAATCGCACGGTATGTTTGGATATGAGGTGCACGCCTGTGTCCAAATAGATGTCGTAATGTTTTCCTTTGGACTAAAATGTAAGCTATCAGAAAAAGAGAAAAAAATGATTCCATGGGTGTTTTTGAAGTAATTAGAATGAGGCACTCAGAGAAATCATCAAATGTGTATGTGTGCACATTGGGGATTTACTGCCCTGAATACACTCATATCGTGGACAACAGAATGTGGAGCGGCCAAGCAGATAACTGTGGTTCCGTACCTGAGGGCTGAGCAACACTTAACTTCAAAGGCAGCTGGGGAAGCGCAGGCTCAGGGGAAGGCAGTTTTGCTTCCGAGATTGCACTGGAGGATGTAGGTGGAGCTGGGTGGCAAGGAGGGCGGAGCTGGACGAGGAGGTGGAGAGCCCTGAAGTCCTTGGGTAGGAATCCCCGTTCATCCCTGGAGAGCTGGTTTGCCCCTGGTAGTTGGTAGAATTGATCGGTCCATCACCATACCAGGGGGCTGCTCTGGACAAAATCCGCTGAAGGTAGAAAGGTTAGGATGGAAGACGCCGGGGTGAAGTGTCTCTAGTCCCAGGCTTTCGCTGATGAGATGGGTCAGAAAACCTGAATCTAAAGACTGTTGTGTAGACGGGCGAGGGAGGATTTGACAGAGAAGTAAGTGTGAAAAGGCCGAGATTGGAAGAATGGGAAGTCCACCAGGACTGTGACGGACAGGCAGGAGAGTGGGTGTGTTGTGCAGGGATGGGGGCCGGAGAGGGACGGGTGTCATCGGAACATGACGGGCAGGCTGAACTTCAGCCGACAGAAATGACACCCGTTGGACACGACAGAGGTTTGGTCCATGAAAAGACCGCGGATCAGACTTTTACTTGGGAGTCGCTCTTAGAAACGGGCTGGAAACCTCGAGCCTCGCTGGCTTCCACGGCAGCGTTTATGCAGCGGGAATAACGGTGCAGTCGTCACGGAACCGCGTCTTCCCTTCCAGAACAAGTCGAAGAAACCGACGTCTACCAAGACCTGTGTTGGGAGCACCTGAGCGAGGACTACGTGTGCAGCCGGCCGCTGGTCAGCAAGCAGACCACGTACACGGAGTGCTGCTGTCTGTACGGCGAGGCCTGGGGCATGCAGTGCGCCCTCTGCCCCATGAAAGATTCAGGTGAGCCGCCTCCTGCTGTTCCTTCTGCGGGAGCCCCTGGGGAACGGGTTCCTCCCACCCCCTTGGGAGCCCGACGACTCTTCCACTCACTGCTGACGTGTTGCTTTCACCAGACGTGTCTGTGCATAAGGAAGGGACCAGCCTCACGGCATCGCCGTCCGGCTCCTGGTTCACCTCCACCGCGTCACCAGTGCAGACACCCTCACTCCCTGTGCCCAGAGAGCAATGCAGGACCCAGAGAAGCACGGGGCAGCGTAGCAGTTGGTGGCCGAAGTCTTTCAACTCTGTATTTCCTGATACTTCTTTTTACAATTCTCATTTCTAGCAGTTTCCACTTACAGCACAAAGTATTAGAGACTATAAAAAATATCTTCAAATCGGTATGTCAGTCTCTTTGTGAGAAAGAGAAGAAAGGGGTGAGGACCGTAAAGGAAGAGAGTCGGAAGTAAGGGAAAACACATTTGAACAGATCTCCTTTCCTCTCAAGTTTTAGATCTGGGGTTAACCTCTGGTCCGAGGGAGAAAACACAGCAGGCTAAGCTCCGGGTTTCATCCTCTCCTCGTGCGGGAGGGAGGGGGCTGGAGCGTGCCGGCTGGTCCACAGGTGGGGCTCCTTGGGGGCTCCTGGGGCCGGCACCAGTTGCTTCTTTCTCTTGGGCCACTCACCGCTTATCAAAGGAGAGCCCACAACCGTGTTTGGTAGTCCATTTTGTCTCAGACTATAAAGTCAATAAAGTTAAAGCGAGGAAACTGCATGCACAGTAAAAAGAATGAGTTTATAATGAGCAAATTCTCAGAATGGTCAAGACAGGAGGAATTGCTAGAAAAGAGGACATGCATCAACTCTTTGTTAATTTAGTTAACGAATGCAACTTTCAAGGGATTTTATAAATTAGCTTTTCAGCTTGGAAGGAACATAACACCCATGTAGCATAGGAAAAATCCTTGGGAATACCGTAAAAGGGAACAGAATAACAAAGGCTAAAGGGCAGGTACATAAAGAAACAGACGGTGATGACCGTAGGCCAGAAATGGAAAGCGCGCAGGCCCTGGGGCCAGGCTGGCGGGGTCTGGCATCCAGAACTGCCCAGGGCAGCTGCGTGACTCAGGGACGATGACCTCATCGTGGTGGGTTGCTGGGAGGACTGGGAGGGGGCAGGTGGGGCAGGAACAGGGAGTGGGGTAATTACCACCGCGGTCACTGCTGCCTCTGTCCCCGCAGGCAGGCGGACGCCACAAGGCGAGGAAAGCGCGCTCTGTGGCAAGTGGGCACAGTGAGGCGGGAGCCCTCTCCTCACTGCGCTCTGACGATACCGCTCCTCGTTTCCGCTTCGGCTGCGTTTTTTACTGTTGAACTGTTTTCAGAAGTAGCATATGTTCCTTCTAAAGAGTTCAACTGAGATGTTCTGTGCCCATCCACCTACCCCATGAGTTGAGCTCCGCTCCTTGGATATGTTCGCCCTTCAGTTGCTTTATCATCACTGAAGCCTTTCCCCGCCACACTGGTTATTATTACATGCTTCTGCTCAGGAGAACATTTGAAACTGAGATCCGTATCTCTGGTCTAAGGCACTCTTTTTGTGCTACTCCTCAGCATCTCTGGGGCATCTTATTATTGGTGGCATCTCCCGGTGGCCACAAGCCCTTTTTTTCACATTTTACTGTCTGTAATACTGGGAATACAGTCTGTGGTATCTTAGAGTTGATGAAAAGTGGTAACTTTTAAATGGCTGCGTAGACTCCTTTTTTGGATGCACTGTGTTTTATTTTGCCACCTCACGCACTGGACATTTGGGTTGTCCATGCCCCACCATGCCTCCGCCGGCCCTGCCCCCCCTTGCCCCAGTCTGGGTTTTCCTGGTTTACACAACGCCGCCTTGAACCGTCACGGATGCACCTTACACATGCCTGCAGGAACGCCTTCGTAAGAAAATTCCTACAAGTGAAAGGCTGAGGGGAGAAGGACGTGACTTGAATTTGATCCTATTCCTCTCCAAAAACACCGCACAAATTTACACTCGTGTCGGCAGTGTCTGAAAAGCCTCCTGCCACGTACCCTTCTACCCCTGGATATTCAGTCTATAAACTTCTTTATCAGGTGGAGGAGAAGGGCATCTCACACGCATCCCCTTCTCTCCAGGGAGTGTGAGCATCTTTCCCGTGTTGATAGGTGGTCTGTATTTCTTTGTCAGTGACTTGTTTATCATATCCTCGGCCTGTCTTCATTGTTGCTGCTGGACCTTGTCTCTTCTTGCTGATTTGTAGGAGTTTTGTCCATAGGCTGACAAATGTTATAACCCTGACATTTGGATGATGGTATGCTTATCGTTATGGAAACGCTTTTATGAAAGGGTCTGCGTGTATTTAGAGTGTGTTCTGTCCCCACCCTGATCCCGTGATATTGAGTCTTTACAGCGTGTGAATCTGACAGGCCAGATCCTTTGAAAATCAAATGTAATCATCTAAAAGACGATTTTTAGTTTTTAAAAGAATAGTCAAGTATGTTCTGTTAGAAACGAATTTTAGAATACTGCGTCAATTGTCTTTAACTGAGATTCTACAAAACAAAATTTTTAATGTGAATTTGAAAAAATAACTGTGAATCCTGTTTTTAGGAGAGTACGGAAGAGCAGGAAAAAATAGTACTGCATGCCAAAAAATGTTCGCATCCTTGCTACACTTTTTCTAGTTTATAGACACACAGCACTTGTGATAACTTCTCCAGAAAATCTCTGGTATCTAGTCTGCCAAGTCCTCAACATCAGGGGTTTTCAGTCCTTTATTTTTAAATGATGGTAGTCTTTGTCCACCAAATTGCCATTTTAACCTCCAGCAGATAAATTCATTAACATCAAAGATGCTGGGGTGGGGGCTGGCTGGGAAAACAGCTGCTTGGGCCCCCCAGGTATCAGCGAAGGGCCCCAGCATTTCAGCAAACACATGGATGGGCACCGTTCTGCATGTCCCCACTGGAGTACAGGAATGAGTGGGCGGCCCAGGAGCATTTTTTTTGATGTCCCGAAAGTGATGGGCCTCGTACTAAAGTTAAAGACAGTCTCCTCTGAATCCAGAGAGAAGCCCACAGCAACGTTAAGCAGTTTTTCCAGAGGCCCTATGACGAGCTGGCATTCCCCTGATCCGCAGCCGATGTCCTAGTCACACCTACAGGAAACTGTCTCCCACCGAGCACACTTCTGTGGGAGAGTGGGAACTAAGAGTCAGAGCTCAGGGGTTAACACGTGGGCTCTGGAACCAGGTTGCCTGGGTTCAAGTCTTGGCTCAGCAACTTCTTATCTCGGCCTTGTTACTTAGTCTCTCAGTGCCTCCTGTGACAATAGTGATCACCTGCCTCACAGGGTTGCTGTAACAAAGAAGTTAATATGAACATTTAGAATAGTGCTTGTCGCTTGGGGAGCATTCGGAAGATGTCAGCAGCTGTTGCTGCTCCTGCCAGTGACTGAGATCACCTGCATTTTCAACTGTGTCTGAAATGCAAGGCTCTTACAAAGTCTACAATGACCTAACAGCATCTGAACATGAATGAGGGGTAGACAAATGCAGGAAAAAAGTGGTTCTCTTATAAAACTTTCTCTTCTAGACCATGGCTTCGTAAACATTCATGGGACTCTCAGTTATCTGGAGATCCTATCAGAAGACAGAACCCGGTCCCCGGGTGGAGGGAGGCAGGCAAGCTTCTGCATTCCTAACAAGCCCCAGGGGGAGGCGGCAGTGGCTGGCCCTCAGACCACGCTAGTGAGGTTCTAGGGACTCCTAACAGCAACCAACTCGATTCCATTAAAACTGACTCTAATGCCATCACTACTTTTTCAACGGGGAAGCAAAGAATGTGAGTTTGAAGACTGGTTTGCTCATAATTTCTATCATTGAACCTTTTAAATATACTGTTCATGCCTACCTTGATCATTGAGAAAGGACCACGTTGTCTATTTGTTACCACAAGCACTGGCTGAATCCCAACCTGTCCGGCACCGACCCTTCCAGTTCCCTTAGCAGTGCAGGGCTGAGCTGCTTGGGGGAACAATTAGTTACTGATGGAAACAGTGCTGGAGGAATGGAGGAGTAAATCACAGCCTTTGTCATCAGCTTCGAGCATTAAAGTGTGGTGTAAAGTAAAACTTTGGCTCCAGAGCAGACTTTCACACTTCTGGTCCAATAGGTCACGGGCACTAATTCTTGCTAAGGCAGCAGCTAGATCAGAGAAGACTGGTAGTTGGAGGAGGCAGAGTGGCTGTTAAACAATGGTCTCTGAAGTCAGATGGCATCTTGCGGTTTGGTGCCACATGCAGGGCAAGTGCGTGCAGGGGCATGGACTGTGTCAAGGTAACCTGACCCGAGGAGAATTGCGTGGTTGTACAGTTCAGCATGTTTCCGGGGCGGCTGAGGGTTTCACTTCAGTCCTCAGCGGAAGTCTGAGAGGGCAGACCAGTCATTAGGAGAAGGCTCCAGCTCCAGACCATCGAGGGCGGCGTTGCAGATGAAGCGGTGGGCAGTTTGATGGCATGGCCATACACTGATGGCCTCCCGTCCTTGGCCTCTAGAGGCCTGAGGGGAGGGGTTGAACTGCTTTAGGAGGACCCTCAAATTTGTGTCATGACGTCATGTATCATGTATCATGATGTCATGCCAGCTTCTGAGAGAAAAAGCTGCTTGGGAAAAAGCAAGTCAGGAAAAAGAAACCATTGTATCCATGTCATAAGTGAGAGAGGGTGGTTATTGCTTGAACTTCCTGGGCATGTTCAGTGCCATTTTAGAAGAAAATCATAAGAATGTCAGAACTTTGAAGTCTGTGGTGGGGTTTTCTGTAGGTTGGTGTTTCTGGGTCTCCACTATAGTAAAAAATGATGATAGCTGGCATGTGTATATGGCATACGAAGAGAGCTAGGTGCTGTTCAGAATGCTTCCCATCCATCTATTGAGATATTTAATTCTCCAAGGTGTATAGTTGCCTCCTTGTAGACGAGGCACTGAGTCACTGAACATTGTTCCCTGCCATGGTCACTGCCAGCAAGTGACAGATTCAAGTCCAGACCGCCTGGTCCAACATCCGTGCATCTAAACCATTTCCATGCTTCTCCAGCCTTTTGCCCCAAGGTCTGCGGGCATGTCTTCGATAAACAGAATCCCTTAGGATATAAAAGTAGCCAAGTGAAAAATTAAAGCTGAGATTTTTTAAGCTTCTCATGCATTGTATGCTTAGAGAAGAGAAAAACTGCACCTGTAGAGCTAGGCAGTGAGCTTGACAAAATTAGAGATGGAGCCTCATCAGCTCTGTATCAGAGGTTAGCCCACTGGCGGGCAGGATAGATAATATATAATTGATGAGTTAATGGATTAACGGAGTCAGTAGTTCCTGATAAATAAAATTGTTGATAATCCTAGGACTTACCTAAAGTGAGTTTTTAATGTTTTTATAGGCACTCCTAAATGTATAAAGTTAAAATTTCTGGAAAATGTACCTATGGATTACAGGATATATAGGGGGCCATTATCTCATGAAATAAACACCCATTGACCTGTAAATGAAAGAAATTAGGAGCATTTAAACACTGGAGTCTAAATACCCAGGGGTCCCAGTGTCTGTGGTTATCTTGCTAAAATAATCAGGTGCCCTTCTTTTAAGTAAATTATTAAAATAACTAGACTTAGTGTAAGTAAATTGAACGTAATGACTTGAGGTAGCAGTCTTGATCTCTCTGTGGGACCCTTAGCATGTTGGGAGAGTGCCACCTATTGGTAGATTAATGTACTGCACCACAGGTGTTTTAACCCTATCTGATGACAAGTCAGGTTTAGAAAGGTAAGAGTGTTTAAAAAAGAAAAAAAAAAATCTCCAAGGAAACTGAAGTGCCACAAACTCATTGGCAAATGTTTACAAAGATTTACAAAATACTAGTATGGGTCCGAACACAGAGACATGAGTCCTGCCCTCTCTCTTTTGCTGAGAGATCAGTCTGAAGATGTACAGGTACATTTGAGTTTAAAAAAAAAAAAACTTCTAGTTCTGGGAATACAGACTAGCCTTGTACTTGACTGCCAGGAATAAAAATATAATCATTACAGCATAAGGAAAGTTTGAAATCGTGACTCCCAGTAGGGAGTTGGTTGAGAATTTTTGGTGCATCCATAGGGTGGAAAATACTGTACAGACATTTTTTAAAGGAGATCACATCTATAGATTGTAATAGAATTATACTTCATTCTTGTTTTTCAACAAGTCAAAGAAAAACATATTTATTAAACTGTTATGTGCAAGGTGCAATTAGGAGTGAGAACCATGCCTGAAATGCGACCTGAACTATTTGTAATTCACCCGCTTTAAGTTTCAGCGACAGTGTTTACATAATCCCTCCCTTCACTGCATTGTGTGTGGTACTCACTACCAGGCAACCAATCTGGAAACAGATGTAGTTTGTATTTACAAGAAATGTGACATTTTGTTCTGCAAAATAATGTACCATGCTGTTACGCTGGATGGTTAAAGTAGAACAGTTTATTCCTAAAGACTGTGCCACTTAAGTGTGTGAGCGATGGCCTTATGTAATACATGTGCCATTTGCTATGACACAAAATGTTGGGATATGTCCCACCAGCTACTCTTCCCCAGTTTCTCGTGAGTTTCTGCAAAAGGGACAGACCTTGCAACCTGCGTCGGAGCGACTGAGCTCGTGATTCCTCCCACATCCACGCGTGGCTCTCACATGTTCCCCAGGATCGTAAGAATCAGTGTAGGAATGTTCATCATACCCTTTTGACTCATGGACCAAACTTGAAAAAATGTCGTAACTGGACAGTGGCTGCAAAAGGCCTTTCAGCAGTCAGGGTTTAAAGGCATTTCCAAGAAATATGTTTCCAAAAAAAAAATGTTAGTAATGACTTTGGAACATGCGGCCTGTGAGCAGCACAGAGCGAGGTCGCTGCCTCGGGCTCAGGCAGCCCGGGGCCTCGTTCTGCCCTTGGCCCGCGCCGCTTCTGTCAGTCACACTGGATGCGTCACTCGAGGTGCCTTCAGCCAAGGCGGAGAACTCTTCTGAGAGGTTATAGTGATTAATACTCTCTGAGTTTGAAAGTATTTATCATTTTGATCATAGATCCCAAATACTATGATTAAAGAAAGCGTAGCTGTTAATAAGCTGTGGTAGAGAATAAGAAATCCAACTGGAAAGATATACAAGTCCTCAACTGAGTGGCTACCACACCTGCACACAGAATGTGTACACTGTATATATATACATTGAGTCTATTCTCCGTGAAAAGTGGTCCCTTTAGTTCCTTTGGGACTGAATTCTTGGTATCCACAGAACTAGATGGATGCTAGTGCTTAGAAAGGATTTGTCCAGCCATGCTGTATATGTGGAAAGGAGAATAAATTTCATTATGGTTATAATCACACTGATGTCCCATTAGAATGTTCTAATTGAGAGCCAAAGTAGGCAAATTAGACACGCATGTAAAAATGATCACAAAAGCAACACTTTTATTTTTAATTAACAAGCAGTCTAGTTTATCTCAAAAATAAAATTTGCAGCAGCTTAAACTTTCTCCCTTGAAATCAGAGGTTATGAATAGGCATTTAGTTTCCTCCAAATGGCTTTTAGGTGTCATCTTTTAGGAGGTGGTTTGCTCTTTAGTGGAGATTTTGCTTGCACTTTTTTGTTGCTGCTGGTTTCAATGATAACAATAGTTGAAATGGTCTCCAAGAGGAATGAACTACGAGGAGTGGGACTCTGAGAAGGTCACAGTATATAATTGTTTTAAAGCCTGTTCTGTTTGAAGTTTTTTTAAAAGATTTTATTTATTTATTTTTAAAGAGGGAAGGGAGAGCGAAGGAGAGAGAGAGAGAAACATCAATGTGCAGTTGCTGGGGGCTGTGGCCTGCAACCCAGGCATGTGCCCTGACTGGGAATCGAACCTGCGATGCTTTGGTTCGAAGCCTACACTCAATCCACTGAGCTATGCCAGCCAGGTCTGTTTGAAGTTTTGAATTTAGGTGATATTGTATCTGTTTTGACCCTCTTAATTAACCTTATAAGACAATAATGGCTAGAACAGAGATGCTGATTGCCCATACCTTTTAAATGTGGACCTCCAGGCCAGACAAGGCCAGCCTGCAGGGGTGGGGGGGAGGGCAAGTGTATCTACTCCCGCTTCAAGCCGGACAGATTGTGCCTCTTGTAATCAAGAGAAAAGCATCCAGAACAGTGATTTCAACCCTTTTCATCCCAAGGCACACGTAAACTAATTACTAAAATTCTGCAGCATGCCAAAAAATATATTTTTTTTTGCCAATTGAACAACAACAAAAAAATAGGTGTAATTTTGATACATTCACACTGGATGGTTATTGTTGTGTTGGCTGTTGTCATTTTTTTTTTTTCATTCGACAGTCTATAGGAAAAGAGGTGAGTGCCCCTGACTAAAGAGGTACTGCACGTTTTAAAAACCCTTGAGGCACACCTGGTCAACATCACTGCTCTAGAAGGTGCTTAGAAAGCTTCTTGTCTTTGTGTTGACACAAACCTGCAAGGAACAGAAGCTGGGGAGGTGGTCGCTCTGCTCAGCATCGGTAGCCAGTAGCTTAAGAAGCAAATTATGAAAGGTGAGCTCACCAGGAAGCTAGATGCAGCAACGCCTTCCTTCCGCTTCCTTCTGAGCTCGAGCTGTTGTGAATGGCTGTGCTGGTTGTTCACTGCTCAGCCCCGAAAGCACCATCCACACATTCATCTATGGGCGCCTACCAAGGACGGCCAAAGAAATCACTACAGGAGGGAGAGCTGGTACCTGATTCTGAGTAGATCCAGAGGGGAAAGTAACTGGGCAGTCTGTTCAGATTAAGGTGATAGCAGTATAGGAGAAAAATCATAAAACAGAGTTAGGGATCTTAAAATAGTTGTTTATTGAATGGAAGACGTACTTATGAATAATCATATGAGTATGTTTACTTTAATATTACATTAATTACTTAGAACTTACTCTTCAAATAATGGCAGTGGATTCAGCAGTATATCTTTATCCCATAGCCTTGAGATCTAAACTTCTGAATATTAATCAAGGGTTTTGAACAAATATTAAAGTAGCTTTCTTTGCTTCAAAGCTTAAAAAGAATAAGCAAGGTGAAAATACAGTCATACAGCACACCTTTGCCCTCCTATTTTAATAACTTACTGTTTTTAGTAAAAGAAAGTGTTATGAGAATTTATCTTGACTTGACCTTCAGAATATCACTAAATTTCTCTGGACCTCAGTTTCTACAGCAGAAAGATGATAGACTGTCCTTACAGGTTGGACTGCCCACGCTCCTAGTGTATTAAAGGCCACCATTGTGGGGCCGCTGAAAACACCAGGTGAGCGCCACCTGAAGGCAATAGCATCATCTAGTGGTGATTACCTCACGTTACAGCCACAAATTTCAACAGCAAATTGTCTTCCCAGGATTTTGCAGCCAAATACCTTTTGAATTGAGGTAAAATTCATATAACATGAAATAAAGCATTTTTATGTAAACAGCGGTGGCATTTAGTACATCCACTATCTTATACAAATTCCCCTGCATTCTTAAGTACACACTTAGGTCCTATTTTTTAAAAAAAATCCTACCTGGTTAATGCAAGTAGTATATTAAGAGGGAAGTCAAAATGTATTTATGTTTCCTGATTTTTTAATTCTCAGCGTGTTACTCCAGGATGGTAAAGAGCAGGGAGGAGGAGATGAAGTTGTTTATCTGAACTTACAGGTAGAAAAATGTGCAGTAGGTCAGTTTAGAAAATTAACATATTGAGCTTCCTTCCTATTCACCACTCTGTTTATTATTGACTTGGCCAAAAAGTCTGTTTAGTTTTTTCCATAAAATAAGACACGTTTTTTATTTTTCACCAATAACTTTATTGATTTGGATATTTTGAGTATGTCAGCTATCTTCTGCTATAGCTTTCTAGGGGGCAGAGGCCAGGGGTGCTGCTAACCACCTTCCAGTGCATAAGACAGCCCCACAGCAAAGAATTATTTGGCCAAAATGTGGGTAGTACCAAGGAACTTCACAAACCACAAACCACTTTTGACATGTTTGATCAGTCACAGCACCTTCTCCATACACTGCACAAATCTTTTTTTTGAGCTTCAGTTGTGTTTTTACCTTTCTTGAAATAATGAAGCATAATACACTGAAAATGTTATGTATCTTCTTCCATCTTTAATATTAAAATGGGTGCACAAAAATTCACTGATTTTGATAAGTTTTTTTTAATGCATGCTGATATGACAACTTTTGCAATGCAACCTAACAAAATTGTTTCGAAGGAAGTTAAAGACAACTAAGTGCTACTAGAGCCATGGTGCAGAAAAAACTGAACGGACTTTTGGCCAACCCAGGGTATTGTGCAGCCTGTCCCTTCTCAGTTATTAGAGGTTGCCTCATTCCTGCTTTCCTCTGGGATGGCCTGAATGTAAGACTTAGTGATGTATTTCCAAAGCCCTGGACATTTAGAAATGGGGAAACCCTTTTATGTCATTTTATAAATTATCCATCATTATTTTAAGATCTTCATGTGTGGCATCACTTAATACTATTACAAGTGTATACATTTTGAGTTCAGGTTTTAGAAAGCAAAGAGAGCCTTCACGTGTTGGCGTACAGACCCAGCAAGTCTTAGAGCCTGGCTGAGTCAACAGCCCTCTGAGGGGGAAACTGGGGGAATGGCTGACCTCGGAAGGGGGGCAGAGTTCTGGGAAGGCTGGGTGGGGGAACGCGACAGGTCTGTGGCCCTGAGTTTCTTTAGAACGCTAACGTTCGCAGGAGTCGCGCAGAAGCAGACCCCGCCAAGACGAGCCTTCATGACTTCCCTGTTCTCAGCAAGTACAGTGTAATTGAACATTAAGCAATTTGATCTCTTTCACCTAATAAATCGAGCAAATTCAATAAACATAAATCCTGCTCCTGACAGAGCTGACCCTGGTGGGGCTGAGCTCGTCAGCGTTCACGGTTATTACTCTCCCTGGAATTTTCGTCACAAATGCTTCTTGCTGAACTAAGTACTTACCTGATGCTTCAGGCCTAGGGAGTGTATTTAGTCACTGTTCTTAGGGTTTCAGAAGGGCACTGGGGAGGAGAGAGAAGGAGGGTTTGCAGACCCACCAGTTTAGGTGCAAGTCTTTCACCTAAACCATGGCCTCACTAGAAACGTAATTTTTCTGACTGGGAACAAAAGGAGCTCGTTACAGTGATTCCATAGGGCCGTTCTGAGATGTAACTGAAAAAGGTGTATGCACAAGCACACAGCGCCTGACCCGAAGACGCACCGATGCGTTAGCTGACTTCCCTTTCTTCAACTGTTCTTTAGCGTTTGCATGGCACTTCGGTTTCCCTAACGCTTCCTTATCTGTTGCACCCCTTTACTATTGGGAATGGAGTCCCAGATCCCCAGGGGATGCCTGAAATTGCAGGTAGTACTGAAGCTTATATATTCTACAGTGGTTTTTTTCTATTCATGCCTACCTATGATAAGGTTTAATTTATTCATTAGGTACAGTGAGAGATTAACAACAGTAACTAATAAAATAGAACAATTGATAATAACATACTGTAATAAAAGTTATGTGGTTGTGGTCTCTTCTCTCAAAACATCTTATAGTATCCTTTTCACTGAAAAGGAGCGCTTGGCAGCTTCTGCTGGCACACTTGGGTTGCCAGCATCACTACTCCTGTGCTTTGGGGTCATTATTAAGGAAAATAAGTGTAAGTTGAACAGAAGCACGGTGGCATCACGGAAGTCAATCTGCTGACCAAGACGGCTACTGAGGCGCTAAGGGGTGGGCAGCACGTACAGTGAGGAGCCGCTGGACTAAAGGATGATTCACGTCCCAGGCGGAGCAGAGCGGGATGGCACGAGACTTCACCTAGTGCTCAGAACCTTGTGCAATTTAAAACGTATGAACTGTTTATTTCTAGACTTTTCCTTTTAATATTTTCAGACCATGGTAGACCCCAGGCAACTGAAACCTCGGAGAGGGAAAGCACAGATGAGGGAGCACTACTGCACAAGCCTGTGACTCCCTCTGCCTTTCCTTCCCTCCTCCCCCTCACCTGGCGGGGCTCCTTCCTGCGCATGCGCACCCGCAGGGTGAAGCCTTCCCAGCCCTTCTGTGGCCCCGAGAAGCTGTGGCACACATCGCGTGTGCTGTCGTGACAGCCTTTTTCTCTCTCAAACCCCATTCAGCCTCTGCTGAAATGAGTGAAAGAGCCAGCCGATCGCTGGGTGAAACGGTGCCTTGCCTGTAACGTCACTAAGGCAAAGTGCTATAATCCTGTTCAACACACCAGAAAATGGGTCCCGTCCGAGGCACTAGAAAGTGGGGAAGCAGGACTAGAACCCAAGGCTTTAGACTCTGGGTCCTTTCTTTTTTTAGTATGCCTAGTTTTCTCCCACAACTCAGTAAGTGTCATATCAGCAAAGCTGGATTCTTGCCTGTTCCCCAGGGACTGTGGGTGTGAGCGTGTCCTCTGAGAAAGAGCATAAGTGGACAGATAGCCAACCTGATGTCCAGGTGTAGCATGGCCAGTGAAATCTTCTTTCTTCAAATTTCTTTCTGTATCATCCATGTTGGGTGGCATGTTCTGTAAATGGTCAACAGTTTTCTAATTTCATAAATTATGCTCATTTAAGCCCCCCCCCACCCACACACACACATTGCTTGTTAAACTGCGGACTCAGCATGCATTGGGGTAAATACTCATTTCATTCTCCCTGTCTCTTTTCTCCATTGCCTGGTTGTATATTTCCCAAACACCATCATCAATTAATCATATGTATGGGAACCTGGAAGAAAAACACCTGGTCTAGAAATTTGAGCCAAGTAAGACCCATTTTTCTAACGCATAAGAATCAGCCCTTGTTTCTCCGATGCTGGAAAGTGACGCAACTCCAGCGTCAGAGTTTTTAGCCGCGCCGTGTGGGGAATGGAAGGCAGCCTCGTAGCTCTTTCCGACAGCAGCTGAGTTTAATGGGCCTCAGGCAGAACGAAAACCTCACCTCCCGGTTTTCTCACATGCCAGAGTGGCATGGTGACGTGTGACTGTCCAGCCCAGCCCTGCAGCTGTGTCTGTCACCAAGAATGGAGGTCTCCTGCCAGGGCCTAGTAATGTGCTTCCCATTGCCACCCACAGCAGTGGCCCCAGACCCACGGGCTCCAGGGGGCAATTTTTAAACTTCTTTTTCAATTTAAAAATTAAAATCAAAGCACCATCTGTTATGTGAATATGCCGTGTCAGGGAAATGAGCGTGATCGATGGCCTGGATCTTGTTTAGACTGCTTCGTCTGTCAAAGCTTTGATCAAGGGCTTAGCATTTGTCCTTGGGGACGCGGGGACTGCAGTGAGTCAGGGGCCGGGAGGTGTGAATATTTCTATTTTCTATGTGGTTTACATCTTCATTTGGCAAGACCCTGGACCGACACGTTGTGTGGTATCTCATAAGCAGTGTTGGCCGCCCAAAGACAGCCCTGTCTGCTAAACCAAGTTATTCGTTTGCATCAAGCCCCGGGAAACTGGGTGCTTAATTATTGCTGATGGAGTATGTGAAGGCTGTTTTGGAGAAGGAGGAAGACTCTAGGGACAGGGTGTATCTGCTCATCTGCACACGGTGAGCTGGATGAAACGACCGCCCAGAGCTTCCCATGGGCTGTCGTGGCAAGTTGTGAGAATGGCTTAGGTATCCACCATCCTGAGCTCCATACCCTCACCAGCACCATTCACTGCATCCCCAAGCCGGACTCAGCCTCGACCCAGCTCTATGGATAACCGGGCACCTCTGAGCTAGAATGGGTTCTGGCCATGGCTTGGGGTTTGCTCAGAGGCCCAGATGTGCTAGGAATGTGCATGTGCCCAGATCCTAAAGAGGGCGCCCTGCCCGAGACTCATAGAAAATGCTGTTGACACTCCAGTCGCTCTCCGGGAAGATGGTGAGAAACTTACTGTCAACTAACACTTCTGATCGAACCAGGCACGTGGTAAGAATTGTTGAACGTCAGTTTTTTCCCTACACTTCGAGTTCTACATACCTAGTGTTAAAGAGTACTATTGTTCATGTTTCATCACTGTCCGATGAAGTGATTATATTTGCTAAGGCCGTCAGTAAGTAAACCTCATGTCTGAGATGAAGGCTTTGGTCTCTTTTCACTGAATTAAAGTTTTCCTCCATCTATTAGAAAATTCTAAATAACCTTGCAATGCTATCTAAAGACATCTAGAGGCTGTGCTTTCATTGTTCTAAATTTACTGCACAATCCTTTACCCATTGTCAACTGCCTTTAAGTTTCGCTAACACTGAAGTTTGTGTCCATCATTTTGATGCCGTCTTTGCAAACCCTCACTCACGTCCGGTTGTGCGGTAGGGGCTGAATGATTTTACCTATGAGGAAAAATTGTACCCTCCATTTTCTTGGTGCTTCAAAATTTCTGAACAGGTCCAAAATGTGATCTCGTTTCTGTATGTCAAGAACACAGAGGCAGGCAACACAGCAGGGAGTATTGCCCACATGTGACAGGCGTGGAAATGGGGGCTCACCCCAAAAGGCTAAGCTGAAAGTGGGGTGGTATAGTCAGGCCTTGAGCCCCAGCTTCTGCCTCCAGAGCCCCCGTTCTTTTCATAACCCCATCCTCACTTCACCCTTGACCCTGGCCGAGAGTGACAGCAGACGTGGGCAACTGGAGAGGAGGCGTGGAAGGATGCTCCCCGAAAAGGAATAACTCAAAATGTGTGTCCTGGTGACGACGGGACTGTAGCCCATCCTCAGATAGGAAGAGAGTGCATGTAACGCAGAAGTGTTTTGATAACTGACCAAAACTGTCTCGAAGGTTGGAATGTGCGTCCTCTGAAGCAGCACGGGACAGTAAGTCCAGAATCTTAAAAGAGAAAAATGCACGGCTGGGCCAGAGGGGCCAGAGGGGCGGGCGAAGGCAAAGCCTCAAGTGCCACAGGCGCCACCCCCGTTCTCCTCTGCCCGTTCCCCAGCCGGCGTCAGGGTAGACGCCTTCCTAGGAGCCACTGGGTAGTCCCCAAACCCAGCTTACAATGACTTTCTTGACGCTTTTGGGTGAGCGCATTTTAAAATCAGTCCAAAGTGTCTTCTCCTGAAGAGTAAATTCTACTCATCTCTCTAGTTGCAGGCTCGGTGCCCCCTTGTCCAGGAAGTTGCTCAGCAGCCCTTCACTGGAACGGGAGTCTGTTCGTCCTCGCCGCTCCTCTCACGCTCAGTGCCTTCCTCCTTCTTGCATGTTAGATGGGCAGAGCCGGCAGGGTGGCCGCCAGCTTGTTTCTCAGCAGAAGAGCCGTGGTCTAGGGCAAGGTCACAGGCTGGCAGGTCACACAGCCCCGGGACGGCCGCCACTGGGTGTCACCAGCCCCGGGACCTCGAGTCTCAGCAGGGCTCCCTGACGAACCACATGTCAGAGAGGGGCTTGCCCAGCTGTGTCTGGACTTAGTTTTACAAAATAAGAACATGAACTAATTTATTTTTAATATGTATTCTTGAGCACAAATGTTGCTTGGATATAAAGCAGGGGACGAGTCTCCCTTTCAGATGCACAACAAATGCGCATGAAAAGCCATGAGGGAAAATGACCTCAGCTCTCGAGACTCGTGAACATCTTGGTGATCTTGCCCTCCCAGGGAAACCCATGATTCTTCCCTCTCAGACTTGAGGCAGAGCTGACAGCCGTGTGTGTTCTCTCTGTGTGAAGTTGGGCTTTTTCCCCCCAAGTCAAGGATCTTTTCCCAGGTTCAGCTATTTCCTTAATGAAATTAGTATTTCTCATGGAATGCTTTTGTGCAGAAATATTGGGCTGTCTGGGGTCTGTATGTTCTTCCAGGAATGCTTCCGTCCGAGGAGAATTTTAGGGAGGGGCACCCATCATCCTCCCCTATCCAGTGGGGCAGAGTCAGGCTTTCTGGGGCCTTAGGCTTGCTTGATGCAGTTCTGGGAGAGACGTGTGTGTGTGTGTGTGTGTGCCCTTAGGCTTGCACTTGCACACACACACCTTTGCCTCCTGTGCATTTGGAGGTGAAAGAAGTTCCTGAGCATTCACACTGTTGCCTTAGCACACTTCGTGAGTTTCACACGTTACGGAAAAAAAGAAAACAGGACGGTTCTCCGCAGCCGAGGTCCAGGCAAGTGGCCGTGGCCTTGTGTGACTGCCTCAAGGGCGTCCACCCAGCTTTGGGACCTGCAGGCCTGCAGCTCACAGTTCTGGCAGACTCTTGAAGTCTGGGGAAGCCCCAGAATCGTGACCATCTGCCAGATGAATCCTCGGGCAGCATATGTCTGTAAAACACACATTCAGAACAGAAGCTGTCCTTCATAAAGCTTTCGCCTCTAGACCTTCCACATAACTCTGTTCCTACATGCAGGCCAGGGCTGGGACCATGGACCACACTGACAGCCCAGCCACCTCGGGCCGATGTGCTAGTGGGTCCCGTGAAAAGGACTAAAGGGGAGTTTAGGTAGAGGTCCGACAGCCGTGGGGCTGGCCCCGCTTGGAATAGGAAGATGGCCTCAGGAAGCGGCAGCTGCAGATGAATCCATCTGGGGTGCGGAGGAGGTAAAGACAAGCATTGCAAAGGAGCTGAGACGCTGTAGGAGAGGCAGAAAGTTAAGTGTGCAGGAGCTGGAGCTTCCGTACTGAGTTCAAGTCCGGCACTGCCACATATCAGCTGTCGCTGCACCACTCTGCTTCTGTTTCCTAGTCTGTAAAATGGGGGTCGTGATAGCATCTCTTCACAGGGTGCTGTGAGTGGCGTTTTAGTGGAGTAATCCGCATTGGGTAAGAACAGTGCTGCAATGGTGGGAAATTGTAACCCACCCCACCATTCTTCTGACATTGCTTCTGGAAGTGTTGACTCTGATAAGTCGCTTGTAGGTGCACAGCATGTTGGTGTAGGAATCCTAGGAACTAGTTGCAGAAGATGCAGACTCCAACCTTCAGGCTCTGGGAGATTTGCTGACCTTCAGGCATGGGACCAGGCTGATGCGGAGCCAGGATGACTAAGCCAGGATGATGCACCCCGGACACCACTGTCCTTATGGGAACGGACTGTGCTCGTCTGCACATACAGAACTTCTCGGCCCCCTCCCTTGGTCTCTTAGTTCTGTTCTTCTTTCTCTCCTTATAAAAACCTCTGCCTTCCCTGAGATGTGGAGATGGGCTTTGAGACGAGAGTTCCCCATCTTCCAGGTTGCTGGCATCTGAAAATAAACCGCTTTCCTTTACATCAGCACCTGCCTCTCCAGTGCTGGCTTTCACAGCAACAGGCAGCTGGACCTGCATTCAGTTCCAGCACCCAGCACAGAGCAAGCATTATGTGGCTGTTAGCAGTTGTTACTGCTCCTTTTACTACACTGTGACGATGGGGATGATGATACCATCTTTTCTTGTAATACCATTCCTAAGGACCAGGTCTTGAGTATAAAGTTATAATAACTTCTGCTAAATTTAAATGCTACTTCATCGCATCCTTGCTTGCTAGTTGTCTAGTTTTTGGATCATCAGAGATACATTTTTTTCTCTCTCTTGTGAAAGTACCTATCTGTAAGAATGACTACTTTGTACCTTTAAAATGTTTTGATGATAACACCAGATGGGGTCAGATAAAACTGTCCTTCTCACAGCCCTGCCTCGCTCTCGGATGGCTCGTTGTTTAGTTCCTTACTCTCCTGGGATCCATCCTACCAGCTGATCAGCTACTATTTTTGATTTAGAGTTCAAGTTGGAATCTTTTTTTTTTAATCTTTTAAAAAATATTTTCTTTATTTTTAGAGAGGGAAGGGAGGGAGAAAGAAAGGGAGAGAGAAACATCAATGTGCGGTTGCTGGGGGTCACAGCCTGCAACCCAGGCATGTACCCTGCCTGACTGGGAATCGAACCTGCGACACTTTGGTTCGCAGCCCACGCTCAATCCACTGAGCTACGCCAGCCAGGGCTTCAAGTTGGAATCTTAATGACGTTCTGCAGCTCCCTTGTGTGTGGATGGGCTGAGCTCTCATGAGGAGCACTGAGACGCCTCCAGGGACGGTGGTGTGTGGGGGGGGGGGCGGTGACGGGGCACTCGGGGGACAGGTGCTCTGAGCCAGACGTGGGTGTGTCTGGGTACAAGCAGACATTGAAAGCGGGTCCCTTCCCTTGTTGTTTCTTTCTTAGATGACTATGCGCAGCTGTGCAACATCCCCGTCACGGGACGCCGGCGGCCGTACGGACGGGACGCCTTGGTCGACTTCAGCGAACAGTACTCTCCAGAAGCTGACCCCTACTTCATTCAGGACCGTAAGCGAACATTTCTGGTTACTCTGAAACTCAGCTGTGGTTAAAGATTGGCCAGCGGTTCTCACGATGTAGTCCTGGGGACGTGTGAGAAATGCAGATTTTCAGGCTGCACGCTAGGCCTGCTGAGTCAGAAACTTGGGGGTGCCACTGGCCCTCGAGGAAACCCTTACACATCTCACGTTTGAGAACCGTTGGTAGGGATGCGGTTATCTTTACTGTCTTTAAAGTAAATTACCTTACGGCAATAATTTTCAACACAAAAATCATTTAAAAATTTTTATGGATTTTTAGAAACACAGAGGATGGGGGGAGGAGAGACAGAGAGAAACATCAATTCATTGTTCCACTTGTTTTTTTTTAAATTATTTATTTATTTTTAGAGAAGGAAGGGAGGGAGATAGAGAGAGAGAGAAACATCAATGTGCGGTTGCTGGGGTTTATGGCCTGCAACCCAGGCATGTACCCTGTCTGGGAATCAAACCTGCGACACTTTGGTTCGCAGCCCATGCTCAATCCACTGAGCTACGCCAGCCAGGTGTTCCACTTGTTTATGCATTCATTGGTTGCTTCTCTTATGTGCTGTGACCAAGGATAGAACCTGCAACTTTGGTGTATCAGGGAGACGCTCTAACCAACTTAACTACCCAGCCAGGGCAACAAAACCATTTTTACCCATTAAATGGTTATCTAGTTTGTGGGTTTTCCTGAATGCTCAGTTAGAACTGTAGCCTCTTCTTCACACAGGGAAACGACAAAGGTTAACTGCTCCTACTTGCTCTTACAAGTATCCTAGAGTGGGAGGTCAAAAAATTGCTCGCCTGGCCAGAAACCGATGTTTAGAATCCACTTGTGAGGGTGTGCCTTAGGTAGGCCATGACGTGTGCCGGCTTTTCCTGGGTTCGTGAGCAGGGTTTTCTTGCGGGAAGTGGCGTGTGAGGACCTCACTCCCTTTTAGAAAGCAACTGTCTGACAGCGTGCAGCCCAGCAGCCTGGGGGAGGAAGCCACACAAACTCTATGTTTCAGTGGGGAAACCAGAGCTTTCATTGCAGACCAAGTACCTGAAGGCTCGGAAGCAGATGGTACTACTGAAATGCTGGTAGATGGCAGGTGTGCCGCTTCAAGAACGGGAATAGGGAGACAGGGGCCCCAGCTGCCTCTTCCAAGTCTTACAGAGGGGCCCTTCCTGCGGGGGGGGGGGGGGGGGCCCGTGGACCAGGGAGTGGGGGCGAGGGGACTTTGGACAGACCGCTGAATTACAGAATTCAGTGGGGCTTTTTCTTTCTTCGGGCCCCGGCACCTGCACCGTCAAACTAGGCGTGACCTGCTTACTTCCTGAGGGGCAGCACAAGCCTTGTAGGTGCACTTGGATTTACTTCAGTGCTGAGTCGAAGAGTTTTTTCCTTCTTCGCTTTCCTTTTCCTTTTCCCTTCTCCTCCCTCTCTCTCCCTCCCTGCTCTCTTTCTCTTTCTTCCCTTCCTTCCTTCTGTTTTTCTGAAGGGGGCACTGTATAGCTCATTCACGAAGAGTGTGTTAAAATTTACATGAACACAGCACCCTATGAAGCCAGCGAGGCTGATTGACACACACGGGTGTAACCCCCACCCAGGCCTAGAGCGCGCCCGCACCCAGAAGCCTGGGTGCCCTTTCCTCGCCCACTCCCTGCAGGAGCAGCCACCATCCCGGCTCCTGACACCTTGGATTGTTTTAAACCACCGACGCATAACCGTGCGCGACCTTGTGAAATGTGCCTGAAGGCGCTAACAGCTGTTAGACCCTGCGCTTACGGTTTCTACACTTCTCTGTGTTTATGTTATAGGTCGATAAACATTTACCTTAAAAAGACAGAGAAAGGAAAGAAAGGAGGAGAAATATTGAGGTTGAGAGAAAGCCAGCTTACCTGGCCCATAAATCCAGAATACCAGCTCAAGTCTGTATGCAGCTCGGCACACACCCACAGCTTACGCATGCAGCATAGTTCAGATGTCAGGAATTTCGGAGTTGAAATGTTCTGGCTTATGTACCTTCTTTTTTTAATGCTGGCATTGCCTTAAGACTCCTTTTAAATTCGCTATAAATGTTAAGAAAGAAACAAGTTGTTATCACATCAATTTCCTACTTAGCAGCAGAGGAAGTGGGGATGCAGTTCCAAGACCTCCAGCTGGACTTTGTCACGGCCTTTAAATTCAGTACAAGTTAGGAGGAGAAGTCGCACCTCCTCCTCAGACCGGGAGCGAGGGCTCCCTGGCCCTGCTGGAGAAATGGTGGTACTGAGCAGAGAGTAACACAGAGGGGAGGCAAGCATTCTTCCCACCTTTCCGATTCACCGTCTCCTGCCTTCCGGTTACTTCAGCGTATTAGCTGATGGCTGATGGTGCCTGTACTTAGAGTGATGTCTGAGGAACTGGAATCTCCCACAGCAGAGACACACTCTTTCTCCTCAAAGGACCAGATAGTAGAAGTTTTAGGCTTTGCAGCCATGTTGTCTCCATTGCAGCTGCTCAGCTCTGCCAGGCTTACATCAGTGAGTGGGTACGACCGTGTCCCACTGAGGGTTCATTGACCAAAATCGTCAGCAGGCCAGATTCGGAGCAGCGGCTGTGCTGCACCGAGTCCTGTGGAAGTATTTGGGGGAGTCTACTCGGTGTCTGTATAAGAGCTTAAAATTTAATTTCACAGTTTGCCTTTTTTTTTATCTCCACCCTGGGACATACTTACTGATTTTAGAGAGCGAGAGAGAGAAGCATCAGTCAGCTGCCTCTTCTGCACGCCCTGGCCAGGGACCAAGCCCGCACCTCGGCCTGTGCCCTGACCGGGAATCAAACCTGCGATCTTTCAGTTTATGAGATGACACTCCAACCAACCGAACCACACTGGCCAGGGCCAATTTCAAGTTTAAATTCATATAATAAAAAGCAATTTTACTAGATATAAAGTCGAAATGATGTTGCTGTTGGTATCTGGAATTTGACTTCATTTTCTTAAGTCAGTATTTATCAAACTGGCTTTGGGGATCAGCTGACATATTCTCGATGACCTGTAGTATTTTTTTCCTTTTCAATTTTAAAAAGGGCTTGCCACGGATGTCTTCACTAAATTTTTAAAAGCACCGAGTTGGACTTTGCAGCCCTGCATAAGCAATGATATTTTGCTGCCCCCTGCAGTTCCACTGGAGAATTACTTCACAGGCCTAATAGGTCCACATTTTAATTTTTTTTCTTAAACTATGTTCAACTACTGTTTACATTCAGTATTATTCTGTATTGTATTAGTTTCAGATGTACAGCAAAGTGGTTCTAAACTCATGCACTGTACAGCCTGGCCCATACACAGTGATACCACGGTATCACTGACCATGTTCCCAACGCTGTAATCTGTGCTTCTGTAACTACAGCTTGCTCTCCTTCATCCCGCCACCACTGTCACCCAGCCCCCTAACCCTCCTCCCCTCATTTTGATTTTTTTCAAATTGAATGCATGGTGAGTTTCGGCATGGGGGGGGGGGGGGCACATCAACAGCATGTTTGAGTCACCGTGGTTTTGTATTGGCAACTTCCTTCCCTAGAAAGAAGGCTAAACATTCTTGATGCCTGGCTAAATTCTTTTTATATTATTCAACTCTAGCTCTGAGTCAGTATGAAGAGATCTAAACTACACGTAGAGCCAAACAAGAGCTTCTTTGTGACCTTACAAAAAGCCTTTTGGTTTACTAAACACAAGCAAGATGTACTCTCCTCATTTATCAGGATGTTTTGAGTCCCTTTTACTGCCTTTGTCCTTTCATCCCCACGAGCCCCACTCATTCCGAAGCCAGAGCAAACAAACAGACTCCGCAGGGAGGGTGAGGCGAGGCCGGCCTGGCTCCCACTCTTGTGGGAGCTCCCAGCGGAAAAAGCACAAACTGCACCGCCTCACACTCGGCAGGGCTTTCTGAGCACACGTCGCCCGAAACTCTGGTGCATTCGCTCTGGGCTCCACACTGAACCACGTCCTGGTGTTTGCTAGTGAGAACTCAGGAAATCTGGAATTTTAGATGCACACTTTAAATAATTAAGGGCAAAACCAAAAATTATGCTTGCTCGATCATTTTAAGTGACTTTGATACAGAACATCAGAATTCAAGATGTGGTGCTAATCTATACAACATATGTAGAAAATTTTTAATATTTTCTGCTTAATATTGTGTTGCGGCTACATTCAGTACTCACTTAAATTTTAATGCTAACTTTAAGGTATCTGAAATATTGAATATGTCTATCTGATGAACCATCAACTTAATAACCATATAGATTTTTTCTTTTTTAAAATATTTTATCTATTTATTTTTAGAGAACAGGGAAAAGGAGGAAAAAAGAGAGTGAAAGTAACATCAATGCAAGAGAGAAACACTGATTGGTTGCCTTTTGCAGATGCACTGACTGGGGACTGAACCCACAACCCAGGCTTGTGCCCTGACTGGGAATCGAACCCATGGCCTTTCTCTTTGCCAGCCGACACCCAACCAACTGAGCCACACCAGTCAGGGCAATACCGTATAGTTTTTAAAAATGGCTTAAGAGGGTGGAAATTTCTAACTTGGCTCCTACCCCATCACTTCCAGGTTTTTTAAATAGCTTTGAGGAGCTGCAGGCTGAGGAATGCGGCATCCTCAATGGGTGTGAAAATGGCCGCTGCGTGAGGGTGCAGGAAGGCTACACCTGTGACTGCTTCGACGGGTACCACCTGGATATGGCCAAGATGACCTGTGTCGGTAAGAAGGACGCGCCTTACGGGAAACAGTTCCCTTCCTGAGATCCCCGTGGTCAGATCTCACACACTCAGGCACGTGTAAGACAGGTTTGCAGAGTTCCAGTTGCAGAAGGGGAGGGAAGTTTTGACAGTGGACGACGGTGGTGGTTGCACAACAGTGTGAATATACTGTGTTTAATTCCACTGGACTAGCCGCTTAAAAGTGGTCAAAACGGTCAAGTTTAGGTTCTGTGTATTCCACAGTTTTTAAAAAATAGACTTGATAGCTCATTTAAGAACTCCTGTAGAATTCCTCACATGTGGAGAAAAGGCCAGAATGTTCCAGGGAATGACTTTGCCTCTTTTTGAATTTTTTTTTTATCTATCAGTTGGAGAGAGAAACATCAATTTGTTTTTCTATTTATTTGTGCATTCATCAGTTGATTTTTTGTATGTGCCCTGACTGGGGATCGAACCTGCAACCTCGGTGTATCGGGGCAACCAACTGAGCCACCTTACTAGGGCATGACTTTGCCTCTTTTAAATTCAACTTCTGACTGTGCAGCCAGTAATGTTTTCCCTGAATACCTGACACAAGCACAAGGGAATACAGATGTCTGTAAAAAATACAACTTATGTGGTAATCATTCAGAAAAAGTTCCTTTTAAAACTCTCTCTCATTGCCTTCCCAATTATTTTTAAAAGAACAGTAAACACAGATTTATCCTTTTCCATGTGACCATGGAATGATCTCCCAGATTGTGTTCCAGGGCCCTTTGGCTTCTATGCTAAAAGGCCTTGGGTTAAAGGGTTGGTTTTTTATTTTCCTGTTTTTCCCCCCTATTTTTTGTGGCTCTTCTCCCTCCTGTAGTGTCCTTCTCCCTCCTGCAGGGCCCTTGCCCTGTTAGTTTCGTTAGCCTTGATGTGTGGTGGGCCTGGCAAATGGAAACCTCAGTTATTACAGGTGTTTCAAGCGCATATGAGCTTTTCTTTCCTGTGGAAAGAAGCCCGAGGTGGGAACATCAGTCTTAAGAGGGGCTGCTCCAAAAGCTCTGGGCTCACAGCTCTGGTTCTTCCCTGGATTCCTCCTGACAAATCCAGCTGCTCTACACCCGTAGAAAGGAATTTACGAGTAGGGTAGTTTTTCTGGTTTTCTTGAGGTTTGACTGTAAAATGTCAGGCTAACAAATTGTTCATGTTGTGTTAAATAACAGGGAAAGAAATTGTAGAACTTCCCTGATAATCTGAGTTTATAAGACTAGAAATTCTTATCTATCACGTGATTGAAACAGAGATTAGTGGGAAAGTTTCCGGAGTGGGGGTGTTGGAGGGGGAGAGAACAGCCCCGCTGTGTTCGGGCCAGACCCCTCGATGCCCTAGGTAAGCCATCGGTTCCGTTTGCTTGCGGGGTGCGTTGAAGCTTGTTTACCTGGGCTGTCCGGCTTCTTGCAGACGTGAACGAATGCGACGAGCTGAACAACCGGATGTCTCTCTGCAAGAACGCCAAGTGCATCAACACCGAGGGCTCCTACAAGTGTCTGTGTCTGCCGGGCTACATGCCTTCCGACAGGCCGAACTACTGCACTCCGTCGGATGCCGCCCTGAGTCTAGAGAAAGACAGTGACCTGGAGTGAACGAATGTCCGCATAACCGAAGCCCGTATACTCTGCACTGTGTAAAGGAAAAGAGAGAAATGTATTATACTTGAGACATTGCACCTAACCCGGCGTGCAGGGAGCACGGGAACATCACAGTATTGCACACCCTCGGAAGACGATGCGAGGATTCGGTGTGCGCCTGACTGGTGGAGCAGACCAAACGGACATTTCTCTGAAAAACCAGTATATATAGTCTGTTCATATGTAAAATTCAGTGGAAAAGAGGTGGAGCAGTGCTGTTATTTTAAACAGAAGTTTGTATTATTATGTTGTCTTGTTTTTTTTATTATTGCTTGATTAAATTTGGCATTTAAATAGTGGTGGAAATATTTTATATAATTTTCATTTTTTGGTTGTGCAGTTCCTTGGCTATTGTTTTTCTTTTCCCTCGGATTTTTTTTTTAAAGTCTCAAGTGCACAAGTCGTTGATAAAATATTGTTAAACTGTATTGTAAGTATTGTGACACAGGGTTATGCTATTCCTAGTCTGGAACATTTTTAAATTCAACTTGTCTGTCCTGTGGAGCAGACGAGCTTGGTTTCAAAACTTTTATACACATTTGGAGAAAAGTACTTTGTATTTACGTTGTATCGTCTGATCTTGATGTCCATCCATAGCCAAGCTGCTGGCGGGTGTCGGTTGGCCCCTCCCCCACGCTGAAGTGGAGGCACCAGTGAGCACGTGAGTGCCGTGATGTGGGAAGTGTGCCCAGCGACGTTGTGTGAAAACTCGATGATCCCAGCATATTTACCATTGTATATGAAAGCAAAATAAATCACCATTTTTTTTAGAAAAAACTTCTACCTGAGAGTACTTGTCAATGAGTGCACGTGTACAAGTGTGTCTTCCCACCTATATTCTTACCAGTGGTTCTCCATCAGTGTAGCGTCTTCTGCAGGCTCATTGTTAAATGTGTCAGACACAGTAAAGGACTGAGTTTTGTCCCCTCAAAATTCATATGTTGATATCCTAACCATGCAGTGCCTCAAAGCAGGGCTGTGTGTGGAGAGAGGGTCTTTAAAGAGGTACCTAGGGCTAAACAAGGTCATTGGGGCCGGGCCCTAATAGATGCCACAGGTGCCCTGATGAGAATGGAGTAGGATGCATGCACAGGAAATGTCCTATGGAGACAGGGGGAGAAGATGACCATCTGTAGGCCAAGGAGAGAGGCCTCCAGGATTGTAAGAACATCAATTTGTTGCGTAAGCCTCCCAATCTGTGGTACTTCATTGTGGAAGCCGTGGCAAGTTAATAAAGATATGTGTCTCAGGAAAAAGGAATAGTAACTTTCAAAGTTCCGCTCCCTGCTTGAGACACATCCACAGTCATACGATTGTTGTACAACTTCAGCTGAATTTCAGAGTCCATTTTTTACTTAATAGAAACATCTGAATTTAAAAAATATTAAAAACATATGTATGGGCATACTCAGCAGATAATCTCCCAGTTTACCATTTTCCTGAAAGACAGGTTTTTGGTTTTTAAAACCTGTAGGAGGCAGAGTTATGGCCCGTCACAGTGCCCGTGCCCCGATCTCCAGAGCCTGTGAGGATGCTGCCGTACGTGGCAAGCAGGGATCAAGGTTACAGGTGGAATGCGTGTTGCTAACGCACTAGCCACTAAATGTGTGGTACTTCAATGCAGCAGCAATAAAAAGCTAAAATAATACCCGAGCGTCATAAAATGTACCTGTCTTTTTCTCAACAATTTTCAATTAATGTTTATATATAGGAGAAACATTTTTATATCCTCAAAATACTGTATTGGCAGAGTCTTGAGTTATATCCCAAATGCAATCACAGTTGGAATTGCCGCAGATGTTTAGAAAGCACTGTCGACAAGTGGATGTGCCTGGGGACCTCACTGGGATGGAGAGGACCACCATGGACACTCCACGTGACCAGCCCCAGCTCATGGGCTTGTCCCGAGTGTGTTTCCACAGGGCAGCCATGTCGCTCTAGCCCTGATTTTTACCTCGTGTTGTGTGAGTCCCCCCAAATAAAGCCAGTATGGAAAATTGTGACAAGGAAGCCACATGCAATTACAGTGGAAGAGAAGCTATTTCTGCACACAAAGCAACTTTGTAAACATTGTTGACAATCAGGAAGAGATGCTGTAAGCATCTTACATTCCAACATGTTTTTTTTAATGTTTAATTGTATTATTAGGAAATTGATTAGGGGACCTTGGTTGAGGTGCATCATAACTTCAGTTATCATTTCCCCACAAAATGTTTGATTTTACACACCACTGACATTAAGCAGGAGATACCTGTACATGTAATAAAAGTACATAGCTTTAAGTGGAACTTCTTAGATTTTGTGTGTTTTGTTGCATGAAGTTGGTTTCGTGGCCCTGGAAAAAAGTTTTGTTTTTGTAATACATATACTTCTTTTAGTTCCTTTCAGGAGTTCCTTCAGATGAATTATATGTATTACATATACATACGTAATTGTCCTCCAAGCCCCAGTGTTGGGGTTCCGTGGCAGTGGTCCTAATTGGCCATGAAGAGATAGATTCATAGTGCAGTGAATTCTGGTCATTCATTATGCTAATTATATGTAATCCATTACGCTGTTGCATGTATCTCCCAGCTGTCTGAATAAGAGTCGGGTCTCTTTCTCTGTCCGTCCACAAAACGGGTCTCTGCACTTTAAAATACCAATCATCAGCAACAGTCTATTCTTTTGTCATAATAATCAAGCATTGTTCCAAAAACACTGGGCCTGGCTAACTGATGTACGCCTATGCAATTCACAGTCATGAACTTGAAACCTGCCATGTTACCTGACATGAGAACCAGGTACAGAGCCAGCAAACCAGACCCTTACTGAATATATCGAAGTTTTGCACAATTCCATCATTCATATTTCTCTAAAAAATGTTTATAAGTTAAAAAGAATACTGTAATTTAGCTTTAGTATTCTCACACACAAAGGACTGACTGACTCCAAAACGTACTTGAATTGTTCTGGTAAATGTTAATGACCCAATGTTGGCGGAAAGCACAAATCTGGTGTGTTTGCAAATGAGGTTCATGGACATTTCTTTTGGGTCAACAGTTGAAGAAAACAGTTACCACACATGCCAATACTGTATGTCCCTGCTTGTGGGGACAAACCATAACCATGAACTTAGGAATTATTCTAATAACTGGCAACATTGAAAATACTATGATTCTAATACTCTAACTTTCCAATGAGGTTGATTTAAGCCTATACTAAAGTACCTTTGATTTACTGCTCAGATCTGTGGTAAGAAGAAGAAAACAAAGATGGCTGTCACAGCTTAGCATGAACGTCACAGCTCACCGCAATTATGAGGAAAAACAGGAATCAGGGAAAGAAACTGCAAATGCGGGCATAAATCACAGTCCACTAACACAGAAGACACTTCTCAGGGAAAAGGGCTCCCTAATTTTGGGATCAAACAGTGGTGATCATCACAGGGATGTGCGTGGCCTGAGCCAGCTTCCACCCGTCTTTGAGTGTGTGGGACTGCTGTCGCTGGTGGGACGCAAACTCACCCGGAGGAAAGAAACCACTGCATCCCTCATTCTCAGAGCCTTCTCTGCCTCCTCACTGCTCTAGACCAGTGCCTGTTCGTAGACCTTTCCGTGATGATGGGAAGGTTCAATATGTGCCAGTCTACTGTCTGCTTACTTGTCCCAGGCGTTGTGCTTGATGCTGGGACTATGGAGATGAAGAACTTTTAGCATCTGACCCACACCTGGCTCAGAAGACAGAGGTGACTTCAACTAACATACCACAATGAGGTAAGTCATCCAGGGGAAGCTAGGACTGTACAGGTCTTCAATTTTACCAGGAAAAAGAAAAGAAAGCAGCAGCACAGCCAATTTCCCTGTCCCGTCCTTTTTGTCACAGAATGTGCGTCTGGTCTCACACAGAGCACCGGCCTTGGCGTCTTAGAACGCCTGCCTTAGTCCTCATTTCTGGCTCTTCTGCGGCTTGTGTTAAGGCCTGGAAAAAGTCTTTATCTCTTGTCACTGTTTTCTCATCAATAAGTGACTCTGACGTCCCTGCTATGTCAAAGGCTATCTAATTATTTGATTTCCTCCTTCTGAAGTTGTATTCTCTTTCCCAGCCTGATTTCTTAACCCTGTGAACTGTGACCACATAAATGATCACCACTTTAGGATGGCTCAACAAAGCTCTTTGATGGCATAGTCAGTCTCTGGAAAGATCTCTGGAAGCAGGGTGTTTCTAAGTTCCACAGATGCATGAGAACAGAGCAGCTGCTCCAACAGTCCACAGGCATTCTGCAAGTCTGAGCTTCAACATTTTATAAGAACTTGGCATGAAATAGATCATCAATTAGATTCTAAATCCAATGGCATCATGACGAGAAATTTCAAGTTTACATTTGCCAATGTGAAAAAGGAAGAGCTTCTTTACATACAATTTCAAATGTCTTATGTTTCTAAATAAGTTTAATTTTTTTATTTTAATTGTTCAAGTACAGTTTTCTGCCTTTTACCCCCATCCCAGCCCACCCCTCAGCCCTCCCCTTCTCCCTCCCATTTCCAACCCACCCCCCTTGTTATTGTCTATGTGTCCTTTATACTTGTTGCTGCAAACCCTTCCCCTTTTCTCCTGAAATTCCCTCCCCTCTCCCTTCTGGTCACTGTCAGCCTGTTCTCAATTTCATTGTCTTTGGTTATATTTTGCTTGTTTGTTTGTTTTGTTGATTAGGTTCCCAGTATAGGTGAGATCATATGGTATTTGTCTTTCACCTCCTGCCTTATTTCGCTTAGCATAATGCTTTCCAGCTCCATCCATGCTGTTGCAAAGGGTAGGAGCTCCTTCTTTCTATCTGCTGCATAGAATTCCATTGTGTAAATGTACTGTAGTTTTTTGATCCGTTCGTTTACTGATGACTTGAACAGACACTTCTCCAAATAAGTTTTATAAGATTCAAAAGCTTTAGCCATCTATTTGTGCAAATATTGTACTGATGCTATTTAAGAATCTGAGAGATGTATAGAAATAGAAATGACTTTTATGAATTGATCAGAACCATGCTAAACTGTCTTCTTAATATGAACAATTTATCCTTAGATTACTTTGATAATTTATTGTCTTCTCTGAATGAGTTTTGCTTCTTCCTTTCCAGTCCTCATATTTTTCAATTTCTCATCCACTGAACTAGTAAAGACCTCTAATATAATATTGAATTGTAGCATGGTGATTGCAGGCATCTTGATTATAAAGAAAATCCTTTTATCATGATGATATTGAATAGGATGCATGCTTATGTGTTTTTATGTGTGCCTTTTATCTGGTGAAGAATGCTCCTTCCCATTTCTAATTTGCTAAGGACGCTTAGTATGAATATAAATGTTAAACTATGAATATAAATGTTACTGAATTATTTTGCAGCCAAAGAGAAATTTCCTCTTGGTTGTGTTGCTTACAGGAATAATCCTCTAGCTTTTGTAGGTGGCGGTGCATGTGGAGAGAGCACTATCAAGCCTGCAGTGTGTTGCGCTGAGTTGCCACCAGGAGGTGGCTGCCTGGCCACCCCCACGGGTTGCAGCCACCCCTCTATGCCCTGTGCATCTTTGCGCCTACCCATGTGGTTCCCACATCCCACTTCTGGTACTTTGTGTCTCAGATGAAGAGGGTGAATAAATCTACAGTCAAAATTGTCTACTGTGGGCAAGTGTTTGAGAACTCCCCGTTCCAGGGAAGAACTGTGGCATCTGGCTGCGCTACAACTCCCACAGAGGCACCTGCAACATGTACCCGGGGTGTCACAAGCACAAGCCATGCTTCGCCAACAGGAGGCCCAACTCCCTCTTTTAGATGCAGGGCCTCCTTGTCCTCTGGTGTGCCCAAATAAACTCCTTGGGAAAACCAAAAAAAAAAAAAGTGAAGGGAAGGAGGCAAGGGGTGAGAGAGAGAGGAAGAAAGGAAAGAAGGAAGAGAAGAGGAAAGAAAAATAATAGTCTGAATCATACCTGTACTGTCTGTTTGGGAGGAATACCCAATGTGTCATCCAAGAAACCCAGGCCACTTAGTATTATATAAAATTTTCCCTTGATTAAGATAATATAACCTTTTATTATCCTCCCCTATAAGCAGGCAACTAAGTCAGCCAGTTACTGGTTATTGTAATTTGACTTCTCTTAAACAGCATGTAACACAGGGTTAGACCTTGGTGCAAAATTAAAACCATGAGTAAGTACATTGTGTTTCCGGAGGGGTCGTCTAGGAAACATGCAGTTCGGAGACAGAAGAGACGGATGCAGTGTCCTGGCACCCAGGAAGCACAGAGCTGTAGTGTTTGCTCTGACAACACACACCCTCCCCTCCCCACCCCAGTATCCCCATAGTCAAGGTGGAAGGCTTGACAATGTGCAGAGGGGGTAAGGGAAGGAAGAGCAGAAAACAAGAAGGCAGTAACAGTGATGTGATCCCCTAGTGACAGAGCATAGCGACAACCAAACAGCAGAGCAAGGAGGATCTGGTCACCTATGAACCCACGGAGGCACTGGTATAATCTTAAGGTCAAGTGCTTTGTATTAGAATACATTCATTTCTTCTGTCTTTTACTGTACCCCAATACTCAGTGAAACGTTTACTTATAGATGCAGAAGTGTGAAATAGGTAGTCCTTCATATTGATTTTTCTTGCTGTTTGTGCCAAGTTTTTACTGGCTCCTTTGACTATTGTACAGAATTTGCTAGTTGATTTGTAAAAATGTATTCTAATTTACTTGGTGATGATTTACTTTTGGTTTCTAGTATTTGTTAGGAGATCATACTGATATTTACACAGTATTCCGTGTGTATGGTGTTCCATTTACCAGTAAACTTTTGTTCTGCAGCCCACTCAGCGCCAAAAGTCACTAACACTGATGGCCTCCTCTTTGACTCCATGATTTTGTGTTAGTAAGGGTCAGTAGAATATTTTTGCAAACCATAACCAATGATTTTCATCTGGACTCCTGTATATAGTATACTACATCTACGGACCTTAAAAATCTCTTTAAAACAAGTGAGATGAAAACTATTTCAATTTTTTCTCCACATTTCCCTCCTCCCCCAGATTGCCTTGTAAAACTGGCATGTCTTATCTGCCATCACATACCATACAGAATGACTTTTTATTGGATGCAATCTGCATACTTTGGGCTTTACACCCTTGGAATTATATAAGCAGAGCCTGCACCAAATTCTCTGAAAGGGTTCCTTTGGCCTGAGCCAGTCCCTGGCAGCCAGCAGCTCAAGCCGGTGGGCATAGGCAAAACCCCGTGGTCACCCGAACCCCACCCATCACAACAAACAGGCAGGAGAAAGGAAACAGAGATCTGGGTAGTGTTTATTTTAATGTCAAGGAATGACATCACTGCTAGAGATTCGACTCTGGACAAGCTGGTGGGTGGGCTTGAATTTGTAGCACAGAAGGGTCAAACCTTGGTTTACGGGCCAATTATTAGTGAACAGAGAACACCATATACATATATATGTTTTTAAAGTAGGAAATATTAACACTTTTATGAGCTTCATGTAAACTGCATGGTGTTCAAGTCCAGGAAGTGCTTTATACAAAACTGGCATGATATGTTTGGGCCAAGTTTTTTCTTTTATTCTAAATCTTATACAATGTTCTCTCTCTCTCTCCCTCCAATGCCCCCCCGCCTCTTCTCCAGTGAGCCGGCAAGACTCTTGCTTGGTTAAAATCAATGAGTTGGGGTTTGGCCAGTTCCTTTATTTCCATGGGCTCTAAATATCAACAGAGGAGCTCACATTTACAAGGGCACAGATAAAATTTAACTCGGAAATGTCCAGCAGGGACTGAATAGTGAATCGGTGAAGTTCACTCCCCACACAGGTGTGTATGTGGGGCGGGGCAGGGAGACCAGGGCGGGAGTTCATTGTGTCATCAAGACCAGGGCTTTAATGGGCCAGATGCTCCTGGCGTGGAGTACACTGTTCAAGCCGACTGGTTGCTATGGGAGCCTATGACCTTATTCAGGACCACAAGAGGGCTGATTTAACATATTGTCCTAAAATCGGGAAAACACAATACAATTTTGGGGGCAAGTTAACAGGGCAGGTCCTCCCTGAGCTTGAATGAATGACGTTTGGGACTTTGCTGTGGGAAACAGAGATGAACCACGGGGTGTGTACCATGTACATCTGAGAGCACCACCACTGGATGGCAGTAAAAATCCTTGGATTTCCCTCAATTTTTTTTTCCTATTCATTAGCTAATCCTTCTTGTCCACTTTAAAATGCCAGGCTTTTAGAGTTAACTTTTACCAGAATATCTTAACGTGATATGCATATGACATGTCAGGCTCAAGTTCAGAAATGAAGAGGAAAGAATTATATGTATTATGGTCGAAACAGGATAAAGAAATGTGGAGGACCACAAAAGTCAGGCAATTTCTCCATTAGTTAAGTCCAATACTCAGTTACGATGTCATTTTAAAATCAAATTAGGTCCAAAGTGATGAGATATTGATTGCCCAGGTCTCATAAGGACTTCAGACTTCTAAATACCAAGGAGAATAATGGCCTCAAAATGGGGACACAGACATTATCTTTTCACTGGCTACCTTCAGAAGTGAATTAGAGGTGAACTTTCAACAGAAGACTTACGAGCACTCAAAATTTTTCATATCCAAAATTGAACTCATTATCTTCACCTCTGAGATTATTCACTCATTTTTTCAACAAAGAGCTCTCGAACACGTCCAGACCAGGGCTGAGCATTGGGAATACACCAGTGACCAACACAGACACGGGTCTGCTTCCACGGAGCTTAGATGTCCCCTGCCTCAGTGAGTTGTCCAGCCCAGAGTCTGCAAGCCACCCCTCCTGCCCCCCACGGTCTCCCACAGCCAATCTATAGCAGGTATGATTGATTCTACATCCTCAACATCTCTGGATTCCATCCACACCTCATCTTTCCCATCTCTGCCATGCTGGTCTAAGTCACCTCCCAATATATCACCACAACCTGTTCTAACTGGTCTTCCTGTTCCCACTCTTGCCTCCTTCTGATCCAGTCTCTGTTGAGTAGCCAGTGATATTTCAAAACCATAAGCCTGACAAAGTCAGTCTTCTGTATAAAACCATTGAGTGGCCCCATGGGCTTCCAGACCAGTGCCGTATGTCCCCTGCTACCTCCTCAGACTCGTCCCGTGCCACCTTTCCCCTTGCCGTGTGCACTCCGGTCACCAGTCACCCTGTCACCACACGCTTCTTTTAATTTCACGATCGTAGCCCACTCTTTCTTCCTCTGGGACTCCCCACAATGTCTTTTGGTCTGGAATACGCCCCCTGTTCTTGCCAACAACACTCCTGGGTTGAAGTGCTCCTTCAGACGTCAACTGTCACTTTTCCAAGGAGACCTCGCTTGACCCAGTTAACTGGGTGGACCCTCTTTATACATATTCTTCAAAAAATTTTTTTTCACATTTTTTAATTGTTATTCAAGTACAGTTGTCTCCACTTTCCTCCCACCACTCCCCCCCACCCCAGCCATCCCCACTTCCCACCCTTGATCCCACCCTCCTTTGGCTTTGTCCATGTGTCCTTTACATACATATACATATAAAGGACACGTGCATGTTTTCCCTTAGTACCCTGCACCTGCTCTCTCGTAACACTCAGCACACTGCATTGAAGTTACTTGTTTAATATTGACCTATCCCATGATACGAATGGTTGTCAACCCCGGAAAGTTAAAAAGGAAAATACTGCTCCTGGTACCCTAACCACTGAATCAGAGCCACTGAAAATGGGATGGGGTCTGACCGCTTTATTTTAGTAATTTTTACTGTGATATGAACTCAAACTTACAGAAAAGTTTGAAGAAAAAGATGAATAATTTCCCTATACCTTTTACCTAGATTTACCGATTGTTTACTTTTTGCACTATTTTCTTGTGCCTTTCTCGCTCTGATCCTCCACCTGTCCATGTACGGGTTTTTTTTTCTGTATCCTATCGGACTAAGTAGGGCTTTACCCCTATTTACTTCAGTGTGTGTTTCCTAAAAACAAGGACATTCTCTGGCACAAATACAACACGTGGCCAAAAATGAGGAAATGTAACACTGATATAATCCTAGTATCTAATCAAGGGTTCATATTCGAATTTAATCGGGTGTCCCAGTAACGTTCATGTCCAAGTGTGGGTTTCCCAGGAAGCAGACTCTGGGATGGAGTGTAGGGATTTTTACAGGGAGCTGTCACAGGATCAGCACTGTGGGAGGGGAGATAAGGAAGGAGCCAATAGGGGAGGGAGGGAGGAATGGGGCTGTGACGTAGGCTCAACAGACACTGGGCAAGCCCTTTGGGGACCTTGAAGCTGCGATGGCCTTTTAATGTTGTCTTGAGATAAAATGAGGGGTCTGGGACCTTGTGCTCTACAGTGAACAGTCACTGGATCCGGGCCACCCTGGGCTCTGTGTAAGGTAGAACGTCGCAGCCCAGGGTCATGTCTGAGGACTTCTCTCCAAGGAGTGCGCAGTAACTGGAGGAGTAAGTCCCTCAGTCTCAGAGGGGTCAGAGAGGCACATCACAGCTTCCACTCGGGTCCACATTTGTGCTACTCAGATCCACTGCTCCAGGTACATTCTAGGAAGAATTCCTCTAAGATCCTGTGGTACCTCTTTTCCGGAGGGAAAGGGATAAGAGAGTTGGCAGGACAAATTACAACCCCAGCTGTAAGCAATTAGGGCTACAGCTGATATTCATAATCTACTGCTGATACACTACTCAGCCACCGTCTTTGCCGTGTAGATGGCTTACCTGTGGGCATGATACTCATTCCCGAGGCCTCTGAGCTCCCGATCTCCATGCCCTTCTTAAGCATGACTGCTGTGTTTGTCCTTGAATCATTACAATGGGGAAGGGAACGCCAAGAGGTATACCCCAGGGCATTGCCAGGGGGCAGGCCACCTCCCTCTGAGACCAGCGGTCCTCACCGCAACCTGATGGCTGAGTGGCAGCTGCAGAACCCCTATGAGCATTTGCTTTCTTGGACCACTCCCGCCGTTGTTACAGGTTGGGTGTCCCGGGAAGCTTACTCTGAGGTGGAGATCAGCACACAGGGATTGCATTAGAGAGAGTTCTTTGGGAAGAATGCCTATAGAAGGGAAAGGGAGGAAGTAATATTTGGGGAGAAGAAAATGGGTTATGATGCAATCTCGACAGACCCTCCATCTTATTGCAGTCTCGGAAGGTTCTGCTGTTTAAAGGTTTGTGTTAAAACGAACCACATCAGCGACATGGTGGTACAGTGCACAAATCCAGCATCAGCGTCTTCGCTGCTCTGTGAGACCCTGGGTCAGCACCCCAGCGGTGAACATCCCGGCAAGGTTGCCTGAAATCCTTCCTTTCATTTCTCTGCAGGAATACATTTTATTCTTTCGAGTTCAGGGGTTACACTTCAACAGTTTTCCCATTAAAAATTTTGTTATTTATGAAAGCATTTATCATTGGGATGTTCTTTAGTAAGATTTTCCTTTAAAATGCCTTGCAAATGAAAGCAGGAATGTTAACTATTAAGATAGAATCTAACAAATATTCCAAGCTGAGACTTATTATAAAATGTGTACAAATGTGTGGCCAATACTTAGTAATCTGTTCTAATATTTCTTTGTATCTTCTGCAATGTTTTCTGTGTGACTTCCCCCAAAATTTGCTGATGAAGGAACACCTCTTAGTTTGTTAGTCTCTTGTTTTATAATTATTTCAACCATTTTTTTACTATTACAGGAAGAACCAGAGATTTGTGACTTTTGTCCTTAATTGTAAAGTGAAAAACTTCAAAAGGAGGTTCTCAGTAATTAGCAGTAAATTTGGTGAGATTTGTTAAGAACTGGGTTTATTCCAGACAACTTTATCTCTGAAAAGCTGCTGGAATTTGTCTTCCTGTTCTGGATGCTTAGCTTTTACACGCCTTGCTAATCACCGGACTTTATTTATTACTACTTGATAACTCAAGACGTAATATGCTAGCCAAATAGCGTGCATTTTATTACTAATGGCAGCGGATGTACATGCATATTTCAAATGACTTTCTTGGTAATTTTAGATCTGGAGGGGCTATTTCTTGCTGGTCTAATTATGTCATCACCTCATGATGTGGCTGATGGAGAGTTTACACTCAGAGCAGAAAACTTTACTCTGCCATTTCCTCCAGGTTAATTTGGCTGTCTTTCTTTCACTTGTTACTTTTGGGCAGAAATCTTCTAGCACCATTGTTCAGCATGAGTGCTTAGTCACGGTGAGCTTTCATCTAAGACTGTTCCTGGACTCTCGTTACCAGACATGCCCGAGGACTTGCCAGGAGCAACCAATCGGCAGAGGCAGCCCTCACCGTCATCATTGTCTCTGCACTTTTCTCTCCGTGGTGTACGGTAAACACCCTGAGGCTTGGAATTGTAACTATAACCATTAGCAAGCTCCAGGTGATGTAAAATGAATAACAAGGTTAAAAAGTGCAGACTCCTTGCTTCAGCTGGTGTGGTTTAGTGGGCTGAGTGCCGGCAAGTAAACCAGGTACAGTTCCCAGTCAGGGCACATGGCTGGGTTTGGGCTGGCTCTCCAGTCAGGGGCATGTGAGAGGCAACTGGATGATGTCTTTCTCCCTCTCTTTCTTCTTCCCTTCCCTTCTCTCTAAAAGTAAAATAACAAAATAATTTTTTGAAAGATTTTATTTATTTATTTTTAGAGGGAGAAGGGAGGGAGAGAGAGAAACATCAATGTGCAGTTGCTGGTGGTCATGGCCTGCAACCCAGGCACGTGCCCTGACTGGAAGGGAATTGAACTTGCGATGCTTTGGTTCGCAGCCCTTGCTCAATCCACTGAGCTACGCCAGCCAGGGCTACAAAATAATTAAAAAAAAAAAAAAAGTATGGGCTCCTGCCAAGCTGTGTTTCCCCAATCTGAATTTTTGCAAGTGGCGTTTTTGGACCTCCCTGCACAATGTCGCCTTTGCTCCAGCTCATTCTACCTTCTCCTGCTGTGTGTCCCTCGGCTTTAGCCTGCCAAGAGCTTTGGAGCGTCTGATTCTATCCAGTTTGCATCCCTTTGCATCTTCATCCAAGATGTTAGTATAAATATGAAGAAGGATTTCTCTTTAAGACAAAAACAAAATAATACAATAAAACTACTTCCTGTCGCTCACGCCTTTGCTCAGCCCCTTGTGGGACTGACAAGGCAGGAAGGTGTAGCCTGTAGTCTCCACAGGGTTTCCTGTCAGGGGCCTTTCGTGTTTCAGAATCAAGCAACAGGAGTCTACCGCTCTTGGGGTCTTTGTTCTCAAACTCCTCCCTCCGATCAGGGCTGGTGCTCACAATTCCCTCCCCATGTTCCTAGTCACCAGCACCAGGATTTCTCACTCTCTCTTGGTGCCCTGCAAAGAGAGGCATTTGAAATTTTTTTAAAGTCTTTCCCAGATTTATGGTACCTTTTACTGATTTTCTTTTTTCTTTTCTTTCCCCCACCGGCACAAGACTTCATCTTGTCCACTGAGATGCCACACAGGTTACTCCAGCAGTTTGAAGCCAGAGAGAGAGAAGGGGAGATTCTAGGATGATGACACCAGGTTTCTAGTTTGGGTGGCTGCACTGAAGGAAGCTGGTGCTTCACACCTACTTTCCGTGGGGAAACACGATGTCCAGCGTGGAAAAGACAGCGTGACCCTGAGGCTTTTTCAGCCCATGGGGAAGCTGTGGGAAATGGGCGGATGGATTTCCCAATGTCCACGAGTGTGTGCCGCGGCAGGGATGCCACCCGGCAGCGGTGAGGACCACCTCAGAGCCCTTCTGCTGAGGTGGGGGTGTGCATGCGTGTGAGCATGCGCACGTGTGTTTGTCCATGCTTGTGCATGAGTATTTTACACACACATGCCACCAGGAAGGTGGCTCAGGACCAGGTTCAACGCTGGTCCTTTGGCCGGGAAGGCGGTGCCTGGAGAAGCCTGCCCAGGTCCCAGGCTATCACAGTTTAGGGAGCCTGGGGCAGCCACAGGGCCCAAACCAGACAGGTGGGTGCCTCTTCCACCAGGAAGGGACCTCCACATGTCTGGGGGTCCCCCAGGCATGGAGGGGCGGAGGTCCTGAGCAGAGTAGCTTCTGGCTCTGGAGATGGAAAAAGCCCTTCCCCAGACACATGCTCAGGTATGTCCAGTTTCTCAGCCTCAGAAGGTCGCAGTTCACTGGGGACGGTCATCCTTTCTCCCCAGAAGCGGAGGGGCACCTGCGGTGCAGCGTAGTGTCGGCATGGAGCTGACACGGGGGCTTTTCCTCCTGAAATGAGACGCAGCGGGAGGAGCCCGGGGGCTGACTCCGTGACCATCCCCAGCTGCAGCTGACACACAGGAGCGCGCCTGTGGCGGCCAGGCTCTGGGTCGCCACACGCAGCTGGTGGAAGCCCAGACGGGAGTGAGCCATTCCCAGCCCTTAGCCGCCCCCAGAAAGGTCAAACGGTCTGACACGGCATGTCCAGTGTGGGCTGCTCCCCTTGGAGCGCCGCCTCGGCCAGTCCGGGAGTGGGGGCGGGGGGGGGGGGGGGGTACCTCTAATGTTACCACTGCTGACACTTCAGTGTGTTTCCTTACAAACTTGTTGCTATGCATTCGCATTGTAAATATAACAAATAAATACTGAGTTAAACATCAAGTAGGCTTTCCCATTTTAGACCATATTGTAGTTTTCCTGCTTATTGTGATTACCTACATGAATATGGCCAGTCATGATATTGGCTGGCCCCAGCTGCCTGTGACGACATTGCCCAGCCTGTCACAATATTGGCCACCCCCCATCCACCTGTCGCAATATTTCTGGGCCTGTCGCGCTATTGGCTGGTCGCAAGCTGCCTTTTTGTTGTAACATTACCTGCTCTGTTGCTGCCTGCTGTGATACTGTCCAGCCCTGTACCTGCTTATTGAGATATTTCTATGTTTTACTTCTTGATTCATGAATATACAAGATCATGTGAAAGTATATTACGTTATGGACAGGTTACATGAAAAGGGACTCTCAAAATTGAATTTCACATGTGTCTTGTCAGATATCTGATTGCTTTACATTTTGGCCTTTGCACACAAATGCATGCACACGCACTCACCTTCACCAATATGAGACCACACTGCTCAACCACTTTCAACTGAGCATGACCTTTGAGTTGTTTTCCCAGAAGTGGTTTAAGGTTTACACTCGCATCCCCTCTCACGTGACTGCCTTGTAGCCCACTGCACATGCTTCCAAAATTTCTGGCTGAAGTTACACTTTCAACCAAGGAGCTGGTTTTTGTTTTGTTTTGTTTTGTTTTTTTCCCCATGAAAAGCTAAGTGGTTTAGTAATAATAATTGTAAGATTGATTGAATACTCACCATACTAAGCATTGTCCTCATGCTTTATTTCAATGAACTCATTTAACCTTGATAACTCTGTCATGTAGAGTCTATTACTAATATCATAGTTATTCCCCTTAACATAGGAGCAAAACAAGACACAGAGAGGTTGACTAACTCACCCAAGAGCACACAGAGAGGAAAAAGAGCCAGGATATGAACTCAGGAAGTCCGCTTCTAAGGCCCATGTTCTTCATCACTAAACCACTATTGCTATTGTGTTGTTTTCTGTATTTTCTGTAACAACTGGTATTTTAAAACGGTGGAAAAAAAAGGTAGTTGGTTAGACAAAAAGACCAGCTAGACCCAAAAGAAATTAGAGTCTAATGGACAGAACACCTTATACAATCAGAAAGATCTGGGATTGTCTTTGCGGTGTTAACATTTGCTGCTCACTGGATTTCTGAGTGCTTTTCTACATTTTCTAGACTCATGGTAACAGCTAAAGCCATGTAACTCGTTCTGACCATTGGCTGTGAGTGGAAGTGCTGCAGGGCACTTCCCAACAGAAAAAAATCAATTCCTCAGTCCAGCGTGTGACTGTCCAGATCTCCATTCATCTGCCATGGTGATGGAGAAAGCCACCTGGTCCAGCTGCTGTAGGTATGTGATGCTACAGCCTCAGTCGGCCCAGGTCCGTGAGTAGTTGTATAAAACAGAGACTGTGGTAGACCATTCTGTGTGGCGTGGGCCCAGCTCCCACTCGGAGATGCACAGGATCCATGCCCACGGATATGTTTTTCTGTGGGGAATCAGGCCTGCAGTGTACCTAGGCCGCTATGAGTCTTGCTTTTTGCTAAAACCCCCTCACCCTGAATTGAGGACATTTACTGCAAAGTAACTTCCTAAAAACCATGCTAAACCTTCCAAGGATGAGTGTAACCGATTCAACTACTTTTGCCTTTTCATTTGCAAATATTCCTCTTCCGTGATGTGATTAGCAGCACTGGCTCCTTTGTTTTCTGTATAAGATAACCACCTAAAGCAAGCCTGTGCATAGTTAATGAGGACCTTCTTGTAATGTGCCCAGCAAGACGATAAAAGCTCATTGGAGCAAGGCCTGGGGCTTTTGCTCCCCTTGAGAGAAAAGCTGTGCTGTCTCTTTTCCTCCACGGCACTCAGTAGTCTATGTGAATGTCTCATTTCATCCATAATGATGCAGACACTGCGGGTCAGTGTCTGTATCAGAGATCCTTGTAAGTCCACTTGGATGTGAACCATGAGTAAGAAATAAACCATGGTTCTGTTAAGCCACTGAGAGTTAAAGACTCCTTTGTTTCTGACATTGTCTGGCTAATATAGTCTACAGGTTTTACCGGGTTTTCTTTGTATTGATGGAAAAGGTGTTTGACCTCTCTGAGCCTCATTTTCTTATTTTTAAAATACAAGCACTAATGCTTTCTTGGCGGAGTTGACAAGAGAAGTAGATGAGAGCTCTTGGTGTGCTTGGCTAGTGGGAGATGCTCAGTAAATGGTGACTGTTGTAATTACTCAGTATTATAATACATATGGTAACAAAAGCTCGAGTGACATTGTATATCAAGAACATGAAGGACTGTTTTAGTGGAGCTTATTATTGGATTCTTAAGCATGGCTCATAACTATAAAATAGCTAAAGAATATTTCCAATACAATGCAAAAACAGGGTTATAATTTGTACCCATTTTATAAATCTCCCTTTTTTTGAAATCTGGGATCCACACTCCTGCCTTTTGTTAACTGTAACCCAATATCCCATGGGAATCCTTCTCTTCCTTCATTCTCAACCAACATGCCTTAGGTGGGGATTCAGAATCAAATTCCAGGGTGGAACATGTGACTTAAGGCTAAATCAATGGCCATAGTTCCCTGGCTACAGTGATTGGTTCTCATAGCCATTGAGATGCAGTGAGAATGCTGGGAATCCTGAAAAACTGTGTCATTCTTTCCTCATTTGAATCTGAGATAGTGAAATATTTCGAGATATGGTAGCTATCTCGTGTGACAGGGAAAAGCCCGTGTGAGAACAGAACCGACATGGACGTGAAAGGTTCACGTGGAGGGATGGTTGTGATGGAGCTATTAGGGTCTCCTGACATTGTTCGAGCCCCAATCATGCCATCCCTGAAACAGATGGGAGCATTAGTAGGATAAATTACAGCCCCAGTTGTAAGCAGTTAGGGCTTCAACTGCTATTCATGAAAAAGAGATCAAATCCAGTCTTGGATATGGTGAGGCTGAGATGCTGGGAGCATCTACATGGAAGTGTTGAGAGTACCTGAGTGGACCAGGCTGCAGCTGAGCAGGCCACTGGGCTTAGTGCCCTGCATGTTCAGATAGTACATCCGAGGACTCCTTGAGTAAGTGCTCTCAGACTTCGGTTTCAAGGCAACCCTGGTCTTTGGAGCAGACGGGGTGGGCCAGAAAGAACAATGAGCCATAAAAATAGGCATCTTTTCCATGTCTACTGACTCCATGACCACAGACAACAGCTTCTCTTGGAACTCACCAATCCCAAATATAGACGACTTGTGTCCACTTTGCCCAGGATTTTAATCCAGCACTACCCACTCTACTGAATTCTGTCTGCACCATAACAGCAGACCACTCCCTATGGTAATCATCATACTGTTGTCTGTGTCCATGAGTTTTTCTTTTCTTTGCTTAATTCCTTCACTCTTCTTACCCAGCCCCCACACCCTCCCCTCTGACAGCTGTTAGTCTGTTCTCTGTATCCATGAGCCCGTCTCCACTTCGTTAGTTTATTTTGCTCATTAGATTCCATGTGTAAATGAAATCATATGGTACTTGTCTTTCTCTGACTGGCTTATCTCATTTAGCATAATGCACTCCACGTCCATCCATGCTGTCAGAAAAAGAAATATTTCCTTCTTTTTTATGGCCCAGCAGTCTTCCATTGCATAAAAGTACCACAACTTTTTTATCCACTCATTTACGATGGGCACTTGGGCTGCTTCCAAATCTTGGCTACTGTAAATAGCACTGCAATGAACATAGGGGTGTATATATTCTTTTGAATTGTTGTTTAGGGTTTCTTTGGATATATTCCCAGAAGTGGAATTGCTGGGTCATAATGCATTTCCATTTTTATTTTTTTGAGGTACCCCCATGTTGCTTTCCACACTGGTTGCACCAGTCTGCATTCCCGCCAATTGTGCACGAGAGTTCCCTTTTCTCTACCTTCTAGCCAGCACTTGTTGCTTGTTGATTTACTGATGACAGCCATTCTGACAGGTGTGAGGTGCTAGCTCATTGTGGTTTTAATTTGCATCTCTCTGATGATTAGTGATGATGAGCCATCCAGCTTGCACATTTCAGCATGGTGACGATGGACTAGCAGCCTTCGAGCACAGATGAAACCGGCTTCAATTGCTGCAGAATCTCACCCATCTCCTATCTTCAGAGAAATTTGGAGGTAATTACAAGAATCTCGTGGGCTTTTTTAAGCAGTTTCAATTATTCTCAGGCTCGGGGCTGCTTACTAGGTGTTGCATAACGAATCACCCTCAAATTTATCAGCTTGAAATAACAACAGAAATTTGCTGTTTCCCATGGTTTCAGTGGGTCAGAAAGTAGGAAGCCACTTGGCTGAGCATTCGGGATTGAGATCTCTCACAGACTGTTTTCTGGTGTTGGGTGAGGCTGGGATCATCTTGAAAGCTTCTAGCATCTGGGTTGGGAAGATTCAAGTAGCTGGGGCAAGAACACCTAGGTTCCTGAGGTATCTCAATCTCTCTCCTCTTCCTCCCCCTCCTTCCCCTCCCCCTCCTCCATGTATTTTTTCTACACGGTAGTCTCAGAGTATCTAGATTTGTTACATGGTAGCCAATGGTTCACAGAGCAATTGTCCCCCCAAAAGCCAGCAGACACTGTGTTTTTCTCATTTCACCCCGGATGTCAGATATCACCATGTCTGCCACATTCTGTTTCATCAAGGCAGTCAAAAAACCCACCCAGGTTCAAGGGGAGAAACCACAAACTCCACCCTTTGATGGGACCAGTGTCAAACAACTGGCAAACATTTTTAAAACCCACACCTAAGGGGTTGGAGAAACTTTGAACAATTGTTTTTCTCATATTCAGAATTACATTTCTTTAAGTGGTTGCCTATCAAGAATCCTTCTGCAGGCCCATATCCATTTTCTAATCACGGACTCCCAGCCCTCTACTTTGGCACCTGAATCTCCATAAAATTGTACCTTGAGGAGGTGGAGAACATTGCCTGCGTCCCGAAGGGCAATGACTGAAAAGCCACATCTCAGATGTGTCTCTGTGCCTGGTATCTGTTGTGGCCCCTGCATTTCCCCAGCCATTCTCTAAATGCCAGTAAGTAGGATACGGGAAAAAGTCATGTACCTACATGACACCATGCTTCCAGACAAGTATTTCGTGGAGCTTCCAAAATCTTTTCACATGCTCATATAGGGATAAAAACAAAACATACACGTGGCCTACTGGGGTGAATGGAAGGTTCTGCTCTGCTAGGAGACAGCTGACCTCAAACCCCACCCACCCTGCTGCCCAGAAGGCCGAGGGCATTCTCTCTTTTGGTAACCTGTGAGCCACCCTTGGTGAGCTTGGCAGGAACTGGCAAATGACCACGGAGTGGGTGTCTTCAAACAACAGAATGTATTCGCTCACGGAGTGGGGGGATAGAAATCTGAGACCACGGGGCTGACGGGCCTGCCTCTCCAAAGGCTCCGGGGAGAACACGGCCTTACTTCTTCCTTCCTGCTGGCAGATCCGGGTGTTCCTTGGTGTTCCCTGAGCTGCAGCTGGAGCATCACTCCAGTCTCTGCCTTTGTCTCCACAAGGCCTTCATCTCTGCGTGCCCTTCCTTCCTCTTATGAGGGCACCAAATACTGGACTTAGGTGCAGCCTTAAATTCAGGATGATATCATCTTGAGATCCCCAGCAAATGGCATCTGCAAAGATCCTTCTTCCAAATAAGGTTATATTCTGAGGTTCTGGCTGAACATAAATTTGGGGGGTATGCTGGTCAACCTGCTCCCAATGTGGCTTTTCAGTGTTGAACAATTCTGTTTTATTGTTACTTAAGTATTCAAATATAAAACATAAATTCCCTGTGCTTTTCTAATCACATGTAAATTGATCAGTGATGTGACTATATTTAAAAGTAAGAGCATTAATTTAATATGACAGGTAATGTTTTCTAAGAGCAAACTCCTTCACTCCTATGAGTTGGTCCATCTGCTCTTTGAAGTCTGGTCACAGTTACCATTTATTCCTTCAGTCACCTCTCTCCCTTCTCACTATTAGGAGTTGGGGCACATACAGCTCTCCACTGGTGTATCCGCTGTGTACACTTGTGTTCTTTACTTCCTTATATACCCTAGACTTCCTGAGTTAGAAATCCTCTGAGGCCAAGGCCCAGAAATCTGCACGTGCAATGAACTGGGTGTCACTGTGACACCGGCTGCCACTGGACCACGATTTGAGAGATTCTGCCCTGGAATGTGCGGTGCTTTTAGAGCAAGGACCAAATGTTTAATTTTATTTTTTCTCCAATGGCTCAAGTTTAGAGTTTTATACTTAGTAGGGACTAACATGTGGTTTAAAAATACAGTAAAAAAGCATTTTGCCAGACTCATCCAAATAAAATATAAGCTGTTACATATGGTTTCTTTCCATTAATTGTGTGATAGTATTTGGTATTTGAGCAAGCCATATAATAAGGAGCTATAACGTGGTACTCGTTCCAAATACGCGGCATTAGTGTTTAGTGGTTTGAAATCCAGGCTCTCGGGTGCTCTGATCTCAAAAAGCTCTGAAAAGTCATTTTGGTCTTGAACTTTTTATCCCTCTTCAGCCTCTCAATGAAAACGAAGCATTCCTCATTTCGACCTGACTTAAAACTTTTAATCTGTGTTCTTCATGAAGTATTACAGAACATTTATAATGGGTTCCATTGTGGAGCCTGTCCCCACAAGAATAACTGTGAATGCTTGTTTAAATCTCTATTTACTTTAGAATTAAATTTTTTTTTGCCCGAAGAAAGAGAAACGTTCATTTATCTAATGAGGAAAGCCATCCGTGGTTGCCTCATTTAGATTGAATTTATAATTATACTTTTAATAGTCACTTACATTGATGGATCACAAGGATGTGCACTGGCAATGTTTTTACCTAGGCATTTGTCAGTTAACTTGTTTTTTATTTCTGAAGAAATTCGCACATCAGATGGTAGTTACAGAGATGTCTGTGAAGGCTCTCTCTAACCCTGAGAATCTATGAATTTACACTGCCAGAGTAATTTCTGGATGTGCTGAATATTTTTTGGATATAATGTAATTTGTTCTCCAGAGAGAACAGTGCTAAGCCCCAAATTTGCCTATACAAAGCAAATTTCATAATGGCTTGTCTCCATGTATTTTTAGAATGCCATCATTCTTAAGAAATATAAACATTCAAATGAAGAATCAAAAATTGTAACACCCCAAAAGGTTTAGCTTCTCACTTTTGTAAGTGACTAATCTGTTTTATATATTTTTTCCTCCTGGATTGTTCTATTAAGATGCCGGCAGTAACATGGAGGTCACCAAATACCCCGTGGGGCTAGAACCAGGGTCTGTGGCATTCCAAACATCCGGAGAGGCTCGGAAGGGCAGGTCTGACAGCAGAGACGCTTGGAGCTGGAAGGGTCTCAGAGGCGAAGCAGGAGAGCGCTTTGGAGGACGTTTTGGTTACAGATTGCTCGAGCGCATAATGGCAGAGAGTGGACTTGCCTCTCTCTCAAGGTGGTACACTTCCCACTGCTTTGAAGGGGGGAAATTAAGGAGTTGTTTTGTCTGTTCTGCTTTTGGGTAATACTGTCCCAACCGTCCTCTGGTAATCCACTGGGTTTTACATGTACTTGTTTCTTCTTTCTAGGTTGGTTACCCGGAGGATGCTCCCCCCACCCTTGATCCCCTGCCTCTTGGTATTTGTGCCCTTTGACCTCTCCCCCTAAGGACAGGCAGAAACTGTGACTTGCTTCTAACCAATAGAAAGTCGCAAAGGTGACTGGACACACATGGTTATGTGAATATAATTACCTTACATTCAACTGCAAACCATTTTGATAGGAGACTCTCCTACAGCACACCTGGGCAGATGTGGCTTAGCTGGGTCTGCTGCTTCAGAGTCTCACAGGCTGCAGTCAAGGTGTCGGCTGGGGCTTCTGTTTCACCTGAGGCTTGGCTAGGGAAGGAGCTGCCTCCAAGCTCCTGTGGTTGTCGGCAGCACCCAGTTCCTTGGGTGCTGTGGGGCCGAGAGCCTGGTTTCTCACTGGCTGTTGGAAGGAGGCTACCCTCTGTACCTTGTCACACAGCACTTTCCAGAGGTAGCTCTTGCTTCTCTGAAGCCAGCAGGGGGAGAAAGAGTCTCTGGCTCATATCTAATAAGACCAGAAGGCTCAATTGTTTTCGCTTGCTGCATCCAGCTGAGGTGAATTGCACCCCATTGTTTATGTGAGAATTCTAAACCCTGTGATTATGTTCACCTTGACAATGTCGATGTAAACTCAGTTTAGACTTTTTCTTTTCTATGGTTCAGGAAATTATGTGAATTCAAACTAATCTATTGTTTTTTAAGCCAGTAACCTGTATGGACTATTAAATCAGCAACCAAACTACTACTTGGTTTTTCTTGGACCAGAGTATCTGCCGAAGCAGTCACGTTTACTCTTTGGTGGGTAGATCAATTTCACTGCCGTGCTCTTTCCCCTACTTCCCTCCTTCTGTCTAAACACTGCACAAGAATAAGGCGATGTCGGCACCCGTACTCTCGAAGCCCACCCTCTGCCTTCAGAAGGGTGCCTTGCACAGTCCTTGCAACGACCTGTTCTCTCTCCTTCTGCAGATTTTCCTTCCAGTGACGGATTGGCTTCTTCCTGCCTCCAGCACTAATCAGCATCGCAACCCTCCTGCTGGGGGAGTCTAAAGGCTTTTCCCAAAACACCGCTGGCAGAAACACCAAAATGAGGGTTCCGTGCTTCAAAATTAATGGGCAAAACTTTTACCACAGCACCAGAGAAGATTTCCTTTAGGTATTATGACATCAGATTTTAGTCTTGACATCACTGATGTCAAGTGGCTCTAGGATTTATTATTAGAGAGTCTCAAAATCCTCCGTTTTTTCATTGCATGGAAACTAGTGCTGTTTTATTTTAGGTGTGTGCAGGGCAAAGCCACGGAACACCCACAGAGGCCTGAGCCAAATCCACTGAAGGCAGTGTGGCTTAGAGTCCCCCTAACCTTCACCGAGGCTGGGCTTCTCCTGGGAGATACTATGGATTGTTGTATTTGTGCCAGGATTATTGTAATTTTGCAAGGTAATTCTAACGATATCATTTACTAAGAATTGGGCTACATACGTATGAACTATCAATGAACACAATTCAATTTTAATGACAGAAAAGTTTCATTTCTATTTCACTGTCTTCTAGTCCCTTCAAAGAACTGCTAGCTCTTCTATTTTATTTTTATTACATAGAACTCCTTCCTAACTTCCAACCATCTTTTTAGGCTCCTCCTGAAATTCAGAAACCCATCATCCTTTACCTGCATTCTCCTGACAAGTCAGTCCAGCGGTCTGGTTGATTTTCATTTCTATGATGCAGTTCACGCCAAAGGGACACGTTTCCCATAATTTGGTGATCACCTTGCCCTTCTGCACTTTGTGAACAAAGATAGGCTATTATTAAAAATATCAGACAAGACACACAGCTTCAGATACATACAGTGCATTTAGCTCATTTGAGCATTATTATTCATTTTTTTTTTTTTTGCATTTTCTTTGAGGACTTTTGCTTGGGTTTCCTCTACATTGTACATGTACATTAAAATTCTCTGTAGATGACTGCAATTTTTAAAAATGTATTTTCCTTCAGTTACAGAACCAAAATAGTTAAAGGAAGTCTCACATCACTTTTCCCTTAATGCCTTTTGAGAGCATCTGTCATTAATGCTAGACTAGGAATAAAGAGCCTTTCTGCTCCTGGAGGAGTTCTGATGCTTCGCTTCTACAAATGGGCTATACCGGGAGCTTGTGAAGTTCTTCTTTTTGAAGAGTAAAGTATTTCCCCACAAAAGAGAAAAGGAATGTCTCCAGAGAACAATGAAAGCCTGGTAAATGTCCTTGGAGTTTCTTAGAAGTGTCCCCTCTTCTCACACGAGGGCACGGTTTGCTCCCAGGGCACGTCCCCCCACTGCTAGCCAACATCACCTTCAGGACACGGCAGCTGTTGACATCCTCGCTGCTGCGGGCTTCCTTCTTTATTTCTGACATGACAAGGAGGTCATTCTCTTCTCTCTCTCTTTAACAAATCTTTTCCTCCCCGTCTGTACCTGGGATACACATACTGTTGCTTTTCCCTCACCGGCTCTGGCTGAACTCATTGTTCAGCCTATTGTTTCTGATACACAGGCCTCTGCAGGAAGGCTAGCTTAGACAAGAAATGGCTGGATCAGAAACCTATAATAATAGTCAAATCACTAAGCAAGAAGAGGGAGTGTCTTCTCCTAGAGACTTAGTTTAATTTCTTTAGTATTTTCTTTGGTTCAGTCTTATTTCAGGCGGCTTGTGAGTTTCACATCTGCACAGGAGTCAGGTCGGCTTTGAATGTGTCTGTTCACATCATGACTACCCCAGAATCTCGCCTTTAAACCGCCTCAGAGTGCTCTTCCTGCTGCTTTCACCTTGCTTCGGGTTGCTTCTCCGAAGCCATTGGGAAATTAGTGTGTCATCTTAACCTTGTATGTAAGGATCCTTCTAGCCTTCTAAGGAGGAGTCACAAGCATAAAAAGCATTTAAAACTTTTCCTTTTTACATTTTAAAAACTTTTCCTTTATACATTTAAAAAGATCAGTTGTCTCAAATCCTTTTCAGAAGGTGGAATATAAACAAACAAATAAATCAATTCTACAGACCAGGGTTTCTCATCATGTAGTGAGCATCAGAATCATCTGGAGTTAAAACACAGTTCACCGAGGCCCTTGCCAGAGATTCCGGTCCAAGTGCTACTCACACTGCTGGAGGGTTAACAGTGCTTAGGGCAGCCCCTCCTTCGAGGGAATCCTCTAGCTACTCCTGTATTGCTTCTCACAATGTTACCCCAATGTAAGGAGCAGCTTGTTGACAGGCTTTAAGTCTAGGATGACCAGTAGACACATAATAAATAAATATTTAATAATCATATAAAAATAACATTTGTAAGAATTCTCTCTTGAAAATTAACGTTTTAAAACACAGTATAAAAACTAAAAGAGCACAAAGGGTGTGTATCACAAACTAAACTCTGCCCCCTTCACAGAACCAACCGTGTTGAAGGCCCTTGTTAGAGAGAGTATGTGCACTTCATGTTTTGGAAGAAGTGGAGAATTGCCCTCCCAATAGCTTATGCCAGTGTACACTTCCAACTCCTACTCCGTGAACCCTTATTTCTCCACATTTCAGCAGTATCAGACAATATCCAAAATAGAGGTCTGCCAGTCTGCTATGTGAAAAATGACATCTATTTTTATTTTAGTTTGTGTTGTAATTATGAGAAGTCAAACAACTTTGACTAGCAAGGCTGTGGACAGTCTATTAGTTTGGTGCAGATGAATGACTGGTTTATAAATTCTAGCTCATAATTTCTTTTAAGCAAAATGTCTGCTTTTCTTGTTCACCTGATGAATTCTTCCTTTTGTTGAGCTTTGCCTCAAACAGTGCTTCACCTCCTTTTGAATGAACAGAAGCAACTACAGCATTGCCCATTGTCTGCCCTCTCCCTAATTTCCCCCAGGAAATTCAATTCCTGTGGCGTTCCTTTAGAAAATTGAAGTCTTAGATATAGGTTTGTTTATAGTATTTTACATGGAAAATGATACATCTCCAAACCTAAGCTTTGCTTATGGTAAATGACAATGTATAGAGAAACTAAGACTCTAGGAAATGAAAGAAAATTTTGAGTATCTTGCACATACCAAAGCTAAATTTTCCTTAGCTTGTTTATTGCTATTCACTTGAAAGAAATACACACACACACACATATAATTAAGACTGCTTTTTGAAATCAAATGCATTTCCTGCCTTCTTCTTTCCTCAGTACTCTTACGACTAGCCTATTTATAGCCCAGGAAAGGAAAAAGCTCCACTGGAGGCAGGAAAACCAAGTTCAGAAAGAATGGGAGGAAGTGTGCCTGCCATTTAGCCAAACAACCTTTAATTCATTGAGCTCAAAGCTGAGCAGCTTCGCTGTTGTTGTCAAGCGTAAACAGCTTGCAAATTTGATTTTTTTTCCCTCTTCCTATTTTTGAACTGGATTTGGGCAATGGAGGTAATGACAGCATTTTAGAAGAGAGAACAGGAATCTCTAGGTGTTTCGACACGTGGAAGAGACACTTGTTAGGGGTTGGTGAAGTGGAAAGAAAGACGACTGAACAGAGAGATGAAGCTGAAATGATTCCACGCCTGGGAGGTAAGGTAAGTGTCCTCTTTAAGATGGTCCATTGTGTCTACATGCAGATCATGGAGCAGGATCTTAGCTGCAGACAGTGGGTATGACTTGAGGACAGACCCTCCTGCCACTTGTCGCTGAGCTTTGCTTACACCTCTGAAGCAATGTAGAAATCAGCCTCAATTATGAAATCTACAGTTTTTAACAATAATGAATATTTTTTAAAGGCAGCTGTTTCCTTAAGATAACTTCATCTCCTCTAAGTTTTCCTTTGTTTCATTATTACCAGGGTATTAAATAATATAAGTAATTTCATTGAAGATCATTTTTAAAAATAATTTCGGGGTATTTGCCAGCTTTTCTATCTTTCTTGAAGTGCTCGTTAATAATCCATGTACCATTTCTTTGATCAAGTACTGGCTTAGAACATTTACCGGGCTGTCAAGCGCAAATGAGCATGTTTGAAAAAATTATTTTAACTAAAATTTTAATTTTGTGTAGAGATGAAATGTTTTTTCTTTTTTAATACAAAGCTTCTTCTGCACATTCATTTCCAGACAAAGGAGAAGCTTTTAGAAGCATAAAACACAGTATTGAACAGCTGCAGCGATAAAAACTGTTCACAATAATTATTTACATTTAAGTTATTATCTCAAAACAGTCACTCGGCATGCGTTTTTCTGAGGGCCCTGAAAAGCGTCACTTGGTTTGGAAGTGAAAAGTCGAAATGGAATGGATGAAATCCGAGAAGAGTTGACAGTTGCCCCCAAAGACTTGAAAAGCTCCTGAGGGCATCCCAGATGCCTTTCGCATTCCTTGACATCAAAGGAGTGCGTCTGTCTGTTTAAATGATGCACCATATTTGCACCCACTGCTGATAGTATCCACATCTGGGTCCCGGAATAGCTTGATGAATGTCACCACAATGTTGAACAAAGGAGTATGGCCCTGGTGGTTTATTGAAAAGGAAGAACAGCAGGAAATACGTTGCTGTTATTTTGGCTTCTCCTGGTTTGAGATTGGTATGTTTAGAATCTGTCGTAAGATAGCAGAGCCAGAAGCCAGAGAAGTGGAGCCAGGCAGACGCTAACCGGCCCAGGAGGCCAAGGCTCGGTCTGTCTTAGTGTGGATGTCAGTGGCTGATTTCTTTCCTGGGAGAATCTAAAGGTTATTTTTTCTGATTAGTTAGTTACCATTTATTCCATGGAAGCGGCAGCAAAATATCAATATTCTTGAATAGAAAGAGCAATATTTTTTTAGCTCAACTCAGGTTGCTAAAAATAGAGGGAAATAAAATTAATCTGGACAAATATGCTGGATCTGAGGAACCAAAGAGAGCAAAGTCTTAGCACTTATTTCCAGGACAGGCAGGCGCTGCAGTGTCAGCTCTGCATCCACCTTATTATTTCCGCGGAGCCTGATCCAAGGCAACCTAATTAACTGCCGCTCCCCGTGGGTCCAGTGATTGCCGACAGCGAGCTTGTGAACACTGAGCTCCTTCCCCTCACAGTTTCAAAACAACTTTCTCATTGGACACATTTGTATGTTTCCATTGTGAGAATAAAAATATTTGAAATACTATTGAAGATGTAAATAACAGATAAAATTGTAAGTTACGTATTTTATCCCAAGGATGTATTTTTTCACTTTTAGAAATTCTTTCTGTTGTTTATTGGTTTCTAGATACCCACAGATGCTTATAAGTGTATCCATGCAATGCCAGTTATGTAAAATAGGTTTCTTGGGAATTGCTTCATAGTTTCACAGGTTTCTTGATGAATTGTCAAACTCCTGAGACTATTTTATGTTATTAGAATTTGGTAATTTGTGGAGGGGGAAAGGATATGCCATTTTTTAAAACTTCTCTATCAATTAAATAGAAATTTATGTTTTGGTTTCCAGCATAACAGCTATAATCATTATGTATATATAGGTTACATAGTATAGCCACCCCTGGCCCTCATGTTTAAATATAAGTGAAATCAGATTACTGAGGATATGTGTGAGATGGTGAGAAATTTGGATTGTCAGCAAATGAACTCATCGTTTGTAGGATGTGATGGAGTGGGGTGTAGGGAGAATCATGCCTAGGTCAGGCAGCCATACCTACCTGGCCTGAGGCTGTGTGGGGAGAGGCAATTGCATATTGATTTTCATGCCTGTAACCCCTTAAATCCAGATTATTGGCCTCTGGAGGTTTTTTTCCTATGCTTTCAGCCCCTCACATCCTGTATGACAGGTCAGCAACAGCACCGTACCACCAAATGGTGGCTTATTAAATTCTCCTACTTATAATACAATTACAGAGAACACAAGACATCCTATATAGGGAACCAAATGGATGAGGTAGAGAGTGAATACCAGATAAGAAAAGCCCGATCCAGGCAGGCTTCCCGGGAGTTGAGCTGGGCCTTGAAGGGCAGAAGGAGGTCTGATGGGAACAGGAGGAGGTAAGAGCATCCAAGACAAGAATGGAGCCACATGCCTGGGCAGAGACAGGAATGTCCTTGGAGGAAAGGACATTGTCTTTGTGTTGCTGGAGGAAACACAGAATTCCCATTTAGATGTGAATTTCAGATCAACAACATATACTTTCCTTTTTAAGTAAAGGTATGTTCTGCTGCACAGGTGTGTGTGAGGCCCATTGCATAGGACCTACGTACACAAAACATTGTTTGTTCATCTGATTCACATTTCCCCGGGTGTCCTGTTTTTATTTCCTGAATCTGGCAACTATTCCAGGGAACTGTGCGTCAGCCTGGCTTGACAGGAGCAGAGGCGCTGAGCATATGGGGCGAGGGAGAAGCATCTGGAGGAGGCTGGGGCCAGACCGGGATGGGACTGCAACACCAGACTGAGCAGTTCACAATCTAATTTAATGACACTGGGGAGCCACTGAGGGGTCTTGAGAAGGGAAATGACATCAACAAGGTCTGCCCATTTGAGGCAGGACTGGAGGGCAAAGAGAGCCCGCCTCCGAAGCTGGGGCGTTGGTGACAATAGAAAGAAACCAGATGGAGACACATTAGAGAGCAAATCGACTTGTTTTGTGAACTAATTGAATATGGTTATAGAAGGAGAGGAAGTATTGGAGAGGAGGATACATTTCCTGTCCATTCGAAAGAAACAGCCAATCAAAAAGACTGCAGCACATCAGGGAGTTAGTAAGGGAGATGAGGATTTTGGTTTCGGACATGTTGAATTTGAGGCAGGGATGGGATAATTAGGTGTACGTGATAAGTAGATAGCTGGAAATGGGAAACAGCTCCGGAGGGAGGCGAGAAGCAGGAATGACAGCAACGGGCCAACATGCATTGAGCCTTTACTGTATGCCAAGGCTTTTGTATCCACTCCATGACGTATGGCCACCGATGAGCAGTTCCCATTGCTGGCCACATTTTACCGATGAGAAAACAGGCTCGGAGAAGTTAAGCAAATTGCCCATGGTTACCTAGCTAGGGAAGGACAGATGGAAAAGGGAACCCAGGCGTGTATGGGGCCAAAGCCCTTGTTCCTGCCAGTTCTCAAAGAGAACCTACAGTTCTCTTTGAGAGTAGGTTGAGTACCTACTCTGGATTTGCTTTCTCCACCTGCAGATATCTAAGGGCACCAATTGCTCATGCTATAACCCAATTTTTAACAGGAGTACTGGTCTTTAGTTCCTAGTGGTAGCAGCCTTCAGAAATCTGTATCTTTTGGTTAATCTCTCTGATGAAAAAGGAATAGTTTATACACAGAGACTTTTTTTAATTTGTTTATTGCTGAGACTGGTTTTCCCCTTCAGTGCCTCATCTGCAATTTCTCCTCGTTTATTTGGTGACATAAAGATTATGCCCAAGAGAAAACCAAGGAGGGTGTTAAACTCCTCTCTCTGTCCCTGGCTGCCCTCTAGTGGCAGTACAAGGTGACAATGCTCAGCCCAGGTCAGGGACAGCACAACCTGCCACCAGAAGAAAGCTTCTTAGGAAACCGAGAGTTCGCAGAATCACTGCGAAATCATCTGTGGGCTCCTAGGTGGTTGGAGGCTAACTGTGCTAGGGGATTCTGATAGGGGACTTTGTAGCATACGTACGCCCTTAACAGCTGCTTGACCTGAAAGACGTTTTGAATAGACGGATTTTAGATTTATCTCAAACTCTATGGCCATTAATGGTATTTCACTTGCTGAGATCCAAGATAGTGGTTGAGTAGGTGGAAGGAAGGTGCACTCACCTCCTCCCAGGACCAAACTGAAATTACAACTGGAATATGGAGCAATCGACCTGAACAACCAACCAAAGACTGGGATTATGGAAGGGATTTACTGAGCAGAAAGGGCTGGCCCTGCTCCCACAGGAAGTGGCTGAGATTCCAGAGGGACATCTCAGCTGCGAAGGTGCCCCCTGGGGAGCATGGGGGCTCAACCGCAAGCCAGCCTCCCCAGTCCCGAGCGCCAGAGCCGGGAAGAGGAGCCCACAGTAACGTCCAGCTGTGAACATCAGCAGGGATTCTGAGCAGCAGGGAAAGATGAGTCTGCTAGAGACACAGGCGCCCTCTTTAAGGGCCAGCACACAAACTCTCCTTTGTAGCCACTCACCCTGGGCTCTGGCAGGGGGACAGCGAAGCAGACTTGGGTTTGCGGCTCTATCGGAGGTCTGCACAGAATCTGGGACAGACCCCATTGTGTGGCTCTAGGAAGAGTCACACAATGTCCATTTTCCCCTCATACTCCTGAATGGTGCAGAGCCCTCCCTTTACATGGCCGAATCGTGGTCTGTTTGGGCCTGCTGTACTCTGTTGGCCTCATGAGGATAAGTCCCTGAGACCCTGCTCTACCACAAAGTTTCCTTAGGGACCCGGCGGGGGGCAGCTAGCCTTGATGTACCCTGGGACTTTTGCTGAATGGCCTTAGACCCAGCACTGGCACTGTGTTTGAATCTGTATCAGTCAGATGAATACTACTCTGCCATACCTCATGACTCACTGAGAACCTACCTCATGCAACTTGAGCACAGCCAGAGGCAAATCTGGGGGTGCCTTGGGCCTTTTACTGACCTGCCTTGGGCTCAGTGCTGGTGGAAGCTGGCCTTGGTATGTAGCTTGGCTCTTCCCACACACACTCAGGCCCAGCAGAGAGAGCCACACACTGTGGATCGCTTTGTAGCTCCAAACAGGTTGCCCAGAGCCAGTCACAGGCAGCATCTGACACTGACCTGAGAGGCCCCAGACTAACACGCCCAGTGACAGGATTTGGACCACATCAGAGCAGGACCCAATTAGCCGTACAAGTGGCATGTCCAAAGGGAGACTGCCCCTGCTGGGGCAAATTCTGCTTTGCATGATCAGCACCTGCACAGCAGCTCATGCACTGTGGTCGGGCTGATCCCCACAGTCAGGCAGCCTAAGAGTTGACCCCACATACAGAAGGGCCGATAGCAATCAAGACTCAACTGCAACAGGAGGGCTCCCATAACCCATACAAAAAGACATTCCGGGATGACCTTGCTTGGGTAGAAAGGGAGACTGTGCTCCATGGGACACCTACTGTATAAGACCACCCTACAAAGATTGCAGTGATGCAGATCCTGGCCTGCAGAATCCATGTGTCGTGGCTGCAAGAGACAAATTCACATGGACTACAGAAGTCCTGTGGAGAAAAAGGGATGACATGGCTGCTCTCTAAGTGAGAGAGAGGGTCCTGACCCTGCCTGGACAGGTTTTTATTGCATTTCTGGCTACATTACATTGAGGATGGCCCTCATTTACTAGGCACAGGTTCGCTGTTGGTGATTACCTTTTACAGATAACAAAGGAGAGGATGTTCCTAATTACTTCAAAGAGAAGAATGCTGCAGACCAAGGGAAAAAGTGGTTGAACTGGTTACACTCCATCCTTGGGAGGTTTAGCTCAGACTTTAGGAAGTTGCAGTAAGCACTTGCTGCCTCAATTCAGGGTGAGGGAGTTTTAGCAAAGGCAAGCCTCATAGTGGCCTGGGTACAATGCAGGCCTGATTCCCCACGGGAAAACCTCTATGTGGGTGGGGCTCCTGTGTGCCAACTCACTTCCCACTGGCCTTTCTGAGTGCGGGCTGAGCTACATTCCCACACCACACAGAACAGCTCCCTATACTGGGATACATCACAGATCTATCTAATATGCAGACACAAATAGAAAGAGGCAGCCACAATGGGGAGACAAAGGAACATGACCCAAATGAAAGAACAGGAGACATCGCCAGAAAAAGAACTAAATAAAATGGAGGAAAGCAGTCTACCAGATACAGAGTTCAAATTAATGGTAATAAGAATGCTAAAGAAACTTAGGGGAAGAATGGATAAACTCAGTGAGAATTTAAACAAAGAGGTGGTAAGCATAAAAGAGGACATAGAAAGCATAAAGAGTTGGTCAGAAATGAATGCAGTATCTGAAACGAAGAATGCACTAGAGAGACTAAACAGGAGGCTGAATGGAGTGGAGAATCAAGCCAGCAATCTGAAAGACAAGGGAGCAGAAAACACCCAGTCAAAGCAGCAAGAAGAAAAAAAGAATGAAAAAAACAAGGATAGCCTAAGTGTAACAACGTCCACATCATAGAGGCACTAGAAGGAGAAGAGAGCAAGGGCTTGAGAACCTATATGAAGAAATAATGATTAAAAACTCCCCTAACCTGGTGAAGAAAAAAGATATACAATTCCAGGAAGCACAGAGAGCCCCAAGCAAGATGAACCAAAGAGGCCCACACCAAGACACATCGTAATTAAAATGGCAAAGGTTAAAGACAAAGAAAGAATCTTAAAGGAGAAATACAGTTAGCTACCTACAAGGGAGCTCACATAAGACTGTCAGCTGATTTCTCAAGAGAAATATTTCAGGCCAGAGGGGATTGGCATACAAAGTGATTAAGTTCAATCCCCAGAAGGGATTAAATACAAAGTGATGAAAAACAAGGACCTACAACCAAGACTACTCTACCCAGTAAGGCTGTCATTTAAAATTCAGGGAGAAATAAAGAGCTTCCCAGACAAGAAAGCTAAAGGAGTTTGTTACCACCAAACTAGCATTATGAGAAATAGTCAAGGGTCTACTTTAAGAAAAAGAAAGAAAAAGGAGAGAGAAGAGTAGTTATAAAGGATAAAATGACAATAAATAATACCTATCAATAATCAGTTTACATGTCAATGGCTTAAATGCTCCACTCAAAAAGACATAGGGTAGCTGATGGGATAAGAAAACAAAACCCATATATATGCTGTCTGCAACAGACCCACTTCAGAAAAAAGGACACACACAGACTGAAAGTGAAGAGATGAAAAAAGATATTTCATGTAAATGGAAATGAAAAAAAAAAAGCTGGGGTAGCAATCCTAATATCAGACAAAACAGACTTTAAAACAAAGTCTATATATAATAAGAGATGAATGAGAACACTATGTAATGACGAAGGGAGCAATCCAAGAAGAGGACACAACCCTTGTAACCATTCACGCACCCAATGCAGGAGCACCTGTGTATGTGTATGAAGCAAATCTTGATGAACGTAAAAGGAGAGATTCACCACACGTAGTCACGGTAGGGGATTTTAACACCTCACTGACGTCAGTAGGAAGATTGTCCAGATAAAAAATCAATAAGAAAACAACAGCCTTGAATGACACACTAGACCAGATAGCTTTGATTCATATCTTTAGAGCATTCCATCCCAAAGCAGCAGAATTTACATTCTTTTCAAGTGTATATGGAACATTTTCTAAGAAATATGTTTCACTAGTTTATCTTATTTGGAAGGCACATGTATGAAGTTTGGTTATTAAACTGTTAATGATAATGGGGGAAAGAAGGGGAAAGGTCATCAAGGACATGTATAAAGGACCCAAAGGGAGGTGGGATAGAGAGTGGGAGGTTGGGATGGGTGGGGTGGGGAAAGTGGTGGGAGGGAAATGGAGACAACTGTACTCAAACAACGATTTTTAAAAATTTTTTCTTTTTTTTAAAGATTTTATTTCTTTATTTTTAGAGAGGGAAGGGAGGGAGAAAGAGAGAGAGAAACATCAATGTGAGGTTGCTGGGGGTCATGGCCCGCAACCCAGGCATGTACCCTGACTGGGAATCGAACCTGAGACACTTTGGTTCGCAGCCCGCACTCAATCCATTGAGCTACACCAGCCGCACTTAAAAAAATTTTTAATGCACATGTGTGTCTTTATTGTCAAGAAAATGTCCTAGACCTTTTATTCTAAAGATGTGAAAATATAAAGCATATGTTTTAGTAAAAAGTGAATATCATTTACGAATACATCCTAAGGAAATATTCATAGATTGAGACAAAAATGTATGTAAAAGAATGTCTATCTATTTGTAACAGTCAAATTTTGGGCAAATATACAAAATAGGGAAATTGTTAAATAATATTTCATAATATGGAATTGTATATAGCCATTAAATTACATAAAAAAAGTTATTGGCATTGGAAACTATTCATTACAAATGTGAAGTGAAAAAGAAAAAGGAAAATTTATATACATGACATGATCTCATTTTCTTAAAAATAATATGTGTACATATGAAAAAAGTTAAGAACTAAAAATGTGTATACTGAAATATTAATAATAGGAATCTCTGGCTGGTGGGGCAATGACGATTTTATTTTCTACTTTGTCTCCAGGATAATATCTACTACTTTTATCACCAGGAACAAAAACCAGCTTGTTTTTAAAAAGTAGAAAGCAAAGCCCCAGTGCTGTCATTTCTTGCTGTCATGGCTGACAATCATGTTTGTGCTAATTCAACCCCATTTACAGCCTCTCTGCCCGGTAAAGAGCTGTATCCTGTTTGTGACAGCATAATTCATTGTAATGGAAAAGATTATGATGCACTAGCCTTGTCTATGACTTCACTGCATTCATCAGCGACAGGAAACAAAGACACACACACACTCTTTTTTTTCATAATTGTTTTAGTAATAATGGACAATTGGAGGAAATGAATGGCAGAAAACAATTATGTGTAGACAAGATGGTCAGCAAATCAGACTGGGAAATGCAATGGAGCTGTTTTCGTGCAGCAGTTTCAGAACACTACAAAGATATTATTGTTTTGTTCTCCATGTATTCCTGAAATCACTACTGTTTTTACCAACGGTGACCCAATTTTTTGCTGGCAGCAATGAGCCCCAATATGTTTTTAATTCAGGAATCTGGTAATCCCACATCAGGGCTTTGGTACTGAATTTTTTAATGCATATTAATACTCAGGGTTAATGTAAACTCTCTGTGCTCATGTTCAAGAATAATATTCCTATAATAATAACTAGCCACTTGTTGTGCACACATAGAGTCTTAAAAGTTTATGCTCCATTAAACTTCTAAAAAGTAAACTCATGTTTTTCTTTCCTGCAAAATAATTCCTAGTCTTCATTTTGGCAGCAACGGAGGGGGAACAAACAGCAAAAACCCAAAACAAGTGAATTCATGACTCATTCTCCAGTTTCCACGCGGTGAAATGAGCACAATCAACAACAGCCGAGATGAAAATGAGGGTTGTGCTATCCATTAGGAAGGAGCCAAGCAAGGCAGGTGTTCCACAGGCTAAGGTCACATTTCCCTCTTGCTTGTGTCCAAGACACTTCGCCTCTCTGTGGAGTACTATGAAAATCCTTTGGATGGGAGAACTGAACATGCAGGGGCTGCTTTAACCTTTAAGGCAGAGTCTCCTCTCATAAGCCTGATCTGGAGTACAATTCTGTAGCAGCTCTGACTTCCCATCCTGAGGGCCCCTTACTGGTCCTGCTCTCCACTGCCGAGGCCTCTAGGCCGGCGCCGTCCGAGAGAAGCGTGATGTAAGCCACAGATGTCAGCTGTGCATGCCATCTTGTATGTTCCAGGGGCCAGGCTGAAAAACAAAACGAAGAGGGAAAACTAATTTTAAGAACACAGTTTATTTAACCAATATATAGGAAACATTGCCATTTTAGCATGCAATTGATATAGAAGGTAATTAATGAGATATTTTGCCTTATTTTTTTTGTACCAAGTCTTTGAAACCCAGTGTGCATTTTACGATGACTACATACCGCAGTTCAGACAAGCCCCATTTCACGTGCTCAATATGTTCCGAGGCCTAGCGGCTGTTTTACTGGACGGTTCCAATCTAAACAGAAGAGCTATAGCACTACCAGTTACAAAACTAGCATTTGAAGTCTGGACTGTGAGGTTCTGCTACCTGTTCAAGACTCAGAGGCTTCTCCAATAGGATTCTGTCAGCCGGCCACTCTTACGTGTATTAACTAAAGCTGAATAATGGAAAGGATTGCTGAAAAACTGCCCACAAAGGATGGGCAGTTTTTGAGTTCTGGCCTATTCGAACAATCCAACTATTTATTTATTATGGATTCCTCAGTTGAGAATAAGGGTACTAGAAGTTTAAAAAAACACACAAAACTCCTCATTTTGAAATCTGGACTATGTGATTGTAAGAAAACTTGATTTTATCATGATGTATTCAAGTGACTTTAGACATAGAAATTGATTACATTATCCAGACTAAAATTAACTTCCAGGAAGCATTGTGGACATTGTGCTCTTACCCATACATACAATTTAGTCCAAAGAAAGAAACCTTTAGCCATTCTCACACACGCACTTCTGACATTGTGACCGCTTGCTGAGGTCTTTTCTGCATTCTGCATTGTCTTGTTTGAAGGGTAGGAAGTATGCTTCAGTAATCGTGTGTAACTACCCTGCCCTGGGGATTCTCATGGCAGTCAGCTGGAATGATAAAGATAGCCCTGTGTGCTAAATACGGAGCTACAAAAATAGAACTGGTGGAAGTGGATACAGCTAGGAGACATTGCAGGTCCTCACGGCCCCGCCGATGGCCGAGACCTGGAACAAGGACCCCTGAAGTGCTGGCAATGAGTCGCAGCCAGCTGGAACGACCGTATTTTGGGCTCATTTCTTATTCCAGCAGGTTTGGTTCTAAAGCCAGATTTAAAGCAGTCAGAAAATTATAAAATAAAAAAAAGTTAAAGACATTTAAAATGTAAATAATGACCACCCACTGCGTGATTTACAAATTGGTAGTGCTCCAAAGACTTGTTTTTAAGAATGTCCTTGGCCCTCTGAATTCACTTTTCATTTGTCCTGTGGAAACGCAGCCATAAGTAGTGACTAATACGTGCACCTAAAATAACATACGCTTACAATGAAGTTATTACAGTGTATTTACAATGTACTCACAATGCATTCTGTTAAATTTGTATCCCTCATTAAACCATTATAACTTATTATAAACGTGCATTACTAAATTATTAAAATGCATTGACAGTGAAACATGAATAACACACTGTTTCTCATTAATATATTATGCCATACATTAATACTATGTTACTAATTATGTTACATTAATAAGCTATTAATAATTAACCCAAACAGAAAAGGACATATTGAATCACCCTGCAACCTCCTTCTGTCCCAAGCAGCCAGCACCGAGCACTGGTGCAGCGTCTGGAAAGTGCCAGGTGCTACACCAGGTGCTGGGAAGAGCATAAGAGCTAAATTGTATTATTTTGTCTGTTAATGTTGCTAGGAAAGCAAGTTTTCTAGAGAAGAATGAGGAAATAGGTTGAATTCTTTTCTAAGGAGACTGCCTGATCTGCGTGACCCTTAGGTGGGGAGGAACTTCTCATTTCTCTGTCATTTTACTTCTAAGCTTTGGATCTGCCTTTTCCTTAAGGACGGTGTATCTCCAGTATTGTCTGTAGTGGGTAGCCATAGTTAGGAGCCTTTTTGAGTTTCCAAATAGGGTAAGATTTCCCTAAGCCGATTTGGGACACTTGGCGAGAAGTAGAAGAAAGGAAGGTGGAGAGAGAGGTTGTAATGCAAGAGACTATGTCGGTACATGAGACAGAAGGTCATGCACCTTCACTCAGTTCTCCTGAGGGAAGGAGGAGGGCGGGGCTCTAGGGCACCCAGCTTTGGGTCATTAAACCCGCCCCTCCCCCCAGCCCCTAGCCTGGGAAAAAGGAGGGGAGGGGTGGTGGGTGCCACTAGTCTTTCCGTGTAAAGTGTGCTTTCCAAGCCAGTTTTTTAATAGCTTCACGAGTGCCACTAACTGTTGGATCCTGCGTTTGTTACCACTGCCTTTTCTAATCACTCGGGAATGAGGAGGGGGGACAGAGTCAGGCATTAACTGGCCCTCAGTCAAGTTCACGAGATCTGGGTTGAGTAATGGTTACATTTACTCACCAGCAAGAGAATTCAGGGACATACAGGCGAGTCAGGACAGGTGTGTAGCCCGAGGAACGAGAGTCTGGGCCAGGAGAACAATGTACTCCTGGGACTTACCTCTTCCAAACGCGTTCCTGTGACTTCTTCTGGCAGGGACCTGGGGTGTCCCTCTGGGTGGCCGTGCCACCTGCTCTCAAAGAGGCACACCGGTGCAGCTTTCTGTACCCGACCCCACTGTCCTCCCTCCCAACCGCGTACCCCCTCCCTCCTCCAGAGCCTCTCCCGATGATTTCTCTGGCTTGTAGGGCATTCGCTTTAAAACATCCATGTTTCCTCTTTGCCACAGAAAACTATAACCCCATCCACCTGAGCCTGTTGTCCCCTCTGATATATTTAATCACACGGTGTTTAGTTTTATTTCTTTCATCTATCCAGCCATTGTTGTCTCTATAGTTAATGTTCCCAGGTGTTTCTTGTCTCATCGACTTAATGATAAATTCCTTGAGCCATGTTTTGTGCTTTTAAAAAAATCCTTCTGGAGCTCAGAGAAGTGTCATGTATGATGGCCAAAGAGTGGAAACAGCTCAAATGTCCATCCACAGATGAATGTAAGAAGTGAGCATACTTTATATTCCTTCAGTACATTCTGGGCTTCTAGAGTCCTTTTCTGATACATGATTTCATTTGCCGTCCAGAAAAATGCATGAGACAGATATTGCCATTCCCACTTTGTTGATTGTTAGGGGGACTCATAATGGTGATGTGATGGATTCAATATCCCTCAACGAGGTGAAGTTGGAGCTGGCACAAGAAATCCGGTCTTTTGATTCTTAATCTGATGCGATTTCTATTTCAGCATCTCAGGGATCAGGCTGGTATCACAGGTGCCTAGGTAACAGGACTAGGAGGGGCATTGGGAGATGCTGTTTCCAGGCAAGGACCACATTCAGTCTCCTGGGGTCCAAGCACAGCCCCTTGCACACGGACCCCAGCAGCGTATAAAACCGCCCGAGGCTGAGAGAGGGCTGCCGCCAGGTGCACAGCCTGGAGGAGCCACGTGGGCTCCTTTTGGAAAAGGCTGAAGAATTCACTTCTGGGAAGAAGTCTCCATCTGTTTTCCAGACAAGATTGATTAGAACCACCCATCTCATGTTGCAGATTCTGTGGAAAAATGGGTGAATTGTCCCGTGTGGCCTGGGTAGGTTTAGCTCATGTTTCTCAGAGCTTCCAGACCCCACCGTGCAGGGAAGGCCCCTTGGCCGTCAGACCCCTTCTAGGGAAGAGGAGCTAGGAGGCCCCTGATGGGAGCCCACCCCCCTCCCCGCCGAGGGCCTCAGCGTTTTCTGCAGGCCAGCTGGGCCTCAGTTAGACAGCCTCGCATGCATCCCATTTACCATTTTGCTGAAGTCACAGCAGGGAAATTTCATTTCTCTTTGCCAGTTCCCTTCCACTTCCCTCCCCCTCTCCCTCCCCACCGCACCAGTCCCCTTTGTTATTTTTGGTAAAGAGGACTTTCATTCCGTTAATTTCAAGGCTTCAGAGAAGCAGTAAAAAGAGGCAGAGTAGGGGAGAGGTATCTGGTCCTTTTATCTGTGTGCACGCACATGTACACATACATGCACACACACGCGCGCACACACACACATAGGTACACACAGCCCACACACCAGTGCAGCTGAACTGATTAAAAATAGATCCATGTTTCTGTTTGCTATTTTGTTGACATAAGAAAGGCCCAAACCTGTGCAGAATTTTTATGAGTTTATTTGAGCCACAGCGATGATAATTTTCAGGAAGCAAAATCCCAATGGACTGTGAAAACGCTCTGGAGAATGGCTTTGGCAGCTTATTTTATCTCTTAGCATCAAAGAAGGAGCTGTGAGGAGGGCTGCATGAACTCCACTGGTGGTAGATCAAGGGGGTGGGAGAGAGCAAAGTGGAGAAATCGCTGAGATTCGATGAAAAGCAAAATGGAGAGAAACTGGGTGCTTTTACACAGTTGGGTGAGGGCTAGTCAACATCTCGGCGCACAGAGAGGGGATGTGCGCAAGACAGCAATGAGGAGCTCCACGGCTCGTGCTCTGACGCCAGGTGGTTTTACCCGGAGGGAGCTAGGAAACAAGAGGACTCTGACATTTCAAGGTGTGTCATCTTAGATGCAAAAGGACTGTAGACGGGCTCACTGAAAGACAGACCTTTGTCAGGGAAGCCACCGGCCCAGGACAGGACTACCCGCCATGACTCCCTTCCAATGAGGAATTTTTACGTTCAGACCATCATGAGTGGTTACCTTTGCTCTCTTGAGTTTGTCGGGCCACCGTGCAGGCCTCCCCTGAGCTCGTCGGGTTTAGTGTGTGGCCCTTTTTTTTGTCCACAGCTGAATGATCGTCTCTGCATTTTAATGGTGAGGTCAGACAATCCACATTAGTTGTGGGGATTGAGGTTAATAATGTCATTTTCATTTTGTATTATTATTCTTTTTCTCCCCTCCCCTGCCTTCTTTTGGATTTTTCAAGTTTTCTTTATTCCAGTTTCTTTCCCCGAGTGTTTTGGAAGTTTTGTAATATATTCTCTTTTAGTGGCTACGCTTAAAATAGGAATTTTATTGAACAACATCTAATGTTAATTTCTTCATATTGACACCTACTGTATAACTTGAAGATCTTAGAAACCTTCAGTTCTGATTTTATTCTTCCATCCTTCTTGCTATCACTGTTGAAAAACTTAGCTCCACTTTTTAAACACAATGTTGTGGCGGTACAATCGACGTGTACTAAATGGCACATGTTAAAAGTGTACACACATGTGCATCCATGGAGTCATCGCTACACTCGTGCTAACCAACAACCACTTTAAAAAAAGCAGATCCAGCTCGCACAGGGCATAACTGGTTGCACGTTACCAAGGTTTGCTGGTTCTCTGCAAACTTGTTTTACCTAAGAAGTTCTATAGCTTCTGGACAGAAGTAACTGACAATCATTCATCCAAGTCCATTGGGCACTGTGCTAAGTGATTTCCATGAGCTATTTCTCAATGGCCCTTAATTTTTAGTTATGAAAACAGTATGGGTTTATCATAAATGAATGTACTCAATGAATGGGTGGAAAAGGAAGGACCTGGGACTCTTGTAACCCTCTTCTTTTCTTCCGGGTGGATGTGTATTTATAGACGGCCCTGGAATACACGGCAGGTGTTTTCTGGGCATCTGAAGACATACATGATTGTAATAAAGGTGGCGATATAGGCTTAGTGGGGTTTGTTTGTTTTTGTTTTTGTTTTTGTTTTGGCTTAAAACAATACTTCTGCACAACACTTTTGCAGCTTGCTTTCTTCACTTATGACATCAGCTGTCTTCCCATTTCCTCTTTTTCATGGCTCCATATTGCTGAATGAATGCATCCTATTATTTTGATCCATCTCCCCTTATTTTCAGGGTGTTTCCCTTTTCTGTTTTTATTATAAGGGCACACGTTGAATTTGTCTGATATCCTCGTGCACTTACTGAACCTTTTTTGTGGGATAACACCCTGGAATGCAGGGCATTATGTCCAACCCACAGAGCCACCTTTGAGTTGGGCACTGCAAGTGAGGATTCTGTACCTAGAGGGTTAAGTGAGTGGCTGCTTGGGGAATGCGAATCCTGGTTTCCCAGTGTTCCCACGTGCCAACAGGCTTACCACTCACCACGCTGCCTCTGCTGCTAGTCTGAGAAATGGTTTTTACAAAAAGATAATTAATGTTGGAATTGTCAGGAGGATTGCTGGGGGTTTCCAGTTCATAGTAGTTCTCTGGAATTAGAATGCTGGGACATATTTCAGGCAATTTCTATTTTCACCTGGCCCCTCTGCTGAGGACATTAACAGGAAAGTTGAGGGGCTATTTTTAGCAGGTTACTTCTAAGCACCCTGGGAGGCTGCGAAACCACCTCTCCCTGAACAGGGAGGCTGGGGATTGCTTGCCCACTGCTTTGTTCCAAAGGAAAAGACACAGACCATCTGGGCCAGTAAGTTGGGTCCAACATTGGACTCATGTTTATTTTATTTAACAAACGTGCGCTTGAATTGTATGAGTTGACTTTGGGTTGGTTGAATGCCACTTTTCCTGCACTCAGGCGTGCACGCGTTTCTTGCAGCCCTGTGATGAGTGGCTTCCTAAGACAAAGAATGCTTTGATAATGTGAACACATTTCCTTTATGCTGAAACGTAACTTATTTTTTCTTTTCTTAAGTCAGAGAACCCTGTGCTCAGTCATTTGTGTCTTCGAGTATGTTGGCTGGCTTAGCGTTATTAGTTAATGGTAATGGGGAGTATATGTTGTTAAATACATAGGCAAATAGAGTCCAGCTTCTCACTTCAGAGTTTCAAACCAAATAGCGTGTTCAAGTGGGATAATTTAGAAGAGGTGATTTTAGGTGAACGCCCCCAGCCAGAGGACCGCAGCTGTGGACATGGGGGTCCTCCTCATCCCTGTGTTTGGATTGCGGGGCCCATTCCTGCTTCACTGAGGCGGGCTGAGGAAGAGAGGGCTCGTCGGTTCCTAATCCTCAGTCCAGGAAACAGATGGACACAAGGGAGGCTGTGACCGACCTTTTTCGCGCCAGCACCAGGACAAACTTAGAGAGTACGATAAAATACTTTCAGTGCAGTATTACCACTTTGTGCTTTATAACATCGATTCACATGTGCCTATACACTGAAAAATTAATCAACAAGTGATTCTACCACTGGAAAGGCCTTTAGAGTTCACAGAATTTTGAGTGTGTGCCGATCCTAAGGATTAGCTGGGGGAAACGCGACCCACTTTCCATGTTGACAAGTTTTAATCAGTCTGGCTTCAGGTGCTTTGATCTTGGAAAATGTTATTATTCTACATGAAAAGCAAGCAAGATTCAACACAATTAGGTTAATATACCTAGTGGGATATCATTCTGAAATGACTTTTTAGTGTGTCTCATTATAAAGTTGATGTTTATCAGTCTTGGGACGGCCTTGACCCTTGCATTGCTCTTAGTTTAGTTTTGGGAAAATACCTGAGCACGTGTAGCACCATGAATAACTTTGCACCCCTATTACCCCCTGTTCTGGAGTTCCAGTCTGCAGAAATAAAAGCCCTAGAAGCTAAAGATATGTGTGCAAAGATGTTTACTGCAACACTCTTATGGAGGCAAAACATTGGGAGCGCCTTAAGTCATCACACTGTGGAGGTGCACGCAACTATTAAACCAAATACTTTGCATCTATGTTATGGTCTTGGAGCCCATATATGTGACCGTGATACATTGTTAAAGGGGAAATATCTAATAATACATTCCTTTTTAAATGGGAAAATAGAACCTCATACATACATGTATATATGAGATACATTTCTCATAGAGGTATGTTATCTCAGCAAGATGGGAATGAGCAGGAAAGAGGGGTTAACATTTCTCCTGGTATGTATGTCTCTGTCTTGTTTGACTTGCTATAATGAGCATTATTGCCTTTTAAATGTAAATATCTCATCAAGTAAAACACACACACACACACACACACACACACACACACGAGTCCTGCTTATTTTGTGACAGGAAATAAGGCTACATTTCAATGTGATAATGTGGTTATGCTGATCAGTAGAACATATATATTTTAACCTAATTTATAGGTATTTGACTACCTATGAAGCCTCAACATTTAGGATGGTATTTTTCAGCTGTTTTAGCCCACGCTCCCTGTGCTGATTTCTCACTACACGTGTTTACCTCCAGCAGCCAAGAAGCTTTGTGGAGCTCTGACCTCCTGTGGTTATACTAAAGGAATACAACACCCACCTCTCGGTTCTGACCCCTCCCCTCCACTGGCCCCGCAGTTTGAGAGTTTTAGCACAGCTTAAATCAGTCTACGGCCTTCTGCTAGTAAGAATGGCAATCACAAAGATGAGCCCTGAGAATAAACACTTCTTGTTTAATTAGAACATGAAACAAATTGGAAATTTCTCTACCATTTTTTTTACTGTGCTTCTAAAAATGTTTCTTCGTTTACCTCCTGCTGATCTGCAAATAAGAAAATCCTGTTGCGAGAATGTGAGATACTCCTTCCTCAGGCGGGTTCCCACTCTGCCTGCGGCTGCCTCTGTGTTCCCAGGAAGTCATAAAAAGGAATACCTTATCCAGTGGCCTTCTACACACGGGGCTGTGAGTAATCCCACGGCTGAGGCCACGAGGTTGAGCAAGTACAGTGTGAGTCAGTCACGGCCGTGTTTAATGAAGTATATATAAAGGATATGGAAATGAGATCAGAAGCTCAGGTCTCACAGAGTTAAAACCTAACAACACTAATGTTTGGGTTAGAACTTGAGCAAGCAGTTTGGCTGTAAGGATGAGAAAATGGGACTCACAGTCAGCTTGCTGGGTTTGGATAATATGGTAAAATGAAGGCAGAATGATTAGGGAGAACATATACAATTATGCACAATTTTGAGCAGATGGGTTTGGTCTCAAACTAATATGGCTGTTTTCTAATTCCAACCATGGTGTAAAAATTCATTCATTCATTCATTCATTCTGAAAAGTGTATGCTGGGCATCGTCTTCCAGCCAAGGCCAGGGAGGCTGTGTGTGGACCCAGTGCCGCTGAGCAGACTCGGAAGGCTGGTGCTGAGTGAAGCAGCCGTAGGGGGTGGGAAGGAAGGGGGGGGTCCATCATTCACGAACAGAATAAGAAGATTTAGAGTTTCTAAGTCTGCCTTTCCTATGAGTCCTACAAGACCTAGCTGCACCCCACCTCATGCATGTTGCTACCCCACTTTTCAAGGAAAAAAATTTTGACTATTTTCTTTTGCCTCATTTATCTCTGAATCAGCTTTGTATTTTCAGCTTTGATATAGTAATGGTGCCAAAGCTTGAATAGAAGGGAAAACTGCCCTTATCTTCTAAATACTAACTGATTCTTAGAAAAATGCACAGAGAGAGCCTTGGGGATTTTTTTTTTCCTAAGCAATTTTTTCGAGAACTAAAAGACTTCTGGAAACAGCAGTGGCATTTTAGAAGCTTTAGATTCAGATTAACGTTACCACTAGTCTACCATTTATAGGGCTGAGATCCTCACAGATTAATAAAAATTGCTGTCAAATCAAGGTGCTAAAATAAAACTATTAGGGGAGTAAGTTATTATGTAAGTAATTATGCTAAGTAAGGTGCTTCGCCATGAAACTAAATGTTCCTTTTCATGTTTTACTGAATGCAACTTCTGCTAGAAATCCTACTTAATCTAAGAAGCTGATTAGGTAGAGGGAAAAATGCTGCCATAAAGATGAATTGAAATGAACTCGATTAAGTTAATGCCATTATACTAATATGTTTTGTGTTATGTAATGGGTTTTTTAAAAAAGTAAATGAATTTTACAAAGAGGAAGAAAGAAAAGAGAGAAGATAGAAGACAGGAAAAAGAAAATAAAAGCAGAAGTCTATTTTCAATGTGGACAGACTTGTCCAGACATTTGGGAGTCTCTCCAGAGATGCTGAAGCAAGGAGAGGGGCCTGGGGTGAGGAGGCACCTTCTGCAGAGGCTGCCCTGGTAGGGGCTGTCTGCCTGGTCCATTCTTTTTATTCTTATACAGCCCGCCTCCGGTTTATGAATGGCTTGCGTTCCAAAGGCTCCCATGTATAGCCGTTGTTTGGAACTCAGCATGTGTTTGACCCACAGAAGGTGTCATCCCCAAGAACAATGTTGCAAATGCTGCTCAGGTGATACCAGACTATCACCTGCGGAAGTGTCGCCTGTTTGCCATGGTTAGTAACGGGGAACTACTGTTGTCATGCCAATAAGTAAAGCCCCAAGCGCACTAGCATTGACTTGACCGTGGTGCTTGAGGGTAAGCAGGTTCAATTAGAAAAGGATGAGCCAGAGTCTATGACAACGTTTGTGGCTACTAAATCATTCTGGGGGTAAATGTGAGGAGTTTGGGGTCAGGCAAGCTTGGGTCCACACCCATATTTCTCTCTTTCGAAGCTGCTTACTAGTCGTGGGCAGGCTTATCCATCTCAGGAAGGTCACCTGGGGGTGACAACAGTGTCTCCTTGGATCACTGTGAGGAGAACGAAATGAGCATCGGGCACAGGCGTTAGGTCGTTGTATGTTATTAATAACATATTAATGTAGTATAATAGTAATAGGTACAAGTATTAATATTCATATCTATCATAATGCTGGTTGTTATGATAAATGATAATTATTATTCCTTATACATGGCTTCTGACCTGTCCCACTTTTCTCCCAGAGAGATTATAAACTTGGAGAGCAGGGATATTTGTCACCTACTTTGGTAAATCCCCAAATGCAACATACGTCAAACCAGACACTATATTTTTTCAGGTATTGACAACGATACGCTTTGTTCAAAGGCTTGAGAAAGGAAAAACTCTACTCTCTGATTATATCAGAACTTCCTTCTGTGTGCTACAGGCATGTCCCTAGTGCTTGTGGCAGGGTATTCGGGCTCATACGTGGTTCAAGGGGATGGACAGGGGGAGGAGGAGGAGAGGAAATCCTCCCTGATATTTAGACAGATGTTGAAAGAAGAAAGGAGAAAGAATAAAAAAATGTGTGTGTATCTGAGAAAGTGATGACCAGGCAGAATTTGCTGAATGAGAGAAATTAGAGAGTAATGTGTAAAAAGTCCCCTGAGAGAAAAGGCACTGTGATGTGGAAGTTAGTACCTCATATTGACCAGCAGGTGGCGTGTCACCAACTTGGAGCAGCTTGTTTGGAGTTAGGAACAAGGTGGATGGACACAAACCTGCAGTAGTCAGGGGAGGTTGGTGCTATCTGACCATGTGTGCCTGGTTTGGGTAGATACGATTTGGGAATTTCTGCTGAAGGGAATGCCTCAAATAGGCACCAAGGCCCATCAGGACATCTCTGAGAAATTGAATTCAGGGTACTCAAGAAAGATCATGCTACCCCCGTCTTCCTGCGTCCTTTTACCCTGATATTTCCACCCCTTCCGGTGATTTGCTATCAAATATTGGGCCCAGGACCAGAACATTGAGGCAGTGTGGAGGTAGCGTCTGGCTTCGTTAATGGATGGCCAGGCTTTTCTGCTCGGAGTCCTTTTTTTCTTGATCACATTTCTCCTCAATGTCTTCCTCTTCCCCCTTTTTGTGTAGATGGTGAAAGTACTTAAGTGTGATTGTAGGGCTTTTCTTACCTAAAAAAAGATCTCAGTTAAAAATGAACAGCCAATACCCATTTATCAGAGAGACAGTAGAAAAAAGCTGATGAGCATACAAAGGGGAAAACACCAGTATGTGGCCCCAACTCCCAAAGATAACCACTATTAGACATTTGAAACATGAAATGTTTCAGACTTTTACACGTGTTGACAAATTTTCTTAGGAAAACTAGGTCATACTGAATTAACTTTTGTAACTTGTGTTTTTCACTTATAATCTGTTGAGTATTTTTCCATGTTAATATAGTTCAAACATTTTATAATGATGGCAAAGTGCTACTTCTTATAAATATATTATAATCTATCCCATTACTTGTGGCACATAGATTGTGTCTAATTTTTAAACAGTATAAACAATGCTGTGAGAAATATTCTTATACCTGTGAAAATCCATACTATACTCTTGGGGTATATTTCTAGAACAAAAACTTATGAACCAAAAGGCATACATATTTTCAAAAGCTTTTGCTAACATATTACAAAATTTTCCTCCTTACATGTTGCACCAATTTATACTCTTGCTAGCAGAGTATAAAGGTGCCATTTTCCAAACCTCCTAGAAACATCAGGAATTATCCATTTATTTTTGTCAAGTTTGGAGGTAATATATGGTATCCTATTGTGTAACATATATTATTTTTAGGATGCTAAAGTCTTTTTAGTATGTATACTGGTCCATTATATTTCTTCTAATATCTTTTGCCCAGTTGTTAATTATAAATACTATTTATATGGTGAGACTATTAACCCTTTCCCATATAGGCCTCAGTTTTAAATCTTATTTCGTCACTTCCGATTCAATTTTGGTTATGGTAGGGTTATTTTTGATATACTTTTTATATTTTATTTAAATATTAAAAATTCCTTTATGGTTTTTGCTTTGGTGATCATCATTAAAATAAATTTCATGATAAAAATATTTAATCATGATTAAAATTTGGAAGATTATTTTAAAATCACAACTGTTTCACGTTTGCATGTGGTTTTATTTTCACATTTAACTCCAGCCCACCAGTTGCTTTGCATACAGTGTGAGATATAATTGCCTCTTTATTTCTCATGGTAATTAACTATTCAGCCAGTTATTGAATAAGTCATTTTCCCCCACTGGGTTTAAATACCGTATTTAACAAGTAAACATTTTAATATAGTTCCTGTATCTATATTTCGGGGCTTTCTGTGCTGTTCCAACACGCTCTGCCTCTTTTGACACCGGCATCACACTTGCACTTTTTGAAGGTTTCAGCCTATTTCATACCTAGAATCCCCTCCTTGTTGTTTTCTAAAATTTTCTTGGCCATTCTCAGTTTTTTAAAATTCTTTCAAAGAAACTTCAGGATTTCTTTTGTTGCCTGTTTAAAAAATCTCTTTGAGATTTCAACCAAAATTTGATTATATTTATAAATTAAATTAGGGGAGAACTGACACTTTTACAATGTCGAGTTTCAATCCTGGAGAACTGTGTAACTCTCCATTTATTGAAATGTTTTCTCAGTAGAGTTTTATTCATTTTTTAAATATTTTATTCACTTTTTTGTTATTCCTAGAAATCTTGTTATTGTTGTTGCCATTATGAATGAGATTTTTTTCCATTATGTTTTTAAACAGTTTTTTGGCTGTTATATGGAAAATTCTATGAATTTTGTGTGTTTGTTTTGTAACCTCATCTCACTGACATTTCTAATTATTCTGTATTTAGAGCATTAAAAAAAGTTGATTCTACTGAGTAAATGATTGCAACATGTACAAGCTAGATAATTTTGTCTCCCGCTTTCTCACAATTTTTCTTTAGTTTCTTTTTCTTGTCTGGTTGCAATGGCTCAGATGCCCAGAATGGCGCTGACTGGTGGTAGTGACAATGAGCATCCTTTTCTTGCTTCTGATTGTGTGTTCACTTTGCTATAAATAAATTTAACATGCTAAGAAAATTCTCCTAACTCCATTTTATTAATTTTTAAAAATTAATCTTGAATTTTATCAAAAGACTTTTTAAGACTACCTATTGTGCTAATTCAAATTTTTTCAATTGACTTATTTATGTCATTATGCTAATGCCTTCCTTAATATTGAGATGTTTTTACATCTCTAAGGTAAACTGTGTTTATTATATGTGCGGTTAGTCTGTGGCTTCCTTTATTATGCTGTATCAGTTTGTTTTAAATCACAGATATTATATTAGCTTTTTGTTACTTTTGTCCACTTGAACATTTTATATAGTTTGGAAATTATGTGTGGTGTAAAGATCAGAGAGAACTTGATTGTGCAAGTAATTTGGACTAAAAACATTTCTTGGAAACACTTTCTCAATAACTTTTATATTTTTCCATGATTATTGGCCTGTTGTTTTTCAACTTCTTGGGTCAGTTTGCCTCTAATTAACTCTTTTGGCTCTGCCCACAATATTTGATATGTGATTTTCTCATTAGTAAAAAGCTTCTAAGCATCCTATAATTGCTTTTTTGATTTCTTCTCCAATCAGTGAATTTTTTAAAAAACGTGTTATAAAAATTTTCCTAGAGCTTGGCTCCTTTTTAACGTAAACTTTTGTAATATTTTATAGTCTTATTACAGTGTAGCCATAGAACGAAGCCATAATTTTTTGGGGGGGAGGAATTACTTTAGATTTTTGGGTGGCCTAATATCAAATCAGTTTTTGCAAACTTGTATGTTTTCCTAATGGAATAGGCAGAAGATCTTCCTCTTTAGTCATTCACTGTTTTTATTCAGCATTGGTTCAGCTACGTGTCTCCTCCACATCAGGCACTGTATGAGCCATGGCGAGAAATAAAACGAGTAAGTCGTAAACGTTCCCTGAGATTGCCAAAACTTAGAAGGAACGTGGACGGACGAAGACCTACTTATAATACAGAGTAAGAAATGTAACAGCCGTGGAACGTATTCCAGCCCAGTCATAGACTGGGAACACCAAGGTGCCTAGGATACCACCATGGCCCCCGAGAAGCTTTCAGTACAAAAATGTAAAACAACAACAACAAACAAACAAGCAAAGATAAATTGAAGCCAGAGACAGGGCTCTTTATTGGAGGCAAGGCAACCAATTGGGAAACCGCTACGTCATTTGGTGATAAGTGAAGGCGTGCGAGAGACGTCAGAGACCAGACGGAAGGGAGGGGCTGTGCGTGTTTAAGGGCAGGAAAGAGAAAAGTCCCCATAGGAAGCTGAAAGAGGTAGGAGCAGAAATTTCTTTTAAGATTTTATGTATTTTTAGAGAGAGGGGAAGGGAGAGAGCTAGAGAAGGAGAGAAATGTCAATGTGTGGTTGCCTGTTGTGTATCCACAACAGAGACCTGGCCCACAACCCAGGCATGTGCCCTGACTGGGAATTGAACCAGTGACCCTTTGATTCATAGGCCGGCACCCAATCCACTGAGCCACACCAGCCAGGGCAGGAGTAACATTTTAAGAAGCCACAAGAGAATATTTAAGGACTGCTTGGTGAGATGGGTCTAATGCAGCCAAGAGGACGAGGAGGGAAAAGGCCAAAAAGTGTCCAAAAACCTTGGTCTTTGGAGACTTGGGGTGTTAGTGAAGTGGGAAGAAGAAGCCAGACCATCAGCAGGTTGAGGCTTAACTGGGATGAGAGACAATGGAGACAAAAAGTATTTCTCCAGAAGCTTAGTTGTAAAGGGAATGAGTGGGTTTGGGCATTAATTGTAGGAGCAAAGGAGCAAAAGTGATTGCTTTTAGGACATAGCAATGTGAGCATGATTAGGTATTAAGGAGGGTAAGTGGACAGGGAGAGAAGGCATTGTTGGAGGCGGGGTCCTGAGCGGGTGCGGGGCACAGGGTGAGACACAAGCCCGGGGCTGAGGACTTCTGGCAGGAGGAGAGCCCCTCTTTCTGAGTCGAAGGAAAGGATTGGTACCTGCAGGCGGTCTGGGCAGAGAGGTGGGGTCGATTGTTCTGCAAGGCTGGAAGAGGGTGTCTTTGTCCAGCCTTCTCCAGCGCTCTTGGGCCTGTTGGAAGGGTCCATGGTCTTGGTCAGCATTGAGAGTTGGCTCTGGTGGTGAGATCAGGATCCATCCCACCCTCTCAGCCAATAGAACGAGAGACTCTATGTCCCGAGGCCGCTATTCCTGTGGGTCATCGAAGGATTTCAAGAAGTCTCTCCTTCACCATGTGGTATGAAATGGATTGTGAGCATGATTAACACAGTCAGCAGCAAATAACATGATGCATGGATGCCATAAGTTCACAAAGTTTCTGTTGCTGTAAATGCAAAGTATATATAAATCAAGATAATATTTCAAATCTTCATAGGCCTCCTTTCCTGTTTCTGAATGATTGGTCACATCAGCACATGAGGAGAAATGTTGTTGATGGTAATGTACATTTCAACACACTATATTTTAATATCTGTAGCTTATTTCTGTTACTAACTTTGAACCCTTAAAAAGGGATATATTTTGAAGCTTGCAAAAAAAATTTTCCATTTGCACCATGGGCTCTCATGTGTTGATAACAAATTAGTCCCTTGAAAGAATGGCTTGATGGAGTTTTTGGGGTCTTTTTCTGTAATTTTGGAAAATTTTCTGGTTTGATAAACACTGTAAATAATTATAGGACAAAACCCAGATATGAAAAAAATGCCCCCACAGGCTCCTTTGTTGAGTAAGATCTCACTTATTAAAAATCAAGGTTGACAGTTTGACAGGTTCGTCATGGTTCAGAAATCCCCTGGGGCATTTTAACCTTTTAAAACTGTTGAGATGTTCATGTTGCCAAGTGAACTGACTCTCATATCTGCACACTACCCTGCTCGGGCACTGATTTGGGAAAGTGTCATGGTTACTACACCAAGAAGTCAGATAGTGCACCAGGTCAGGTACTATCCAAGGTCAGGGAGTTGAAGGGTTTTCCTTAGAGAGGGGGAAAATCAGCTGGGGTGAGAAGTACGAATTCAACAAAGCACCCAGGGTGGTTCATCACCTTGTGAGCAGCCGGGGTGGGTCCAACGTCCCAGCACACCACAGGGGGCAGCAGCACACCTGTAACGTGCTGTCAGTTCCACTCTCATACCTCCGGGGATAATCTCAACAGCTCTGCTCTACCCCCAAAGGTTGGCACAGTCCTACAGCTAATGATGCAGGAGTTTGTTTTAAATGACCTGCAATCATTTCTATTAGCTCTTTAGTTAAACTGGCATTAACTTCTCACATGTTTGCCCCTCCGCATCACTTGGCACAGCAGCCCTGGCTGTGTTGACATTAAATCTAAGCATTCATTTTTTTATTGCCGTTCTATTACAGTTGTCCCAATTTTCCCCCATTGCTTTCCTCTGCCCCCCACCCTGTTGTTCATGCCCATGGGTCATTTGTTTGTAAACCTGAGCATTCTTAAACTGTTAGTTTGCCTTCTTCAGAACAGCCCACTCAGTCTTGTGGCTCGTCCAACATACCAGAGCCTGGGATGCTGAGAAAAAGAAACCTAGACGGAGTCACAGATTGATGTTTCCTAGGGCACCGGGAAGGGAGGCAGCTGCCACCTGCTGTGCCAGGCTGTGGTTCCCTCTGGCTGCTCCGGAGCCCTAGTGAGAACCTGCGTAGGATGAGAGAGCAGAGGGACCGCAGGGCTCCCCACCCCAACCCCTACTCCGCCCCACACACACATCAGCTTTCCACTTGCCCTCTAGTGTGACTTATCAGCTGTTTGGGGGTGGGAGCTAGAAGAAAACACACTGTGGAATGCACCGCTCTGCATGCTCAATGAGAGGGCTGAGCCAGCTCAGGGGTTAAGAGGAGGTTTGTGAATTAGAAGAATAATGATCTTCAGTTTCTGACCTCCTGGCACGGCGGCAGTATTTATCAGGAGACGCATGTGACTGGGTAAGACGCAGAGCCCCAGCTCGAAGGAAACAGCTGCTCGAGGCTTGCTGGCACTTGGCAGCTGGCAGGCAGGGTGCACCGTGATGACAACACAGTAAGTAACGGGAGAGCTTCGCGTGCGTGTGCGTGTGTGTGTTCACTGCAAACCGCCGACAATCTTTCATTTTGATTTTTGTTTCCCTCTGGCACTAAAGGAGGTATTTTGTTTGCGCGGGTGATTAATAGCCATTTCCATTTTTTTAAAAAAAGGAACCTGTTATTTTCAACGTTGTTTTCTAATTTTAAGGATGAATGGGGCATCTTGCTTGACCCCTATCTAGAAAACAGCAAGTTGGCTTCCTGGTGTCCAGGATTTCAACGGTCAGTGGTGTTCAGGTTCAAAGCCGAGACTTCAGGTCATGAATGAGAGACGCTATCGAAGTGGGTTGAAATTTGATTTTAATCAGTTTTTACCATTGAAACTTGAAAAAAAAATTTTGAGAAATAATTTGTGAGTTTATTATATGGCTGACTTGACCATTCCTAGTCACTTTTGAAGATGCTCTCATTTAACTATGTATAACAATCTGCAGTGCAGAAAACTAATAAGACAATATGTAGATTTAGATTAGAAATCATTTTAGATTTCAGGCATGCTTTCTAACTCATTGAAAGATACAGTTTATAGCTCTTTTCTTCGACAAGTTGATTCACCTTCCTTACCTTAACGCTAAGATGTTTTATTGGCTCTGGCAGTCCTTATTTTAGATGAGAGAAAGTTGGTGTTTTTATGATGCTCGGAGTCTCGCTTCCTTGTTTTCACCCTGGATTGTGAAAGTGTTGCCCGAAGCTGAGGATCAACTCTGGGGGGCCCGGCACCCAGATAGCTGAGAGGACCTGTTCTTTCTCCAGTTCACTTGAGCAATGCTTTTAGGGAGAGCTGCAAAACAGGCCCCATCCTGGAGCAGAGCTGTTGTTTGGGGACATTTGTCCTGCTGCGGCCATCACAGAGAGAATGCTTAGGAAGAAAGGAAAAGGAAAACGGGGGAGGGCAGAATCCCCACCTGGCAATGTAAACCTCTGGCAGCGACCGGCCTCCGGAATCAGAGTGTTGTGGGGAGATAACCCCACAAGTTCCTTTTTCTGGATCGCCTCGATATTGAGGAGGGGGCCAGAGAGTGGTTGTTTTAAAATGAATTCTTACCACCCTGGCTGGTGTGGCTCCGTGGATTGAGCGCTGGCCTGCAAACCAAAGGGTCGAGGGTTCAATTTCCATCAGGGCACATGCCTGGGCAGTGGGCCAGGTCCCCAGTAGGGGGTGTGCCAGAGGCAACCACACATTGATGTTTCTCTCCCTCTCTTTCTCCCTCCCTTTCCCTTTATCTAAAGCTAAATAAATAAAATCTGGAAAAAAAATTCTTACCATGTAGTCACTTGGCTTGTGACAAGCCCAGGGCACCCTGAAGCGCTTCCCCAGGGGACTGCTAGCCTGTCCAACATGCTCTGGTTGTAGTTTTCTTGCCGTTTCTGCCTCCTGCTGAGAGGAAGGCCTGCTTTCCCTCCACCGCCACCTCCCCTTGCTGTAGGGGAGAACAGATTGAAAAACACCCAGGGCATGCTGCTTCTGCCCCAGGTCACCCTACCTCAGCCAAAGGTCTGGGAAGGCAGTGTTTTCAGATGCCTTGTCTGGAAAAATGGCTGTCTGGCACTGGGGAGTTCCCTCCCGTTTTTTTCTTAAAATGTAAAAGGATTCACAAAACCAAGCGTATGCAATAAGAAGAAATATTTCCAACTTCTTTGTTCCTCTTCAAGCTCTTTGTGTGAGGTCACTGGGTCAGCCCTCGGCCGTGTGGCCCAGACACCTTCCTGCCTGGCTGCAGGGCCCGGCTGTGCGCTGGGTCCTCCCATAGGGAGTGTGCTGCTGGTACCCTCTCACCCTTCTGCGGGCTCACAGTGGAGAACTCTCTGGTGAAGTGGTGTCTCTGCAATAATGGGGCGTCTAAATGGCAGAATAGCCTTTGGATTATTCAGGTGCTGAATTTTTGAAAGCCTGCAGATTCCTTTGGAAACCCCCATGATCCATTGACTTTCAAAATATTAATAACAGACTAATGAAAATAATTCTTTTACACGGAGATAGTATGTGGAGTCAACAACTTGTGTAGGTCTGGATAGGAATTATAGAATGTGCAATTTAATGCCTTCTTATAAAGATGAGGACACTGTAGCAGATTCATCTGGGCCGCAGGGCCGGTCAGTGGCAGAGCCAGAAAAGTGAGCTCAAGGCTCTGGTGACTTTTACCATCATAATATTAACGCTACGAATTTTCACTTACATTCATTGTGCATGGACCATGCCAGATGCCATGCTAACCAAGTGTGCTTATTTTTGTATAAGCCTCCTGTATGTGTGTGCTATGTATTGCTCTTCCCGTTTTCTCGTGGGAGAAACCGAAGCTCACCCGGCTATATTTGGCACAGGCATAGGTGGCCCCTCAGTCAGGCTCCAGAACCCGTACACATTACAGACTAAAAGTGGAACGATATGCTAATGTCCCATATGTAAATGTAAAAGCTCTTGAAATGCAAATGAGACTATTTTGGCACTGTATAATGAGACACATGACATGCACCAGGGCCCTTTTGAACTCTCCACGGCAGGAAGGGTGAGGTTTCCCCTGGTGACAGTCTAAGCCCAAGCTGTACAGGGCCGGTGACTGGCGCTGTGTTTTGTCTCTAACGGCAATTCAGTGACAGCCCTCGCACTGGGGACAACACTGACCCGGAGCTTTGTTATTACCCTGGAATGCACTGCTGTCACTGCCCCTTCTGGCCCTTTCCTCGGCGTTTCCTGTCACTCCTTTCCTTCAGAGGACAGCCACTCCACCCGTGCCCCACCCCAAACAGCCTGCTTAGTGATGATAAAACTGTTATCAGACCTGGTTCTTGTAACTCAACCTGGAAGGCTGGTTGTCCACATGGGTGGTGGTTGTTTATGAACAGAAGTCACACAGTCCTTCCCTCCGTTTGCTCCTTTTGTTTGTTCTGAGCTGGCAGGGAGGGTTGCAGGCCAGAGGACTGGCTGTGACGGGGGAGGGCGGAGCGGGGTGCTGGTCTCTGCTGCCTGGATGCGGCCTGCACCTGCCTTTGCCAGTTGCAAGCTTCACCCCTCTACCTGCTGCGTGCCCAAACACCGCCCTCCGACTTGTGAACCATGAACCTGAGACTTTTCTGGGTCATCAGCCAGATGCAGAGCCCGTAGGGAATCCTACTTCTTAAACCCTTCAAAAAATTTAACTGGGCTCTCCACATTGCTCCATGTGGTTACATGTCCAAATTAGGGCTGGTGTTGAGAAAGAGCTGGGAGTAATTCATAAGTAACAGAAGGGACCTTTGGTTAATCAGGAGGAAGATTAAGTAAATAGACCATTTATGGATGTCTTTGAGAAAGTTACCACTGCTTTTGCAAGACTGTTATGACAAGATGACACATTTTGAAGAGGAATCTATTGATAGCAAGAAAAAGGAATTTTTAACCCGCTTCTCACCTGACTGATGTTTCTAACACTAAGAACTTAAGACTTATCAGTAATGCTGTCTGCTGAACCAAAACCACTGGAAATTACCTCTAATTCTTGCTTGGTTGTGCTGATTTCTGTAACAACTGGCATAATCCAATGGGTATCATATGGAGACATATCAGATGAACTTGAAATCACAGAAGAGTCCAAAGTCATACTTCAGAGCTAGTTTGAAGCGAAGTTGTATTCATTTTCCCGGGACATTTTGGAAGAAGGAAATAAATGTCATGATTCGGGGCTCGTTTTGTTCCTTTGTTTCACCAGACTGTGTGTTCCCAAGAACCTGTTCCCAAAGGGTTAGCTCCCTTGGATCCCTCTTTCCCTTCATATAAATGGCTCATTGACAGTTCTCAGAGTTGTTGAGCTGTTTGGGCACATTTCCATTGTTCTATGGATTTGCAAGTCTGGTTTTATTTGCTGCTTTAAACCATTGCAGCAGAATCTCTGGCGTCTGTGGTGTGTAGGTTTGCTGTGCTTTGGTCTTCTTTGAGCCCATCTATGGTTTTGACCAAATTCCTACATTTATATGGGAGCTTTTGGATATAAGGCATTTTTTTGCACATTGTTACAATTCTATGAAAGAAAGAGGCCATCGCCACTATTGTCTACAGTGAGAAAACCGAGAATGGGAGAAAGGGAGCGAGTTGTCCATGGTCACGGAACCAGTAACCGGCAGAGCTCTGCTCAGTCCCTAGTCTTCTGACTCTGACTGATGGCTGTGAACTTGTCCTGCGTGATCACAAGCGCTGTAATTTGTATTCTCTCTGATGGACAAAAGCTAATGGATGACTGTTTTCATGATATGCCATTGCCTGCATGCAGTCACGGTGTTTCCAAGCTTATGGACACTTGGCTTCAGAAACAAGGTTGGCTTAGTTACAGTCACAATAGTGTTTGTTTAGGGTAATATTTTTAAAGGAACTTAATGGTCATTTTCTTCCTCTGCAGATCCAGTGTGATTAAGTGGGAGTCATACCAGCTATGGCATGATGTAATATTCGGCTTTAGAAAAAAAAATCTGTTCGCTTTTTAGATACAGAAATGCTGCCAGATGCCCAGCACCCCTCTTACCCAACAAAACAAGCCAGCAGCATTCTTGGAGGCTCTGCGTGGTTACAGTACCGTATGCCCCTGGGAAACCACTGGGAAAAGTGTCCGTTGCAACTCGTTCCCTCTGCGGAGTCGTCTGCCCACAGCTGAGAGGGGTTTAACGCGCTAGAATAATTGAACGTCTTCGCTACTAGTCAGCTTGCTGTTCTGGCAATCTGGGTCATTGTATACAAGCATTATCAGTATGTTGGCAAGGTCATTAAAATGACAGCGTGTGATGCCGATGATTTTACAGTGCAACTGCGCGTTATCCTGGCCCTGCAGGGCTCACAAGCGCGGGGATGGGGGAGGGTGGGGCGGAAGCAAGGGAACAGCTTTGTGGCAGTAGTGGCTGTTACAGGCCTTTCTGAAGTCGTTTTTCTGGAGTATGAATGGGAAAGGTAGCCTTCGTTAAATTGAAAACATCCCAAAAAACATTTAATTGATGAATCAACTCAAAGAACATTTTTCTTTAGCGACTACTGTAATAATCTATACCTTTCAAGAGGACAAAAGGGGAAAGAAAATTTTGAAAAAGGAAAGAAAATGAGATGGCAGGTTAAAGGCTTACATTCCCAGATAATAGTCTGTAGAATTTGATGTCTTCTAAGCCATGCTACCTCTACTGTAAGTGGAGAATTCAACGAAATATATGAATGATTTAGGTAGCTGCAGATATCCCAACATCTTTTAAGTTTGTATGTGATCAGGTTTTTTTTTTTTATTCTGAAGGCTCCTCTATTTCTCAACTGCTGCCTTAACCATATACTTAACTTAGTGTTGGTTGAGGTGGAACTGTCCCCACCCCACAGAACATTCCAAGACTCCTGCATGGATCGTTATGGCATGAGTTTGCGGTAGGACTGTAAGTTACTCAGTTTCCTCTTTGAACACGTTCTAGGGACAGTCTTTGACAGAGAGCTGGTCATGGGGGAAAATAACATGAAAAAAAGTTAAGTGCATAGTGAATTCCCTAAGTTCATTTTAGTAACTACTTAGCTGCTGCTTAATTCAAAAGCTGCAGACAAGTCATTGCATTTGAACATGGGGTTTAATTGTGTCCTCTGTCCCCTCTGAGGCATCTCGGCTGTGGTAGAGACCTCAGCAACCGTCGGACTAGCTGAAAGGAAGGTAGCGGGCTGGAGGAGTCAGACACAGGGGCCGTGAGTCTGCCGCGGAATCAGATGGCATATTAGAAAGAAAAAAAGGAAAGAAGGAGGGAGGGAAGGAAGGGAAAAAGAAAGAGAAGAAGCTGTTGAGTCTCTCTATTTTTTTTGAGAAAGTAATATTTTTTCTTTTACCCAACAATGAATAATGGGCTGAGCTGAGGGGTTGTTTTGGGGGGTTTGGGGGGTGTTTTTTTTTGAGTCTTTTATGGAAGTTCACTTTGGGAGGATAGCATTAGGGATTTTGGAAAACTGACTGGGTTTTCCAAACCTCCATAGGCCTGGAATCAAGGATCTAGAGAGAACAAATGTCCTTTTCCAGCTGCACTGTAACAGCGTGCTCTGGGGCTACCAAGGATGAATGTTCTCAGATCACAGGTGACTACAGATTTCTGGGGCTTGGAAACTACTTAAGAATTTAAAATGATTTTAAAATACAAGAACTGAGTATAATTTCCATATTTGGTTCTGAGAAACTCATATCATGAGTTCAATTTGACTGACTTTGGAGTCTGCACTACTTCAGTTCTGCTTTTTAAAAGTAGAAAGTATTTCATTTATGTATGGAATGCCTGCTCTTCAAAATCACATGAGTTGACAGGGCGTTTTAGAAATCATTATTTTTTTTTATGGCAAGGACAGTGCTCAGTCTACACGGTGGCCCTCGAGATCTCTCTCATCTCTTTCTCTTCACAGTCACTCTGACTCTAAGATGAGTCTGTCTCCGTTTTCCTTCTGTGGTAGGCGTTTACACTGAGTCTGCCGTGGGGAGAGGAAAGAAACTGATGTTTATCTCCAGGTCTCCCAGAGGTAGTCATTATTGCTGACACTGTTACAGGGGAGATAAGTAAATTTCTGAGATGGTTGAGCCACAAGCCAAGGAAAAGGGAAGCCAGGGTTCTGGTCCTAGTCTGCCTGGAAACAAAGTACATGTCTTTGCTCTTCCAATCACACTGACTCTCACTGTGTTTATGTAAAAACTGATGCTCACTATGCAAAGGGAAGCCACTGTGTGGAGTCGGCAGTCTGTTGTCCTTGTCAAGCAACTGACGTCACGCCGTGCCCAACACATGGCCATTTCCATGAGAAGGATGCTGCAAGACAAAGAGACATCCCTAGGACTCTATGGAGTTATGAGTGCACCTTGCAGTCTCCTTCCAGCCCCTGCCCAGAAAACACGCATCCTGTGCCCCTTGCCGAGGTGTTCTGCCAACTGTGATGCTCTGCACCTTGGGCAGGGTGTTCCTGCAGAGCACGGCCTTTGGCGGCACTGAAAATCATTCTTCTATCTCACATGATGCCATGTTTAAAAAAGATCATGGCTGTAGGACCTGGCTGATTCACTAGTGGTGACAGTTTGCTTTAAGTTATGTTTGGTTTTTATGCGAAGTGACTTAATATTGGCACCAAGTGGCGCAGTCATCTTTACATCATAAATTGTTTCTTGGCACCATGATTCCAAACAGATAAAAGGGCCGAGCAGACCTTGAAGCAGGACCAGTGGAACATATCTCATGCTGTTTTAATTCGCTACGTCTTTGAAGAAACACTGCTTTCATCCTCTCTTTGGAAGCTGCGGGAACTTTGCTTGACTTGAGCCAGTGATGGTGGTAATCTTGTGTAAGAATTGAGGCTCCATCTCTTTCAAGGATAAGGATGAGTGAGAAGTGTATCGTGCATAGAATTCTGCAATCATTTGGAATACTAATATATTTGAGAAACTGTTTTGAGTTTTAATTCTCAGGTTTGGAAATTCTACCGCACCTAACATTGTTAAAACCTCAGTAGTACAATCTAGTTTATAGGTAACAAGGTGAAAGAAAAAGTATACAATATACTTTTATTTGATTCATTTCACAAGTATTTTTAAACAGATGATTTGCAGTGCATATTGCACAAACACAAATAACGGCACAGACTTTACCCTACAGGATATTACCGCTTAGTTAAGCAGATCAATATTTTAACAATCATCTACAATGTACACCTATTTGTTCTATGCAAGAGGTTTGTACCGAGTTCTGTGGAAGTCAACTGGTGAAGAGAACTGTGTCAGGGAGAGTCGGGCAAGGCTCTCTAGGCTCAGTGACATTTGGACTGAGTACGAAAGGATTAGCAGTCATTGCTCAAGAAGAAGAAAACTGCCCTTTGAAAGAATCCATTCTAGGAATAACCTGTAGCTTGGTAGATCTGAAGCATAGGGTATATGTTAGAGGAGAAACCAGAGAAAAGTCCCAAAACACTCAGTGACTCCAGGGTTAAGGATAGTACTTGCCCTTCTGAAGCATGCAGATGTTTTTGAGAACCACTCCTTACCTAAAAGGTAAGTTTAAGAAAACATACCTTTTATTGTAGAAAATTTCCAATGTATACAGAAGTTGATAATATAAGGAAGCCCATGGATTCAATACCCAACTCGAACAACTTTCAATGGCCAATCTTGTTCCCTATGTCCCCACCCATGTTCTTTCTTTTCCATGAGAGTTTGGAAGCAAATCAAGACATTTCATCATTCCATCTGTAGATATTTTATTATGTAGTTTCTAAATGATAGTTCTCTTTTTTAAAAATTCTCATGATCACTAATACATTTAAAATAAGTAGCAATGGTCCTTAACTCTGACTGAAACTCGTTCAGGGAAGGAGGGATATGAATATACTTGAATTCTGGAAAGAAAACTCTGGAGACAATGAGGAGGACAGGCAGGAGAGGGAGCTACTGAAGACCAACGGAAGACTCCAGAGATGGGGCCAGAATCAAGTCGGCGGTGGTGGAGAGGGTGGAGGAATGTTCAGAATGTTTAAAAGTAAAGCTAATAGCTTTTCAAATCAATTGGATATGGGCATGAAGGAAAGGAGGGAGTTGAGGAAAATCTGCAGGTTTTAGCTTACACAATTGTCATGTGAATGTGCCATTAATTGACATATTGTAGGGATTCCTTGAAAAGCAATTTAGCCTGGTTCTTCATTCACCAGAGACTACTGGAAACAAATCCAAACACATTTTCCTCTTACCCTCAGACAATACTTTGAGACTTGGAATATTTATAAAGTAGTTTTGATCTGTCTACCTGAAGAATATCATTAACAAAAACTGGAAAACATTGAGAGAATAGCATCTAAAATGCCAAAGGAGACAGAGAAGCCACTTGGACAGACTGATAACTGAGACTTCTTCAGATTACATGTAATTGATAGTTATAAAATCATACAGGCTAGTGAATATGATTTGTTCACTAAATCCCCAAACAATGAAAGTTTGAAAGAGGGAAACTTAAACTAACAGAAGAATTTTTTCATGATATATGATTAAAATGTTCAAATTAAAACATTGAAAGAATTGTAGAGTAAATGTATAATGAATACCCATATTTAATTTTTACCATTAACAATCGATTCTATTTTTCACGCATGTATCCATTTATCCATTTCTGTATCCATTGGTTCATCTTTCTTTTCCTTCAAAATAAGTTGCAGTCAGCAGTACACTTCATTCCTAAATAATTCGTCATATATGATGTCTGTCCAGAAAAAGTCCAGCCATTGCTAATATAATGAGAACAGTTTGCATCACAATGATATAATCTGGCAGCCAAGGAGAGTGGACTGGAATGCACATGCATGGACAATGACGACTTCACTGGACTAGTCAGTGGGAGCAGTAATACTGTTAAGTGAGCATGTGTGCTGTGTAGTCATTGCATTCAAAATTACCAAGCGAGTAGAGCTATGAATCTGCATCAAATTTTGCATTAAGCTTGAACATTCCTCTGCAGAAATTATTTGGGTGATTTAGAAGGACACAGCTATGGGCAACTGGTGATTGGCACTTCATCACTACAATGCACCTGTTCATGCATCATGTCTCATGCAGAAGTTTTTGATGAAATGTCAAATCACCCAGGTGACTCAGCCCTGCTATAGCCTAGATTTGGCATCCTGCAACTTCTGGCTTTTCCAAAAACTAAAATCATCTTTGAAAGGGAAAAGATTTCAGACCATCGATGGAATTCAAGAAAATACTACAGGGCAGCTGATGGTGATTGGAAGAACTGTGTGAGGTCCCAAGGTGGCTACCTTGAAGGGAACTGAGGCATCATTGTCTTAGGTACAATGTTTCTTGTATCTGGTATCTTCTTCAATAAATGTCTCTACTTTTCATATTACATGGCTGAATACCTTCTGGACAGATGTCATATATCATTAACTGGAGATCAATGTTTGTGTATGCAGAACTTGTATTTTATGTAAGAGAATTTAAACTTATACATTTATTTTGCTAACAAGAAAGGCTGTGGTTCAAGAAGGATAACAATTCACGTCTGATTCTTACTGGGTTATTTATAATAACGAGAAGCTGTTTGAGACCCTCTTGATCCTCAAAGGTTGTTACCATATGGAGCAGCCAAAAGACAGCCTTTGTCACCGTGTCAAGTATTTACCTGTCAAAGCCATGTGCCTCTCAGTAAACGGTCATTGAATTTCAATGTAAAGAAATTGGCACCTCAAAGTGTAAGCTTTTTGGTGGCAAGTGATAGAGCTGGTATGGGAACGAATCGCTTCTAATAGTTTTGTATTGAGCATCACTCCTTGATGCAACCTCTCTGCGGAGTGAGAATGCACTGTAGCGGGTGGTTTGAAAATGCAAACTGTGATAGAGGCAGTGCAGCCCCTACAGTTTCATCCTGAGAATAAGAGGAGCCAGTACATGGGCAATAGGAAAGGAGGTAAAACGTTTTCACAAAAAAACCCTATTTATTCATATGTTGCAGAAAAAAAAAGGAAGAAAAGGGCCTGCATTCATTAATATTCATCCTCTCACTTCCTCCGAAAATTATAGCAGTTTATGATAAACAGCAAAAATAAAATCAAACTGAAAGAGATTGACACAGGAATAAAACAAAGGTCAAAATATGTCAGTTAGTAGAGTGTGGAATAAGTTTAGACTTAGAAAGCTTTGACATGTTTTAAAGGAAGTCATATTGCGCTCCAGTTAACCCTGGCAGTTGGCTCAAGCCTTGAAAATCGTGCTGAGGGGATGTCTGGGAAGGAACATTTGTTCAAATGTTTGTTGTGGATGAAGATATCTTGTATTTATTTGAAAAATGGAAAAATTCAGTCAAATCACCAGGCACTCACCTACACAAAAAGTAGACATTCTGATGCTAAAAAGAAAAAAAAGTTAGGTGTTGGATTGAGTGTCCAGTTCCAGTGGGATGTTATGGCATTGGTCCATATCAGTGGTTCTCCCCTGGAGGCCGTTTCACCCTCCGGAGGACATCTGACAATGTCTGGAGACGCTTTGGGCTGCACCTCCAGGGGGCTGGAGTGGAGTGCTGCTGGCATCTAATAGGGAGAGGCCAAGGACGCTGCTAAACATCCTACAATGCATAGCATGGATGGACACCCACAACAAGTAATTATTTGTCTGAAATATCAATAGTACTGAGGTCAAGAAACCCTGACCCGTATGAATCAATTACAAATCTCGCTTTAATATGCTTTCAAAACACTTTAGATGATTTACACATGCCATTTCTTCTTGAAAGCACTGTTGAATAATAAGGAGTGATCACCTACTATACCTGATGAAATACTGCTGCCTCAGCACCAGGTCAAAAACGAGATGTGAAATGACTAGTCCTTCAGAATGAGGCTCACAAAAAGCCAAGCTGAACAGCGCAAGTGGACAGCACTCTTTGGCGTGCAAGAGCATCAGATGTTGGCAGGCGGGAATACAGATAGTTAACCGGCAGAAGAGTATTCGCAGGAATCGGGGTCACATTGTTTATCTGAGCTGGGAAAAGGATCACTAGGTCCCAAGTCAAGGAATGATTCATCCTGGGATGTCTCTCTCTGGGACTTGGAGAGCTCATTTCTCTTTTCCTTCTTTTTCTCTTCAGAAACTGAAGAAAGAGAACAGAAGGCATTGAAAGCAGGAGGATTAGATAAACTCCTCTGCCGTACTGATGATTATATGTCTCTGATTCATGGTATTCTCCTTCATCTTCCCCTTCCTACTGCAATCACACATGCTCTTTCTTCATGTGCAACCGTACTTGCCTTCTTTCTTTATTCTTGTTACATCTGGTCCCCGTCCCTTCATTTTCAGTTATCCCCTCCTCCTCCTGAGTCTTTAACTTCTCCCTCTCTAGTAGATCATCCCCATTAGTGGACAGGCATGCCCCGGCAACTCTCACCTTATAAAACCGTCCCTTGGTCCCCACATCCTCTACCAATTTCCCTTTATTGCAACCCAACAGAAACTCATTAAACTCGTATTCTACACACACTCTGTTTCTTTACCTCCTATTTACACTTCAACTTGCACCAGCCTGGCTCCTGCCCACAGCTCTGCTGAAGCTGCTCTTGTCAAGGTTACCTATGACCTCCTTGTAACAAAAATTTTAAAAGCAGATAGTTTTCCATCCTCCTCTTCCTTGACCTCTTGGCGGCATTTGGCTCACTTGATGGTGTCATCTCCCATGAGCTCCTTCTTCTCTTGGCCTCAGGGCACAGCATGCTTTAAGTTTTCCTTCTGTGTCTCTGACAACTACTCAAGGTGCTTTGCTGCTTCATAGCCTCCATTGGATCTCCAGATGTTGGGGTTCCCAAGGCCCTTGTATCCTTTCTCTTTATATTTTCTTCCCAAGTGGCACAAACCATTCCTATGGCTGTTCACATAGAGATAACTCCAAGTTTTAAATTGCATCTCAAATTTTTCCTTGGAGCCCTGTATTTGAACAAACCACTGAGTCTTGAGACCCGCACACAGGATTTTCACAGGCACCACAAACCTCACGTATCTTCGGCACAGTTCTAGATTTCTTCCGATATAACCATTCCACCATCCTGCCAGCCTCCTCCAGCTCAGTAAAGGGAATTATGATCTAGCCAGCTTTTCAAGCTTTTCATTCCCTCACACCTTTCACTAAGTTGATCTCCAAGTTTTAGCTCTTTGGCTTAAATAACACCTCTTCAAAGAGATCTTTCCTATCACTAACCTAAAATAATCCCTCTCGCCATTCTCTGTCCTAGAATCCTGTGTGGGTTTTCATTCATAGGTCGTACAACAATTTGTAATTATGCATTTATTTGTCTGTCTACTTATTGGATGTTGATTTTCTTCACTAAGCTGTGTACTTCTTCCCTGGACAGAAACAAAGTCTGTTCCATTCACCACTGGATATCCAGGACCTGGCACAATGTTTGGGAGGTAGAGGTGTGTGCTAGGTCAATATTTGTTGAGTCTGTAAGTGACTATTTAGCCTAAAAAGGGCCTGCAAAACTGGGCCTAAAAAGGATACCACGAAGGATACCCCTATCCGCGCAAGGATCAGAACTGGGTCCTTTTGCTGTTAGAATTATAATTTTAACTAGTTTAAAAGACAACATTTAGGCATCACCTACAAAAACACCAGGAAAAAGATACTGTTTAATAAGTGTTTGTTGATTGACTAACCAAGTGAAAGTATACTACATTTCTTTGTATTTCAATTTGTTTATTGATAACATAGAAGTAATACTATTAATTATTTTTAACAGAATTATTTTATGGGATAAAGTTAGATTATTTTACTCCAATCTCCTCCAAAGAAAAACATTCAATACCTTGAAAGCCCTATTCAAAATGATGCAGAGATAACACGTACTATCAATTTCCTTAGTCTGAGGAGTACCCTGCACTAATGGTTTGTGAGCCAACAAAATGTCATTAGTCTTACTTGTTCCAAGCCCTATTTGAAGAACACCATATGAGTGTTTTTCTGTGAAGTGGATACAATTGCCTATGCAGCCTCAGAGCCCCCTTCTCTGCTTCCCTGCCCCGTGGGAAGAGCCATGTGAAGCAGAGAACAGGGACCCTGGCTGATGGCGTCTGGCCAAGGTACTGATGAGGGGAGCAGAGGTGAAGCAAAAGGCAAAGGAAGCAACTTCAAGGGGAGGAGGAAAGCGTAGTACCTTTAGATCTTGACAGGTCACAGATGCCTCCGGAGAAGGAAAACCTTATGTTTTTAAATTGAATATTCAGTCTGGGGTTGCTCATGGACTCTTGGGAGGGGGTGAAAATTTTAGTATCTCCAATTTTTGTAACTCGAAAAAGCTGATGGTGGGAAACAGGGAGTGATATTTTTCCCCTTTCCTTCTGCATTGGGCAAGCCCCTCTGTTTTGAAGTATGAACAATGGCACTAGGTGGTGGAACCTCTGGAAATACTGATTTCCGTTTGTCTTCACCGGATATCTTCTGGGGCAATCAATCAGTCTTCGTGCATCTGAGTAGTGGTTCACACACCCTTTGAGACCCTGGGCAGGTGATCCATCTGAACCTAGGCAGCCTCTTGAATCTCTCTCAAGCATTTAATAAGAGGCAGGCATCCTCCGGAACACAATAACCCCATTCTGCAGAGCAGCCTCTCCCCAGTGTTAAGGTTAGAGCCGCCCAAACCCTAAACAAGCTGCTGGGAATGTGGAAAGTATTCACTCCTTAAAAATCCACTTACCCATCCTTATCCCTCTTTAAAAAGCTCTCGCTGTCTGATGTAGGTGGAATTTGAAGACAAAGCAATGGGAACTATAATATGTAACCTGTTTGCTCCCAAACCTGGGAGACCAGGGCCAGAGTCTCCAAGCCTACTGGTGCTGTGGGCATGGGTTTAGACTGTGTAATGGGAGTGTGTGCGGGTCTTTTCTGGAAGGTTTAAAAATAAAGGCCAAAGTGAGTGACCACAGGTGACCGACCACATACGTATGGTTCCCTGTGACAGGAGTAAGTGAACACACAGGGTTTAGGACCCAAATGTCACAGCCAGAGAGTCAGCCGCTTGTGCCCCAGAGCCATTCGAGTTCCGAGGCTATGCCTGCGCGAGCTCACCTTCACCAGCACACCTGTGCCCATCTCAAAGGTACCCAGGCTCTTCCGATGTCCAGCACCCCCCAGCCAGGAATTTTAGCTTCTTGCTGAAACCTCCACTATCATTTTTGGCCTCAGAACACAAAAATTATTTTGCCAAAGGGAGATGATTAGGTTGGAATTGTTTTTGCAAAGTCAAAGAGCCAAATTCTCTTGAAATCGGGTGAGCAAGAGTTCCATGACTGACAGCTGTGAGGTGGCTTCATGTCTCCATATTTAAATGGGGAAGAGCCATCTCGTGTCTGAAAACACACACTTTTTAAAGCAGATGCATTAGTTCAAACTCAGCCTTCCGACACGTGTACTTTTCATGTCTCAGGGACCTCAGTTTGAGCCTGGATTCCACGGAAGCACACGGTGATGGAATATTTCTCTTTCTTCTATTAACTTGCTGTTTAAACTTGGGCAGTTTATGTTTTGTTTTTGGATCTGAGGCTCTCCTGTGTAAAATGAAGAAAGCTAGTAAATAAAAGGTCCCCTTGAAAAGTGGAAATGTTCTCCCCTGTACCATGATCTCTTTCTCTATTATAACTGCAATTTCTCTGAATAGACAAAAAAATCACTGTCAGAAGACTTGAATGAGTGAGCTGATGAAACCAGGTGTTTAGAAATCAGTCTTGCAGCTGCCCTGACCAGTAAGAAACCCTTTCTTGGTTTCTGGTTTCTCTTCTTAGCATAATAAACAACAACAAAGGAAGAATACCAGCTCAACTTGTCTAGTGACTACATATCCAAGTAGCTCATTACCTAAGTGCTGGAAATTACACTGGAAATTTTCCTGAAAAGTCCACAATGACGAGCTGTGGCCCGGTGGCTCCACTGGCTGGAGCGTTGTCCTGTGCACCAAAGTGGCAGGTTCCATTCCCCGTCAGGGCACATACCTAGGTTGTGGGTTCGATCGCCAGTTGGAGTGCATATGGGAGACAGCCGATCAATATTTCTCTCTCACATTGATGTTACCCTCTCTCTTTCTCTCTTTTTCTCCTTCTCTGCTCTTTAAAATGAATAAAAGCATGCCATGTATCCTCTGGTGAGGATTTTTTAAAAAAAGTCCATAGTGATTGCTGCCTGGGGTTTACTCCATCTGATGGGGAGTAAGCCGTTACTAGTTGTGGTCAACAAATCCAAGGCCACAGAGAGAGGAAGTGGGAGAGAGTAGAGGGAAACTAGGTACTGTAGCGCATGGAAACTGAAAATGTATTTGCCCCTAAGCATAAGTAGGTGCATATTTTAATAGACTGCCCGTGTACACTCTGTTTTCCCCTCATCTTTGCAGAATGTACAAGTTAAAGTGTCATGAGTGTATTGGTACCACGTCCCATGCCCTTTGGGAATCATTAGTGAATGCCCCTTGGGAATTATGATCAGTGAATCATATTGATTACAGGAACTTTTCTGTAAAAGAAAATCCCAAAAATCAGAGGAATTTGCAAAACTTGGAGATAATCTAGACAGTTGCATCATATCATAAATGGAAGTAACTAACTAATAATGTACTTAGTGTAATCAAGCTTGACAAATGCTCTAGAAATCCCCAAACTTACTTTCTTGCTTGGGCAAGAGGTGGCGTTTATCTAGCAATTCAAACCCACTTTTTTCATGGAAATCGGTCAGAAGGCATAGTAGCTATCTTGTGAGTCTCCCTTGTCCAATGCACAAATCGTAACCTTCTGAAGACTAGCGCATTGGAGGGTCCTCCTTAGCTTTTGCTTGGCTTCTACGATGTCAGCGAGCAGCCCGATAAGCCTGAGGTTGGGGCTCATAGGTGCAAATGTCTGCAAGGCCGAGAAGGTGGCCATGATGACTGACGTGACTTAGAGATGAGGAAAGTTCTCTTTCTGGGAAGAGTCGTATTTCACTTTCCTCTTAAATCTACTAAAAAAAGAAAAGGCACATTGTGAGATAAAAAATGGCAGTGACACTTGGCTGCAGTTTGGGGAGACAATAAAGGGTAGGGGGGACTTTGGAGAACAGGGAGGTGGTTGCTACTAAACTTCAGCTGCCTCATTGGCAGGCAGCCCTAGAATGAGCAGATAGGACTTTTCCACAAGAATCTAGGGAACTCCATTTTTAATGTAAAAGACTAGATTTGCACATTTTTGCAACTACACATTTTTTGAAACTTTTTGAGAGCCAATTCCATGTGAGGCTAACAAAAAAATTATATCCACAGGCTAGTTCTCTGTCCAGGACGTCACCGTTTTATAACTTGTAGATGCTGGGTGAGGAAGGACTTGTTAACTTGCACCATCTTCAATCTGGAGGAAAAAATCCCAAGACTTCTGGTTTATTATGTACATGTCTTTAAATAGGCTTTCTCACATAAAGAGAAAAATGTAAAAAGAAAAGGGTATTTGAAAACAGTATTTATAATGTTTAAACCACCACTGACTGCACTTTCGTATGTAATTGCTGTGGCATCAGAGCCAGAGTTCTTGGGTTGTTATGGAAAGCATGATTTGGTGTTAGGACCCACGAGCTTATCTATGTGAGATATTGCTGGCGTCAAGCATATGGCATCTGTGCAGCCATCTTGCTGTGAACATGGTCCTCAGCAGAACACCCATCGGAATGATTCAGACTGCTCCACATTATAACAAAGATACGGAGCTTTGGATGCATCTAGATGACATCTGGTATTTTCTAGTTTTTATAAAATAGATGTTTGGCACTTTGTAGATAGCATATTATCGCAGTAAAGACTCCCATATTTGAAAGCAAAATTACATTTTGGAAAATAAACTATAGTACCTAAAAAACAAAAACATGCTTGCAAGACCTGGGCTCCTTTCATGTGGCTTTAGAGGCCTGAAGGTAAGGCATTTGGGGTCTCGAGCCTTCGTTGACTTTTCAAGCCCAGAACTGCCTTCAGAGGGTTCGGTGCTTTTCCCCAGTGCATGGTGTTTTTCCGGTGGCCTTTTGCCTTTGCCTCTCAAACTAAGTATTACTATCCCATTACATAGTAATAACCTAGTGAGAGGTTTAAACATTCTCATTTATACTTTTCTGTTTTAAAAATGCAGTGAATGACATGCATTGCATTTGGTAGTGAGGAAGTATCTTTTTGTCTAAATGTGTGGTGAATACACTGAGGTTTTGTGTGATTAATAGTTAAAGAGTGCTAGGGTAATTAAATAAATAAATACACGCTGTGTTTCCTCGGCCAGAAATTAGAGGCATGTTGAAAAGAAGCCACTAAAGATGAGATATTGCGGTGAGATAAAGAGCAGCAAGTGTTTAAAACTGTGTGAACATGCAGATTTGTGAAATCCCCACCAATTACCACAGAAGCCTATGAGGTTCTTGTTCTAATTTTAGCACCCAGCTTGGTTTCACTTACTATTTCGACTTCTCAACATCCTTATTGTGACTAGTGGATCCATCAGCAAAAGTTTTCTTGGAAATGTTTTTGTGTAATATCCACTCTCAAGAATTGTTTTATAGGGATACTAATCACCTGACATGCATTTATTTCCATTCTGCAGAAAAATAAATGCCATGGTCAAGGCTTAGATACCATTCATGACTCACTGGTACATGTGAGATACCACTGACATTTCCATATGTATCTGCTGAGATCTCCTGCCTTCTTTTTTGGGGTCATGTGCGTGTCTTTGTATCTTTTTAAGTACTTGTCTTATGATAAAAATAGATAGTACCTGATCATTATGAATATAATTGAATAGGTTGAGTGGTATGTGTAGAGACTGCTAGTTTTATTCTCCCAAAATAATGAACACTACAGCATATGATGCTGATTACGGAATCTTTATTTAAGAAAACATGGAACCAAGACACAGTTAGTAGAAATGGGATTTGAGCTAGTTCTCATTTTTAGCTCAGATTTTCAGCTCATGCTGCCTGCCTTTTCCCCTTTTTTCTCCCTCATTCATTCTCTCTCTCTCTTTCTCTCTCTCTTTCTCTCTCTCTCTCTCTCTCTCCCTTTCTCCCTCCCTCTCTCCCTCTCTCTCACCTTTCTTTTCTTTTACATTATGGGTATATGTAGATAAAATATGCATGGCTTATGAGTTTGAGAGAGATGACATAAATGGGCACTTCTGGGTCACTTACCAGGAAAATAATAATGGTAGCTAACACTTTTTTGAGAATATGCTATGTGCCAGTTAATAAGCAGTTTACCTGTGTTAACTTATTTAATTCTCATAACAAACCTACAACGGAGATTCTGTTACTATCCTATTATGTAGATAAAGATACGAAGACACAGATTAAATAACTTGCTGCACAGCAGAAAAGTGTAAGAGTTGGACTGGATCCCAATGGTCTGGCTCTGGAGTCCAGGCATTTAGCATCCAGCCGCACTCAGGGAAGGACTCCTGAAGTGAGTGAAGTGTGTAAAGTCTGCACAAACCCACAGGCAGGGCTGCACTGGATGAGGTCACATGGACCTTCACAGAAGCTTTTAGTCGTGATGCTTAAAACATGGGAGTTTCTCTCTCCCTCTCTCAGTGTGTGTTGTGTAAAAGAATGACACATACGCACTTTGACTCCAGTTTTAAAACTTCGCCCTTCTGTCAGCACCCCTGTTCCCCCACACCTGCCCACCTGCTTCTGCGTCATTTTCTCCGGGTGCCGTGTTCTTCTTTTCTCTGCTCAGCACACCCTCACCCATGCTTCAACTCACGGCTCCGTTCTGTGAGTCAGAAGTTGTTTATACCACTCTCATGACTCTTTCATGATGCCCTTTCCCCTGATTTCTGCTCGTGCGTGTCCCCTCTGTGGGTCCCGAGCCTTCCGAGATCACAGGCTGTGCCTGCTGGGCACTCACCCCTCTGCCATGGCGTTAAGCACAGTGTCTGGCACAGAAAAAAAGTGTTTATGAAATAGAAGATAAAATGACTGGAAAAATCATCCAGCGTGTTTTTATTTTCTTTAACGTGAGTCTGAAATGCTAAAAATCTGGAAGCTCACCTTGACATGGGCATGTTAATGCCCATTTATAAATGAAATAAATTCATTCAATAATGAAAAGGAAAACATTAGGACAAGAAAAGACTGGAGAAGAAAATTAGAGAAGAGGCGAATTTGAAGTTGGAAGACCACGTTGGAAGAATGAGACGGCAGGGAAAGATAACCGTACAAATCAGACACATTTCTGCACTGGAGGCCAGCTCTCAAGAAACCGTGGGGAAGGCAGACCCCCTCTGTAACACACACCACACGGAGCCTGAAGGAAGTCAGTTACGTTGAGGGCCGAGGCCTGCCGGGAAGAACTGGGAGGGAGGGGGAGAATGCAGGAAGGTGTTTGGGAAATGAGAAGGTTACTGCCAAGCAGACATACTGCAGGATGGGGGAGAGAAATTGGTGCAAATGAACAATATGTTCAAAGCATGTCTTAGTTCAGACTAATAGAACAAAAATACCATAGATTGGGTGTCTTCAACAACAACAAACCACCTTCAGGACTTATCTCCCAAAGGCTCCTTCTCCAAATACCATAACATCAGGGACTAAGATTTTTTAAAAAGACTTTATTTATTTATTTTTAGAAAGAGGGGAAAGGAAGGAGAAAGAGAGGGAGAGAAACATCGATGTGCCAGAGAAACATCGATCGGTTGCCTCTTGAATGACCCCAACAGGGCCCTGGCCAGCAACCCAGGCATGTACCCAGACTGGGAATCGAACCAGTGACCTTTTAGTTTGCAGGACAATGCCCTACTGAGCTGTAGCAGTCAGAGCAGAGTTTAGGATTTAAACATATGAATTTCGAGGGAGAGAATAATATTCGCTCCGTCTTGTGTGGGCGCTGTGAAAAAGAAATTCATTTTACAATGATACATAACACGTGGTGGAGTAAAGCAGAGGTGGATGAAGCAGAGTTAGGGTGCAGGCACACAGGTAGGGCGGGCCGCTCATGAAAGGCTTTGTATGCCATCCGAGGACTTCAGATGTAAACAAGGGAACTGTGGGAGAATCTTGAGAAGGGGAGTCATGTACTTAGTCTGACCATTTGAAAAGGTTGATTGGGCACCAATAGAGAGTAGAGATGAACAGGAGGTGACGGTTCATCTAGAAGCCTTATACATGAGCATTGCAGTGGACCAGGGGCCAGGTAGTGACAGCTGTTCTGAGCCCGGGAGTGGCAGAAGGACGGAGAGGAGTCAAGGCAGGAGGAAGCAGAGGTACATGAGAAGCCATCGGGAGGTAGATGATCGGACTTGGATGTGGAGAGATGGTGAAGGAAGGTGCTGGGACATCTAGGGTGAGTCCCAAGTGTCTGGCACAGAATATTGGGAGGCAGGTGGGTTGAGGAATCAAGGAAGGAAGTATGGGAGATGCAGCAGTGCAGGAAAGTAAAGAGGATGTATTTTTTAATGAAAGAAAAAAAGTTAAATTGAGCTGTAATTCACATGCCATCCCCTTTTAAAGCATACAGTTCAGCGATTGTTAGTATATGCACAAGGTTATATATCTACCATCAAATTTCAGAACGTTGTATCACCCCAAAAGAAACCCTGAACTCTGCAGTCACGTCCTTTATTCCCTTCCCCTCAGCCCCTGGCAACCACTGATGTATTTCTGCTTCTTTGGTCTACCTGTTCTGAATGTTTCCTGTAAATAGAATCATACAATATGTGTATGGCCTTTTGTGTCTGGTTTCTTTCATTCAGCATAATCGTTTCCAAGTTTATCTACGTTGTAGTGTGTGTCCATACTTGATTCATTTTATGGTAGAATACTCTTCCACTGTATAGATAGATACACTTCATTTTGTTTATCCACTCATCAGTTCATGGACATTTGGGTTGTCTCCACTTTTTAGCTATTATAAGTGATGCTGCAATGAACACTTATGGACAAGTCTGTGTGTGAACATACGTTTTCAGTTTTCTTCTGTATGTACCTACGAGTGAATCTGCGGAATCATATGGTAACTCTGTGTTTATGTTTTTGAGGAACTGCCAAACTGTTTTTCCAAAGTGGCTGTATCATTTTTACATTTCCATTAGCAACAAATGATGGTGCGATATGAAAATTCACCCAAAAGTTAAGCGAAGTTGCCCAAAGTCACACACCAGCGGTAGCAGAGCTAGGACACAGTCCTGTTGCTGCCTCTCTCCAGACACCACTCTGTCCTCTTCAGTGCCCCACGCAGCTGGCCTGTTTGTGTGGGAGTCGCTGGGAGAAATGGCAGTTGAAACAGTTGTTGTGGATGCATTTCTTGTAGAGAGTTTGAGGTGAGAAGAAGAGGCAGGCTGGCATGGAGACCTGAGAACCTAGCAGTGGGAGAGGAGTCTGCACATGAGACTGAGAAAGTGTAACCGGAGGCATAGGAGGAAAGCCAGGGAAGAGACGTTGCCAGGAAACCCTTCCAAGGGGAAATTGTAGCGAGAGCATGGTCAAGGGCAACACAGGGATGCTGAGCATTAGCAGAACTTCCGCCAGAGTCGTTCTGGTCAAGTGTGGGGTGGGGAGTGGGGGGAGAACTGGACAGAGTCTGATTTGGGTGGCCCGAAGAGGGAGTGAATGAGCCAGCAACTTGAACCCTACCTGGCTGTGAGGGGTGGGGAGATAGGAGAGATGGTGGCCTAGAGAGAGCTGGTGGTTTTGTTTGTCTTTGTGTTTGGCCAGGAAAGATACCTCATGTTTACTTAAAATTGCTAACAAATTAGTTCTAATTAGTTCATTCCTCCTTTCTTTTATAACACCACCAACAAAAGCCATATCCCCAGCCCTTTGCCTCCGCTAATTCCTTAACAATGACGTTATGAGCAGCTGTCTTCCTCTCCCTCTGTCTTCCTTTCTTCCCCTTCGTCTCCCTAAACCCACTAGCAAGTAGAAAATGTCCCTTGGATTCGTGTTTCTAGGAGTTACACAATTTCTGAAGGCTAACAGGTCTTAGAAGGAACCCATACTATCAACATCTCCATTCCTGGAGAATTCCTAAAGTTCTTTCCAGCATTTGTGACAGAGCCCCACAGATCTCCTTGTCCTCCATATGCGTATCTGCTATTTATCCATGTATATTGTTCTAATTGGAAAATAAACAGGGTGAGGCAAAAGTCGATTTATAGTTGCAAGTATGCAAAACATGGAGTTTATTCTTGTATTATTACTTGTTAATTATTGTATTATTTTCCATACAATGGACTGTAAACTTATTTTTGCTCCACCCTGTATTATTCTAAATTCTAAATTCTGAATAGCCACTTTACAAATATAGTCTGGAACATTTCATAATTTCGGGACTTCCTTTTTTCATTGTTTTTTATGCTCTTAAAACCTTTTATAAATGAGTTTTTTTTTGTTCTGATGAGGAAGGCAGAGTCATATTATTTCTCTCCTGTTAGAAATGAGGAAAGCAAACCTTAGACCAGTTAAGTGGGACCTAAGATACCGCTGAAAGTTTCTAGTCACTTACGTTTTCTCTTTTGTTGGTACGTACTCTGGTTCCTTTTCAGGAGCCAGGTGAAATGAATGTCTTAGAGGGAAGGAAGAGACATATCATCACCTCCTGAGGCTGTTTTGCTTTTTGAGAGAGGGAGAAAGAAACATTTGCTGTGGGAGAAACATCTGAAATAAAGGAGAATGACAAGGTCATTGAGTGAAGCCTTCTAATCACAGGCTTCCGGTTGTGTGAGTTTAATTGGGAGTACAGAAATAATTTTTTTTTAAATTTTACTTATTTATTTTTAGAGAGGGAAGGGAGGGAGGTAGAGAGGGAGAGAGAGAGAGAGAGAGAGAGAGAGAGAGAGAGAGAAACATCAATGTGCAGTTGCTGGGGGTCATGGCCTGCAACCCAGGTATGTACCCTGACTGGGAATCGAACCTGGGACACTTTGGTTCGCAGCCCATGCTCAATCCACTGAGCTATGCCAGCCAGGGCAGAAATAATTTTTAAAACACTTTTTTGTCCCTATGGGTTCCAATAAAGAGCCTAGCTCCAAATCCCTGCTTCCGAAGTAATTTCAAACAGAGGCTTCTCCATACCGTAAAAGAGTGCTGTAAACTCACGGGTGTCTAAACAAGAGCAAAATATTTTCACTTGGTAGTAACATATAAGGGAATTTAATATTATATCTTCAAGTAGGCCCGTAGCTATGTGTACAAAAATTAGCATGAAAATACTGTAAGAAATTTAGCTTTTTGAGCTTATCGTGATCAATAGTGAAATTGGATCATGAAATGCATACTAATTATAATAATAAGGCAGCTTTGCATAGCCCCCCGAGCCTTTCATAGTTCATTTGTTTACTTGTGCTTTTCTTTCTTCTCATCCAAAGACAGGTCAGAACTTCTGTGGTCTCACCTGACCCCAATCATTTCACTGTCGTCAGTTCTTGCTCTCAATACTATCTGATGTATATTTTTATTCTTTTTTTTCACACAATCATAAGTTTTTTGATAGCAGATTGATGACATCTATTTTATGCTCAATTCTGGAGTCATGCTTAGATATTTCCAGCCGCCTCACTGGCTGATCCCACTGAGTTTGGCTGGTATTAGTTATGTGATCCATAAAATGCAATACTCTCAGCTGTCTTCTCCTTCAGGAAGCCTTCATAAATCTCTCTGGTTGGATTTAGTCCCATTTCTGTGCTCTCCTAACACCCTGGGTGTGCATCCATGACGCTGGATCTCGCAGACTCACTGTTTTGTAATGTCCAGTTTAAAATCTGTCTCCCACATGGTGATGTGGGCCTGGCTCCTTACATCGCCAGCCCGTAGCGCAGTGCTGAGCATTTGATCAAGATTCAGTCTTCACTGGCCTTTCACCCAGTAAAGGTCTTTCTCTGAGAGCAGGGAGATACTTTTGAAGGTAATCTTCCATGGTTAGCGCTTCTGGCTGCATTCCTATGTAACAACTTAGAACTCAAGTTTTTAAATCCTTCCCTGGTATTTTCAGCGACAGGCAGCTCCCACCCCCATGTGCAGTGATGGTAGGTTAGAGGGAGATTTGGTACTTGCTGCGCCTTCTGTTCACATCCTTAGAGGCTTGCTCTGTAGAGCCCACATTCCCCTGCAGCCTCTTTGTGTGGATTCTGTCCTGTGAGGCCATCATCGGGCCCCAGTGGGAGGGTGCCAAAGGGCTTTGTTTACTTATGACAGTTACTGAAATGTCTTCTTGCCTGTGGTGGGCCCAGGAGGCATGAGCATGTTCACGCTGGCACAGAGTGCTGAACGGAAGTCAGTAGCCAGCTCAGAGCTCATCTCACGAGGCCTCCTTGCATTATTTGGGTAACAAGGAATGTGGTTTAGCCACCTTTTATTTGTTGCTGGATTTCTGGGGTGGAGCCTGGACACTCAGAGTTCACTGGGTAAAGTGCTGAGCACAGTAACTGGCACAGGGGTGCTCGTAAGGATGACTCCTCCTCCTCCTCCTCGTCCTCCTCTTTCTTCTTCATCATTATCGTCATCATCAACTTCTGAGCTGCACATGTCTTATTTTGGGGGTCTTATTTACAATGTGAACAGTGAGGTTGCTGTAGTGGGCCGTAACTTTTCCATGTGGTTGAATGTGTCCATCTGAAAACCACCTGATTACAAGTGTCTAATCGTACATACCTCAGTTCTCTTCCGTGTCAGGCTCCAGCCAGATGCTAGGAAAATACTCCCTTGGCAGGACTTTGCAGTTCCATGGTATTTATCACTGGAGCTCTTCAAGACTTTCCTTTCGCCCTGGCTGGTCTGGCTCAGTGGGTGGGGCATCATCCTATAAACTGCAAGGTCGCCGGTTAGATTCCCAGTTGGGCCACGTGCCTGGGTTGCAGGCAGGGTCACTGGTTGGGGGTGTGTGGGAGGCAACTGACCTGTGTTTCTCTCCCTGGCTTTCTCCCTCCTCTCCCCTCTCTCTAAAAATAAGGAAATCAAATCTTTTTTTAAAAAAAGATTTTCCTTTCTTGTTCAGCTCATGTCAGATAGCTGTAAATATGTTAGTTTGGTTGCTAATGTTAAATCCCAGTAGCCCAGAACAAAATAAATAAAATGTAGCCTAACTCTGCTACTTGTCAGCCAAAAAAATGCAAGGACGTCTTGAGGGATGCGCTCTGGGCGGGCTACCGACTTCTGTTCGGTGTTTGGTACCAGCAAGCCCCTGAATTGCCAAGCTTGCTGTGATAATGGTGGTTATTCATTTTTAGACAATAGAGCCAGTGATAGAATGCTTAAGTGTCAAACAGAGGGAATAGTAAACACTTGTTCCAGACAATGCCTAGAAATCGATCTAATAGGCAAGGCTTAATAACAGCTAACATTTGTGGGGAGAGTGGAAAAAGTTTACATTTTTGGAGTCAGATAGACTTGGCTTTGTAAATAAGTAACATGATATGAACAAATAATTTAACTTCTGTGGGCTGTCATTTGCTCACTGATGAAATGCACAGAATAATACTAAGCTTTCTGGGTGTTATAAGGTTTAAATATGGTCATTTTCCAATATTATGTCTATCATATTACATGCCACCAGCAAACAGTATTTTTAGAGACTATTATTTCTTCATTTTCTAAAATTCAGGACAACACTGATTGTTAATGTCCCATTTATTTGGTAAAAGCTCTTTGCAGGAAAAAAAATAAAAATAAAAACCCAGGAAAACCTCACTTAACAAACCCATCCAAGGCAAGAATGAAAGAAAAATTACATTTAGAGTTGAGAAATATGACATTATCCATGACTAGCCCATACTGTAATTGTAAACTAAACTTCGGGGATATTGCTCCACTATCCAACAATGATAGCTTATTCTCTGCATCATCATTATGGCCTATTTACAGCACTTTAACTTTGTTGTAACCATTAGGCTCATTTCCTAAGTCTCTACTCTTCCAGTTGGTTTGTGAAACAACTCTGACAGTGATGACGATGAGAGTGTGACAGAGTATGCCGAGAAAGGTAACTAAAAGGAAGTCAAGCAGAGAGAGCAATCCGAAGTCCTGAGAGGTGACCTTGAAAGAAATGAGAAGGGAAATTAAAATGGAAATAAGACCAAGGCAGAAACAATGTAAAAATACCAAATGTGGAGAATGGACTGAGGAAAAAAACCCATAATGTACCTTGTGATCGATGACCTTTTTCAAGACCACAGGAGAGGCTGAGTGGTGGGGCAGAGTTATGTAAGACCTGTCTGGGGAGGTGGAGAGCAGGGGACGGTGGCTGAGGTTGTAGTTGCCAGCATGCAATATCCTGGGTCACATCAAAGCGTGGGAGGCACATGACTTCTTCATTTTTTCACTTGTAGTCGTGTCTGTCTTCCTTTCCACCGCTTCAGACAAAACTGCGTGAGGGAGGAGCAGGGAGCCAGGCCCTTCTGGGGAAACAGCCTAGCAGACGTGAGCCATGCTTTAGCCCTGGACTTCATCCTTATGGAAACCAAGTGTCCGTTCTTATGGGAACTAGAACAAAAGAGCAGAAACTCAGGATTGCCTGCTCAATAGAGAAGAAACTTGCCCAATAAGTTATTTCAGAAAAGTTTCCTTAAATAATTTCAGAAACTTGACACACGGGAGTAATGTCACCCAAGGAACAAGGAACTCCTTGAAGCAAACTCCAGAAAAGAGAAACATTAGCCTTCTACTCTGGATGAGAATAATCCCAATACTTCTGGTTTCCGTTTTTTCCCTTACAACTTCTTTTGCATATTTTCTCCTCTCGATAAACCTCATACCTGTCCCCATCCAACCTCCCAGCGAGGACCTCGTCTCCTTCTTCACAGAGTAAATACAAGTCACTCAGACAGGAACTTCCTTGGCCTCCTGCTATCCAAAGGACAAATGGAATATCCATACCCATTTTTTCTCTTTCCTGTAGTTACATCGAAGGGGGTGACCCTCTACTCCATGGGAAGTAATTCCCATCACCTGTGCACAGGTCCGTTACTCCCGTCTGTCTGCCCAGGGGCCTTGTTACAAGATTAAATTCTCTTTCTCCTGTCCTTTAAATGCCCCTTTCCAACTGGTTCTTAGCACTTACACACTCAGATGTCAACTCAGAAGTCTGTAACAGGTATCCAGCAGCACACCCAACATTTCCCCTGGCATGTCTCAGACAGCTCTAATTCAGCACGTCTAGGAGTAAACTCATCCCTTGCCTCCCATGAACTTCCTACTCCTTCCCCTTCCCCTCAATCTTGCACTCCGGGAGGAATGGCTCTGTAACACAACCAGGTGTCTAGTTAGGAATATGCAAGTTATCCTTGATTCCTCCTTTCTGATCAACCTCCATAGCCAACAAATCGGAAAACCTTGTTGGCTCTAACTTCAAAATATGTTCAATAACCAAGAATTCTTCCCCATCTCCATTCCAACACACTGGCTTAGATAACCATCCCCTCTCGCCTGAATGTCTATAATTGACTACTAACTGGTTTCCCCATCAATAGTATAGGTTTTTACTAATCTCTTTTCCGTACTGCAGCTAGAGGAATCTCAAAAAAAAAAATCCGAATATGGTCATGCCACTCTCTTCACCTTTAAAATAATAGTTTCCCATTGCACTTCAGATAAAGTCCAGGCTCCTTAACGTAGGTTACAATACTGTTCCTGAGCTACTGTACTGACCTTTTAGTCTCATCTCTTGCCACATTCAATACTTTGGTCATTCTAAATGTCTTTCAACTTCTCTTAATTGTCATCTACCCACCTACTGTTTTGCCTAGCTTAAACTTCTGTGACTTCTAGACTAAATTAGTGCTCTTCCTCTTCATAGGACATGCTACTGTAATTACTTGTTTAATTCTTTGCTAAAGTATAAGGGCAAGAATCCTGTGTGTCTCGCTCACCAATTTAGCCTTCCCGCTGTTTACCCCCAACCTCCTCTGCCAGCCATTCTAATGCCTTGCTTAGTAACCAGCGCCTAATGGATTCACAGTAACTTGTCAAATTAATTACCTTTCAGAGCTTTGTTATTATTTCTCTTGCTAAACTCAATAATCTTGATTTCTCCTCTGGAGTCTCAGAGAATATAATTTCAAAACTTTTAAAGTCTCATGTCTGTGATTAGAAAGAGAGATTAAGTTTGGATGTTGTCAGAAAAACAAATGCTATGACGCCTTAGTTATTATTCCTTAAGGATATAGACATTTAGAGAAATCCCCTTGTCTCTAAATGAAGGTCATATGAATGTCAAGACACATATATGGTAATTTATGTATAAAGGCAATATCTGCCATTAGGGGGAAAGAGTTTCCAAGAGTTCTTGCTTGTTTGTTTGTTTGTTTTCTCAGAACAGATATAATGCTATAAGCAAGACAATCTTGGGAAGTTCTAATGTGGCCAACATCGTTTCAGAACCATTTGTTGAGTGCTTCTTAGAGAAAACATTCCACCTTATAAATTCTGCAGTCCCAGAGCCAGGAGGAACCTTTGCTGTCATTTTGGCATGCTTCCTAGACACTGTCTGGGAATTTAGTCTATAGCATCTCTGACAGTCATTACTTACTTTGGCTGGAGGACTTTCAGGAACGGCATTCCATCGCTGATGAGGCCACCTGCCCCACTATTGGATGCTCTAGTGTCACAATATTTTTTCTTCTATTTCCTTTTCCCTTCTCTAAACTAACATCTTTCTTCCTGCCACTTCGACACATTAATCCTCCACTGCAATGTAAGTCCTCGACCTAAAAGCTTTAAATATTGGAAAGGAAGAGGTGGTGCAGGCAAAGGGAGACGCCTTCCCTGAGCACAGCATAGTGGGTACACTTTACATGCTAACCCCTTAAACAACCTAGTACAGTAAGCAGCATTAATAACATTTTACTCAGAGGTAAGTAAGTATCCCCCCATTTGGCCATCTTAAGATTGAAATGCAATTTTTTAGAGCCCTAAACATTCTGAATCAAGAGCCTGGGGTGCTAATTTGTACCTTTTAATAGATAGTTGCATGGAACTGGCACCTTTTCACTATTTCTGAAATTGGGAGCACAGTCCTTATTGTCCTAGGTAACCTTAAAGAATTTTTTTTGAAGATAGAGTCTTCACCAGTCATGTTAATGAAAGTCTTTTTGCTGCATGAACACATCATGGCCTTTGGAAATCACACCCAACAGAACTCTTTTGCCCTCTTGAAGTGGGAACATCTTTATTATTCAAGCCCCGGGGAAATTTTGGCTTATTGTGTCCTTTCCAGACTTGTGAGAAAAAGTCTATGCTGAGAAGGAGCAATAATTTTCATTGTAGCCAGAGAGTACCTATGAACACTAAAGTCAGTCCTAAACTATTGGGAGACTAAACAACTTGGACTAAAATAACATTGACATTCACGTTGAGACAGTCAGGAGTGATTTAGGGTCAGAGGTTGGAGGGTCACCACGAGAAACTGTCTGAGATTTACTAACATCCCGAAGTCAGTGTGCGGAAACTCTTAATCAGCAGTCCACTGATATAAGTCTATTTGGACTAAAATAATATTTTATACTGTGCATATAAATTTTGGGTTTGCAACATGTGTAGGCTTTTAATAGACTGAATTTAAAAAAAATTTCTTGACTTTCTAAATAATCAAGTCACCAAATAACTATTTTGACTGTTTCCTTATTTAATTAATTTTATGGGTAAAGTTCAGACAAAAACCTCAAAAACCACCTATAATTCATGTTTTTTGGAAATGTTTTAACACAAGGTGGATTCTATTATTTAACTTTGGGGATTTTTTTTCTGTTCTTTTATCAGGTTCCCCAAAGTACTTACTATTTAAGTTGGATAAGCCAGTACCACAGACTGTGTTCCCAATGCAATTTCCACTGATGACAAATGCCCTTAACATTTTTACTGACCTGGAAGTCTGTGTGAAACCAATAGGTAGGTGTTTCTTTAAACTATAATAGATTATGTAAGAAACTCCACAACACAAAGATGCCTAGAAAAACTAACAGAAACATGTCATGGTGTAAGCAAGGTTATCTTTTGGCGGTGAGAGAATGGATGACTTATTTTCCTTTTGCTTCTTACTGTCTGCTTTAAATGATGAGTGTACATTGCTTTTACAATAAAGAAGCTTTACTTTCGAAAAAGCAGTTGCAGAGAATAGTATCCACGTATGTGAAATAGGATCTCAGTTAAATGTGCTGGCGAGAGGATGCTAAGCAGGACACAAACGCAGCTACTGACTACAGAAACAGACGGTAATGGGATAGCCCCGCCCACCTGGCTCCCCTGTGCTGGCTTCTTTGCAGACCACGAATATAACTCCAGACGCCGTGACGGGGTTTTGGTGCCAGGCTATTTCTAATCCCTCGTGGAAGGTCAACACCTTCTCCTTACACAGTTTGGCTGAATAATTTTGGATTTGACCTGAGAAACTAGTTTAGTTCATCTAGGCTACCTGTACTACGCCACAACGAGAGTTAACGAGATAAAAAGTGTGTGTATGTGCCCAAAGGTAATCCAACCCATCAATTGTCCTGTCTTGACTTTTCGTGGGATTGACAGGATTCGCACTAGAGAAATCAGAGAAGCGCTGCCCCAGAATGCCCTGGGAGAGGCACCGAGCTCTCGTTGTAAATACAGGCAGATCCTAACAAGTCCACCAAGCTGGAAGGGACTTCCATCCTAGTGATGTTTACTGAAAACTGACTTAAGTTAATAAACAAACTAAAAAATAATCTCTTAAAATTTATAGTCCACATTCAAACAAACATACACATATTCAAAAACAACCTTTTTACAATTTTTAAATGAATTTCTTTATCTATTCATCTACTCATTCACAGTTTTAGCGAATGCCCTTTTGAGTATGTTCCATGTCAGAGGCAAAATCTTAAAGAGTCGGGGAATATACCAGAGAAACAACATGAAAATCCCGGAGTTCATGGAGCTCTTGTTTATAGTGCTACAGAAATTTTAAAACAAACAAGTAAAATATATAATATTTCGAATGCAGATGTGTGTGAAGAGGGAAAATAAACCCGGGAAGTGAGGTAGGGCATGCCACGCTGGAGGTGGCAGTGGAGAAAGAGGTGCTGTTTCAAATAGGGTGGTCGGGAAAGGCCTTACCGGTAAGGTCACGTGGTTAAGAAGTACAAGAGCCGGTTCCACACAACTTTAATATTCCGCTTTCGCAAACCCTTGGAGCAGCAGAAGTGGGAGCATATTGACCCAGTGTTTTTGTTATTTTCATTGCACTTGTGAAATAGCCCAGCTTTCTATGCTCTGAGTGGGACCTTCAGCTCTAGAATGTGGTTCTCACACAGAAATGACACACGGCAAACAAGTTTCCTCTGGGGTTATATGCCTGGTGAGCAGACCCACTTAAATGCCCGCTCCAGTGGTGCCATTTAATACAACCGTACACATGGACATTAGTTTCTTTTTTATTCACGCACGTGCTCGCTTACTGAGGTTGGCCCTGAGCCCCCTGAGGACAAGAATGAGAGAATGATTTGTTCATCTTATGAGCCCCAGTGCCCAGCCCAGGGCCCTGTACACATCAAGTACTCCATGATTACCGACTGAATAAATGAATTTTGAGAGTAAAGTAGGCATTAACTTCAAAAAGTTCATGAGGTTGACTCCCAAATGGCCACACTTACCTACTAAACTGTCCAAAGTGGGTAACTACCTTGCATCATGATGGGCCTCTGGACTTTTCCAAGCCCTACATGGACCTGGCATCAAGAACTCACTCTGTAAAATACAGTGAGGGTATGTCACCAACAGAGATATTTTCAGGATAAGCAACTCCGAGAGGCTGTTTCTGATCCCGTTTCCCCCATGACAGTGCTGTACAATGAGACAGCTGCCATTGCCAGTTTTCTTCTATCTCTGTGACAGTAATCTGACTTATATCCTCTGTCTGAGATGGTGTGGAAGAGTGATATTTTCACATCAGATTAAGGGGGGAAATTATGAGATCTTATGGTAACTATACTGGGGCAAATAATAAAAGGGAAAAAGCTTGATTTTATAATAGAGTCCTGATTCTAGGCCCTAATGATAATTGTATGATTTTGGACAAGTTGCTGAATCTCTGTGAATCCCATGACCCCATTTGTAAACTGGAATAATAATTACTACCTCACAGTAATATCATGACGTTCAAGTTGGATAATATATGTAAAGTATTTGGTATGATGCCTAGTATGTAATGTGGATGTTTAGTAGATTGTTAATATTTTCCTACTAATAATAACAGTGTTGATGGAATATTACTCAGCCATAAAAAAGAATGAAATGTTGCCATTTGTGACAACATGGATAGACTTAGAGGGTATTGTGCAAAGTGAAATAAATCAAAAAGAGAAAGACAAATACCATATGATTTCACTTATATGTACGATCTAAAAAACAAAATAAATGAATCAACAAAACAGAACCAAACTTACAGATACAGAGAACATTTGTGTTGGTTGCCAGATGGGAGGCAGTTTGGGTGAGTGGATGAAAAAGGGAAAGGGATTAAGATGTAAAAATTGCCAGTTATAAAAACAATCATGGGGATGTAAAGTACAGCAAAAAGAATATAGTCAGTGCAATTAAAATAACTATGTGTGGTTCTAGATGGGCACTAGACTTACCAGGGTGATCACTTTCTAAGGTATATAAATGTCTAATCACTATGTTATACACCTGAAACCAATGAGATATTATATGTCAACTGTAATAGAAATTTTTAATTTAAATGAAGAAAAATATAGCCCTGGCTAGTGTGGCTCAGTGGATTGAGTTCCGGCCTTCAAACCAAAGGGTCACCTGTTCCATTCCCAGTCAGGGCACAGGCCTGAGTTGCAGGCCAGGTCCCCAGTGGGCAACCACCCATTGATGTTTCTCTCCCTCTCTTTCTCCCTCCCTTTCCCTCTCCCTAAAATATATATAAATAAAATCTTTTAAGAAATTATTTTAAAAAGAGAAATATAATAGCATCCCTATTGGAGAACTTAGGCAAATAAGATTTTTTAATGATATTTTGAACATTTATATGATCACAGAAGAAAATGGTCATAAATATATTAGCCTTTAAAATTTATCTTCCTCTATATGCCCATAATAATATTAATCCAAATATTGTTTGTGATATCCTTTGATGTTTTATCACTTAAAAACATGAAGAAAATATTTCCAGAAATTTTCGGGCACAAAATGGGATGGTGTGTAACAGAGAACATCCCTGTGGGCTCAGAGCCCCTTACATGACAAGGGACAGCTCCACAAGCCATCACAGGGGTTGATGTAGTCTCTGTCACCTTGATACTTTTCTTGTAGGATGATGTAGTCAATGAAAGCCATTATCTTTCTTGGACAGGAATGTGATGCTTTAATGGGGTCTGTACTCTAGTCTGATAACTTTCTCTTCTTGGTTTTTTTTTAGAGTCTTGAAATATAACTGAGGACAGAGACCACCACTGGCACAAACATCAGCAACTTGCATGGTTATGGGGATGGTCTGTCTGATGCTGACAATGTTCCTAGTTCTTTGACAACGGCTGAGCAACCATGGGGTCCAGTGGACTCGGGAAAGCAGCAACCTTAGACGAACTGCTGAGCACTTGCATTGAGATGTTCGGTATGATCCTTTTTTCCTCTCCATATACCTTGTTACTATCACTCCCTTTTATTCAAAGGCAAGTGTTGCTGTAGAACAGAATTCAGTCTTCATATCTTGGTGTTATTTAAGACCTTTTTGATTGACCCCAATCTGTCTCCCCAGTACCAGTGCTCTCTGCATTTCCTTCCCTTTACTGCCCACAACTAATAGACTAGCCAGACTGTCCACTTAATGTTTCTGGAACATTCCCTGCATCTTTCTACCTGCATGCCTTTATCATACCCATTCACTGAACTTCTGCTTCAGGGTTCATCTCAGATGTCATCTCCAATGTTCATAATGCCTTTCCTAATCTCCCCCGCCATGACTGTTCCCTCCACCCTTCCACCGTCCTTTGTAGCTTTCTTATGGCACATGGTATATGCTGCTGTGATCATTTCTTGGCCTTTGGCTTAGACGAGTGTGGGTTGCACAATCTGCTGCATTCTATATTTGCATGTATGTCTTATATCTCCTACTAGGGTATAGACTTTACAGCTATCTGCTTCTGTTATGTATGTTTGCACCTCAGCATTTTGGATTATTTCTTGCACACACAGAGTTACACAGGAGTTGTGTGTTGAACTGGTTTTACAGGAAGGGTTAAACCAGAATAGGGTTGCCAGGTAGAATACAGGATGATCAGTCAAATTTGAGTTTCAGACAAACCATATTTTCAGTATCAGTGTGTCCTAAAGAATGCATGGAATATACTTACACTAGAAAATTATTTGTTGTCTACCTTAATTCAAATTGAACTAAGGGTCCTGGATTTTTATTTGCTAAATTCTGGCAGCCTTAATCCAGAGGAAGGGTGAAACCTACCCACTTAACTTGCAAGAAAATACCAGCAGAAACAGGAGGAGAATGATAATCGAGTCTATGAGAAATTTTTTATACTAATGTCTCTCTACTGATATTAGAAAAAGAGAAAAGTACTGTTCTTCCTCACCCCTCATTTTATTTTGTATTTTAACAGATGACAATGGAGAGCTGAATAACAGCTGTTTGCCAAGAATAGTTCTACTGATGCACCGATGGTATTTATCTTCCACTGAACTGGCAGGAAAACTTCTCTGCATATATCTTTTCAACTACTGTGTGATTTTTACAGTCATAAATCAAGTCCTATGTTTATGCAGATAGAGTATCTAACCAAAGCCAGTAAATTGAGATGAATAAATAATCTTCCTTCAGTTATCCAACTGTTGTATAAATATATTTAGATATCTAGACAAACCATCTGGGTGATGGGCCAAATAGCTGACTATCCATCTGGATGTTTTCACTCTACTTAAAAGTAATCACTACATTAAAATGAATCAGGAGCCGCAGGCTGAGTGTCTCTAACCTGTCCTAAACATTTCTGCTGTTGGTACAATAAAAGAAGATTTAGCACCAATTCAGGGCCTAATTCATTCCTTTGAGAATGGCAAAATGGTGGGCCTGGAGGATGTGATTTAGACATTTAGAAATGCCAGCCAAAATAATATGATCTGGCTCAGGTACAAACACCACCTACGTTTTTATATCTTCCCTTAACTGGCAAGACACAGAGAACATTCCAGCAGATTTATTATAATTTGTGGATTGATGTTAATTTTAGATTTCCTTCTGACATAAGAGAGAAAAGTTAAAAACCCCATTCTATATGGGCTCTTAGCAGTTCATCAACGTTGTACATAATGCGGTCCTAAATGGTGGTTGAAGGCCAAATGACTGAAAATGGAAAATAGTATCACATTTGTTATGAGGTTTCATTGCCCAGCATCTAATGTTTACTATATAGTCACTAACGCTGGCTCCTGCAGGCTCTGCCTGCTTCAAGCCCGGGGACCCCGCAGATGAGTAAGAAGCTGTACAGGGTAGGAGAGCTGGAGAGGGGCTGGGTCCGTGGAGTGTCGTTGGGGCCAAGTGGGGCTTCCCCCTGCTCACTTCAAGCTTCCTCCGCTTTCTACTGCTTCCCTCCACCCTCCCACAACCTCCAGGCAGAAGGGGATGACAGAGAGGGCAAGGGGACAATCACCCTGAACACAGGTCCCTGGAAGGGAGCCAGATCCTGTTTCCCAGTGGGCCCAGGGTCCCACGGGTCCCACTATTGAGGGTAGTGCACAGGGCAGGATGGGTGGAATTGGCTCAGTCTGGTCCCTCCTCAGGGTCCAAACACTGTCCAAAGAATGTGCCCCAAACTGCATTCTCATCATTAGTATGTCCGCTGACAATATGAAACACAAATTAAAGTGGATATTTAGACAGGTAAGCTCTAATATCTGAAAGTACAGATTGTATAATATTAAATTGCCTGTGAATTGAGGTTTCTTTAGATTCTCCTCTCTTTAGATCATTTGCTACTGCAGACCCAGGGTGCCTGGCCTATAGCAGGAGCTCAGTACCTATTTGTTGAAAAGAGTAAAATAGATGAGAATAAATTGCAACACACCCTTTGTATTAATATACCAGCAAATGACTTTTTCAAATACTAAAGGAATTAGAGCACATATATAAGGCATTCATTCCAAATACAAAAAAATGTTTGGCTAAAATGGTGCTTCTATGCATTACCAATTTTAAATTCTCTCTAGCTGGTAGTGTATTTGTAATTACAGCTGACAGTCAACACTTGGTAAGTGCTCAGGAAGGTCCAAAATTTTATAAGCGGCTTCTCTTCCCGACCAAAACAGGACAGCCCAGAGCAGTCAATTATTCAGTGTGGACGTCATGAGAACCCACTCCTCTCCCCGTTCACACGCCCACACAACCCAGTGTCCCCGCTGTGGTCCTCTTATCGGAAATTCTCCCACACTGATCAAACAGCCTCAGGGAAAGGCGGAGGAAACCAAGGGCAAGGATTTTTCCTTTAACTAGTGTACGTATCGAAATGCCAGTGGAGAAAGCAGTGATGAATTTCGATTAAAGATCTGCTACTTCATGAGGTAAGTATACTTACAAATTTAATTTTCTGTACTTTCTGTTTCTGGAATGGTTGCCACTTTCCTTTTCCCCAAGCAGGAGACCCGGTTTGACAGTAGAACCAGTTCAGATTCCCTTTCATCGGTTTTGCTAACATGGGCCCTCCTCTGTTCCTGGGAGTAGCATTTCTCTTTCCTTGGGACTAGAGCTCAAGCAGTGGCCAACGTGATTAGGGAATGAAACCAGCTGTTAGAGCAAATTCTTCTGTTCCATCTTCTCACCATACACATTCCCAGCTACATGCCATGAGTTGAAAGGAGGGTTTCCTTCTGGAGAGAGTGGGAAAGGGGCTCAGTGTGGGAGTGGACGCAGGTCCTTGACTGAAGGGAAAGAGTGAGACTCAGTGTGATGGGTGGGGGATGGGAGATTGCTAACTGGGGGCAGGGTCCTGGCTTGTTTGTTAAATTTAATCTGTGAAGCGATACTATAGTTTACAGAGAGGTTCATCTTAAAATCAGGTTGTCAACAATATTTGATGCCTTTCAGGTACTGGATTCTGAAATTTCCTGCGGAGTTCAATTTGGACCTTGGGTTGATCCGAATGACTGAAGAATTCCAAGAAGTAGCTAGCCAACTAGGATACGAGAAACACGTCAGCCTCATTGACATTTCCAGCATGTAAGAGTGGCTCCAGCTTCAAACACGACGAGTCTGCTGTTTGGGGGAGGGAGTAGTGACGACCTTGCTAGACCTCCATCCATACCATGTCAGAATCGAGCGGTGCTTCTTGGAGAGAGTCTTGCTGCAGTGAGCACCATCGCACAAAAGTCCATCTCACCAGGCTTCAGTTTATTTGTAAAGTGGGGATGGTAGCTTTCTCACAGGGTTATCAGAGCATCCAGTAAGCACATAAGATAGCATGTGAAAGCCTTCGGCACATAACAGATGCTCGGGATGCTCAGTATTTACTAAAATCTAGTTCATGTTTCCTATGCCCTTGTCACTCACTGTGGGCTGTGGATCGGCAGCACTGCATCACCTGGGAGCTCAGCAGAAATTCGGACTCTCAGGCCCCGCCCTATGCCCGCTGAATTGGAAACTGCATTTTAATAAGATCTCCAGATGATTCATAAGCGCATTCAAGTTTGAGAAGCCCTGTCCCATGGGCATCTGAGGCCATCCTGAGGATGTATAAATGTTGACCATGGCACTAGTTGTGCCATGAACTAGTTAGCTCAGTTAGTAGGAACATGGTGCTAATTAGGCTAGCATTTTATATCATCCAGTTAACTTTCGCAGAGAAAAGTATTTAATGACCCCAAGTATAGGTTTCCATCATGCAAATACATGCTCTTGTGTCCTAGGCATTCTTCTTACTCTAGCCACTTTTTCTAGAATAGTTCTTCAGGAGTGATTAACAGTGAGTGATCCAGGAATCACTAGTGATGTAGCTAAAAGTACAGATTATTCAGGTTCATTCCCAGTAAATCAGAATCACTAGAAGCTAGGTCCAGGCCTCTGTATTTATAACAGAATTTTCAGATTATCCATTTCTTGCTGAAGTAGGAGAACCACCAGTTTCTAGTGGTTCCCATGTGCCTTAAATCACTATCTATACCTTGATAAACTCTCAAGTGTATACACCTATCCCTGACCTCTTCCTTATGACCCAAATCTTACTGGCCACAAGAATGACCAAGTAAGGGATTCTAAATGGACCAGTACAAACCCACCCTGTCTGGAAAAACAACTCGAAGTTTATATTCTGTTGGCGATGGGTCAGTGGTTTTCTCTTCAAATATGTAGGACAGGGCGTATATTTAGCGCAAGCCCCTGGAGGCAGGCCAAGAGTTACAAAGTCAGTAGGTTAATAACTTCCATTGAGTGAAACGGGCTTTCGGCAAACTGACCAGACTCCCTGTTCGTTTACAGACCTTCCTATGATTGGATGAGAAGAGTCACACAGAGGAAAAAAGTATCCAAGAAGGGAAAAGCCTGTCTGCTGTTTGACCATCTGGAGCCCATTGAATTGGCTGAGCACCTCACTTTTCTGGAGCATAAATCTTTCAGAAGGATCTCAGTAAGAAATTTGACATTTATTCTTCCAAGGATAACAACCACCACGCCAGCTTTCCCAAGAGCCGTGTTTTCATGCTCTGAAGTGTTGGCAGCCTCTGTCACTGTGCTCCATTGGAAAAGTGCCCTTAATTCACGGGACAATCCCTTTCAACCAAAAATAAATATTATCCTGTCTTTATAGTATGGCTCAGGAGCTACATTTCTGTTGCTATATTTTCAATGGCCCCTTTCATAGGATTAAAGCATGATTTTCTGAATACGCAGTGGAGATTTAACCGTGCGAGGTTTATTTAGCTCTGTTGACCTCTCCCAAGTGCACATGTTTTGCTAGGTGCTTTGTTTGGGGGAAGAAACATTTATTTAGGCTGGGATTTGTATAAATGCCTACTTATGGGTGGAGGTTGAAAATAGGAATTGTAGACTTTCAGGAGAATCTCAACATTAGGATGTTTGTTCCCAGGGATGGAGAATCTGAGTTAAATTTTCTTTCCTATTGTGTCTTGATAGCTTTCCTTCTCCAATCCCTTTTCATCCTTCTGACTGTGGTCCCTTACTAGCTACCTACTCACCACCCACTTGTGATGCCCATCTTTCCACAGTGGGCCACAAGCAGCCTTTGCCTTTCTCTCTCCAAGATCTGGGGCTGTCACTGCTCCTTCTTTTCCAAGATGCCAGGGAATGGATTACATTATTCCTTGAAAAGAAGAACCTGAGGTTCTCAAAGATGGATTCTTTTCACTAAGTAATCCTACCTGGGGGGCTCTTACTGACTCCCCACAGCAGGCGATAAGATAGAAGCTCATTAAGTATTTGATGACATCTGTGCTGACTTCCTGAAGGTGTATCTGCTTACTAACGAGCTGTCTCACTTCAATTACTATTTTTTAAAACAACTTGATAAATGTGGAATCATCATTATATTTATATTCATTTCCTTTTTAATGTACGCCATTGTATCTGAAACTTGCCTCACCGTTGGAATCACCAGTTGTGGTTCTTCCTCTGGAGATACTGACTGACCCTTTAGGTCTGGGGTCTTCCCAGAAACCACCATTTTCACCACTGCCCTAGGTGGATATTGTCATCCAGCCACTTAGGGTTCGGTGGAATGTGTCTTGGAGTCTTACCCCTTCCTCGCCCCACCAACACTGTCTTGTGTAATAAGTGTGTCTGTGTTGAGGAGTAAAATGCAGCAAAAGAACGTGCTAGAGGTACATTTAAACTTATAAGACGCCATTAAATTATGAAATGAAGAAATTGTTATGCTGTGATGAAACAGTATCTCACCTCTTTCATGCAACATTCCGATTTCTGATTTTGCAATTGCTTCATTATAATTCAGACTCTCTGAACCTTCTTTCACTAGTTCACCGATTACCAAAGCTATGTCATCCATGGCTGCCTGGAGAATAACCCAACCTTGGAGAGATCTATTGCTTTATTCAATGGAATCTCTAAGTGGGTCCAGTTGATGGTTCTTAGCAAACCAACCCCCCAGCAAAGGGCGGAAGTCATCACAAAGTTTATCAATGTTGCCAAGGTATGTGTTAGACTGGAGTTCTTAAACTTTTTTTTAGATATTCACTCCCTCCACTAAGAAAGGTCACTGAGGAAATTTGTGGTTCATAATACAAAGGACAATTAAACTACTCATGAATGTCTAATGCACAAATACTTCTCTCATGCAAGAAGACTACTTTTAGTTGCCATACCTAAAAGCACTTAATGTAGCTGTTTTTCTGTGAAATGACTGATATGTTTTTCTAGTTGATTTTATTTGCATTTCACTTAAACTGATATTATTTTTCCTAGGTCCTCCATGTTATTAAATTGCACATACATTTAGTACTTTCAGAAAACTCAGAATAATTCAAAAATTGTTACAAAGTATTGATGTTAACATTTTTTTTTATTGTAGAAGCTCCTTCAGCTCAAAAATTTTAACACCCTGATGGCAGTGGTGGGGGGCCTCAGTCACAGTTCCATTTCGCGCCTCAAAGAGACCCATTCTCACCTTTCTTCAGAAGTTACGAAGGTACAGTGGATCTAATCCCAAGTAAAAAGTTCCCTTATAAACTGTTTCAGGGTAAGATGCGCTTCACAACTGTCACTCAGAGGGGAAGCTGTCTTCTGAGACGATGGGAGCTTACACATGGCGGGCAGAGTAGGAAGGGAGTAGACACGCCCACAGAAAACGGGTTGGAGGTGGTAGCAAGGGTCCTAGTAGGAACCCCTCCATCACCAATGCATAGTGTAGTTGTAAATGCTCAACAAGGGTGTCTTTGGTGCTTCCTGTGTGATAGGCACTGTGATATGCACGGGGTATAAGGCAAATGAGACAGAAGTCTTTCCTATCGTTCCTCCCTCCGATGGAGTCATAGAACACCTGCTCAATTCACGGTGCTGTGGTCAACTCTGCAAGAGATGCAAGGGAAGGGGCCTCGTATAGATCTTCTGTAGATTTATCGCTGATTGGTCAAGAATAAAAGTATTCATTTAAATATTTAAATGATCATTTCCCAAATCAAGCTTTCTGTCATGTTTATTTCCAGACCATTATAATAATATTTTTCCATACTGAACAAAAAGCAGCATTTCATCTTATGAAAAGATTTTCTAGTAAGGGTATACTCTGCTGTATCAGTAAGGACAATTTCAGCTGTTTTTTAAGACTCTTGAAATTGCTTAAACAATAAGGAAACGGATCATCTTCCCACGTACCTGGAGGTCCAGAGGCAGGGCTGCTTCAGGCATGGTCTGATCAGAGCTCTGCCTCAGTTGCTCTGCCTTCCTCTGGGTATCAGTTTTTGTTTTGTTTCATCAGACTGGTTTTTCTCTTGATTGGGCTATCTGCAGAAAATTATGGTTTCTTTTTCATGAAAGATAGGGACAGAGAAAATTCTCTTCAACCCTCTCCCTATAGAATTAAGGACCTTTTTTTTTTTAAAGACAGACTGGACCATCTCAAGTAACATGCCCACTCCTGGATCAGTTAACAGTTTCCAGAGGAATACAATGTACTGATTGGCTTAACTCTGTGTTTCTGAACCAATCACACACCAGAGGGCTGGAATTATGATGATGGGAAATCAGAACTCACTCTTGGACCTAGAGATGGAAACAGCTCCATCTGAGTTATATGGGCTGCTTCGGGAAAGAGTAGACTGATCAAAATTAGGGTCTATTTGGAAAGTCTGGTTGCTGTTAGGCAACCAACAATAACTTGTCCATATAAACAGGAGGATGTAAACCACAGAAGCATTGCTGTTTGACCTCAAACACTGCACTCATTCCAAGTATGATGGGGCTCAGTATGGGTCTCATTTTCCTTTAGCTTTGTACTGAATTTCAAGTAAAGAGCAAGACACATTTTAAATGTTGAGAAGAATATGAATTCAACAGAGGCTCAAAGAGGCTTGGAACCACCAAGCCTCTTTGAGAGAGGCTCTTAAGAACCACTTGTGTCTTAAAAAATTACTTATTTGAACTCCTCTTTCTGACAGAAAAGGAAACTGAGGCTCTAAAAGTGAAGTGAATTACTCAAGTTCACCCTTCTAGTTAGTGGCAGAGTTCAAAAACACAGCTATCTCAACCCCTCCGTGTGACTTTTCCTACCCCATGGTGTTCCAGATTAACCTTCAAGAAATACCTCAAACACAACTCTCTTGGAATAACTAGGATGTTTTAATACACTGCATACTTAAATATTATACAATACATGCTTGTATTTGTGTGCTGTAACAGTTTCATTAATTGCAGAATACTTAAATACACATGGTATTTAAATCCCAACATCCCTATGAGTTAGGCAGAGGGGCGGGCTATTTGCAAGTTGTACCAGAATGGAACGGGCTGTCCAACTCGTAGCCAGGCCTACTACATGTTTCTTTCTTTTTCCTGTTTAAAATTTCCTTGCAACAACATTAGTGCAATTGATACTTCTCTCAGTAGCCGAGGAATTTCCTAGACACACACACGGCAGGCTTGGGGGTGGGCAGATGGGGAGGCCGCCTGAAAATTCTTCTTTTTCATCTGTTCCCAGAACTGGAATGAAATGACAGAGCTCGTCTCCTCCAATGGCAATTACTGCAATTACCGCAAGGCCTTTGCTGACTGCGATGGCTTCAAAATCCCCATCCTTGGCGTGCACTTGAAAGACTTGATAGCGGTCCATGTCATTTTCCCAGACTGGACGGAGGAGAACAAAGTGAACATTGTGAAAATGCACCAGCTCTCCGTCACCCTGAGTGAACTGGTCTCCCTGCAGAACGCCTCCCACCACTTAGAGCCCAACATGGACTTGATCAACCTGCTCACGGTGAGTCCCAAGGACTGGGGTTTGTGCTGATGGCTCTTCTGCACCTCGCGTCCCAGGGGATGCAGGAGGATCTGTGCCTGCAGTTCACGGGGGGTAGGGAGGAGGTTGCATTCAGGGTTGGTAGGAGAGGAGAAATCTCAAAGGCTGCGGGAAGGGGACCCCATACCCAGAACCATGTGACTTAAGACTCTAATGTTAGAGCAAAGAAATCTCCCTTTGCTTTGAGGAGCCCCGTTTCCACCCCTGCAGCTCCAGTGTCTAGAGTTCTTAGCTAGGCCCTCCAGAGCTGTCTTCAGTCCCTTACTCTCCTTCATCACACTCAAGTAATTAATCACCTCCTCTGTATGTCCTCAACGCATCTGATTCTCTTCATCCTCACTGCACGGCTGTTGTGGAGGGCTGGAGTGATGCAAGGGCCTCCTTTGTGATCTGCCCCTCCCTGCCAGCCTCTCACACCCTGAGATGCAGTCAGTGCCCAGCCTGGCACGGGAGGCCTTTCACGACTCGCTTTCTGATCCTCCGGCTGGCCTTGCTGGTCATCACCGGATCCCACACCACAGCTGCCTTTGAGGATCAGTGGCCTTCTTATACTTTTCACCACAAACTGCTGCCTTCTGCTTCCTGGTCCTGCACTTTCTGGGAAAACCTCCTCCCTCCCCACCCCTGCGACTAGCCCCAATGGAAAAGCTTCTATCTTTCTGGAGCATTCTCTGCCCCGCCCCCCGCCGCCCCAAAGCACTCAGTGTATCCATCGCACGTGTTGCCTTTGCACTCTGTGCTTTCTTACTGTAGGAAGGGTCACTGGGCAAGGGATTTTTTTCTTTCTGTTACCTGACTTACACATCACATGCCCCAGAACCTCTCACAAGACTAAGTGGCCTATTTAGGAGCTCAACAGGTGAATTAAATGTTGTATTTAGGAATGATGGAGGTCAGACAAAAGTTTACTTACCATTCATATTTCGGGGCACTTGTGACACACACCTTTAGCTGGTGTCCAGATCCCAGCACCTTTAGACACAACAGGTGTGTGGAAGAGAACTTGTCCCATTGGCTACCTGTTGGTCAGGGGGACAAAGCAGAACCAGACTGTCTCTCCCTCGCTTAACAAGTGGAGAAACAGCTTCCCTCTTTAGGTTTGTAGCATCGGAAACTTGGCTGCAACACTGAATTGACTCTTTCCCTTTAATGACCATGAAAACAAAAGCAACACCTTTTCTGAAACCCTTGGAGCCTAACTCCCCCAGGACCGTCACCCTGGAATTGAGTGTGGTTCCTAGACCTTCTCACTAACTGACTGTTCCTAGAGCACATAATTGTTTACCAAAGGAGAGAAACCCTAAGTGTACAAAACGATGCCATCTGCACCCTTAGTATAAAGCAGAAGTAGCCAACACACAGAAACACAAACCTCTTGGGGTTGAGTTTATGTGACAAACAATAAACACACAGACATTCTCTATTGGGGGTGGTGGGGGGGAACCTCACAATAATCCAGGCACCTGTATTCATTAATCATTCGCCATGTAAATCTGTTTCCATGAATAAGTGCCCAGACTGGCAGCTTGAAAGAGACTGCAAACCCGCAAACACAGGTGATGTCTGCAGAGCAGCCCGGTTTCACATGTCCACGGCCAGGCCGTCTTCACGGTGTGGAGGAGGAGGGCACAGGGCAGAGGACGACACAAGACAGTGCCTCACCCTGCCAACAGATGGTGATGGGGCAGGGAAATTATGTTTGAGTTAAAAGTGCAGCAAGCAACATCACGACAGGTCTTTATAAAGAGAAATATTGAAGGGTGTGTGAGTGAAACGTTTGGGATGCAAATCGAAAATCCAAACTGTAGCAATAAAAGCTAGGAAAGAACTCCTTTTACTGGGAAGAAAAGAAAAAAGGGAAAGGTGCCAGCTCCTTCTCTCTGTCTCATGTGGAAGGAAAATCTAGACGCCACCACACACCATAGTTAGCAATGACCGTGTTACATAGCATCGGGTGGCGGCAAGCTCCTGCCTAGATGGAAGATCTGGCTTTGAGCCCCGCCTCCACAATTACGAATTTTGTCTCCTTTTTAACAAGCCTTGACTTTGGATTTTTCCAAAAGGATTTTGGGCTCATGTGTGAGGTCTCTTCCAGCTCTAAGCTTCTAGGACCCTAGGTGTGTGAGGAATGGTGGAATCTTGGGAATAGGGAACCAAGTGTCAACGTGCTTCTGTGATTGCAGCCTGGAGACCCATTAGGACAGCATGGTGCCTCACATGAACCCAGGTCATCAGGCCAGTTTCTATTAAAAGCCAGGATGCTTCCTGTCTCTTCACAACCAAGGAGAAAGTTCAGTGCACTGGGATTTCCATTCATTCTCCCTGGCCACAGGCAGGTGAACCTCCCCAGAATGAGGATCGAGGACATTCCCGTGAGGTATCTGCTAGATCCCAGTGTGCATTTCACGACACACCCACCTGGTGGGACTAAAACTGTAGGATTGACTGCAGTAACCCAAATGCATGTGAGGGTGTCTGTAAGGCCATCATTTAAAGGGCAATTCATTTTGTCCGGAGACTCTAGATTAAGTTTTTGCCTGAGGTGACTGTTTGCATGGCCGACATATGATTGACAGCCCTAGAAGATGGAAAATGAAATGACCTGAACTATTCAACAATTACCAAATGCCTACTCTGTGCACTAGGCTGCACAGTGTTGCGTGAACTTACTGTAATGATTGATTACAGTTCTTACAGCACTCTTCACGTACATTTTCTTGGTAGACTCTCCCAGGAACCCTGTGATGTAGCGCCTGGGCCGGGTGGAGAGTGTAACATTGCCCCTGACCCTTCCTATTTTACAAATGAAGAAGCAGATTTATAAAGGATAAAAGGCTTGCAAATGGCAAAATTCTAAATTCCAGCTTGGGTCGGTCTCTCTCTCTCTCTCTCTCTTTCAGACATGTACTCTGTAATGTGGCAATACTGTTGGCATTTATTTTATTTTGTACCTGTAAAAATTAAGTCATCTCTCTCTCCTTCTTCATGGGCATATTAAGAAGGACCTGGTTGCAGAGCACAAGCTGTGAGGGCAGGGCTATGTGTGCCAGTTTTGTCACCATCACTTTGGCCCCTGACTGGCCCTGCACACACGCAGGGAGGATGCAATGCCAATAACCTGTCGTGGTTCAGATCGTTCTCTTTGGGAAAGATCTGGAGAAGAGAATTTTTTTTTATTGTGATCCCAAGTCACATACCAGGAGCTTTGAAAGCTCCTTGTTTCATGCATACAAAATGATCTGATTCTTTTCATAATATTTTTAGATCTATCAGTTACTTTTACCACTTTGAGTATATGCAAATAACTGGAAAGCCCCTGTATTTTTTTACAGTCTCATAAGAAAAATAGAAGAATAACTGCAAAAATGGTGAGTGGAGATAGTGTGATGACGGAGTGTGTTTTATGTTCCAGTTCTCCACTCCAGGCCACGCAGGTCATACTGTCCACACAGAATCCATGGCCATCTTTGCCAGTAGGCTTGGGTGTAAATGCGGCAACCTGGAACAGGGACTGAGAACATTTTTCAGAAACAACCAAACTGAAAGATGTTAGACACCAGCAAATATTCTTAAAATCCCATTGACGAGCTGCCTGCATTACAAAAAGGGGACAGGAAGTGGGACAGGTCATTTTGTGCAGGGTCGTAAAGCCCAGAGGAGATTGCAAAGAGCAAGTGGGATCGCGGCTGGGAAAGCAGAGCATGGACGGGGGTGGGGAGGACCCCGAGGGCAGTGCCCTGTTCATTGATGAGCCCTGTGGCGTTGGCTGCGGCACTGACTAGAAACCAAACCTGGCCGTCCTCATCGTGTGACCCTCTAAACAAACCCACTGGACACACGTTAGCTCATTCAATCCTCACCACAGTCTGGGGAGGGAGCTTTTATTTATAAGTCCCATTTTCTACATCAGGAGACTCAAGCAGGTTGACAACTTGCCCAGGTTCCCAGCACCACTGATAATGAAGAGCAAACATTGAGAGGAGATAAAAACGTTTCCATCATAGGCTCAAATATCTGCCCATTTCACATAGGAGCATACACGAGGATGTCCTGTGTCTTTTCCTGTGACCTCCCCTCCTTAGTGTGTGGCTTCCTTGAATTTCAGGTTGCACATCTGGTGCTGCTGTCAACTCTGGGAGATGCCAGTGCCAGTCCTTACAGGCTGCGTCAGGAGGACAGGAACGTGCTCATCGAAGTCCAGATGAACCTTCTAAAAAATAGTTTAATTATTTTATTTCTTTTTTAAATTACAGTTTACATTCAATATTATGTTGTATTAATTTCAGGCATACAGCATAATGTTTAAATAGTTGTGTACTTTACAAAGTGTTCTCCCTGATATTTCTAGTACCCAGTAGGCACCATATGTGGTCATTGCAATGTTATTGACTATGTAACTCTCAGGGACAAGGAATTCAGAAGGAAGGCGTCACTTGGTTTTCCTTCCATGTACGGAGCATTTGCAGTGGAAGGCAGCACGCTGCGACAGAGATGCCAGAGGTGGAGGAGCAAGGTGCACTGCCCGCTTCCACAAGGCGTAGGGACTAGCAGAGTCTCCTTGTGTGGAACTGACCAACTGGTGAGCACCTGCCCTCAGCGGATGTGTTGTGTTGGTCTCACAAGGAATTATACATTTTTTTGTGATTAGTGCCAGTGTTCAGAAAGTGGGTAGTCATATAAAATTCCAGGTTTTTTACTTCTTTTAGCCAATCAGAAGGCGACAATGGTCGCACTGACAACAGTTTGCCCGAGCTCTGTTGTGGCAGGGCCTCCCATTCATCAGAGACCACACCCTTTGCCTATTGCTTCCCTGTCCCAGAGACCCATGGTCAGAGTCCACTCATGAACACAAATGTTCCTTGTTGTCTGCCTGACAAGGACTGCCCCCCAAGTCAATTACATTGGCAAAGACCTGGTTTTCAAATAAGACATTGTTAGGTCAATATCGCCATCAAAATATTCCTTTCGGGACCACGCAAGTTGAGTGATAGAATTTCCTGGGTTATTAAAGATTGTTGGCCCATCCTGTGCAATGTATCTAAATTGAGTTATAGTACCAGATAAAACTATAGGTGGGAATGAGGCTTGTGGATCATCCACTATCATGTGTAATTGGTAAACTATTTAATGTCCTCTTGAAAAAAAAATCTCAGGAATCCCACTTCACTCTTTTATATAATGGCTGGTTTCTTTAGGCATTAGTTTATGACAGGGGATGGTTCCCTCTGCATAAAGGCAAAGCCCCTAGAGGTAAGAGTGGCTGCTGTGCAGGCGAAGGTGGATACAGGGCACGTTCTTTGTGAGCAGGACTTTCGTGATCGGAAATAATGCTGGGGCAATTCTACAGTAAGGTCAATTTTTTATTATGTTCAGAAAAAACCTTTAAGCTACAAAGTCTAGATAAAGCAATACATGACATGATATATGAAATTCTTTTTTAAAAAGATTTTATGTATTTATAGACAGAAGGAGAAAGAGAGGGAGAGAAATATTGATTGGTTGCCTCTCTCAAACCCCCAGCTGGGGACCTGGCCTGCAACCTAGGCATGTGCCCTGACTGGGAATTGAACCAGCAACCTTTTTTGGTTCCTGGGATGGCACCCAACCCACTGAATCGCACCAGACATAGCTGATATATGAAATTCTTCATTTAAATGTTGAATTTAGTAGCTAGAACAGTGACTAGAATGTCCCTGGCACATATTAAGTGATTAAGAAATATTTGTTGACTGAATGAATGATTAAAAAATGACAGTTTATTATGTCAAATTGTTTTTTAATTGAACTAGAACAAGATAAATCCTTGAAAGACATTTTTTGCTTCTGAATTTCTTCTTGCTTCCTCCTCCTTTTTCTCCCCATCACTCCACACGCATACACATTAAGCTGTTATCTTTAGACATAATATGTTGGAGGAAATTTTCCATGCCTCAGTGCTCAAAGAAAGGACGGGTACTTGATTATTTTCAATGCTGATGAAATGGTGTGATTCGTCAAGTGTCTTAACGTTGAAGGGCATGGGTGAGAATTTTCCAGGCTTATTTTAAGACTCATGACTCTCCTGTTTCAGGTGAATGGGACTGTGCGTTTTAGCTTTTCTAGGTGTTATTCATTGTTGTCCTTGCCTACCCTGATCTTTCCCTCCCTCTTTCTGCGTCCAAGTCTACCCAGTAGGCCTCAATTCAGAAGCTGCTGTGTGAATCAGTCCTGATCATTTCCGTCTTCAGCGGTCACCACACATAATAATAATATTAGCTATAATAGGTGTATTAATAGCAATAACATTAATAATACTAAATTACATTTCTTAGATTCCACCATGTCCCCAGATCCTATGTGAAGTACTTTACATGCATTATTCCATTTGATCCTGATAAAAATCCAGTTCAGCTGGGACTTTTATGATGGTGCCCATTTTACAGATGTGAAAGGTGATTGTCCGAAGCAAATAGTTGACTCAAGGTCACAGAGCTAACTGGTGGCAGACTCAGCATTTGAACTCAGACCTCCCCAACTGCAAACCCCTCCCTCATGATCCACTCTACCTTCCTGAATGATTTGTATAGCACTTAGGGTGGGACACCTTATTTCACATTTAGCTTGGATTGCCTTTTGTTGATTTGAACATATCTTTTTGTGTTCAGGTCCTATTTATTCTAGAAAACTGTCAGGCCCTTGAGGGTAGGAATGATTTTATATGTTTTTATATCACCAGGACTTAGCACAATGACCTAAAATAATAGAAACCTAGTAATTTCTCCTTAATTTCTACAGTTCTTCAATCAAACCTCTAAAAAAGAATTTATTACACTTACAGGTCTTAATCCATGCATTTGCTCCTGCTTTTTTAATATCAAGGATGCCTTATCTCTAGCTCAGTGTTTAGTACTTAGAAGCCGCTGGACAAGTATTATTGGAGAATTGAGTCAGGGGTTCTTGTTGATGCTGGTGGCCCCAGGAAACTTAACTTTTTCTCTCTTTAATTTCATTTTCCACCCCTGCATGCCATCTTTGTACCGTTCCGCATTCACTCAGATTATTAGACATTGGCTAAAACATTCCGTTTGGAAAGTATGTCAGCAATTCAAGTAAGTAAATAAATATGAGCCAACATAATTATTGATCCATTCTAATTTGTCGTAGCTTTCCCTGGACCTCTATCACACCGAAGATGATATTTATAAGCTGTCACTGGTGCTGGAGCCTAGAAACTCTAAATCGGTAGGTATTGCTTTCTCTCCCAGGATCAGCCCCAAACCCTGTCGTTCGTCATTTACAATAATTGTTGCAGTGGTGCTTTGTGATCTAAAGACTGAAGAATGTAAAGATCTATATTATTCCCTTTTTAGCAATGAAACACCTCAGCCCTGGCAGTTAGAGCATTATTTCTTTACATAGACTAATAGGGAAGAACATCATTTGCAATGACTGTATTTTACTGTTGCTTTTCTGTGGGTTGTGTTGTCTCTGAAAACTCACCTATATATAGGACACCCCCCCAAAAAAAATCATCTTCACATTAGAGATCATCCAGGGGTGTCCAAACTTCTGGTGTCTCTGGGCCACACTGGAAGAAGAAGAGTTGTCTTGGGCCACGCATTAAATACATTGCGACATGTAATCACAAAAAAGAAATCTTAGAATGTTTTCAGTGAATGTACAATTTTGTGTTGGGCCGCACTCATAGCCATCTGGGCTGCCTGCAGCCCACGGGCCACAGGTTGGACACCCCTGGCCTTTCCAGCCTTTTAAAAAAATACCACTCAACATAAAATTAGATTTAATAAATTCTAAATACCCTGATTATAATTCACAAATTTCTCTACTAATGATTGACTCAGCTAGGAGTTTTAATATTACATGAGGTAGTGTCTCACTTAATTGATGGCTGACTCTTCATTAAAGAAACATGATCTAATGAGACTGAGGAAAATGCATTACTGAATATGCATTACTCATCAGTTTTAGTAAGTGGACTATATCTTAGGTATGTTTTGCAGTAATAAAAAAAATACCTGCATCAGTTTGAAATTTACAATGAGGATGAGGTGTGCATGTTAAAGGAAAAAGTGTCTATGTTTGCTTCTTATGCTCACATCCTGAGATCAGTTTTCTTTATAAACGTCTCATGCTTCTCTCCACACCAGCTGAGCTCTGGGGCACATTGCCAGTAACTCTAGACCCCAAGTCTGTCCGTCTATTAACACTTACCGTGACTCTGCACCATGAGACAGCAAGAGGCAGAATGACTCTGAGAGCTGTTCTCTGGCACTGGGGGGGCAGGAACACGAGTCTGAGTCAGCTGACCTGGTAGCATCTGTTCTTAAAATAGTGAGTGTGGTGGTTCCATCAGCAAGTTCACCTCCTGCCAGTCCTCGGAGGCTGATCTCCCGGGAAGAATGGAGTGGTGTGGGAACATAGAGCAGAGACAAAGGGAGGAGTGGAGACCCAGACTCTTCCAAGTTATCATGACAAAGAGAGAGCTGGAGAGAAAGGCAAAGCTATTGGAGGGAAAAGAAAAGGAATTTGTAAGCTCTGCCCTCGTTGGAGAGCTTTGATGAGGTGAAACTGGCCATGGCATGGTTGGCTGTATTGCACATGCGCACAGGGTATTTCCACATCCGACACCTTCCTTTACCTGTAAATAGGTACCTTTATTGCTATGTTAGTTGTTGCATGTCTGGCAGGGCATCATTATGTTATCTCATTAGCTCTGTTAAGGAAACTGAGTCTGGTGGACGTAGGTGTCCAGGAAGTGGGAGAACTGGGATTTGGCCTTGAGCCTGTCTGCAACACCTGTGTGTTGTATACTGCAGGGCATTGCCCCTCGCTGACCCACCACCCTTGTGGGAGCAGGGTCAGCTCGACCATTTTAGCACACTTGCCTGATCTTGCTTAAGATTTACTTAAGTTTATTTTCAGGATAAAATTTTCCCAGTTTGGGAAGATTGGCAGAAACATAGAAAAGTCATCTTACTTTTTTGTAAAAACACAGACTTTGAAAGCCCCTCCCAAGTGCTAAAACCTCGTGAGTCTCTGAAACACATCCCTCAGTCCCTTGCTGTCTCTTGTCTTAGTGGATGCCATGTGGTTTTGTGCTCCGTGTCTGACACGTGTGCATGGCTGGAGAGCGAGCTGCAGTCAGGATTACATTCCTGTGGGCCGGTGGCTTCAGTGCGCTTACCTTTGGTGCTGGCCGACCTCACCCGAACAGTCAGTCCTGCTAGGAACTTCTTCATACGTGTTCACAGTGGTTCCTTCGTGCCTCACTAGTTCTTTATGTTTTACTTCCTGTCTCAGATTTTTCACATGACCTGTAGCTCAAACAAAATGCTCAACAGTCTCTTACAAAATAGTTTAAGTCCAAACAACCTCATAAATATTTATGTTCTAACCACTTAGTACCCAACTGAAAAAAAAATACACATATGTTGAAATAAAAATATTCTCTATTTCATTATTAAATAACCACAGTTACTTACCAATGAATGTGTGTGCTTATTAGGCACTGGACAATTTCATTTTTTTTAAAAAAGGTTTTATTATTTATTTTCAGAGAGACGGGAAGGGAAGGAGAAAGAGGGAGAAAAACAGTGATGTGTGAGAGAAACATGAATCGGTTGCCTCTTGCACTCCCCCAGCTGGGGACCTGGCCCACAACCCAGGCATGTGTCCTGACAGGGATCAAACTGGCGACCCTTCGGCTCACATTCTGGCATTTAGTCCACTGAAACACACCAGCCAGGGCAGCACTGGACAATTTCTTAACTGTCTGAATTGGATTGGATACTGCCAACCTTATTTCTTGTTCTCCGTTAAATTTTTGCTTCAGAAATATATGATATCATTAAAAGAAATGTAGCACTATCTAATGGGTGGCCAGTGAGCTACTTTAACCTGGTAGTTTATGTGGGTCTGACAAATATTGGGTGTCACTGTATTTCCCTTGGAAGTCTGCAGTATCTTTTGGTACCCCTCTAAGTTCTCTGAGGTACTCCGGGCAGGGTACCCTGCTGAACATTTTGGGAACCATAGGTTTATCCTTCATCAGATGTGGAGGATCCTGGGCCAGCAGTATCCATCCCTGCTGCAGATGCTCGTCGAAAGACAAGAAAAACATACACAGGGACAGCCAAGTCCTGTGGGGAAATAGGGACGAAATGGCCACTCTCTCTAGTGGAGAGTGCCTTGTCCTCCCTCTCTAGTGGAGAGTGCCCTGTTCTACCGCCCGAGCAGGTTTTTATTAAGAATACCGATACAGTTTGCAAATTACAAGTAGTTAGCTTTGAGAGGCGCTGGCAGATCTCCTGCTGGGATACTAAGCCAGAGATTTTGGGGTTTTATCATTTAAAAAGAGTACAGGACTTAAAAACTTAGTTTCGTTTCCTGCCTGTGCCTTCATATTCTAATTAAAGAGCATCCTCCAGCAAGCAGATCTCACAGGACCTTGCACGTTCTATGTCTCAGGCCTGGTCACCCCGGGGGTCCCCTGACTCTGGTCTGGGCCGCACCATCCCTGTTATTTCCGCAGGCCTGAGTCGGGCAGAGGAGACAAAGGCAGCCAGGAGACTTGGATTTCTCAAGGACTCAGGCTTTGACAAAGCCAAGGGGGCAGGGGTTGATGTCGATAACCCCTTCATTTCCACAGCCCCCTGAGTCTCTTCCCTTAGGGCATTCCCACGTGATCGCATCTGTCTTAGATTCATTCTCTTTCCTAGAGAATTGTTACCTATCATTGACTGCCGATCATGCACAGGGACCTAGGCATTAGAACAGGCAGCGTTGATGCCAGGGAAATAAGTTTTTGTCTCCTTAGTGTCTCCTGGTTCAGAGGCCTCTTACTCAGCCATAGTCACAGGCAGGCAGTTACAGATTCCTGAGACCAGGCAGGGTGACCTCAACAATCAGATCAGCAAAATGGAAATTATTTTTTAAAAAACTTTTTTGGATATTTTATTGATTATGCTATTACTGGTGTCCAATTTCTCCTTCTCCTTTATCCTGCACCCCACCCACTCACCAGCATTCCCCCACCTTAGTGCATGTCCATGGGTTGTACATATAAGTTCTTTGGCTTCTCCATTTCCTACACTATTCTTAACGTCCCCATCTATTTTATGCCTACCAATCATGCTTCTTATTCCCTGTACCTTTTCCCCCATTCTCCCCCTTCCCCTCCCCACTGATAACCCTCCGTGTGATCTCCATTTCTCTAATTCTGTTCCTGTTTTAGTTATTTGCTTAGTGTTTGTTTTTGTTTTTTAGGTTCAGTTGTTGATAGTTGTGAGTTTGTTGTCATTTTACTCTTCATAGTATTTCATCTTCTTCTATTTCTTAGATAAGTCCCTTTAACATTTCATGCAATAAGTGCTTGGTAATGATGAACTCCTTTAACTTGACCTCATCTGGGAAGCATTGTATCTGCCCTTCCAACAAAATGGAAATCTTGATAGAAAGTGCCATAGTGTGTGCAGGTGTTTGTGAAAGTGACCCTATCCAGGTGGCAGATAATTTTTGGTCCTTTTGGATGCCAGCAACACCCACCTCACAAAATTCTTAAGGGCTTAAATTAGTACAGTCACTCCTCAATTCCTCTTGCAAAAATGTTTATTCCTAATTTAGTATCAAACAAAAAAACACCTGTTGATAAAAGTTTGTGTGTGTACACCAGCCAAAATATTTACATGATGCGGGCCCCCAGGGAGCAGATGAAAGGGAAATAGCACTCTTGGCTGCTCTCCTGACCAGGTCGTGTTTCTCACTTGTGTTGTGTTATGCTTTATCACCAACATCTTCACGTTAGTAAGTGAAAATGTCTTGCAAGAAGGTGGAAAAACCTGTGTAGGAAGCAATTTCACCAAACAGGGCTAGAGAGACCTAATAATTAGACAGCGAGAAGTGATTAAGTGTATCCAGAGAGATGCCAATATAAAGACACAAAATGGGTGGAACACTGGTACCCATTTACTGCACACACCTACTAATTTATCACTAATGCCAAATATTAAAGAATGAGGTAACTGGTGTTCTATATATTTTGTATTATACAAAAGTCTGTATGGATTGTTATGTAGGGGTTTAAGGATGCTTTAGTAATATTTGGGGAACTTGAATAGAATTTTTGTATGGGCTGGGAGAGCAATTATTATTATTTCTTCTTTTTTATAATTTGTAGCTTTAATTTTTTTAAAGATTTTATTTATTTATCATTAAAGTGGAAGGGAAGGAGAGAGGGAGAGAAACATCAATGTATGGCTGCCTCTCATGCATCTCCTGCTGGGAACTGGCCTGCAACCCAGGCATGTGCCTTGACTGGGAACCGAACCTTGACCCTTTGGTTCGCAGGCCCACATTCAATCCACTGAGCTATACCAGCCAGGGCTTATTTTTTTTCCATTTAAAATAATAGAATCTAGTTTGCTGCTAAAAAAGTACACTATTCCAACATGTATTTAGTTACAGATTAGATTCCATTGATAAAAGGTGCTTGTTTTCAAAACACTGGAGTGCTACCTATATGTGCATTTTTACTGAGATCATTAATATGCAAAATGACTGTCTTGGTGTTCCTGGTCCTAATTGTTCAAGGTCCCAGATACAGTTGAAAACTGTGTGTGCTTTCTGTCAGCAGCCTACCTCCCCTACAACGCCCACCAAGCCCGTGGTGCCCCTGGAGTGGGCATCGGGAGTGGTGCCAAAGCCAGACCCCACGGTCATCAACAAGCACATAAGGAAATTAGTTGAGGTAAGTGGTTGCAGGAGCATTAAGAGTGAGCACTATAAGGCCCCTTTCTCTTTCCAGAATATTCTTTGGTTGCCCAGGAATCAGATGGAGTACATGAAAACAGCCCTTGGCAAGTAGGAGCAGTTTAGCAGACACTTAGCTCTACTGGGCATCAGCCTCTGCAGCAGAACATCCAAAAAAGGCCCCCCTTCTCTGTCTGTCCTTACTTGCCCAAATACTCTTTTGCATTTTTGAGTGACTTTTTAAAAAAAGATTTTATTTATTTTTAGAGAGAGGAGAAGGGAGGGAGAAAGGGAGGGAGAGAAACATCAGTGTGTGGTTACCTCTCAGGCGCCCCCTGCTGGGGACCTGGCTGGCAACCCAGGTATGTGCCCTGACTAGGAATGGAACCAGTGACCCTTTGGTTCTCCAGCCTGCACTCAATCCACTGAGCCACACCAGCCAGGGCGCTACTTTTAATTCCTTTCTGTCTCCAGCATTTGACACCTCTGTCATTTCCTCTGCACCTGGAGGGGCTGTTTGGGGAATCTACTCATTCAAAACCCACACAGGTCACGATAACATACCTGGGAGTAGGAAAAAAATCCTGCAAGTTGGGTAAGCGCTCTTGCTGCATGCATCAGGGGGCCTGTGAGCCAGCAGCACAATGCCATTTAGGTAAGAAACATCACTTTTAACGAAGGGCAAGGCTGTCAGAGTTTTCCCTGTAGAAAGGGGAGCGACAGCATCAATGTGGGGAAAATGGAAGAAGCATTTGCTGGTGACCAGACCAATTCTGCATCCTTAACTTCCATGCCTGTTTCATCAGCCTCTTCCTCTTTAGTCTCCTCTTGTACAGTTGGAGTCTGTGTTTTCTGGAATATTTGAGACTGCTTCACCTTGAACTTTGAATTCCTTAGCAGCTGCTAGCTGTGCTTGCTGAGATAAATCCTCAATTTTGGCTCTTCCCCTGCCCTGCAGCCATGTAGGTATGAGAAGCTGGACTCTTGTAGACCTCTGGTTTTTCTATGACAAAGAGGATATTCTTACATTTCCCGAGAGTGACCTTAGTAACCCCTATAACGTGTGGAAGACCCAGTTTGAACATAGCATTGTGTGCCTTCTTTTCACTTCGCCTATTTTGCTTTGCTAGCTGATTCTTTTTTTTAAAAAAAAATCTTTTTTTTTAATATTTTTAAAATTTATTTTTAGAGAGGGAAGGGAGGGAGATAGATAGAGAGAGAGAGAGAGAGAGAGGGAGAGGGAGAAAGAGAGAGAAACATCAATGTGCGGTTGCTGGGGGTTATGGCCTGCAACCCAGGAATGTACCCTGGCTGGGAATCGAACCTGGGACACTTTGGTTCCCAGCCTGCACTCAATCCACTGAGCTACACCGGCCAGGGCTGCTAGCTGGTTCTTCATCGGCTCCAGCTGCCACCGCCGGCTGGGCTTGTTCTGTGGCAGCCTGGGTGGAATCTTGTGCGTTGAGCTCCGGGACTGATCCGTCCCTGTCTCCCTCCACTCCAGACCCCGGTTCAGTGTGGGGCCGCTGCAGCACCTGTCCTCCCGAAAGGGCATTTCTGCGGCTTCCCTGGGCTGCGGAACCAAGGTGGCCGCAGCCTCGGCAGTTCTTAAGACAATTCTGGGCCGCTCTGAAGGCGCTCACTTCTGTTTGAGCTTTAGAATTAGCTTGTTCATTTGAAACATTCCTGTGGGGATTTTGATGGGAATTGCTTTAGAATGAACAAACTAAACTAATAAACAAAATAGAGACAGACTCATGGATAGATAGTGGCTGACAGCTAAGCGGGTGGGGAGGTTAGGGGGTGGGGAGATGGAGCCAAAAAGAAAGAGGACCCCAGGACAACAGGGTGGTGACTGCGAAGGGGTGGGGGTGGGTGTAAGGGGATAAACGGTATGGGAAAAATACAGCTAAAAAATCAACCAAGCCAAGCCAAGAAAAAAATAAAAGTGTGCTTTGTTTTGAGATAATTTTACATTTTGTAGCTTCATTTTCTATTGACATGGTGATATTAGCATTTGTGAACTCACCAAGCCTAACTCCTACTCAACCCAGGTCCAAGTGTTTAGACCTCCTTTTCTCCAGGAAACCTTTTTAAAGCTGCCTTCCGAGCAGCACTGTTTTCATCGTTAGCATTGCACTTAACCTTGTTATACCAGAGAGGCTCTTGATTTTGCTGTCTTCCACAGGGTTCTAAGTCCCTCAATAGAGAGAATAATACGCTAGTTGTCATTGCTGTCCCAGTAACAAGCTCAGAGTCTGACCTGTACGTGGTCACTCAATAAATATTTGTCTTTCCTTTGCAGTCTGTGTTTAGAAACTATGACCATGACCATGATGGGTACATCTCCCAGGAGGACTTTGAAAGTATAGCTGCCAATTTTCCCTTCTTGGATTCCTTCTGTGTGCTGGACAAAGACCAGTAAGTTTCAGTTTGTTGTATTTTAATGCAAGTGCCCTGAAGCAGAAGGTTATTCTCAGAGGAGCGCAAGGAAACTGTTGATTTACATCTTGACAGCTTCCATCCTGGTGTGTTGGCGAGTCTTACTTTTCACTGAATTTTTTCTTGGTGACCGTGAACTTCACTGGCTGGATGGAATCACAGCACAGACCGCATCGTCAGTGCTGAGTGCCAGTGCCCACTTGCAAATGAGCCCAGCTCTCCATTTCCCACCCATTTCTACTGCTTAGCTAGTGCATCAAACCTGACACCTCCATCAAAACGAGGAGAGGAGAAGTCGTGCTGGAGCTAGCCTGGTGCAGTATTCAGAATCAGTGAACCTGCAGGCAGTCTTCAAACTCACGAAGAAAGAAAGATTTTTCTTTTTGATTACTTATAGGCTTCATGAGAGCAGGTTGTGGCTGCACAGAACCCGGGAGTATCCGTGCCTGTTTTTTTTTCTTTGCCAGCTTAAATGCTGTCTTGATAAAGAAAAAAAGTATATTTCTCTTTTTCCTCAAATAATTCTTGAGAAATTAAATGAGTTTAGAGGCTAAAGCCCAGCCATTAAAAAATGATTAAACATAATTGCCAAGAAAGCCTGACATTCATAATTTGATTAATTTTTAACTGTATAAGATTAGTTCATCCTTTAAAAATCATTTATAATGAAGTGCTGGATTTTCTAGGTGTAATGTCCAAATACACCACATTAAAATCCTCTCATATTTTTGTTGGTGTAAGAATTTAAAAAAAATTAAATCTGCGATTTACTCAACACACCAAGGAAAGCCTTGGTAATTTATTATAAATGTCTCAAAACCTTAATTCATCTTATATGTATAGAATATGGAATACCATTTAGTCTATGGCCATACCACCCTGAATGCGCCCGATCTTGTCTGATCTCGGAAGCTAAGCAGGGTCGGGCCTGGTTAGTACTTGGATGGGAGAATACCTTTTAAATGAATTAAATTATTAGTAACATAAACCTCTTTTACAGACTATAATTTACGTGACCTGCAACCTGCCCACTTCTCCCCTTTGTTCGTTTCTATGAGGGGCATGTACACAGAACATAAGCTTAAAATCACTTTCCAGTCTTTATTTCTTTTCTCTGTTGGTGTTTTAGATGGAACTGAGGTTGCCCGGCAGAGATATATATATATTATATATGTATATATAATATACATATATTTTTTCACAATGAAGGTTTGAAGTATCCACAGCTTACATGATTTCTTTGGTCGGATAGTCAGATGTGGTGGTTTTGAGAGGAGAGTGGGCCATCCAGGAAGAGATTCTAGAAAGTCTCTGAAGACGCGGCACCGAGATTCAGAGGAACAGTCACGGCTGGAGATGCAGAGCGGGAAGTCCTCAGTCCAGGGGCGTAAGCTGGAGTCCCAGACATGTTAGCCAACATGGGGCCTGAGGAATGCGACTCTGGGGGCTCCTCTCCCCGACATGGAGAAGCTAAAAGGGAGAAGTGGATCCTGCAGTAGAGCGGGAGGAGGAGGATCCCGAGAGAAGAGGAAGACCAGGGAAGCACAGGAGCCGGAGGAGGAGGAGACAGTGCCGAAGAGGAGGCAGCCGCCCTCGTGTCACATGCGGCCGGCCAGCCAACAGGCTCAAGGAATGAATGAGAAAAGGCTCCTGAGGATGTCTTTGGGACACCCTCAACAGAACAGTGGGGTTAGGGACCTGACTGTATGGAGTAAAGAGTAATGGAAGGAATGGAAACAATGTCTGATGAATATTCTTCTTGAGAACTTTTGGTGTAGGAGAAGAAAGAGAGACAAGACGAGTGTTGGCAATGGCAGCAGGACTGAGGGAGATATTTTTAGGAGGGAGGTCCTGAGCGTTTTTGTAGAGGAAGAGTGGGTGAAGAGAGCGAGCAAAACCTGGGAGGCCGGAGCTTGGGGGATGGGAGCATGACCTCCTCTGACACGGGGTGACTCCAAGAGAGGATTATAGTGGCAGTGGCCTGGATGACATCATACTGCATAAATCTGAGGATGGTGGGTCCAGTGATCAGTTTTCTGCGTTCCTCTAGCCGTCTGATACTTGCAAACTCTATTGCGAGGCAAGGGCTAGGAAGGAGATAGATGTCCTTCTGGAAGCTCCTGTCTGCTGGTAATAAAGGAGACTTACTGTGCACTGGACACACACACACACACACACACACACACACCCCTGCCTACTAAGAAAGCCTTTGGCACTCCAAGCCCATGAAAGGTCCTCCTTTAGGACTTAACACAAGTGGACCTTCTGCACCTGCTTTTGGCCACAGATGTTTGGGAGGTAAATGATTCAAGAGTGGCAACCACTTTGCAATATGGTATTCAACGATCCTTCCCTTCTTTGATTCTCTCCACAGGGATGGCCTAATTAGCAAAGACGAAATGATGGCTTACTTCCTGAGAGCCAAGTCCCAGCTACATTGTAAGATGGGACCAGGATTTGTCCATAATTTTCAGGAGATGACCTATCTCAAGCCAACCTTCTGCGAACACTGTGCAGGATTCGTAAGTCTGTCTTCTGTCGTTCTCGCCTGTCGGCAGTCATTCCTGCAGCACTCTGAGAAGGCAGGGAAACGATACACTGAACAGAATGCATTGACTGCCTTAGATCAGAACTCACACGGGATGGCTCCCTGAAAATAACAATTAAATTACAAACAAAAGCAAGATCTGCAGGTTGCATTATGTTCTTTCTAGGAACGCAGGGCTAGTGCAGACAGGGAAGGTGGGTGAGCCTGTTAACTCGAGTGAGCAATTTCTCAGGGAAACGTTTCACTCAATGAGCCGTGGCATTCCTCACGTATACTCAGAAGCGGTACAATTAAGGAGAGTACTCATCCTAGCCAGTTCCTCCCAATTCTTATTGCATATGATACCAGTCACTAGAAATCCATCATGGCATGGCTCAGTAATTCATAACTCAACAAGGAAACAAATCTTTTTGAAGAGAAGATGGATATAATAATAAATAACATTTATTTGACACATCACAGGCCGGTAATCGGGATTAATTACACTAATGTCTATGGAAGTGTCATGGGCATTTTACTCTCCCCATTTGCCTGGGAAGGTCCGGAGGCCCAGAGAGGATACCCCAAGTTTCCCAGGGTTGTGCAGCCAATACTGATCAGAGCCAGGACTCAAAGGCAGGTGTCCTGACTCTGAATCCTGTGCTCTACCCACACCACTGCAACAAACAACGATTGCACACTTTATTTCCCCACATCTGATCATTCTTTGGAAACTAAGGTCAGCTTTGGTCCGGGTATTAAACAAAGACTATTGGGCCCTGGACATCTCCTGGTTGACACCCAAGTTACAATAAGGTGGAGAGCGTGGTACTCTAGTGAGGGTGGCCCGGCAGCCGAGTGAACATAACTGCTCCTCGGCAAGGTGCCAGAGCTCAGTTGTGTCAGCTTCATGCAGCGGTCATGGCCCACCGTCGGCTCCTATTGCATTCACTGCTGATGGTATACGCTACTAGTAAGTTACTGTTTCCCATCCCATTCTTGAAGAGGGGCCGCAAAGGCAGGAGTTTGTTTTTAAGCACCCCCCTCTGGCAATGGTTAAATGAGAGCCAGTGGTTACCCCCAAGGGGTCCCAGCAGCAGACGTGGTCAAGGGGCAAGGCAGGCCTCGCCAGCTCCCTTCGCCCACCCCAGGGGAGGGGAACTGCTTCTATCAGCTTCACCTCTGGGACTGCATTACATGACCCCTTTGTCAGAAAACAAATCTCTCCTTTCCCATGTTTCTGTCTTCTTTTTTTTTTTTTTTTAAGATTTTATTTATTTATTTTTAGAGAGGGAAGGGAGGGAGAAAGAGAGAGAGAAACATCAGTGTGCGGCTGCTGGGGGTCATGGCCTGCAACCCAGGCATGTACCCTGACTGGGAATCAAACCTGCAACACTTGGGTTCGCAGACCGAGCTCAGTCCACTGAGCTACGCCAGCCAGGGCCTGGCAGTAGGTTCTTAACGCAGCTCTCACAAGGTAGAAAATGCTGGGCTTGGAGTCTGGAACCCTGGCTTTGAGTCTCAGTGCTGCCCCATATATTAACTCTTTGTCCTTGACCAAGTTATCAACCATCTCTCTGTATTTCTATCAGTAAAGGGGGTCAATATTACCTGTCATGTTGTTATGATGATTAAATGATATAAGACATATTGCATGTCACATAGCTCAGTGTAAATATTTCTGTTTTTTTAGTGTTCCTTGATACTTTTGGAGTTTAATGGAAATCAACTCAAAGTTTTAATGGTCCTTTAAAAAATATGTATGTGTTTAATCATTGATACACTCTGATTTGATCTTGACTCACAAACATTTTAAAAAGTCCATTGGTTTCAAAGGGATTTATAAATATAACTCTTTAGATATATCCCTGAAAGGCATTGTAGGGGAATGCAAGGAACCATTTTTCAATGCCTGGACTACCTACTTTTGAAATAAATTCCATTTTAAAGATAAGGAAGACAGACACTACTTGAAATACATTTATTTTAAAATTAGAATTTCAGAGCTGAAAGAGTTTTGCTAATTCCCTTATTTGAAGGTCTGGAGAAGTTGAGTGACTTCCCTAAGGTCACATGGATCTTTAGCAGCAGGTCTGTGACTCATATCCAGGTCTCCTGACTCCCAGCCCAGTGCTCCTTATACCACAATCCGTCTCTCCAAATGTACAGCTGCCTCCCATCAAAGGACTGGAGGGAGTACTCCTGCACACATGTTTACACGAGGCCACCCTCCCCTGGCCTTGGCTAGCAGCCTCTTCCTGCCCAGCGTTGTCTCCTAGTTATTAAGTGAGCCTTTGCAAGCAATGCCCTGGCTTCCCCTCCTGAGAAGACTCATGTTCGACCATATCTTTTTCAGCGGTTCCTGCCACTATGCTAGTAGTGTGCCATATCTGGACATTAGGATGCTTCCTAAACCTTACCTTTGCTTGTCCTAGATCAGCGGCTTTTGCTCACACTCACAGCACTTGGGAGTGGTGACTTCCTGTCTTTATCTCAAGTGACACCTTCTTCTTTCCCTAGTTACTAGCCATGAGACTTTGCCAAGTGACTCCACTGCTCTGTACCTCAGTCTCCCCACCTGAAAAAGCGAGGAAATTGTTATCTCCCATCCCATGAGGATATTGTGAGGATGAAGTGAGTTAATGCACACCGAGAGCTTAAAACTGTGCTTCTCCCATAGCAAAAGTTGAATAAACCTTAGCTATCAGTGTTATTATTCTTAGTACTATGACCAAGCGCTCAATGAAGAAACAGTTTATCACTGCAAAGTTTCCCAGACACAGGACCTTCCAAATTATTTAATTTTCTGGATCATCACACTTTCTTATTATTAAAAAAAAGAAGAAGAAGAAGCAAACAAGATGATCTTGAAGGTCCTTGTGGCTCTGACATGATGTCACTGTCCTGACCACCCAGTTCCCTTGGCTGCATCGTCCCCTCCCGCCCTCATCCGCTCATCCTAGGCACCTGAGGCCTTGCTCCCAGGCAGTTGTCTTAATAATCCTTCTTGTCCCCAAGGTAATGTATTGCCCTGTCTCAGGAGGCATTTACATCCTATTAATATATTTTGAAGAACCAAATAACTTTTCAGTCTCAAAGGAATCCCTCTTCTCTGGGGGAGTTTTATCAGGAGGAGGACAAGGAGCAGCCTTTATAATGCCCCCGAGTCACTTTATGTTGGCAGCTACTTATTCTTTTCCTCCGGCCATAATACCCACACTGAGGGTGTGCTCCCCTCGAGGGCACTGTGAATGACACCTCCATCAGCCTCAGTAGGCCACTAGACCTGTGTCTTTCAAAATTATTTTATTAGGTAGATACCAGCCACCTAACCTAAGCACTAAAAGGGTAGGAGTGGAGCTTCTCCAGCTTGAGCTAAGCCCATTTGATTCACCCATACTCTGCGTTTCGGTGCCCTGGTTACCCACATGCAAGCGCTGTGAAAGGCGTGAGAAAGGATATGGGAAGGCCCCTTCTTCACCAAGTTTCCATTGTGTCACAAGGGCAAAGACACCACCACCAGGACGATGTGCCCGAACCGCCTGGGCAAATGCCCTCACATCTCTCCAGAGACATCTGTCACTTCCTGCATCCTACTTCCTCCTTGGTTGTCGGGGTCTGAGCCTTTTCTGCATCCCCTGCAAGCTCTGGTACAGGCCACGACACTGAGCAAAGGTGGACAATGCATGCACAAATGAAGGCTAGATCCTTTCCTCTTCCATAGTCTTTCCAAGGACTAGTGCTACTCAGAAAATAACCCAGAAAAATATAAATGCTTTAGTGGGAAGTACACTGCTTAGGTTGCTTAATTTCCTGTAGTGGGCACCAAGAGCAGTGTGTGATTAAAAATAAAACCAAAGAGACACTCTCCCCCATAAATTTTGCTGAGAGGGCATGATGCTAAATTACAATAAATGCACCCACGTCAGTTTCCCATCCCAGCTCCCATTTGGCTCCCAGATGGAAAAGGGAAGCAAAATTCCTGTTATCACCCCAGCTGGAATGGGCTGGGGAGGGCTCTTCTATCTGACAGGAAGGGTGTTAGGAGCAGCTACATCCTGTTTGTGCTCCCTGAGTCATCAGCTTCCCAGGACTTCCTTCTTCCATGGCCTTGTTTTCTTTCCAGAGTTTTCTTCAGATTCCCTGACATCCCTTTGTCTTTTGTTGCAGCTCTGGGGAATAATCAAGCAAGGCTACAAATGCAAAGGTGAGTAAATGTTACTGTGTTAACATTTTTAAACACGATGTTTGGGACAAAAATGAAATTTGTCAGATGAAACTGCAAAACTCTTGGTATCATGAAGAAGCTGGGTCTTTTGGGCCACCGGCAACTGAAGAGTTAGTATGTTCAGGAAAGGACTCCCTGAGGTTTTGAGAGCCCAGACTGGATTTTCACAGCTTGTTGGACAAGGAAGCAAACCACCTCTATCAGCCTGCATACACCTAGCTCCCCTCTCTAAGATGTTGTGCTAAGAATCATCAACACCCAGATGAGGTGGGAATTCTGAAGTGGGACAGACCAAACTCAAATGCTGTATTATGAGAACTTTATCCTTCAGGGACAAACACACACACACACACACACACACACACACACACACTTCCTTCTGTAATACGTATGCATTGCTGTCGCTCTCACATAGCTATTCCTTTCTCTACCAAGTCACAGATGATGATGAGAAAAGAGGAGGAACCTTACAACACTTTTGTCCCTTTCAATGAATTCATTTATCTAGGTTCCCCATTTAATTAAAATGTATAAACGACTAAATAAATACATATGTGATGAATGCAATACACATGCGAATTACTGGGCATTTAGGTCTGTGTTGCTATTTGTACATATGAAATTACACATTGTTGATAGTTGATCTAAGAAATTGCTGAATATTTTATACAGACTCTTTCTACTGGTTCTTTTAAGATCTGATAATGCTCATGAAAAATATGATAAAAACTACAGAAAATGCCTTCAGATTAACATTGATCCCTTATGATGCCTTTTGTTCTCCAGCCACCTTTCAGTATTTGGCCCTCATTTTGCAGGAATAGAATACTTTTCTGAATCTCAATGAGAGCTACCTTTTAGTGCTCAAAATGAAATCCTTCCCATCAGCTCTTTGTATCAGTGTCTTAGTCTAACTTGGCTTTTTACTTTCAAGCAACAGACGCTGTAATATCTTATTGCCCATTAATTTATCTTGGTTTCTGTCCCTTGTACCTTAAAAGACACACACACACATACACACACAATTTATGAAGATGTATAACAATTAAACTCTTGGATCATCTTTGTACATATGGTATTTTCTCTTCAAGGTGAAGAGAGCAAAAAATCTAAAATAGACTTGAACTAATATATTACAACTTGATCTTTCTATGATGTCATTACAAGACCATTTGAAACAACACCATCTGGGGGAAAGTAGGTGTTGGAAATCATTAGATCCTCTGATGATAAGAGAGCAATATACTCTTTAAAATGATCATATCTGCTCAAGGAATCTAAGGGAAATGTGGGACTCTCATCAGACGAAACAATTGTGTGGCTATCTTCCAGAGTGGCCAGAATTTTCTACGCCCAGTAGCAATTAACATTCTACTCTTTAAAGTAAAACATCCTAGTGAGAAACTTCATAGAATCTCTGCGTGCCATTTCAAAGCCACAGTGAAATCTGGAACATGTCTATTGAGCATATGCCCACCTTACCTTCTGTTTCTATGCAAAGCAAGGAGGCAGAAGATATAATCACATGCCCTGGAAAAGGTGTTGGGGAATGGAGAATGCAGACAAATACTGAATGGAGGGACACCTCGCTGTAAATGATCAGCCTCAGCAGTTGGTCCTGGGGGACACCAGAAGCTGAGGCTTCTCATCCTCCTTCTGGCCCAGACAGCCTGTTTGTGGGGAATCCATCTGGGCCTGGGAAAGAACCCAGGACCCACGTGACTTGCATTTAGTTTGGGGCAAAGACAGCTCTCCATTCAGCTGAGCCCCTGCTTGTTGGCTCCCCAGCACTCAATGAATTGTGTAGAGGAAGAAGCTAAAGAAATGTAAGAGAACTTTAGGAACTCCAGGAAGACAAGAGAGTCCCACTGGCCCTTTTCCAGCCCCTAGACACACCCTGTGCGCCAGGGCCAGGCTCTGAGACTCAGTACAGAATCTAGGATGGGGGAGGGGAGGGGGGAGGGGAGAAATGGGCGACCGGCTCAAGGGCCGCTCTGGAAGTCTGGTCAGTACCAAAGGGTCTTGGTTCACACTAATCATTTGTGATACTCTGGGACTTTTCAGACTGTGGAGCCAATTGTCACAAGCAGTGTAAAGACCTCCTGGTTCTGGCCTGCAGGAGATTTGCCCGGGCTCCTTCCATGGGCAGTGGCGATGGGTCGCTGCCTGGAAGTCCCTCATTGCCCCCAGGTAACGTCCTCTACTTTCTGAGCATGATTTCGTCTAGGTTCTGGATCTAATCCTTGTCAGAGTCCTCATAGACACCAAGGCATTCCTCAGGGTGGATGGCAGGGCTCTTCCCTCGAGTCCCCTTCACTCCTCTCTGCTTTCAGGTTGCACCAGCATGCAACTCGCCTACTGTTGCTGTCTCATTCTGTCTCTGGTCTGTTGCTCTGGGACCTTACCTGTGGGACTCCTGTTGTTTGCACCAACTTTCGATGTATTTTTTAAGATTTTATTTCTTTATTTTTAGAAAGAGGAGGAGGGCGAAAGAGAGGGAGAGAACATCGATGTGAGAGAGAAACATCGATTGGTTGTCTCTTGTAGGTGCCCCAACTGGGGACCAAACCTGTAACCCAGGCACGTGCCCTGACTGGGAATCAAATTGGCAACCTTTCACTTTGTGGGATGAAGCCCTATCAATTGCGCCACACTGGTCAGGGCTGATGGTGTGCTATAAAGCAGTCAGATGCCAAATAATCCCAATAATCTTTCCCTCTCCAGTGCAAGATGAGGTGTTCGAGTTCCCTGGTGTCACTGCTGGACACCAAGACCTGGACAGCAGAGCCATCACACTGGTTACGGGCTCTTCTCGCAAGATCTCTGTGAGGCTGCAGCGGGCCACCACCAGCCAGGCCACCCAGACCGAGCCTGTATGGTCAGAGGCTGGCTGGGGGGACTCAGGGTCCCACACCTTCCCCAAAATGAGATCCAAGTTCCATGACAAAGCAGCAAAGGACAAAGGCTTCGCCAAGTGGGAAAATGAAAAGCCCAGGGTACAAGCTGGCGTGGATGTTGTTGACCGGGGCACCGAGTTTGAATCTGACCAGGATGAAGCAGACGTGGGTGAGACCCGACAGGATGGTGAGGTCAGTGCTGGGTCCGACCACAAATGAAATCAGAAGAGAAGCTGACGGGGGCTCAGATGAGTGTTACAGCGAGTCCTGGAGCCAGCCTGGTAGCTTTGAAAGTAGAATGGTTGGGAATCAAGACGTACCGCTTTTTTAGTTTTGCCACGCTGGCTAGTTATGTAACAAAACTGTTTCTTCTCTTTGGACCTCAGTTTCATCCATCATAAAATTAAACCAAATAAGTTCTAAAATCTAGTGAAAGTGGCCTTGTCAGGGTACTGAAATGATGTGTCGAGGACCCATTGCCTACCCAATGAATGCGTGGTGTGCATTCATTACACCAGTGTACTGTACCGACCTGCTTAGTTCTCCAAGTTAGAATCAGGAGGCAGTGGGCGCACAGGACTGGTAGGAAAAGAAAAGTTGGAAACTCTTACCCCTATTCAAAAAGAGGCTCTGACAGCCTTGTGGAGAAGGGAGTGGCGAAAATCAGATACACAGGGACCTCAAGGTTCTATAAGCCAGGCTCTGCCTCCACACAAAAATTCCACTCAATCATCCAAAGCAAATTGGGAAGCATATGGAATTTGTTAGAACAAGCTGAAAATATAAATTAATTCAAGATGGACTTAGATGTATTTATTAGTCAACAGTTCATAGTGTGTGAAGAAAAAAGATTCGAGGAAATTGGTGTCATATTCCTAACCTTCAAAGCAATGTCATGGAGGGCAGCCATTGTCTCCCTACTGAATCAGCCTCATAAACCCAATATTGGGTTAGGCAGAGATCCTCCTGGACCCAGCCAGTGCTTTTTATTCTTACGGGTGGTCCTGCACATTCCACACACTTCAGGAGACCTAAACACTCAGTCTCCACAGTTTCCCATGATGAGAAAAACTAATGATCTTTAACCAAAATTCCTCTCTTTCCTTCGTCATTGAAAACAATTAATAAGGAGGACACACATTATCTTTGGTCATATGAGGTTTATTGCAAATTCCTGTTGAGCCATCTTTTCCCTTTCTTACAAGACCAACTTTTAAAAACAACTTCATCAAGATATACTTTACATACTGTCAAGTTTACCCATTTAAAGTCTATAGTTCCATGGTTTCTAATATATTGACAATGTTGCACAACCATCACTGTGACCTAAGTTTAGAACATTCTGTCATTCTAAAGAATACTCCTGTGCCCATCGGCACTCACTTTTCATCCCCCGCACCTGCCCTAGCTCTAGGCAACCAACTCATCTGCTTCTTGTACCTGCAGATTTGCAATGCCAACTTTATGTTTAACGTTCCTCCTGCCAATCATCCAGGCAAACATTTCAGTGCTACCCACCGCTTCTTTTAATTGTCTAACATAGTTCAAGCTGGGAATATAAAGATGAATAAGAAAGCTTCAGGATTTGATGACAGAAGAAGACATCCTAGGGCAATGGATCCTATTGCACGGTCCAAAGAAGGGCTCCGGGAGTTCACGGCAGCCCATTATCTTTTGTGTGAAATTATATATGGACGCCTGCTCATGCCGGGGGGGAGAGTGTCTTAAGGGGGTCTGCACACCAAAAAGAGCAAGGAATCACTGTGTTAAATTTTTCATCTGATGCCTGAAATTGTGCTAGTCACCCCAAGTGCCACCTCAGCCTGCAGAGGCCATTTCCGTGAGCACCATGGCTGTCATTGAAATCTCGGAAAAAGAGCTTCTGTGGGTAGAGTAACAGGATGCCCAGCCAGAGCTCTGACGGTGCCCACCCCATGGACCATCTTTGAATTCAGACAAGTACCTGTGTTTGTTGAACAAACAGTGGAACTAGCCGTGAGCCCACTTCTGTTGACTAGCAACGTTCAAGTTACTTAAGCCTTGCCCTGGCTTAGGAGAAATTCACAGGCTATCAGTGTGGGGAGGCCGCTGCCATGGGTAAGATTTCCTGATCTTTAATCCCTATAAAGAAATAAAAACAAAGACCTGTTTAACATTTTATTTAATTCTCTAAAACTTGGAACTTTATACTCATGTGTTCCCTTACCCTTTCAATCTTCTGATCTCACAAGTCAAAGAGATGGTTTTCTGACCACTAGTACTTAATTTCGTTTACGGTAATTAAAGAAGACAGTATGTTCTTATGTAAAATGCATATGACATATAGTCTTACCCTCATCCAAACCAGAAAATGAGGAGACACCCTTGTTTAGAGAAAAGGCAAGCAGGAAAAAATGTGACAAAATTACAACAAGAGTTAAAAATGTAGACAAAGGACTTTTCAAATTTAAGAGTTTTTCTGCCAGGCAAGATCAGTGAATGGCTTTAGGAGAAATGGTCTACACATTTACTATTTAGGTTCAGATCATGTTCATGAGTCCTATACATAAAGATAAACAAAGAAGGCAGTTGGGTGTGTATATTTCCTTCAGTGGAGTTCCAGCATTTACATTCATTTTATTTTTTTTAAGATTTTATTTATTTTTATTTTTTAGATAAAGGAGAAGGGAAGGAGAAAGAGAGGGAGAGAAGCATCAATGTGTGGTTGCCTCTCGCATACCCCCTATTGGGGAGCTGGCCTGCAACCCAGGCATGTACCCTGACTGGGAATCGAACCAGTGACCTCTTGGTTTGCAGGCCAGTCCTCGATCCACTGAGGCACACCAGTCAGGGAAATATTCATTTTTAAAATATAAGGGCAGAAACATTTTCTGTGATGGTGGATATCCTTTCGCCAGTGACCACTGAGCCCATGGATGGCAAGAACAGATCAAGATCATTTTCTTGGCAGTAAGAATGTATATATTTTTTTACAATGCTTCTCTGCTTTTATTATCTTCTGCTAACTTAAAATAATAACAAATTTAGAAGGGCTAGGAAGTGCTGGACTAAACAGAGTTAAATAGGTTTATCTATACAAGGTCTGTCCAGAAGGTATCCAGCCACATCATATGAAAAATAGAGGCATTTATTGAAGAAGATGCAAGATACAAGAAACATTGTACATAGGACAATGATGCCTCAGTCAGTCTCCTTCAAAGTAGGCACCTTGGGACCTCACACAGTTCTCCCAATGGCCATCAGCTGCTCCATTGTATTTTCCTGAATTTTATCAACAGTCTGAAGTCTTTCCCCTTTCAAAGGTGACTTCAGTTTTGGGAAAACTAAGAAGTTGCAGGGCACCAAATCTGGGCTGTAGGAGGCTCTGTCACCTGGGTGAACTGATGTTTTGCCAAAATTCTCTGCAGGAGATGTGATGCATGAGTGAGCACATTGTTGCGATAAAGCAGCCAATCACCAGTTGCCCGTAGCTTTGGCCTTCTGCATCATCCAAATAGCTGCCACGGAGGAATGTTCAAACTTAACATAAAATTTGATGCACATTTGTTGCTCTACTTGCTCAGTCATTTTGAATGTGATGGCCACACAGTACATATGTTCACTCAATGGTGTCTTCTGCCCCAACTGAGTAGTACAGTGAAGTCGTCATTGTTCATACATGTGCACTCCAGTCCACGCCCCCTGGCTGCCAGTTTACATCTGTCATGCAAACCCTTCTCGTTATATTAACAATGGCTGGACTTTTTCCAGTCAGCCCTCATCTATACCTATATATACTAGTATAGATATATATCTCTTTCCCCTGTAAATTTTCTCAGTGTCCTTATACTAATTTATATTGTGAATGTCTAAGAGGGGAACCTCAGCAATGGGTATTGGAAGAACCAATGTTTTGTAGAACACCCTTTAGGGAGAAATACAGTAAGCATCCTTATTGGACTTTGTACGGGAGTCTTTAAGATTTCATGTATTGGGTGCATATGATGTTTTAATGGCCTCTAAATCTTTTTTTTAAATATTTTATTTATTTTTAGAGAGAGGGGAAGGGAGGGAGAAAGAGAGGGAGAGAAACATTGATATGTGAGAGAAACATCCATCTGTTGCCTCTCACATGCCCCCAACTGAGGACCTGGCCTGCAACCCAGGGATTGATGCCCTTTTGATGCCCTGACTGGGAATCAAAACAGCAGCCTCTTAGTTTGCAGGCTGGCACTCAGTCCACCGAGCCACACCAGCCAGGGCACACCCTCTAAATCTTGAGAGTACAGGTACTAATCATTTGAGATGTTTCCTCAAATAAACCACATTCTAGAAATGTTCCTTTTTTTTTTGTCGTTGTTAAATGAGATGCAATTGTACAACAGGTTCTGATTCGTATTGCAGGACGGCTGACTTTAGTGGAGGACACCAAAGGCGTTTGGAGCAGCAAGATGAAAACTCAAAACAGTCCAATTCTCAGGAAGTTACCTGAAAAAGATATCTGGACATTTACTGCCTTATGACACCGTGGGATCTCCCTGATTGGACTGTGGGACAGAAGCTTTACCCTATGAACTATTTATTTCCTTGTCCTCTGCCCCTGGTCAGGTGCCATGAACTGTGTTACGTAGCGGGTGGGTTTCTCATGTATCTCTCTCTAGAGCCATTCATATACGGGTGAAATGAAAGCTTTTGTGCATGTACTTGACACTTACTCTCTAAACTCAGGCTTTGCTTTTTTTGTGAAAATATTATTTCAGTATTTTTATAAACTGTTTTTTTTGGGGGAGTGTTCAATGAGGAGTTGATTTTGAGGGTTTATTTGTGGGGTTTTTGGATGGGACCAGGACTTAACATTTTCTTGAGGGACAAGGATGCTCTTCAGATACTGGAATGCAGTGATTCTTGTAATGAGGATCTGTTGCAAGAAGAAACTGTTTACATTGTTTTTGTAACATGGTTGCTATTAGGATGTGTAATAAGCCACACATTTATATATCACCTTAGTCTTACCAATTTCGCATCACTAAGAAGCTCTGACACAGCCATGAAAAGTCTCCTAATATTTATAATGGCCATAAATTATAAATATTATAATTTGAGAATTAACTATCCTTGTCCTACCTGATATGGATTAGTCATTTTTCTTAGAACTTTTATTAAGACTGCTATTGGCGCTCTTCCTCCTGGGAGCATGCCCACACCTTGCTTCCCTCTCTGGTGCGTGACTCCTAAACTCTAGGGTCCCCCCACGAGACTTGCAACCAAGGGAGCAGTGGGCAGCAGCAGCTGGCCTAGGGCTACCCCCCTGACCCTGTCTGCAAAGCCCTGTTTCCTCTGACTCTCCGGTGAGCCGAAGCAGCCCCGCCTAGGCTCACTTCTTTCCTGTAACGTTCCTAGAGTGCCAAAGCAGCTGGTGTGGGCTCTCTCCCGTTGCTTCTTCTACCCTAAGCCCTTCCTGGTTTCCCTGTCCCCAGCTTTAACAAATGTATTTAAAAAAAAAAATTCTGCAATTAAGAAATGTGAGTAACAATTAAAAAAATCAATTCAAGTCATTGGAAATAAAATTTAGAAGAAAGAAAAACCACATCGTGAAATGAAAAACAACCAGTAATTTTTAAAAACTTGAAATAGTTCTAAGGATTTTGTTGGCTAACAAAGAAAAATTTTGCTTGTGAAAGAAAACTCTTGTGTTCTTCCTAAGGAATTGCCACCCATCATTCAGAAGTCATAGAAAGCAAATAATCACAAACTACCTTTGATTAATATTTCATTAAAATACTTAAAGGATCCATATTTTCAATATCTCCCTTTGACCCCAAAATAGCTACACATGGGCCTGTTTGTTGCATGATGAGAAGAAAGAGAACTTGGTTCAAGACATTCAGAAGCAGAGATGGGGTTGTGCCTGTGGGCGAGGACAATGACCTTCTACAAAGTGACCGGTCAGAAAGTGTACCCCAGGAGGTGCACCGGTCTGCATTTGGGAGTTTGAGTGTATATATTCCATCTAAGACTGAATTCACTTCTACTTGGGGCCGTCACCTCAGTAAAGAAATGCCCTCTTTTTCCCCTTTACCCAGTTGAGGACATTTCTGCTCAGCAAACGTTTCATCTGCTCTGGGCAGGTCCTGTGCTGGATGCACAAGGACCAGCGGTGCCTGACCTCTGCCCTCCGAAGGTGAGAGCCTGAGGGTGTGGAGGCAAGATGGCTGCTTAAAATACAGTTTCCCATTTGCTAGGACTGACTTCATCGGGTGACTCCGAGATCGATTTGCAGAGAGACTGCAAATCCAAGGAAGCTATTAGTGGAGGGAGCTGTGATTAAGCCAGGTCCTAAGAGCGCTAACCATGTGGAAGCACGTCAGAAGGCAACCAGCCACCCCCGAGTGCTGGTTCTATGCATATACATTGTCTATTCCTCTTCATAAATGCAATGAACATACATGTTAATAAAATTAAAAACAGAAACCGGCAACTTAAGTACAAACAACCTTTCTTGTGTGTGTGTGTGTGTTATTTTTTAATTTAAGAAAATTCAGAAAGAAACTTCTTAATAAATGTTGGACTGTTCCTTTCAAAGCAATTATCACTTGCTGCTCAGTATGGGTTATTTTCGAGTTTTCACATATAAGAATTTTTATTGTCAGCCTTCTTCTGACAAAGATACTACATTACCTTGAATAAAAAAAACAAACAAAAAAGAAGATAAACATTATAATGTCCACATTTTGTGCACATTATACACGAGATTATTATGCCCATTATTATACCCATGTATAATGCACATTCTTATTTTTTCCTCGAATATTTGGGCAAAAAGTATGCATTATACATGGCAAAATACAGTACATCTGTGTACATGTATGTAAATATGTATATTATAACACTATTTGAGGAAATTTGAGTCCATGAATAACTTTATAACTTTGATTATATCATTTAATTTTTTTTCACATATTTTTGTTTTTTTATTTTATTTAAATTGTTGCAGTACAATTTTCTATCTTTTCCCAACCCACTCACCCAGCCCTCCCCTCCTCCCTCCCATTTCCACCTGCCACTAGTTTTTATCCATGTATCCTTTATGCTTGTTCCTGTAAACCCTTCCCCTTTTCCCCTGAAATTCCCCTGACGTATTTTTATTGTTGTTCAAGTATAGTTGTCTCCATTTCCCCACAATACTCCCCTTCACCCCAGCCATCCCACTTCCCACCCTTGATCCTACTCCTCTTTGGCTTTGCCCTGGTGTGTCCTTTATACTTGATCCTGAAAACCTTTCCCCCTCTTTCCCCCCATTATCCCCTCCCACCTCCCCTCTGGTTACTATCAGTTTGTTCTTAATGTCAATGTCTCTAGTTATATTTTGCTTGCCTGTTTGTTTTGTTGATTAGGTTCCACTTATTGGTGAGATCATATAGTATTTGTCTTTCAATGCCTGGCTTATTTCACTTAGCATAATGCTCTCCAGATCCATCGATCCATCCATGCTGTTGCAAAGGGCAGGAGCTCCTTCTTTATTTCTGCTATGTAGTATTCCATCATGTAAATGTACCATAGGTTTTTGATCCATTCATTTACTGATGGGCACTTAGATTGCTTCTAGCACTTTGCTATTGCAAATTGTGCTGCTACAAATTTTGGGGTGCATAGGTTCTTCTGAATTGGTGTTTCAGGATTCTTAGGGTATAGTCCCATGGTAGGGTATAGTCTTCTTGATGAATTCTTCCCTTGAGTATTATGAAGTGTCCTTCTGGGTCTCTTTGTATGGTCCTTGTTTTGAAGTCTATTTTGTCTGATATGAGTATTGCTACCTCAGCTTCTTTTTCCTGTCCATTACTTGGAATATTTTTTTCCAGCCCTTCACTTTCAGTCTGTGTAGGTCTTTTGTTCTGAGGTGGGTCTCTTGTAGGCAGCATATGTGTGGGTTGTGTTTTCTTATCCATTCAGCTACTCTATGTCTTTTGATTGGAGCATTTAATCCATTTACATTTAAGGCTATTATTGATAGGTACTTATTCATTGCCATTTTTTTGTACCTGTGTTTCTCTCACTCTTTTTTTCCTCTTAAAGCAGACGGTTTAACATCTCTTGCAGTGCTGGTCTGGTGGAGGTGTATTTCTTCGGCCTTCTTTTGTCTGGAAAACTCCTGATTTTGCCTTCCATTTTAATTGAGACCCTTGCTGGATAAAGTAGTCTTGGTTGCAGGCCTCTGGTTTTCATTACTTGGAATATTTCTTGTATTACCTTCTGGCTTGGAGCATTTCCATTGAAAAGTAAGCTGCTAGCCTTATCAGTTTCCGTTGTGTGTTACGTCCTGTTTCTCCCTCGCTTCCTTCAAGATTCTCTCTTTGTCTTGGAATTTTGTCATTTTAATTATGATGTGTCTTGAAGTGGGCATCTTTGGGTTCCTCTTGATTGGGACTATCTGTGTTTCCTGGATTTGTGTGACTTTTTGTCTCATCAAATTAGGGAAGTTTTCCATCATTACTTTTTCAAACAGGTTTTCTATCCCTTGCTCTTCTTCTCTTTCTGGTATCCCTATTATACAGATATTATTATGTTTCATGTTGTCCTGCAGTTCCCTTAACATCTCTTTGTTCTTTCTGAGTCTCTTTTCCTTTTTTTGCTCTTTCTGGGTGCTTTTTTCTACCTTGTCTTCCAGCTTGTTGATTCAATCCTCTGCTTCATCTAGCCTGGTTTTGATTCCTTCTACTGTGTTCTTCAGTTCAGAAATTGTATTCTGAATTTCCTCTTGGTCCTTGTTGATAGTTTTTATTTCCTTTTTCATGTTGATATAGCTTGCAGTAAATTCCTCATAGTTTCCCTGTAGTTTTTGGTAATTCTCTGTGAGCTCATTGAGCTTCCTTATAACCATTGCTTCAAACTCAATATTTGATAGTTTACTTGCCTCTATTTCATTTAGCATTCTTTCTGAGGCTTCCTTCTTTCATTTGGGGTTTGCTTCTTTGTCTTCCCATTGTTTGTGAGACTTTTCTTGTTAGCCTCTGCTTCTTCAATTGATCTGTTCTGACTGCCTGGGTTAATGATGTGAACTTCTATGGTAGGAGACCTGTGAGATTCAGTGGTGCAGTCCCCTTCATCTCCTGACCTTGATGCTCTCGGGATGCCGTTTATATTGGCTCTCTGGATGTAATTGGGTTCTGATTGTTGTTGGGTAGGTCTTTGTGGGTCTTTGGTGGGTCCTTCCCTCCAGCTGGTCGGCCAAAGGTCACTCCACCCACCACATCTTGTTTGCTGTTGTGCAGGTGCTGCCAGAAGAAAACCACAAAGCCCAGGGAACAAACCCACAGCGGCAAAAATATCCCCCCCTGCAATCTCAGTATCAACAGCAAATGAGCTAGTATTAATAAGGGTGTAAAGAGATTAAGACTATTATAAGAAAGGAGATAAATAAACTATAGTATAAATTCTAGTGACTTAATATGCACAAACTTGCTGGACAAGAAATGAACGTTAAAAAGCTATGCAAGAAAGAAAATATTGCCAATCATGGAGAAGACCACAGTGGATTTTATCTTGGTAGCCTCTAGTATTTACCATTATTTTTGTTTTCTGGATCTGCCTCTGGTGATGTCAGATGTTGACCCCACCCCACCTTAGGCAGCCTGCTCTGAGACTGCCAGGGATCCACTGTCTACAGTTGTCTCCATCAGTTGTTAATCTAGTCACTCTGCAATCCGCAGTCAGGCTTAGGCCCCATAGAGCAGGACAGAATCCCTCCTGGGGCTGGAACTGTTGCTTCCCCCCAGGCTGCTGCTGCTCAGAGGGGAGTGGTCTGCCTGAGCAGGTTGGCTGCTGCGGTGTGGGTGCCAACTCAGCACCAGGATCCCGGCGGCCACCTCTGTCTGTTCTCTCCCCAAAGCTTCCGTCCCCAGTCTCTCCTCAAGCATCTCTGATCCACTCTGCACCCCCTTTGCCAGGGATACTGTCAATGGCTGTCTCTTTCAGTTGTTAATCTAGTCATTCCTACTCAGCAGTTCACTTAAGCACCAGAGAGCCAGGGCAGTCTCTCCTGGGGCGGGGCTGGGGCTGGGGAGGGGAGTGGTCAGCCTGAGCAAGATGGCTGCCGCCGTTTGGGGGAGGACTCAGCACCGGGACCCCAGCAGCTCCTCTCAGCTCTCTCCCCAAAGCTGCCATCCCCAGTCTCTCTTCAGGAGTCTCTAGCCCACTCCATCCCCGCCTCTGCCGGAACCCGGGTAAGTGACAGCACATGAAAATCTGTGCGTTCGCCCATTAAGCGGCTTTTTGCATCTCCAGCCAACTATCTATGGCAGGGAGCAACCCTGCTGCTTTTCGCCACTGGTTGTTTTCTGTGTACTTTTTGGGCTCTGGTGTTCTAGGCCGGGGATCCCAGCTTAGGGTTTAGACCCCATTCTTCTCAAGGGGATCCAACGGGCCACTTAATGATCCCTCTGGTGTTGCCACCTGTGGGCGCCCGGCCAGCCCTCTCGAGTATCCACTATACTCCTTACCAGTCGGTTAGTACTGAAGCTGATTCTTCTGTCTGTCCAAGGTTGTAAGGCTTCTCTCTTGCTATTGTTCAGTTGTTTGTTCTGGGTAATTTCTCCACAATTGAGTTTTAATTCCAGATTGGCCCTGGGAGGAGGTTAGTGTGGCTTCCACTCACACCTCTGGCATCTTGCCGATGTCTGATTATATCATTTACTCACAACAATGGTAACTGCGATATCCTATAATCAGTAAAATAAACAAAATAGGCAAACCCATGATGGAGCAGATACATTCCTCCAGACCTTCCTTTTGTGGTTTTGATCACTGTTACCTTTTAGGTGAAAAGTAAAAACAAAACTTTTGACAGTGACTATCATTAGGTACCAGGAGGGGATATGTTAGAGGATGCAGTTGAGCCTTCACTGAAAGATGTACAAATTGGGTTGATGCTTTTTTAGACCTGTCTAAACCAGAGGGTGGCCCTAATTGGTATTTGAGCAATTTAAGTTGAGCGACTGTCTCCCAAATTAATAATGTTCCCAGATTTCTGTGGTAATAGAGCCTCCAAAGGCAGAGGAGTTTGCTGTTAGAAATACAGGACTCCTACAGAAGGGAGCGGTTCATCATGGTAGGCGTATGGTATTCTTAAAGTAAACACATTGATTTTGCCAAAGTATATGAAACTCTAGAATGACTGAGGAGAAATTTCAGCCAAACGAGATCACTACAATATACCTTTGGCATGCAATCCACAGCCAGATTGAAATTCCACCTTTGTCTCTTAGAGTCATGAGATCCTGGCCAAGTCAATGTATACCAATTTGAGCCTCAGTTTCATTTAAAAAAAAATATCTCACCACCTTCCTCAGCTACTTCATAGAGTTGTTATAGAGACCAAGTCAAGTCAAACCATATTATGTAAAAGTACGTTGTAAAGACCTTTTAAGTGAATATTATTTTGCAATTAAGCAGGATTCTTTTCCAAAACTGTCTTTAAGCTCTCAGACTCTGTGTGTTGTATGGCTGTGTACTTTGGAGGCTTTAAATACATTTAAATAAAATTTGTGTCAATAGGGCTTCTTTAAACAAAGAAGTACCAAAGAAAAATACTCCAGTGTGTAGAGTTAGTTCTGGTCTGTTTTCTAACATCAGTTATCCTTGCTGTTTGAAAATAGCTGAGCAAGAGAAAGAAACCAAATGGGTAAAAAGTAAAATGAATTTTAAAAAAATAGGGCAAAATATAAGTCTGGTTAAGAGTCTGTCACTTGAAAAAAACTTAGTGTACTACAGGGAGACAATAAGAAAACAAAAATTAACTTTTAACATAAAAGCATGTCATTTGTTTTACAACCATTCAAGGTGGTAATGACAGGAAACCCTGGAATTTAGGCTCATCAGGAAATAGCTTTCTCCAGCTGCACCCAAACCAGCTTGCTGAAGTCTATTGAGTACTTGGACCACAAACAAAAATATTTTCTTTTTAAAATGTTAATGGCAAGCATGCTGGAAATCACATTTAGTGACTTGCAGTTTATATATAATAGCATAAGGAAAGCTTTGCGAAGGCAGCTGGACTGAGCGCTTCAAAAATAAAATGTCATAGAAACTGGAAAAAAGAGGGGAGGACTGGTTTTGGATCTGATAAAACATGTTAACCAAATGAAACACAACCATCCAATGCAATGTTGTAAGCCCTGGATTTTGGATTTTCGACGGGAAAATAAACAAAGGTGACACTTTGGGGGAGGAATGGGGGAAATCTAAATACGGACTACGTATTAAACGATGTATTGAAGGTTAATTCACTTCCATTCATAGTGATTTATTGGCTCTTCAGAAGAGTGTATTTTTAGGAGATGCTTGCTGGTTGGTGCAGTTACCGATGAAGTATTAATATCTGTACTTTCAAATGGTTGTTAAAGGAAGTTTTTGCATAGAGAGAGAAAGCATATGGGGCAACATGGACAGTTCTGAATACAGGTAAAGGGTACATGGTATTTGTTGTAGTATTTTTAAAACTCTTCTTACGGTTTGTAGTTAAAAAGGAACATTGGGGAAAGAGAAATCATTACTTTTTTTCTTATTGGAAATCATTTAAAAAGCAAAAATACGAATAAAAACAAAACCAATTCCATCTGCAGAGAAACTAGGGGGGTCTGAAGCCCCAGGCCAAACAGAGGGAAACTGACCCAGAGCACCGCGGACTGCTCAGGGGGGCGGGCAGGAGGACATGGAGGGAAGTGGCTGCAGTAGAGAGGGGTTCGCTGGCTGCAATACAACTGACAAAAACATGCGGGGGCCACAATCACCCTTCGCAGAGCAAAGGGGCACACTCTGAAGTGCTTGTCTTCAGTCCTCTGTTTACAACAGAAGGGATGAAGATCCCAGCTGGCGGCGGCCCTTTCTTCCTGGCCCTGGTGCGGTTCTGAGAAGCAGAAGAGTCAGAACACACAGGGAATATTTGTAAGACGTGATGTCTCTACGATAGTAGAGTGCCAGAGTCTTTTTGATGGGGGGGCGGGGGGAACCCTACAGTTGTGAATCCTGCCAAAATGTAAAGGTTAGTGCGTAAGATTAATTTCATCTGTCTTAGACACTACCCTGGCTCCTTTCCTAAATGAGCTTCCCACAGATTTTGGATAAAAGTTCAAAATTAGAGTTAAGACAAAACAAAAATGCAGGGCATATCAGAGAAAAAAAAAAGAACACTTAGACGAATGTCAGACCTCTCACCGGAAAAAAAAACCCAACCAACCAACCACCATTACTGAACTTAACCCAAACTGTTTCTCCAAGAAATGAATTTGTCTACTTATTTAATCCACAGAAGCCATGAGAATAATAAGTACTTATTGTTTTAAGTAATACCGAACACTGCGCCATCCTAATACCCTGGCATCTGTCTTCTTCCTCACTTAATCTCATTATGCTACAATTACCTGTTTCTGACTCGGCCACTGCCCGAGAAAACAATGCCAAAGGCACTCGTGTTTGTTGAACTGAGCTGCAGGGCTTTTTTCTTCTTCTTAAAAAAAGTAGGACGCAACTTAACAAATACTGGTCATTGAAATACTTATTTTTTCAAGACTTTCCCTCCAATTTCTATGGGACATATTACATACATGTTCTACTTCCACCCAAGGCTTCTTCATTTACATGTAGAGGACAATGATGATTTACTGTGCAAGTTCTCGTGCCAACAGTCATGTTTATGAAACCTTTTAAAAAATCCTCACCCAGGGATGTTTTTAGACTTTACAGAAAAAAAACACTGATCAGTACTACCCCCCCCCCCCCCCCACACACACCCTGACCGGGGATCGGACCTACCACCTAGGTATGTGCCCTGACCAGGTACTGAACCCACCTTTTTGAGTACGGGATGATGATCCCATTAAGCAGCCTGGCCAGGGCACAACCTTCACCCACACAATTTTGCCAACTAAGGACAATAAAAGATTCTCCTATTTGAAAAAACCCTAGAATTAGATTCAGACCTCTGGCCAAGATGGAGGCATAGGTAGATAGACTTTGCCTCCTCACATAACCAAAAGGACAACAAATTTAAAAACAACAACAAAAATAACCAGAACTGCCAGGAAATCGAACTGTATGGAAATCTGACAACCAAGGAGTTAAAGAAAAACATTCATCCAGACTGTGCCACAATGAACGCAGCAATGTGGGCTGCCCCGCCCTGGAAAATACCTAAGGCCTCGCCCCTTATTATGTAACAGGCATGCCAAGACAAAATATGGCCCAGATAAAAGAACAGGTCAAGGCTCCAAAAACAGAACTAAGCAATGAAGAGATAGCCAACCTATTAGATGCAGAGTTCAAAACACTGGTAATCAGGATGCCCCCAGAAATGGTTGCATATGGTTGCAAAACAGAGTAAGTGAAGGCTATGCAGTACAATAAAGCAAAATATACAGGGAACCAACAGTGAAGGGAAGGAGACCGGGACTCAAGTCAATACTTTGGACCAGAAGGAAGAAATACACTTTCAACCAGAACAGAATGAAGAAACAAGAATTAAAAAAATGAGGCTTAGGAACCTCTGGGACAACTTTAAATGTTCCAACATCTAAACCATAGGGGTGCCAGAGGGAGTAGAGGAAGAGCAAGAAATCAAAAACTTATTTGAAGAAATAATGAAGGAAAACTTCCCCAATCTGGCAAAGGAAACAGACTTCCAGGAAGCCCAGAGGGTCCCAAAGAAGTTGGACCCAAGGAAGCACACACCAAGGCACATGATAATTACATTACCCAAGATTAAAGATCAGGAGAGAATCTTAAAAGCAGCAAGAGAAGAGGAGACAGTTATCTCCAAAGAAGTTCCCATAAGGTTGTCAGCTGATTTCTCAAAAGAAACTTTGCAGGCAAGAAGAGGCTGGAAAGAAGTATTCAAATCATGAAAGGCAAGGACCTACATCCAAAATGACTCTATCCAGTAAAGCTATCCTTTAGGATGGAAAGGAAGATAAAGTGCTTCCCAGATGAGGTCAAGTTAAAGGAGTTCACTTATATGAAATGTTAAAGGGATTTATCTAAGAAAAAGATGATAAAAAATATGAGCAGTAAAATGACCACACACTCAGAAGTATCAACAACTGAACTTAAAAACAAACTAAGCAAACTAGAACAGAACAGAATCACAGAAATGGAGATCACATGGAGGGTTGTCAGCGGGGAGGGGGGAGGGGGAAAAGGCACAGGGAATAAGCAGCATAAATGGTAGGTACGAAATAGATAGGGGGAGGTTAAGAATAGTATGGGAAATGGTGAAGCTGCAGAGCTTATGCGTATGACCCATGGACATGAACTAAGGCAGGGAAATGCAGGTGGGAGGGGGTGCAGGGCGGAGGGGAATAAAAGGGAGAAAAAAATTGGGACAACCGTAATAGCATAATCAAAACATATTAAATAAAAGAAAAAACCCTAGAATTAAACAGCGAAGGGATACAAAACAGATTGTCCATCATAAGTTTTGTATGTGTGAGCAATCTGGATATTTTAGGCTGTTTTGAAGTTGTTGTAAGGACGGTGGTGAGTGAGTTCAAACATGCATACTTACTTCAATTAGTGACCTGAACCCTCGGAATACATTAATGTACACAAATGCAGAAGTGTAGTGCTGAACAATGCAATGAACACTCCTAGTGATTTAGGATCACATTAGTGAAAAACAAGAGAGACAAGACAAAGCACAGACAAAAGTTTTATTTTATTTAATGTTATTTTATGATGAATATCCTTCTATTTATAAAGATAAACCTAAATAAAAGGCTTTCTCTGTTAAAAATACAAATGAATAAAATACCATCCAAATTATTTAAGAGGGCAATGATTAGGTACACACACTTAAAATATATTTTCAAAAGATGAGGTAAAGTATCTAAAAAGGTAGGATGGGCACAACCTATAAACACATCCAAGTAGAATAATATAAGTGACTTGGGCAGTGGGGAAAGTTAAGCATATGTAGAAAGGGTTTCAGACGCTTTCCATTAGCAGGGATTTACTTAACTCTGCCTGCACAGCCGGACACTAGAGCTCGGTTTTAGATCCAGAGCAAGACATAAAACGACAGCGGCACATCCTTAACAATTTCCAGCATTGACATCCTGTTCCTGTTCCTGGTACAGGGTGGAAACAAAGCACTAACAAAAGGCAGTTTGTCTCAGTCTGTCTGCATAAGAAACCTCATTTCAGATAGAAAATTTCCTCCTAAAAACTTTGTTTCTCTTGTTTCTCCAAGGACTTTCCACACATCCTATTCCAGTAAAATTGCAATTTACTACAAGTTAAGGTTAAGAATGTGTAAGATCAACAGACATGCTCTATTTTAAAAATGTAACGACTACTATTTTACTGTGACAAAACTAGTAGTTTGAAATATACTATTTCTAGAGAATGGTACCTGTGTCACTGAGAAGCTAGCAGGTAACTCTTGTATGGTTTCATTATATGAAAAATTTCTAGTTTAAAACAGAAAATGAACATACAAAGTTTAGAGTCATGGAGAAATGTATAGTTTACTTTCTTATATGCTCATATTTGAACAGCAATCTATTAACCATAAAAATGAATAAAAGTTATTTGTCAAAAGAATGAAACAGTCATTAGGAATACTGCAGAGTTGGAGGCTATGAAACAAATTAATGCAAATGCTAAATGTGATATTTTAAGATATGAAACCTTGAAGTTTTTTAGTTAAGAAACTCCTATACATACTAAAATTTAACAGTATAAAAGACCAAAACTTAAAACTTTCACGACAGAACTTAAAGTCTTTAATGATTTTTTTTTAAAGGTCTTATTTACTTTTAGAGACAGGGAAATGGAGGGAGAGGGAGATGAACATGGATGTGTGAGAGAAACACCGACCCATTGCCTCTTGCACGCACCCAATCTGGGACCTGGCCTGCAACCCCGGCCTGTGCCTCAGCTGGGAATCAAAGTGATGGCTTTCGGTTTGTAGACTGACGCCCAATCTGCTAATTCACACCAGTCAGGGCAACACCTTTGTGATTTGATAAAAGTATTTCAAATTGCCTTCGTGTTTGAACATTTTAGAATGGTAAATGCTAGGCAAAAAAAATCTAACGAACATATGAAATTAACCAAATGATCAAGGGAGGCTTTCATAAATGGTTTCAGTTACCAAAACAATGTGCTCATCTTAACAGCAAATACTGGTGTTTTTAATGGTATGACAGGACGATTCCTTCCCCTAAAAATAAGCCCTATTTAGTAGAAAAATACTTTTTCTCTTTTACAAACATATATTTATATTTCAAAGCCATTCATTTTTAAGAAAAATGTCCCTCATTCTTTGGAAGAATGGAGAGCCTAAAAAACAAAATCCCTGAAAGATGGGCCCGTCATTTACCTTTGCCTAATACATTGTGTAGCAACAGCTACACCTAGTGGCCACATGTGAGTAGTGCGACTTTCTAGCTATAACATAGTACAAGGTAAATTTGAAAACAGTTCTTTTTCAATTTATTTAAGGTTCTAAAGTAAAAATGATCTTTCACTACAAACTATGTTTTAAGGGAACACTTAACCTTCGGGGTGGCGGGGGGCAGGGGCACAGGACTTAGCTGACAACCTTGAAGCAAGTATGCAAAATAATTTCATTTGAAAAGTAGCTAAAATAAAACTCAAACCAGAGAGAGCTTACAGATACTTTATTGCTCACCTTTCACACAAAGCACACCTGCAGCCATTTTCTTTCACAGCTTGACAATGTAAGTATACAAAAACCCAGCAAGAAGTATCATGTAGATTTCAGTAAAATGTAAAACATCAACTCAGCCAGGCTTTTGTTTTCTGCAGCAATAATAAAGGGCCTCCTGCACTAAGCAAAAATCTGTCCTCTTTCTCTGTAGTGCATTTCTTCCGTTACAAAAGTCTCCTGCTCAAAGCAAACTCACTTGTATTTGCTGAGCCAGTGGTATTAACTCGTGCATTAAACAAATTTAAGTTTGCTGTTTTTTTCTAGCAGATTTCAAGTAAAAGTAAGGTTGAAGGAGGAACTCGTTTTGAATGAATGCAGGTCAGTTTGAGTCGCTATACTTAACTAAATGCCTACATATATATACTAAATTCACAACTTAGTTTGCTTTTATTATCTTGATGGATGTTGGCCATGTTTAAGGTTTTCAGAGTTCAGCTTGTGGTATAATATTCCATCAAGAGGATAAGGCTACTGAATGTGCTATCTGCAGAAGAGCTCATTTAATAGGAACTGACCTAGAAGTTCTATCATGAAGCAAATGTGGCATAACCTCTCCAAATAAAGAGCCAACCAGGGCAGAAACTGTGCTTGAAAAACAGACATTAGAATAGAGTAAGGAAAACACATATAAATGGGTCATTATTATGAGGAAGACTGCCTAGTTGTAGAGCTAAAAAAATCTAGGAGAATCCTCATTTTCAAAATTGTATATTGAAAACATGAAAACTACTTATTCAAGTAATTTCAAAAAAGTATGCATGTTCTGACTGTGCAATTAGTCTACTGGTCAATTAAAGGCAATTTTAATTACCTTTAAAAAATTCTTCATACAAAGGAGAGATGTTGTATGTTTCTCAAATAAACAGCATTATGTAAATCCATTTAAAAAAAACCAACAGAATTGAATGAAGACCTACAAATGCTTGTGCCAAGCAGGAATCTGCTTGCCACCTGTGGTCTCACATTCAAAATCCACACTGGACTCGGGGTTGTGAAACTAAGTTTCTATTACTTGAGCTCTAGCAAAATGTAAGGTTCTGTAGCCTCAACTAGTGTAATGTCTTCCCTGTCCAAATCCGGAGTGATTATACTGATAACCTCCCTGCTGGAAGTGCTGTTCAAATTGCCCCCCTTGGTGATAATTCTGGCCCCCCCTCCCTCCCCAGCCTCCTCCCTGGCCTCCGCGTCCACCTCGGCCTCCGCGACCACCTCTCCCCCCTCGACCACTGCCTCGATCACCATGGTGCCCACCATCTTGGTACCTATTGTCCTGCTGGTATCCACCACCCTGGTAGCCACTTCCTGTGTAAGTAGATGTTTGGAAGCCACTATAACCACTGCCTTGATAGCTACCACTGTGGCCACCGTGATAGCCACCTGGCTGGAAGCCCGAATCGCGATAACCACCATCTTGGTAGCCACCTCCTCCTCCACTCCCTCCATCTGTCCAGCCTCCTTGATGCTTATTTCCTCTTCCGCCCCCTCGGCCACCATGGTCATAGCCACCACGTCCACCTCTCCCTCCTCCTGGTTCGTGACCTCCTCGTCCTCCGTATGAGGAATGTTCATAACCACCTCTCCCTCCTCCTCGGCCCCCTGCTTGCTGCTGGGGGCCATCCTGCCTTTTCTGCCACGGCGGCATCTCAGGGGGTGGAGGCTCAATTTCATTCGGTCTACCGCCTCTGTCAGGCACCCTGCCCATCAACACCTACGGGATAAGAAAGACATTTTAAGCTATTTTATTTTGTAAATAGAAAGAAATGTATTTGAAAGAAAATTAAAGGTACTCTGATCACCTTATTGATGGCGCAGGCAGTTTTTTCTCTTATAGAGCCACTGCTAGTCCTTAAAATCTTTGACAAGTCTTGTCTTGCAGCCAAGAGATGGGCAACAGAAACAGTACTTTTAGGAGATAAGACTGAACGTTTCGGCTGGTAAACCTTTGCTAATTTCTCTGTCTGACTCTGTTGAAAGAAAGTGTTCAAAGACACTGTCAATTTTCAAAATGACATAGGAACATGTATATTAAATAAATTAAAAGATTTCCAAAATGTCTGATAACATTTACTAATCTCTAGATGGGAGGGAAAAAGTTATATATTCACCATTGCTCCTACCTAGTCAAGAACTACATTACAGTACAGCAAGAAATGACTGTGTGTGTTCTGAAAGCAAAGGGGAGGAGGGATTGGGGGGGGCACTCTGGACTGTGGGGCTACTAAAAAAGGTCAAAAGGTTACCCACTGGCCTCAGATCATTTACTTTTTCATTTTCTTGTCTTTGCTTACTATGAGATAAAAAATGTGAGCTGTGACTAATTACACTAATTATGTTGTTAATATGAAAACATGATACATTTCTTTAAAGTGATCCCCCTATTTAATACTTTCCTCTATTATATTTAAAAATAAGAACAAAAGGCCTACCATAACCATTTAGATGAAGTTAATGGTTTAGGTTGTTAGCTCTATGAGAAAGACAAATCACTGGGAAATTAGAAAACTTGGGCAAATCATTTAAATCTACTTCAAACACAAGACCACAAAAGACAGAGAAACAAAAAATATATAGGTCACACAAGAGAATAAAGTTCAAACAGATATAAAACAATTATTTCAGACAGAAATCAATAAATGCAAATTAGAGTAACCTAAATTTTGGGAAGCAGCAACAATCAGCTATCGACTAAATTCTGGAGGCAACAGCTACGACTACAACACACTGCAATAAGCACAAGAACAAAAACCTTTGTTACATGCAGGTACTCAAACTGATGGCAAATGCTTAGGTTACATTACATGATGAAACAGAATGTAAAAAGGCATGTTTACTATGATTTCAGATATCCATAGACAGACAGACATTAAAAATGACAAAAGCTACTGTGGTTAAGACAATGGGATGATCTGTGACTTTTTATTTTTAAAAATTTCTTTAATAATGAAAGGAATAAAAATATTGTCATCCCATAGTTCAGGGAATGTTTCTGAATATGTCTTATATTTATTTTCCTTAGAGTCAATATTGTATCTAAATAAGTGCTTAATGTTTGTTGATTGAAAACAAACACCTTTGAGAAAATGGTTTCATGCATGTTTCAGATAGAACTGTTTTAAAATGAAATTTCAAAGAGATATTAAATGCATAAATTTTGTATGTAAAATAAAAGTTCACTCTGTGCATATGAAAGCGATTTCTATAAATTAATTTAAAACAAAGTTTCAAAGTGAGATATCAATACACAAATTCTATTAAATGAACAAACAGGTTTGTGCTAGTTTAATATATACAGTCCTTCCTTATCCTCAAAATATTTCTGTATCTCATACAACTGTTGTGTTGTTATAGTTCAAAGGCATCTTAAACATCATCTAGATCAAGCAAGGCACTTTAAAGATGACAGAAACTCAGAGGGTCAGCGGCAGCGCGGAGCCCGGAGGGCCGCTGTCCAGTCCACTGAGGGCGGGCCAACAGCATGCCGCAGTGCTCCCGTCTTTGTGTTTCCTAGCTGGAAGTCCTAGGTCATTGTTTTTGAGTTATCTCTGCTAAGCTAAGGGTGAAATAATTGTTTTTATCAAAGACAATTTAAGAAAGGACTTGCATGTCCTAAACAGCAATCACAGAAGAGAATAATTTACTCCTGCTACTATTTATTGACTAGCTGTGAGATATTATGAAAAGTTTCCCATTTGTCTAGGTCTCTATTTTTTTTAGTTGCAAAATGAGGGGGGTTAAGACTGATCTCTAAGACCCTTTCCCAACATTAAAATATTGTAATCCAGTAAATATCTACCCCAACAATGTAGTAGTCAAATAGCACTTTGCTGAGGTTTAAAGATTTGTGTGAAAGTAACATAGTAGCAAGATTATTGGAGAACTAGATAAAAACATTTTCTGAGCCAATTCACTAGAATTCAGAGAAAAATCTATTTTCAAAAATGAACGCACTATTAAGGGAACATCTCATCCTAGCATCTGGATCAACCTCCACATAAATTTGAGACTTGGTTCCATTTCAGGTCCAAAGAAGGTCAAAGTAATAAAATGTGCCCAACAGGTCCCACTTACTGATCATATAGCACGTATTTAATAAATACCCGTTGAATGACCAAGACCTTCACCTGTCTTATTTAGGCTGACGTAAGTCTTATCAGATTCTCCTATTCTTTATAAATAGACCACAATATGTGGTCTTCCTAAATCCAATCAAATTAAATTGTTAGTTCCCGGTGTAATAAAATAATTAAAAATTTTATTATTTTAGTAATTTTCAAATACACTCTCCATCTCTCTCACAAATGGGTACTTCCATTAGGGTCTATAACGTAACATACAGTTTTGTTGAACAACATTAAAAAATTGAAAGACAAATGTTTTCATTACTGCTGAACAGCTTAAAGAATTGCTACTTAGCAACTCGCCATGTATTTTGCTTATAGTCTCCACTATATCTAAACTGTGCTACAAATGCATCAGGATCGAGTCTATAAAGACTCTGCTCCTTTAAATTATTTAGTGCGTACCTTAGCGCGGTCAGACCAACCAAAAGACTGGACAGTGACATCCAAACGTTTTATTAGCAGCTTTCTCCGAACTTCGTATTCATTGGCTATGGCTTGGTTAATTGCTTCTATGTTTTCCTGAAACAAAATTTTTTTAAAAGTCAGACTTTAAATCTGCTTGACCTCTGTTCCAAAAGGGCAGACACTGTGTCTGTTTCTTTCATAAATGAATCCCGGCACTTAGCACAAAATAAATTGTTATTTAATAAATATAATAATGAAAGTTGTAACAACAAATTAAGGAAATAATATGCAAAATAGTTTCTCAAAACATAATAAAAAATATGTGAAGTACAAAAGTCTCATTTTGCTTTTCCATAATTCACTGTGTGAAAGCTCAGCTCAATGAAGCCTTTGGCTTGAAGACAACCCATTTGGCAATTAGAAACATGCATCATATCGAACTTCTGTTTACTTTAATCAGCTGTGTGAAATACTTACAGATTATGGGATAGTGTTTCTAATCTCACACAAATAAAATTACGTTGCATGAATCTTAAGATTCACAGAAATGATTCCAAAGATGTCCATCAAGCGCCAACTGTGTCAATATAAATGTAAGATAGAGAGATGGGGTTCCTTACAAATTTACTTCAGACGAGTGCTACTCACCCAGTGGGCTGGTCCCAATGACTTCTTCAATAAAGGCTTTCCCACATGATTAGGTGGAACTTTTGCTAATGTTTCCTTTAACTGACACAAAAACATAAATGAATGAATAAACAAATCTAAAAGTAACACATATCCTCCTCATCTTCCCACGTCCCATCATATCTTGCCATCAAAAGAAGATTCCTGACAGAGGCAAAGGTGGAGGATGTTTGAAATGTACAAGACCCACACAATAAAGACAGTCACTTGCCCACTCCTCACGTGCCTATGGAAGCATGATTCCTCCACTGCGCCTACAACGGTGCCTGACAACGGCAGGCACTCAATGGGTATTTGCTGAATGGATGAATGAACACACAGAAAAATAGGGACTATGGATATACCGCTGCTCCCCTGTAGAGTTCAGCCAGTTTATGCATCGTGGTGTCCATCTGCCCCACAATGTAAACGTACCAATTCTTAGAGTCCACCAGATACGCACAGAGAGTAACTCTGCCATAACAAATACCATTCTCATCTATTCATTATTTTTATTAAAATTGCTTATTCCTAGCAAATGGTTAAGAAACCTTCTTCATTGTTGATAATGTGTGGCATAAATTATTTTCACATAGTAATTATATTAGCAAGAAATCTAGTTCGCCAATTCAAACTTTTAAGACTCAAAATGACTGGATTAAAAACCAAGAACATTAACATCATTTTCTGTCCAGTCAATGGGGAGAAGGGTGGTAACACTTAATGACAAAGACTTGAAAAATTAAGTGCACTAAATTTCAATGATAAAATAATTTTTAAAGGACTTAATTATTTTTACATTATATCTAGCTTATTTCAGTTTGTAAATCAAAGTGTAAAGTTTCCTTTTTGAAAAAGAAACATGCTACCATGTTAAAAAACACTAAAATACTAATTTCTCTTCAAGGCATCCAGGATTTAAAACCCAAAACTTATTTAGTAACAGTAACTTAATAATATGCACATTAGGTTCCCATTAAGAGAAATTAACTTGCTTCATTTCAAACAAATGTAGGACTATGCCTTTAATACACTACAATCTGGTACTAAAGGTCTTACTTTTTTTTCAATCCCGCTGAAGAATTGGAACATAGTTATATTGGCTGGAGGTTTGGACATTCCTAGAGCAATACATATGCCTTTCAACTCTTGAAAGACCTCACTACCGCCTCCTTCTTGAGCTTTTTTTGGAGGAGTATTCACACAGAGCATTCTGGCAGCTTCTAGTTCTGAGATGAGGTATGCTGAAGTAAACAAAATAAGATTTCAAAATGAGATACAGCTACAGTTAATAGTCATAAGTCTGGAGTCACAACTCTATAGACCTAGTGATATGTAAGTTTTAAAGCTGCAAGAATGGACAAAAACAAGAAAGGAAAACCATTTTTACCTCAAATGACATAACATATAAACTGGTTCTATAATTCAGGTATTTAACCAATATATATTTAAAGGCTGATTTAAAAAATAAGCGATTCTTCTTTGAAACCAAAAGATCAAGGTCAATCACATCTAAAAATCTGGATTCTTATGCTTCATTATTAAGGAACCTACAGAACAGGGGTTGGCATCTGTTGACAAATTTGCAAAAGGTAGCAGGTGGCAAATTTTTGGTGACAGTTCAAAGGGCTGTCTGTCTATCTGTCTATCTATCTATCGTTCTTACCACCGACATGCACCAGTGATACAACAACTATCTGTTCCTCTTACCTTTCAATACTTAGGAAGTCTGTTTAGAACTGGTGTGAAACAACACTTTTCAGCAAGGTTTAACTTACAGGAGAAAGGGGAAGGCAATAAACTCCCAGAAGTTCCTTTCCTATGTCTCCAGTAGCCCAATGTCACCCTCTGGAGGTTCCCCAACCCCTCTTCCATTTGTATTCTTCTCAGTACTCCCTACCCCTACTTCTTTCATTCTCGTCCCCTCCTGTGGCATCAACAACAAAACTTCCAAATAATTTCTTGGCAGAATCCTTTTGTGTCGATATCATCTCCTGTGTCTTGATTTCCTCGGGGATAATGAGGGATGCAATCTGCTTTGGGTAATTAAGGTGAAGATATAAATATTCAATCTTATTTCTTTCACCTTCCCAAGGACATTTACATTTGTATAAAAGGTGATTCGTAATCATTTGGTCCTCAGGATTTTAGGTATGTGACAAAGGGAGAATCTTCTGATATTAGAAAGATAGTTTTGAAAAAAGCCACTTTCTGGGCTTTTAAGTTTACATTACAAAAAAATGATCAGCTTAAATATCTCATTTCCTATATCCAAGGTGTAATGGTTAATAGCATGTATAGGGATCATAATTTTGGCAGATCATTTCTGAAAAGCTGCCAACACTGGTTCTAGAACAATAAATACAGCTAAGTTTCTGGAAAGGTCATTCTATATGGGTTTGATAAAATCTCAGCGTGTTCCATATAGCCAACGGTATGAGTTAAAAGATCAAACCAATAAAACCCCAGTGTCATGAAATAATCGCTGTTTTTATAAATCAGGTCTTATTGGAACACTGCCACGTTCACCTGTTTCCATGCAGTCTACGGCTGCTGACAAAGGACAGCAGTGGAGTCCGGAGTTGTGACAGAGATCCTGTGGCCCATGAGGCTGAAAATATTTGTTATCTGGCCCTTCAAGAGCTTGCCAACCCTTGTTCTAGAAAATCACATATGATATGCTTTAATAAACTTTTTCTCTAATTTTAGGACACCTTAGCTCAAGTATGTACAGAAGTTACTTCACCAACACATTTACCATCAGAAAGCATTAACTATAGCTGAGGTATTCAGAGTACTAGGAAAGGCACGGACTGGCTATAAGTACAGACACAGAAAAGATCGCCTCTGCTGACAGCCTAGTGAGGAACAGAGAATAAAGGCATAAAAAGATGGACAGTTCTTCATCTACCAGAAACTTAGATATCTGCCTTATTTTTACCTAAGGAAATGTTCTGACAATGAGAAAGGCCAATGAACAGCCAAAATAGTTCTTAACCTGGTAATAGAGCTTTTCAGCCATTCATTTGAAGACTTTTCTCTTTTACTAACGATTCTACTGAGGCTGGTTTATTTCCCCCCCCTCAGAACACGATGTATTAAAAGATTCAAATTGGTAAGGTAAGGGTGCTGGAAGAAGTAAGTAAAATTATAACATCAAGACTGACAATACTTGGAGGATGAGAAATACTCATACAGAGCGAGTAGAGGATGAGCACATGTACATAAACATTAGCATGGAAGAGAGGAAACAAGCTAAGGGGAATATTTTAGGAAAGGAGGAACAGCAAAAAGTGAAGACCAAGAGGAGGGAAGTGAGCAGTGTGTATGAGTGAAGAACTCGGAGCAGAGTAACCTCTCATTGACTCAGTCATTTAGTTGAGGAGCAAATATTAATAGTTGGATATTCTTGAACAGCTTTTGAGGTAAGAGCACATTAAAATAAAATAATCTATTAATATTGCCCAAGTCCAAAATAATCTTGTTCTGTGCTCCCTGCTTAAGAAAGAAAAAAAAAGTTAAAGGTATTTTATAAATATTTATATTCAAAGTGGTTTTTACAAGTATCAGCACTAAAATGGTGAAACTCTGGGCTCTTTGGAAGAATCAGCTATTCAGGGTTATTGCTAACCTTTCCACACAGCTGTTGTCTTCCTATGTAAGATAACACATTCTAAGTGCCAAATATCAGGTATTGGTAAAGGTAAACAGTGCTACAAGGAAGAGCCACTGAGTACACTGTGGCTGAGCCAGCTGCAGAGATTACGCAATTTGAAGGTCACTGAACACGTGCACTAGAACCACATGCAGTGACGTCAGTGTCTAAGCAGCGTCAGTGTCTAAGCAGCGTCTAATCTCCCGGGCACGCCCCCCAGGAACGGTTGGTCGTCTCACAAAGGGGAAATCCACACAGCGGCTCTGGGATAATTCGTGCTGCAGTGTAATGGCCATGGACACATTTTTTTTTTTTTAAATTAAGCCTTCACAATTAAGAGTTGTAGTGTTTTCTAGAAACCATAGTAAGGTTGTAAAAACAAGTATTGTTAAAATCCTGAGTTATGTCTGTCATAATAAGAATTATACTATTCAGTTAACCAAAGCTTAATCAAATGGGTCTCAGAATGCAACAAAGAATCTGAGTTAAGACGAGTGGGTGAGTTTATCGGAGAGTTTATTCAAGGCAACGAAATTCGTAAGTCTACTTACTGTTTTTCAGGGTGAAAAGAGAAAAAGCAGTTAGTATAGAAAAAAACATAGAAGGAAAAAACTTTTTATAATAAATTATTTCCCACAATGATCAGTAAGTATAGGAACAAAGCAAATATTATTGCAGAAAATTTTATATTTACAAATATAACCAATACCCCTAAACAATTACCCAACCAGAAAGAAACATCAACAAGACAAAATATTTTAATTAAAACCAGTCTATTTGAAAATGTGCTCCCAGCCTAGAACGCTGAGGTTCAACGACTGCACATCTGAACAAGCACCGCCTCTGGTCCCCTTGGTGGAACACAACACCTGGGCGACATCAGTGAAAGGATGAAGAAGGGCAACTACAAAACACTGCCACCAGTGCACAGGCCTACTAACAGCTTCTAAGCTGGAAACTTAATGAAGTTTTCTTTAAAATAAGGAGTATTCTGAATTAAATCCAGCATGAAACAAAACTGTAACAACTAGTTCATTAGTCATGGAAAACATAAATGGAAAATAGCTATATTCTAGTAGCCATGAACTTACTGAGCAAAAGGAGGCAGTTCTTCTGAACGAGCAGGCGCTTGGTCACATCCCCAGATGTCAGTGAAAGATATGGACAGTTCATCTCCCCTAGTAGCCCACTCACCTCAAGCTGGAATTCTTCAGCTTCATTCGGGCCTTTTAAGAATTAAAATAATCTTGTTAATAAAAATGTTGTTCCCCTTCACATATATATGTGTGTGTACACACATACACACAAATTGAAATATTTAATACGATTTTCCTAACACGTTTCTTTTTCTTCTAATTCATCCTTTCTCACACTAGTGACAATTTTTTCTTTAATACTTTCATTAGGTTATTCCTTTATTTGAGAATCTCTAATAGCTTTCTAATTTCTACCTCACCTAATGTTTCTGTCTTTAAAGATTCTCCCTAGCCTCTCTGCTGTGCCCTTCCCAGCAGAGCACTGTTTGTGGTAGGTATCTACTACTTCCACGAACATTCCCTCTTCTCTGTGCCAGGGAAATACCCCCACTGCCCTGGGTCAGGCTGATTTCCGCTTCTGCACCTTCATTTAAGTAATTCTCTGTAATGCACATGCCCTCTCCCCTCCCCTCCTCCTCTATCAAATCCCACCTATCCACCAAAGTCCAGTGGTCCAGCTCCTTGATGAAACTGTCCCCAAGTACTATCACACTGATTTCCTCCCCCATGAACCAGAGTGAAGCACTTTATTACTACTAATATCCAGCTGTTTCATGTGTGCCAAAACTTCTAGTTTCCAATACCTACACTGAATTTGAAGGCAGTGAACATGACTTGTAGTTCCATATTCCCATACTGTGTAAAGAACAAAGTTCACTAGGTGAACCAAGGAACAATGATGGTCTTTCTTCTTTACTATTTTGATGGTTCACTATTCAATATCACAGAGAGGCAAAACGTAGCTAACAAACTCTGAGTCACTTGACCTGAGTCCTTCTTCTCAATACAACGGGTAGACGGAACTGCCAATGTTTTGAAACTTGTTCTGTGAGCTCCAGAGTTCCACAGAAGTGCTTCAGAGGCAGCTGGGAGAACGAGGAGGGAGTTGTACTAAAAGTGCTCCCTCTCAACTTCAACTAGAACAGCTACACTTCTACCTGTCGTGCATGTTGGCTTCTATCAAATGTTTTCCTATGACCAAGGGTTCCAGGTTATATATAAACAGTTACCATCCAGCACAGGTGTTGGTTCAGAAGGTCTTACAGTCTCTGAAACGCTGGGTCAAGAGGCAATGTTAAGAGCACTGGCTCCCAAATGTGACTGCTGCGGTTGAATCCTGACTTTATCACTTACTGGTTGTGCAACCTCAGGCAAATGTATTTAACCTCATTGTGCTTCGTCGTGTAACGCGTGAGAGAAATGAAACCTGCCTCATAGGATTGTCCTGAGGTTTAAAAGAGTTAACACATGTAAAGCACTTAGAACACAGTAAGTGCTTAGTCAATGTAAGCTGCTGCCATCATTACTGCTGTACTATATTCTCCTTAAAAATTAGAATTGAATGCGACTAACATGTACATATTAAATACCCTAAACATGCAAGAGTGAGCTCTTCACAATAGGATTCTGTGAAAAAGAAAATGGGGTTACGTATATGGTTCTCCATAAGGGTGGGTTAACGGGTGGGCATTTTCTTTGTCTCCTATTACAGGGTTACCTACGGAAGGAGGGAAACAGATGGTAGAGTGCCAGGCTCCACGCCTGTCTCTTTTGTAGAACCAACAAACTAGTGCTAAAACAGTAACAAAATCAGTAAATATAAAACAGCTCTAAAGGCCATAAATCTGATGATACTGGATCTGGTTGTGGTATATCTAGTGATATATTTTTATATAGAAAACTTAATAAAATGTTCTTCTTCCTACATAGTACAATGCATTTATTTTACATGCTATATATGCTTCTGGAATCTGGTAGTCCAAAAAGAAAAACATCCCAATTTCCAGTGCTAGCCACCAATTTAAGATATCACAAGTCACGTTTTACAAAGAATGGACCCTCATATATGAGGGTCTGTCCAGAAAGAGTCCAGCCATTGTTAATATAATGAGGATGGTTTGCATGACATCAATGTGACCTTGCAGCCAAGGAGAGTGGACTGGAATGCACGTGTGTGAACAATGACAACTTCACTGTACTGGGGGTGCGAGACGCCTTTGAGTGAGCATGTGTACTGTGTGGCTGTTGCATTCAAAATGAGCAAGCAGAGCAAACCATCAGATTTTACATTAAGCTTAAACTATTTGGAATGATTTAGAAGGCTGCAGCTACGGGTAACTGGTGATTGGCAGCTTCATCATGATATGCCCACTCCTGCAGCACATCTCATGCAGAGTTTTTTGCAAAACATCACATCACCCAGGTGACTTGCCCCCCTACCACCCAGATTTGGCACCATGTAACTTCTGGCTTTTCCCAAAACTAAAATCACCTTTGAAAGGAAAGAGATTTCAGACTGTCAATGAGATTCAGGAAAATATGATGGGGCAGCTGATGGTGACTGGGAAAACTGTGTGAGGTCCCAAGGTGCCTACTTTGCAGGGGACTAAGGCATCATTGTCCTGTGTACAATATTTCTTGTATCTTCTTCAAAAAATGTCTCTTTTTCATATTACGTGGCTGGATACTTTCTAGACAGACCTTATTTGTCTCCATTTTTCTGATCTTAGTAATAGGGTTTTCTCAACTTCCACAAATTTTTAATAGTTGCATGACCATATTTTGGTTTTTCAACTTCTGAACCACCTTTCTCTAAAAATAGTGGAGGCAAAGTATTTGGTTGCTTTACAATTTTTTTTTTATATTTACAAAGAACTTGAAATTTTAGCTTGATAATGTTCAATTGACAATACCTGAATTTTATTTTTATATTTTGCACATAAAATTGAATGTTTACTTACTGTTAGTTGCTTGCACATTTTCCTCCAGTTTACAGAGCGCTCTTAACTCAGACACCAGCCAAGCACAGAGTTTGGTAAACTCGGGGGAACTGGCTCCAGCAGCGACTGCCTGAGATAGGGCGCCATCTTCTAACAATGTACCCTTGTAACTGGCGAGTTAAAAAAACCACACTTCAGAAGAATATAAAAATCACACCTAATATATTACAGATACTATATATTTTTGCATTACTTGTGTAATGAAGCAATAGTTTAATAACGACAAGTTATGATGACCAATTTCTAAACTTGCAAGTATTAATAAACAGAATTATACTAAGCTAAGGTCAAAATATAGGTGAATATTTAATAGAATCACATATAAAACAACTTCTTTAAAATTATGAAATCACTTAGTGTACAAAGATTTACTGTCTTACTTTAACTGAGTTGAGGATTAAAACCAGATTAGCTCGGGCTGGTATGGCTCAGTGATTGTGAACCAAAGGATTTCAGGTTGGATTCCCAGTCAGGGCACATGCCTGGGCTGCAGGCCAGGTCCCCAGTGAGGAGCAATGAGAGGCAACCACACATTGGTGTTTCTCTCTCTCCCTTCCTCTCCAAAAATAAATAAATGAATTAAATCTTAATAAAACAGATTAATAAGTGGTAGTTAATTATACTATAGTTTACTATTTCAGAAATAAAACTCAGGTTATCTTTTCTAGATATTTTTCCAGAAATCAATTATGTTAGGTTTTAATGACTTTCTTTAAAAGCAAAAAGTTTCCAATTAATCATTTATTCCCTTTTTGTATATTTAATGACGTTAAGACTAGCACTACCTGCTAGTACCAGGGAAATGTCGAGTTTGATGTAATAATTGCTGGCAAGTTGATGTTTGAGTGAACTGGTACAACTGTACGCTAGTCCTCTGTAAGTGACTCAAATGTAATTCTTAAAAAATTACTAAATGTTCAAATATTCATAAAGGGCAATAGTAATAATAAACTCCAATCTAGAATATAGCTAGAATGATTTTGTCATTCTCAAAGTGGCTTTAAAATATATATATTCTTCAGATTATTTTATCTTCTTTTAAATAAAATACTATAAAAACCCTGTTATTAAAATTAGTATATTAAATATGCTTAAGATAATTTGATGTTTAATTGGTATAGAGATTTTAGAGAAATGACAACACTTGATCCTTTAAAAGACAATTACATGTGTATACACTGAATGGAATGGAAAAATGTTACACAAAAAATGAGATTATAGGTACTCTGGCATCTAGATTTAAAAGCACATATTAAGACAGTGGAATAAAGAGACGAGGCCTAGAAACTTCTTGTGTTACACATTCAGATTTTGCTCTTAATACAAGTAGTTACTGGATTCCTACCATGTGCCAAATTAGAGATAAAAGTCATTTAATTCTAATATTTCTCAGCGAATCCTGCAAAACTGTACATCAATCAATTAAGGCTAAATTTTAATGACTGAATACCACTAAACTAAATAGTTATGGTTAAAATTTATGCAAAGTTTTCAGAAAATTCCATGGTTTATATTAGAACCCATCTTAATCATTTGATTACAATTATTACAGTAACAATTACTTTTATGAAGAAAAATACAGTTAAAAGACAGTAAAAAAATAATAAAGGGAAGGAACCAGCATCCATCACCAATTCTTGGTGACCTCTATCCGTGCAGAATAACTACATTTAAATAAGGTCTACTTTGTCCTCCCATCCTTTGGCTCTTTCTACTGTAATCCTAAGTGTCACTTCCAAGCTTCAAGACTTCACTTCCTTTTGCAGCAAAGGGACCCTTCACATATCTCCTTACAGCATATTCTTACAATTTGAACCTCTCTTCCACTTCACTTTGTACCCATAAGTGCTCAGCCCAACACTGCCACGGAACGAGTGTTCCTCAAAAATGTTTACTGAATGAATGGCTTCATGTGTGAGCAAGCGATTTCGTCTTGAGATGTCTACCAAGAGTCCATTTTGCTGAACGACTTTTACCTATGCTCTATTTAAAAAAAAAAAAAAAAGAGTCCCCTAAAGTCTGGAATATTCATGAAAATTCACAGCCAGTTAAAACAAAAAGAAAAGAACAAGGATGATTCACGTTGACAAAGAAAGGTGATAAGCACTGCCACTTCATTTCCTAAAACTTCTAGCAGGACGGCGAGATAAGGTGGGTCGACTTTGGGAATCCTCAGTGACCTTTCTTGAAGAAAGGTTTCCTTCAAATGTTTCCATGTTATTCAAAAGCCTCGAGGAAGATTTTGAGAAAGGATGTTTCTGTATAAATACTGTTAGCTAAATCGGTAAAAAAAAAAAATGTGACACTGCACCTACAGGCAAATATTTAACCATACCATTTGTTTCTGGAACCACATTTAGCCCAAGAGATTACAACTTTTCAAGTTTTAAAACAGTACACTGATCTGGGTATCCCGGCGAGATAAGAAACCTTCTTTCCAACGTGTACATAACATGAATCACGATTAGTTAACTGTCAGGACGGGAGACGAAACGCACAACAAATACGCATGGATTTGGTGGGTGAAGACGACCCTAAGGGTAAGAAAGAGCTAATAATGGCTCAAAGGGGTGTCAGAGTCAAAAGAAACTTCCAGTGCTTCCCACGGAGGCAGTGACAGGCTCGGTACACAAGATAGCTAGCTAGCGGAACGAACGCAGCGCACAGGCATGTGGTTTTGGGAAGCCGGGGTGCGTGCAGAGATGACTGGGCAAAGGCGTTTTTTTTGAGAGAAGTGGGGTGGGGCAGGAGTAGGGGCTCAAGACAGAAGAAGAAAGTTTGGAGGACAAGTAGGAAACCAGTAAATCAACTTTGGCAACCTCTAGAGTGAGGGGGTAGGGCAGGAGGATGGGGAGCAAGGCGAGAAGCTCAGAGAGGGGGTTGGCGAGAACCCGTGCCCAGACAATGACACGCATGACTGACAAACACTGCGGGTAACTCGGCTTCAAGGAGCACAGGGCAGGCCTAGGGGCGTCCCATTTGGAGGGCCCCGACCGAGTAGGGCACACAGTGGACGTGGCACTAGGGTCCCGGAGCCCGAGGGAGGCGACAGCCAGAAGCCAGGGGGTGCGGCGCGGAGAGGCAGGTGTCTCCGACTGGGACTTGTGAGGTGTTCCCGGGGGACTGGCAGTGTGGGAACTGGGAGACCCGAGCCCTGGTACTCTTACCCTAGATCTTCCAAAGACTCCAAGATGTCAGTCTCCATGAGGTCGCACTCCATGCTAGTGGTATTCAAATTTCCGAGTCGTCTGGGTCCCCTCTTCACCGGCAACGCGTACACTAGCGCATGCGCTGCCTCCCCGGAACTTCCAAATCGACGTCTGGCGCCTCAGCTGCCGCATTGCGCATGTCCCGAGCGTGCGCAAGGAACTTGTTCCCGCCTACCGCTCCACCCCAGCTGGTAGGGGGATTGCCGGGCGCCACAGTTTCGCACATGCGTATTGCTGAGTAGTGAAGCCAGCCTTCCAAAGAAGGGCAGAAGGACTGGCTGCGTGGCAGCTGGGTGTGGGGACCCAGCAAGGGTGGGGGAGCGTTCTAATCTCACTCACTTGGTTTTAGGCAACTGCGAATGTTGGGGCGAGGAAAGCGAGGGAGGAGTTGTAGGGGGGCGGGGTGGGGGGCGTCTCTAGACTTAAGTGGGTGTTGCTAGTGAAACAGTGTCTGGATTTCAGGGAGTGGCGGGAGTGGTTGTTTGCACCGTGCCAGCGTGTTTTAGCCTTAGCTCTGGGTCGTGGAGAAAGGGAAAATTCGTAAGCTCCGGAGGGATAGACTGGGCAAGTGCCGATAATTGCGTTTTGATTTCCTTGTGGCTGCAGTAGGTGTATTTCAAGATTAGGGAGGAGTCAACTTTCTTTTGCCGTGGGCGTGTTTAGAAAGTTGTTGCATTCCCTCTCTTGCATTCTCTGACTTTTTAAGCCCTTTTCCAGACCAAGAATCTTATTTTAAAGAGTAGGGCAGAGGGAGGCTTCACTCCATGAAAAAGAAACGAATATATTTAAATCCTAGACAGTGAAAAACTCTTGCTGTAATGCAATTGCTTTTGACATTATTTGGCTGGGTGTAACATTCAGTTCACAATTGCTTACGATTTCTTGACAGTTACTGGTTGGGTATGTGCTTAGAAATTATTGGAAAATGAAAAAAATTGTTTTCCAAGTGATGACATATTTAGATAATTATATTTAACCGTAAATTGGTATAGTGTTGCATTATGTAGGCATTTAATTAAAGAGTTTTATCATTGGTACCAGTAGATTTTATTTTGTAGTTCTCAAACATATTTGTGTCTAATGGATTATTGCCCTCTGTACCTTATTTTAAGTTCCTTAATTTGCATCATCTGGAGTTGGGGGATGAAGTTAACATTTATTGTGCAGCTAATGTGTGCTTGACATGGTATTACTCCCTTGATGATTTTTTATGCAGTCATTATAAAGCTGTGTACTACTCTCGTTGTACAGATGAAGACACTAGAGCTCAGTGGCTTAAAGATCTGTTAAAATGGTTAACACCAGTAAGGACTTGATTGTGAGACATACCTGAATCCATATTCTTTCTTATTTGACTATTTAAATAAGAATTTATAAGCAGGATGTGAAAGGATAGGAAGATCAGCTGGTTGAATTTGTTTAAACTTGAATATGTGGTACAGGATTGCCTTATAATAAAAATGGAATAATCACTTGCTCTTATAGGATTGTCGAAGGTGCTAAATAAAAAGTAATGCTTAATGCAAAATCAGTTTCCATATAGGTTGTAACACATAGGATTAGTCAGTGAACAAGAGATGACTCCTCTAAATTTATTTTTCTAATGCAAATTGTTAGATTAAATGGAGGGTAACCAACACAAAGGGCTTTTAAAAATACCAGGTCAGTCCAGAAGCTATCCAGCCATGTAATATGAAAAATAGAGACATTTATTGAAGAAGATACAATAACATCGTACATAGGACAATGATACCTCCGTCCTCTTCAAAGTAGGCATCGTTCGTGGAACCTTTCACAGTTCTCCTAATTACCATCAGCTGTCTGGTCATATTTTCCTGAATCTCATTGATGGTCTGAAATCTCTTCCCTTTCAAAGGTGATTTTAGCTTTGGAAAAAGCCAGAAGTCACAGGGCACCAAATCTGAGCTGTATGGGGGCCAAGTCACCTGGGTGATTTGATGTTTTGCCAAAAAACTCTTTATGAGATGTGATGCATGATTGGGTATGTTGTGTTGAAGCTGCCAATCACCAGTTGCCCATAGCTGCAGCCTTCTGAATCATCCAAATAGTTAATGCAAAATTTGATGCAGGCTCTACTCACTATTAACAATGGCTGGACTTTTCCCAGACAGACCTCGCATATTATTTAAAGTAATTCTATAATGGATTCTACTACAATAAAAACAATACTTTTAAAAGTAAATATTGTCATCATTTCTATGAGATCTGCTAAAAATCTTTTGTGTTTTATTTTGCAATTGTTTATATTGTCACCTGGATATTTAAAGACCTCATTCAAGGTGAAATTTAATAAAATAGAAAGAACCCTCATTCGGGAGTTAGTGAATCCTGTTTTTTTCCTGAGGTCATGATGAGAAAGAATTTTCTAACACTGTTGTCTAAAGTCCATCATGCATTTTTTTAAGATTTATTTATTTTTAGAGAGGGGAAGAGAGGGACAAAGAGAGGGAGAGAAATGTGTTGTTGCTTCTTGTGCAACCCCTACTGGGGACCTGGCCTGCAACCCAGGTATGTGCCCTGACTGGGAATTGAACCCATGACCCTTTGGTTTGCAGGCCCGCACTCAATCCCCTCAGCCACACCAGACACGGCTCCATCAGGTATTTCTGAGAGTTGGGTTTTCTGTGTAGAAGGTATTCAACTTGAAATCATCTCCTTCCATCTCCATTTATCCCCTCCTTTCCCCTCTTTTACCTACCCTCGCCCCTTTCCGTCTGGTAATCACTGTACTGTTTTCTGTGTCTATGAGGTTTTATTGGGGGCGGAGACTTAATCCCTTCACCTTTTTCACCTTGACCCCCCAATGCTCCTCCCCCCTGACAGCTGTCAGTCTGTTCTCTGTTTCTGTTTTGTTTGGTAGTTTATTTTGTTCTAGGTTCTATGTATAAGTGAAATCATATGGTACCTGTCTTTTATAACTCACTTATTTTACTTAGCATAATGGTCTCCAGGTCCATCCATGACTCACAAAGGGTAAGATTTCTTCCATATTTTTTTATGGCTGAGTAGTATTCCATTGTGTAAATGTACCACAGCTTTTTTATCTGCTCATCTACTGATGGACATTTGAGCTGCTTCTAGATCTTGGTTGTAAATAATGCTGCAATGAACACAGGAGTGGCTATATTCTTTTGAATTAGTATTTTGGATTTCTTTGGATAAGTTTCCAGAAGTGGAATCACTGGGTCATAAGGCAGTTCCATTTTTAATTTTCATATTTTGTTTATTTATTTTCGGAGAGCAAGGGAGGGAGAAACACTGATATTTGAGAGAAACAATTGATTGCCTCTCACACACCCCCAAATGGGGACGTGGCCTGCAACCCGGGTGTGTGCCCTGACCAGGAATGGAACTGGTGAACTGTTGGTTCTCAGGCTGGTGCTCAATCCAGTGAGCCACACCAACCAGGGCCATTTTTAATTTTTTGAGATAACTCTGTACTTTGTACAGTGGCTACACCAACCTGCATTCCTTCCAACAGTGCACGAGGGTTCCCTTTTCTCCACATCTTTGCCAACAATCGTTGTTTGTTGATTTATTGATATAGCCATTCTGACGGGTGTGAGGTGATATCTCAGCGTGGCTTTAATTTGCATTTCTCTGATAATTAGTGACATTGAGCATTTTTTCATATGTCTATTGGCCATGTATATGTCCTCTTTGGAGAAGTGTTTATTAGGGTATTTTGATAATGGCAATGAAGTCGGTCTAAAAGACTAAGTTTTGTCCTTTGTCATAGAGTGGTTTCTAAGACTTGATTAAACAGGCACCGAAAATAAATATTTTTTTTCCTTGAATAAAAGAGCCTGAAAAATAGCAGCATTTTCTAGTTTTTAATGAATTTTCATTTAGAATGGCTCTCCAACAAGGAGAAAATGAGAAAGACCATAGATTTGCTCATGTTGCTTATGAAATGATAATTATTATGCTACTAAGTAAAGTCTTTTTCAGCTTGCGTGGTGAAAACCCTTTCCCCCTCTAAATATCAACATGTAGAATTAATCTTGTAGGGTATAAAATACTCTTATATTACTAAATACTGCTTTTTTTGAAATCATGCCTCTGGCTATGTTAGTATATTTTCTAGGCAATTTTTGGAGACTGTTAGAAAGTTTGACAACAATATCTGGTCTATGTTTAAATTGAGGAAGATTATAGATATGGAAATGGAAAATAGATATAGATATAAATGAGTCTTTCCAAAATAATATCTCCAAACTTGATTTCTGTTGTTTTTCAGCACAGCTTGATTCTAGTTGCCATGTTCTGCCAGCCTTTGAATCAGACATGTAATGAACCAGAGACACTGGTCTAGGTTGACGTAGTAAGAGTTTATTAGACTCTATCCGAGGGGTGATAAGCTAGAATCCATATCAGGCCAAGAGTTGTGTTTTATTTGGCCTAACTAATAATTTAAAGAATTTTGGGACTTCTGGTGAAGATGGCAGTATAGGCAGACATGGCTCATCTCTTCAAATAACCACGTCAAAATTACAACTAAAGTACAGAACAACTATCCCTCAGGAACACCAGAAATTGAGCTGCATGGAAGTGTGACAACTATGGAATTAAAGGAACCACATCCATCTAGATTGGTAGGAGGGACACAGACACTGAACGGGCTGGTCCCACACCCACCTGGACAAACATTCAGGAGGAATCTCTTGGGAATGAGGAGTCCCAGGTCTGCACCAGGCCCCCCAGCCCAGGATTCCAGTTCCAGGAAGATAAGTCCCCCCAACGACTTGCTACAGAAACTAGCAGGGATTGAGTTGGGGGAAGAAACTTCTGAAGCTACTACCAATTCCTCTTAAAGGATTCACACATGGCCTCACCTACTCAGAGACATTCTCTCACCTCCAGCACCAAGGTAGCAGCTTGAAAGGCACCCGTGGTATACAAGGAGAAATCGGAGTGTCTGCCATCAAGGTGAGCAGAGGCCATCGTTCTTTTGCTAACCCTCCCCCCACAGAGTTGGTAAACTGGTGCCACATCTGAGACTCCAACAACCTGGATAATACTATCTGACCCACCTTGGAGATTCCCCAAGAGGCTCTGCCCCACCCAATTTACAGAACCACTCAAGCTGCTTTTCCATGAAGAATGGCTGGCCTTGGCTCCTAAATCCTCTCAAATAAGCAACAGCTGGCTTCAGAGAGCCCGAATGGCAGCCAGATTAGATTCACAGCTTGGCTTTGCTTGGGAATTTCCAAGCCCAGCCCAAGTAGCAGCCATCTCAGATAGCTTTATGGCTCAGGCAGGGTCCCCTAGGCAAAACACAAACGGGGGTGGGGGGTGGGGGGTTGACCTTGGCCTGTACCACCTGGGAAACCCCAGGGGTAGTGCACACAGTGGACAGCTACAGAATAAGTCAGAGCACCACCACCCTGCCCCTGCACAGTTGATCCTCCACTGATGGTGGAGGTTGGTGGTCAGTGGTCACAGCCCATCCTTACAGCTGACTGGCCTGGGGTAAATCCCTCTCGTTGATCTGCCAACTGCAACCAAGTCTCAATTACTCAGCCCACACAAAGGACCTTGAGTAGCCAGCTTGGGTGTGTCTCACCCAAGGGGAGCCTGTGTCTCTGGATCATACAGGACACCTACAACATGAGGCCACACTGCCAAGACATGGAGTCAAAGCAGCTCTACCTAATACATAGAAACATAGAATACATAGAAACATACCTAATACATAGAAACAAACACAGAGAGGCCGTCAAAACAAGGAGACAAAGAAACATGGCCCAAATGAAAGAACAGATCAAAACTCCAGAAAAAAAAGCTAAATGAAATGGAGGCTAGCAATCTATCAGATGCAGAGTTCAAGACATTGGATATATAAGGATGCTCAAGGAACCTAGTGAGGACCTCAGCCGCATAAAAAAGACCCAGTCAGAAATGAAGGATAAAGTATTTGAAATAGAGAACAATTTACAGGGAAACAACAGTGGAGTAGATGAAGCCAAGAGTCAAATCAATGACTTGGGAAATAAGGAAACAAAAAACAACAACACAGAATAAGTAGAATAAAAAAGAATTTAGAAAAATGAGGATAGTATAAACAGCCTCTGGGATAACTTCAAGAGGTCCAACATTTGCATCATAGGGGTGCCAGAAGGAGAAGAGAAAGAGACAAATTAGAAATCTGTCTGAAAAAATAGTGAATGAAAACTTCCCTAATTTGGTGAAAAAATATACATGCAGGTCCAGGAAGCACAGAGAATCCCAATTATGATGAATGCAAAGAGGCCTATGCTAAGACACATCATAATTAAGAGCCAAAGGTTAAAGATAGTAAGAGACAAAAGCAGCAAGAGAAAAGACGTTACTTACCAGATAGTTGCCAGATGGAAGGGGGAGGGAGAGAATAGGTAAAGAGGAGAGGGGATTAAGGACAAACAGGTAGTTACAGGATAGCCATGGGGATGTAAAGTACAGTATAGGAAATAAAGTAGCCAAAGAATGTGTAAACATGACCCATGGACATGAACAATGATGGGGGGGGTTGCCTGAGGGAGTAGGGGGTGCTGGGTGGAGAGGGGCAAAGGAGGAAAAATTCAGGACAATTGTAATAGTATAACCAATGAAATATAATTGAAAAGGAATTCTGGGTCAGCATTTAAAAGTTTAAGAGATAGTATTGGGTTTTCTTGAAGAAATAAGCCAGATGACTTGGCAGCACAAAATGCTTGTTGTCCATCAAAGCAATGACAGCCTTGGTTTGAGAAGGCTGCCTCTCCTAGAGTGGGCATGCATCTCTCAGGCCTCTGTGGGGTCCGAGTCCTGTCCCTTGTACCATACATAATGTGCTCGCACACCCAGCAATTTACCTGACCTCTTGTGAGGTTTCCATTTATCCTTTTACTTCTCATTCATGTTAATCACTTCTCCTATCCCACCTCTCCTAGCCCTCTCCTCCTTTCTCCTCTGCCTGTGCTACTGTAGGGGAAGAACAGTTTTCCTCTACACTCTCAGGTTGATGCATGGGCCCTGCAAATTAAACTGCCAGAGACAGATTAAGAGAAGAAAAGGCATACACATTTTTATTGATGTTATTATTATGGTCTCTTATGGTTGTGGTGCTTCACAGAAATGATGAGAAAACCCCCAAAAGGTAGTTAGGCTTGAGAATTTATAAGCCATTTTAACAGACAGTGATAAGTTGTGGAAAAGTGACTAAATAAAGGGAAAGAGGTTTACCACCACTAAGGGTGGTAAATTGTGGGAAAATAATGGAAGATAAGGGTTATTTTTGTAAGGTTTGTCTGTGCAGACTTATTTCAAAGCCAACTATCTTCTTCATGGCCGAAGAATCCCCAGAGTAGGGATTTATGGCATTCCTTACTTCTTAGAAGTTTCTGCTTTTAATCAGATAGGAAGCTCTAGAAGACTTATTTGTGCATCTTCTGATTTTCAGTTGCCTTCAGCTCAAAATAATCCACATGCCAAAGTGGTATATTTTGGGGTGGATAGTCTGATCCTCTTCTCTGGTCACAATGGACTTCTATTCATTTAATACACTTTGCCCTTCTTATGCCTGTATACTTTTGTACAAGTTAGTCTGTGCCTGGAATCCCCTTTCTTCCATTCTCCATCTGGAACATTCCTATTGCCCAATGTTTAAGGCTCAGTTTGGGGGGAAGCCTTCTCCGACTGCCGTGGGTACTCATTCTCTGTCTCCCAGAGGTGCCTGTAGCACCCTGCCTCAGATAACACTCCTGTTCCCGACGAGTCCACAGATGCCCTCTGCTCTCTCTCCTGCGTGGTTTATGTTCTATCCCATCTTCAAGGCGTGGTTCAGCTCCCTGTCCCACAAAGAAGGTGTTCCCTGACTGTACTGTTAAAATTAGTTTTCTGAAATTCAGGTTCCTGGGCCCTGCCTCTGATGAGTCTTATGCTAACCTTCCTGGGGTTCAGTTTAGGAATCTATTTTTCTTAAAACCACTTCAGATAGTTTTATAATTAGTCCCCCATAATTTAACATTTATTAATGTATTTTTATGTTGCTTATTTAATACATTCTGATCTTTTTTTATCCAGTTGCTATAAAGCCATGCATTTTCTACACGTTACTTAGTACATTGACACATATACAATAGCTGTAAAAAAATGTTGATTATTTGATTGACGAGAAAAATCTTCCCTTTCTCCAGACCAGACTCTGCTTTCTCCTGAAAGAATAAAGCTGTGCTTTGCAGGAAATGAATAAGTACACAATAACAAGTTATGCTTTGAGCTCTTGGAGCATCCTGGAACTCAGTCAATACCTATTTAAAACTAGGCTATTTTGGTAGGATGATAGTTCTCTGCTGACTTAGATTGTTTTTAGCAACTTTGTATTTTATCCTAGTGCAGTGATCCTTTACGGTGGGGAGTTAGAATCCTCAGGGAGGCTTTGCAAGCTCTCTGCCCTCCAGGGGTCCCCATGAGAATCACAGTATTGTGTGACGAGAGATGCTGTGGACTGGGAGTGTGCTGTGAATGAAACAGGGCTTGAGCAGAGTGAAGGCTGTGAGAGCTTGGCTCTGTGACCCTTATGATCAGACTGATGTTGAATCTCTTCTGCAAATCTTAGTTTTCAATTCTCAGTAACAGTTACATACTTCATTTCTTTATTATCACAATAGGATCATTGTTTATAAACACAATAGAAAAAATATATTTCAAGCAGAAACAATTGTATTCAGATCCTTGTGTTGGATTACTTTCTTCTGGAGAACTTGGGTAGTCCCATAAATCTGACTCTGAAGAGAACCTTGGGACATCACCCTGCACCAGCCCCTGGAAACACCTCCAAGAGAGGATTAAGCCCTAATGCCCTGAGGCATCCGTTGTGTGTAATAGTTAGCTTCTCTCCCGTGCTTCTAGAATGGCAGCTATCCATGTGTCATTCTTGGGAGAAATGAGACAGAGTCACTGAAATCATTTTCTCAGTGCTCAAACCTCTCCTGGGACCGAGAAAGGTTAAATTATATAGAGCCCAGTGGTTTTCAAACTGCTGTGTTTCAGAATTACCTGGAGGCTCTTTGAAACACAGATATCCAGGCCCCACCTCTGGAGAGTCCCATTCCCTCAGGACTAGGCTCAAGTGTGTGTTTCTGATGAGTTTCCAGGTAATAGCTGAGGCTGCCTTGCAATGTGCTTTGTACTGTGTTTTTTTGTTTATTCACTTTTAAACTCTAGATAATTTACTTAAAAAATGCTGGTTGGCAGACACTACACTGATCTGGGTCACTAAGGCTGTGAGCAGCAGTCTGAAAAACAGTGCACGAGAAAGTTTTAGTATTGCTGCTTTCCAGCTTGAGCAATTTGCCCTATGGCTTAACCACTCTCGTTTTACAGATAAGGACAGGAAGCTCCCCACACAAGAGCTTAGGTGATGGCCACCCACTAAGAACTCGCACAGATCTGGGAGGCTAATAGGGAAGGTGTTTGGAACCAATTGAACAAATACCCAAAGCTGAACGCTCGTCTTTAGTAGTGAAAAACCAACGTCTAGGCACCCAAATAGACTGAATAAAGAATTCACCATAAGCAGAGAGCATAACTGTGACAGGTGGGCCCAGGTAACCAGGTTCTTGGTGATCACAGACGAAGAATTAAACTGAACACACAGAGTTTAAAGCAGAAAGAGAGCAGATTGATTAAGTGACAGTACACTGCAGAGAACATGGGAGCGGGCCAACTCTGAGCAGAGACTGACCTCAGGGGCTGGAGGGATTCCACCCTCATAGGGCGGATATTCCTGGCTAGTTTTGGTGGGCTTTTATTGTACATGTACAATTAATTAGATTATTTTAAAGCTACTGTGCATGTGGTCTCTCATGATTTTCCTTGTTTGGCCACTGGGGAAGGGGGTTGCACAATGTTAATTTATTATAATGCTATTATAATGAAGCAGGGCCCTGTAGCATCTTCTGCGAGGGTACAGTTATGACTCACCATGACCCAGCACTTTTCCAGAAAGCAGGAACAACTGGTCTTAGAACAGGGTCTCAGTCCTGTATCAGTGTCCTTTATCTTAGCCCTGAGGCACCTCCGGAGTTTCCTCCTTCCTGACCGTCTCCTGCCTCAACTCTACAGACTTTTGGAGGTACTGACCAGGGCTTGACCAGGTGAAATGGTTCTGAGCACATTCCAAAGCAATGACACTTAGAGAACTTCTGACTTGGCTCAAAGGAAAATTGAGCCTTAGTCCTAGAGTGGGAAAAGGGCGATAAGGTGAACTGTAAGGCTTCTTTTTTAACCCTTGTAAGGGCATGACATATACTTACATTTCCAGAAGCGTTGTTTAATGGCTTAAAGGCAGGAGGGGGTGGGGGAGAGGAGAGGCTTTCCTTATTTTCTTTGCCCGCTTTATAAATGTGACCTTGGAAATGGGAAAACTATGGATGAAAATGTCAGTTGTATGAGAATAGCACCCGCACTGGAAGATCTCAGGAGCTATGTGGAGACAGAACAGATGAGGGCTGTCTGAAGACCGAGGATGTTTTAGGGAGGTTCCCAGTCTGTGACTGTTCCCCAGGCCGACATGGCCGGGGCAGTATGTTTGCTTAGGAAAGAGAGGTCCCGGCTGGGCCGAACTGTCCTGCCCCAGGCCAGGAATACTGGTGACATGACACCTGAACCCATACCCTGTGATTATCAACTTAGGGCATAGGGATTGTCGTTGTGTGTATGTATGTTTGTATTTGTCACTTAAGCAGGATGGACCCTGGCAACCTGGTGTGTCCCCTAGCTGTCCTGCCTATGACTGTGACGGTGCCCTCCAGGCCAGAACCCGAGATATAGCCCAGCAGCCCTGAGGCCCAGCAGCATGCTTCCCTGCAGTTCACCTCAAGGGCACCAGCCTCAGGACCTCTAGGCCTGCGTGAAAGGGGCCGCTCCAGCCCAGCACCTGGCTAGAGCTACCAGCCACCTGCACTGCGCTCCTGCGGCCGAGGTGGGAAGGCCATCAGAGTCAGACCCCCTGTGGCCCTGTGCTGGGGAGATACTCTGTGGGAGTCAGGTCTCCCAGGTGCCTCTCCTCAGAGGACTTCTTGGTGGTGCCCGGCTGGCAAGATTTAGGAGTTCCCGTTAGATGTGGCTTTAGGGATCAGGTAATTCTGTTTTGGAGTGGGTGAATCCTGGCATGGCGGGGTGCACCCCACCACCCTGCCCTGCCCAGAAATCCCGGCTGGTGTCCAGGTCTAGTCCCACAAGTCTGGGCCCAGGACACATCCCAGGATGTCTAGGGGCTGAGTCACGTGGCCCACAAGGAGCATGCACTCTTGCACACCTGCCCGTAGCACAAGGTCACAAGGCCTGCTGGACAGGGCCTGCCCTTCCCCCCAGGCAGTTCTTCTGGGGCTGACCATCCCCTCAGGACGCCACAGTGAGGAAGTCTGAATCATGGTTACCATCACACCCCACGTGGCCCCGCTGCTCTTGTGGGACTGGGGGCCTCACTAGTAATCACTGTCATTTTTAGTACAAAGAATTTACCACATGGGAAAATACTTCTTTGATCAGGAGGTACAATTTATTTTAAGGTAGTCTATCAGTATAATAATAGACTTTTCGGAAAGCAACACACTACATGACGTACACATGAATTTTTCTTTCATATTAAAAATGCACACTAGAAGACGGCCAAGCGTGAGTTTAATCTTTTTTTACATTTAGAAGCCAAATATTCTTCTGGGTCACTCGTGCCACCGGCAGACTTGCACAGCATCGTGGCACCCCTGCCACTGCTTGGAGAGAATGAGAATATCGGGCCGACTGATTACCTGGGGGGGTCTTGGTGTGGTGGATGGGAGGGTGGTGCCTTCTACTTGCTACAGGGAACCATGGGAAAGGCCAGATTTGTGGAATAAGATGACGAGCAGTTTTTTTGACATGTGGAGACATTTTGAAACAGGCCGTTTGGCACAGCATTTTGTAGCTCCCTGCTATTTGCCAGGCGGGCTGCTGCTCAATTCATGCCAGCCCCCCGGGACTAGCTGTCCTTGTGTAGGTGCCTTGAGACTGGGCTCCAGGTTCCTGGAAATTGCCTTGCTACAGAGCCCAGGCATCTGCTCTCTCCTCAGCAGGAATGTTCTTTGGTAAACTCATTCACACTAAGAGAAACCCAAACACGGGCTCAGCTCCTGCCTTCCTTCACCATATGCCAGTTAACCTCTCCTCACCTTGGCCCGTCCTTTCCTAGTTAAAGCCACCTCTTCTGTTTGCATTTAAAATTTTTTTCCTTAACACTTTAGACGAGGATCTATCTTAATTAGTGGAAACTGCCTAATTGCTTCTCTCTGTCAGTAAAAGAAAACCAAGGCATTGATTCATTAACATGTTTGACAAATATTTACTGAGTACCTACTATGTGTCATCATATTTAATGAAGATCGAAGGTCTGAACTACTTGGTGCTCCTCTCCCTAGCTGTTTATTGGAGAAGAACAATTATTATTTGCAAATTAGGGGACAGTGTTTGATGCTTGAGATAGATGAGGTCTTTCTGGAAAAAGTCCAGCCATTGTTGATATAATGAAAAGGATTTACGTGATATCAATGGAACCTGGCAACCAAGGAGAGTGGGCTGCAATGTGCATGTGTGAACAGTGACATTCACTGTACTAGTCAGTGGAGGTGTGACACGCCTTTGAGTGAACATGTGTAGTGTGGCTGTCGAATTCAAAGTGACTGAGCAAGTAGAGCCACGAATCTGCATCAAATTTTGTGTTAACCCTGAACATTTCTCTGCAGAAACTATTCAGATGATTTGGAAGGCCACAGCTATGGGCGACTGGTGATTGGCAGCTTCATTATGACAACACACCTGCTTACACATCACGTCTCGTGCAGAGTTTTTTGGTGAAACATCAAATCACCAAACAGCCCAGATTTGGTGCCCTGTGACTTCTGGCTTTTCCCCAAACTAAAGTCACCTGTGAAAGAAGAGAGATTTCAGGCTGTTGATGAGATTCAGGAAAATATGGTGGGACAGCTGATGGCGATTGGGAGAACTGTGTGAGGTTCCACGGTGCCTACTTTGAAGGGGACTGAGGCATCATTGTCCTATGTACAATGTTCTTGTATCTTCTTCAATAAATGTCTCTATTTTTCCTATTATATGGCTGGATACTTTCTGGAAAGAACTCATATTTTAAAAAAATCTCATGTTTTAAAAAAAAGTCTATCCCAATAAATGTCTTGGCAGTTTATTTGTTTTACAACCATATTATCTTTGAGAACTCAAACTATAGTATACTGAAGTGACTAAAATTCTCAAAAAATTTTAATTTCTTTGACTTTTTGCATTTGATTTTATAGAGCTTCATTTCTTTAATTTCACTGTTACAAAAAAAAAAGAGATACCTCTGGGTTTGTTTAGTGTTGAAAATGACAAAGAAACCTTAGAAACACGTTTTCTAAACGTCTAGGAGCTACGATAGATGTGTTAATGAAAGTTTTAAAATATTTTGTCAGCCCACAGCTATTGGTCATCGCCTGCCCTCTGCAACTGTCCTTCTACGGAAATTTTCTCTGCTGTTGCCAAACCAACAACAATGAAATGACCTGTGTTCTCCCATATAGCTTCATTCATAGAGTGCAGCTGGCTAGAGGAGATGAGAATGTATAACTGAAGAATAATAACCTCCCCACACCTACAGCCTCACAAGAAAAGATGAGCTGGATCAAGCATTTTCCTCCTGTGTGAATTTGGAATTGGGAGACCGGAGCACTGAGACTGAGCCAGTTGGCCATAGGGATGGTGGTGAAAGAATGCGTGGAAGCAAGCTCTGATGTAGCGTGACCAGGGTGTCTCAAGTTAGGAGAGAGAAGTGAGGAAACCACCCAGAAAACCTGCAGTCTGGGCATGCCTCATCTTTATGGATGAAGCAGCAGCTCAGAGAGCTTGAGTTAAGTTCTCCACACATGCAGAGCTAATAAAGCTCAATTGCATTCACAACTTGCTCTTCTTTTAGTGCCTCCTTTCATATAAAAGCAAACAAACACACAAACAAACAAAACTTGGGTAGTAGCAATGAAATAAAATTCTAGAAGTCTCCATCTCCCTTTGCTTATGATTTCTCTTTGTCTCAAAATGCTTCAAGGCGATGCACACATATTATGGGTTTTGTGGCTTGTTTGTCACCCAAAACAATCTTAATATTTCCAAAGAAAGTAAAAAAAAGTTATATTTACTTATTTCAGTATTAATAAGACTCTATTTCTATCAGTAAACTGATATTTACAGCCTGCTTTTTGATTATAATTCTACTGAGTGCAAGTCTTTCTCTTTAACTAAGAGGACCAAGAAGAAGAGAGAAGGTCTCTCTGTTGAGGAGCTTCTGGGGAAGAGAAAACATCCCGTGCCATCCAAGCAATGGAATAATCTAATTTGATAAAGCATTGGAAACATTCATTAGACTCTGAGTCTTGCTTTTCCGTGCAATAAAGAGATTTCTGTGAGTATTTACAATTGTTACTAACTTGTTTTTTTCTATAATATAAATCTGCCCCTGGAAGCAAAATTGAAACAAAGCGAAATTGTAACATTCCAAAGAACTCAGAAAATAGTGCCATGTCCTGTGAAAATAACCTTCAAAGAGAAACATGTACTTTGCCTTTCTTGAACAGCCTGGTTAACACTTATCCATTTTTTCACTGATGCACTTCCTGGCGTAGATCCTTGCAAAGGCTTCTGTTGGCGTCCTGGCCCGGGCTCCAAGCTTGCACTGACATGCCCAGCTGCTTTCCCCACGACGTGACACTGTGCCTCAGTGGATGTAGAGGGGCTCCAGAATCAGCCCCACACCTTGCCTCTTAGTTGAGCCTGGACTAACAGCCCAGACTCCCCGTTCCCCCATGGTGATTCCACTGTAGGGCTTTTAACATCCTTTCCTGCTGGTGGACTGTTGTCTAAGTCACTCTGATCGATCCAGGTCATGTGGGGATTCGAATATCTTTCCTACCAGGGTCTTGGGCTCCTTAAGCAAAGTGCTCAACTTCTCCTCCTGAGTAGTGCATACACAGGAGTCTTAGGTAGGAGACCTTTATTAAGCCCCACAGGATTCGGTTACGTTTTCCCCAAGGACATGCCTGCATGCTGGCCTTTTACCTGCAACATTAAAAGAGCTTCTACCATTCAAGTGATTACTCACTTATCAAGACAATCTGCCCCTAGATTGCCTCGAGCAGCTGCCATGATTTGAAATTTTTCCACATCTGAAACTCCAAACACTTATTCAAGGCCACGTGCTGCCCATAGTAAGGCCGTGGAAGGCTTGAGGGCGTGGAAAAGGAGATAGGAGTTTTAAAATCTCTCTGTGTTCATGCTGTTGAATAGAAATCCCTGTGTTGTACTGACAAATGAATTGGACCTCTGTCTGAAAAATACAGGGGAGGAAAAAACTTTTCTTCTCTCTTCTCGTGGTCAGTGTCTTGGGGCCTGCAATTTAAACTGCAGAAGACACAATAGCAAGAGAAAAAACAGTTCCCTCCCTAGTGCAACATGAATATACATGGTAGCTCTCAGTGAGGAAAACCCCAAGGGGTGGTTAGAATCTGGGGCTTATGCACCATCTTAATAGGTGAAGGGGGAAGGGAGAAAGGCAGTGGGAAAACAAATGACTTCTTAAGAAGGGCAGGAGAAAGGACCCTTGTGGGAGACAAGTGACATTTTGGAAAGACAAATGGGCTCTTGAAAGAATAGATGGGACATACGATAGGCTTGAGTGTCTGTTAGCACGTGGTGCCTACTTTTTGAGTCCCAGTCCCCGAAAAGATGAAAGAAGTTCCCGTGGAAGGGATCTATGACGATTGAATTCCTTTGGAAGTCTCTGCAAGTAATTTACATGGGAAGAGAGGGATTTCAGAACCTCCACTTTCAGCTCAAAACAATTTTTATGTCACAGTGGCATATTTTGGGGTGGCATATCTTGATCCCCTTTCAAAAAGGACCAAATTATTTGAATATTATAAAACTATAACAAACTTTTAAACTATACAGAGGGCAGTTTCCTGTTCTGTTTGAAGTGTAATTGATTTTAAGAAAGTTTAATTAACCCCAATATCTCTTAATCTCTGTAGAAAGTTAATCATAATTGATTTTAACCCTACATATATGTTCATTCCAATTACCTTGAAGAAAAGAGCTTTGTGATCTTGGAATTCCCTTCAGTGGGAAACCTCAGCCATGTAGCAGGGATAAATTATTACCTCAGCGGACCTTGACTGGTGTTCTCATTGGTCAATTCCATGGTGCCTCGCAGCACAGGAGGGGAGAGGGGGCTGGTGGCCTAGGTGGCACTTTGGTGTAGGGAATGAAAAGACAATGAACTTATATGATAAAAGCTGAGTTTCTTGCTTTTAATTTTTTTATTCTTTTTTTATTCTTTGGTAACTTTTAGTTTGTAGTCACTAACGTTAACAATATTCTTTTCTGCATAATAAGTTTTTATCTACTTGATGGCTCACCAGATTGGTTTGTTCTGGTGTCTACTGAGGACTAGATGTACAATATTTATTTTAATGTGAAAGATACAATTTAGAGAAAGTATAATTTTCCAGTTAATTGTGTGCCTGTGGGCCTAGAAAAGACAAAGATGAGTTGACTAAACTCTAATGAAGTGGAAAATATTTGTATTTTGTTTTAATACCTAGGTGGCCTAGAGACTGTGGGGACAGTTGTTTGTTTGTTTTTTTTTTTGTTTTGTTTTTTTGCTGGAGTTGGTGCTCAACAATGGCTTTGGAATAGTCTCTTTGTTCTGTGGCCAATGAAGTTTTCCTGATGGTGGCAGATGGCGATTTATTTTTAAATTGGCCTGAGCAGTTATACTTAAAAAAATAAAACAAAAATGAACTTGAATATGGTGATGATTTCTGGAAGACAAGCCTCCACAGAATGTTAATTCTGGCAGGTTAGATTTTTCATGCAATCCTAACTGAGATCATTGGGATGATGAGTTTACATTGACCCCGGTAAAGATGTCCCACAGGGAAAGGATCTACTTGGCATGGTCGCCGATGATGTCAAGGTCTCCAGCTTCTTCTAGAGCTGATGTCCGTTATAAATTCCAACTTTTCTCTTGTGCCTTATCTTGGTAGATATGCTTTGAAGACCCTTCTCTCTTTGCTACCACGAGGCCTGTAAAGATTCTTGCGTAACTGCAATTTTGTATGTATGTTTCCTTGATGAGTCTCCTGAGCCGGTTTCAGCATCTGCTGCTCCCACAGTTTTGCAGGGCATGAAAGCGAGAGCTCCTCTCGACGCTCTGTGATCTATGATGGATGCCCCTTATTGACGGCATTTTAATCAGGTTCCCTCTTCTTTGCCTTCCCCTCTTCAGTGGAAGTGGGGTCTGCACTGTGGCATTGATAGGTAGAGGCTCTCTGGTGCTCTGTCCATGAATTCATAGGAAATTAGCTTACAGTTATGAAAGAACACGGTATATCTTTCTCACTCAGATTTGCTTCTGTCAGAAGAGGATGATTTGCATTTGCCTAGGGGGGACTGGATTCGTTCTCTTCTCTGTTAGAACACTGAGTGAGACTTCGGCAGGCCTCCGTGTGTGTGTGTTCATTTTTAGATAAGACATTTCTCAGTAATGTGGCTTATGCCACATACAAAAGTTTGAGGTAATACACTTCTGTAGATCCAAGCTGTGCTCTGAAACTATCATTAGTTTTATGAGAATTTAATTTCAGAAACGACATTTATAACTTCATACGAAATGACTTCTTACGGAGTTATGTTACAGCACTGAGGGAAGACATCAGAGAAGTGATTTGAGTATGTACATTTTCCTGAATCTGTCACTGATCCAAGGGCCATTGTGTGATTTCTGTGGAGTCTTCTATGATGAATGAATCTTAGAAGCTGTCATGGAGTAGTGTCATAGACTTACTGTTTGTGTGTCCCCAGACTTGTGCGCTGAAATTGCAGTTCCCACTGTGATGGTCCTGGGAGGTGGAGTCTTTGGGAGGTCATTAGGTCATGAGGGCGCAGCTCTCTCCTGAATGGGATTAGTGCTGTCAAAAAAGGGACCCCAAAGAGGTCTCTCTCCCCCTTTCTTCCACAGGAGGACTTAACTGAGGACAGCAGTTTGCAACCCTGCTGACCGATCTCCCTGGAACCTAACCGTGCTGGCACCCTGATTCCGGACTTCTAGCCCCAACTCCATGAGAAGTACATTTCTGCTGTTTAACAGGCACCCAGCCGGCGGTACTTTGTTATAGCCGCCTGAACTAAGACACGTGGTGTTTCCCTACATTCCCCACAGACATAGTTCAGAGAATTGTCCATAGGTTCAAAGATAACAGTCAAAACACGTGGTTCAAGAGATTTACGAAGCAGGCTCAGAAAATAGAATATTTTCTTTATTATAAGATTTCATATCCCCTTTAAAATGTTAATGTGGATTGGAGTCTCCAATGACAAATAAATTATATTTTGCTACCCAGGGATATCTGACCACACATTAATTTTTTTCTGACATATCATTTTGTGAGGCTCATGTTCAGTTACACATATGGGCAAGTGCTGGTCTAGTGTGGTTTGTTCTGCTTCAGTGGGAGAAAGTGAACCCAGAAGAGGCAACTGACATTCCTGAGCTCACCCAGATGGTGAAGCGCTGACTCAGGGCTGAAACCGAGCTCCCCAAGTCTGTGCTCTTTCCACAGTTCCGCATCGGCTCTACCCAGTTATGCTTTCCACGTGGAGACCACTGTTAGAGTCGCTCCTCTATGCTTTTTTTTAATGACCTGCTACTTTCAATATGAAATTTTTAAAATACATTTTATTTATTAAAGCTGTTTTAGGTTCGCAGCAAAACGGAGCACATGGTACAAAGATTTTCCATATATGCCTGCATCCACCCATGTGTAGCCTCTCCCATTATCAATATTCTCCCACCAGAGTGGGACATTTGTTAGAATAGATGGACGTACACTCACACATCGTTATCACCCAAAGTTCACTCTTTACATTGGGATCTGCTCTTGGTTGTATACATTCTGTGTGTTTTGATAAATGTTTAATGACATGCACACACTATTATAATATTATACAAAGTAGCTTCATGGCCCTAAAAATCTTCCGTGCTCCTCCTGTTCATCCTTCCCTTCCCACTAACCCTGGCAACCACTGGTCCTTTTACTATCTCCATAGTTTTGCCTTTTTACAGAATGTCATGTAGTTGGGGAGCAGTAGGGGAGAAAAAACGTAACTTTTTTTCCTTTTATTATCCTGTGTTCTTGGGTGTGAGGCTGGAAATTAGGCTGACAAAAGAGAAATAGGAGGAAAACAAAGAGAAGTTTATTAACATCATCATTGTGCCTTCACATGGGAACACTCAGAGAGGAGTAACTCAAAGGGGTGGGTACAACCTGGGCTTAGATAGCATCTTAATGAAAGAACGATACATTTTTATTTAATTTAATTTTGTTTATTTTTTATCCTCACCCAAGGACATTCTTATTGATTTTAGAGAGGGGCTCAGGGAGGGAGGGAGAAGGGGAGAGAAACATTGATGTGAGAAAGAAACATTGATCAGTTTCCACTCGTATCTGCCCCTACTCAGAGTGAACCCGTAGGCAAGCCATGTGCCCTGACCAGGAATCAAACCCTTGACCCTCTGGTTCATAGGATGACACCCAATCAACTGAATGGCACACAGCCAGGGCCAACAAGACACTTCTAGAGAAGTGACAAGAGAATGGAAAAGGGCTTAGAGTTTTTAGGGTGGCAAATTGTTCTGGGAAGGCAAATATCTGTGGAAATGAATGGGAGATAGAGGCTAGCTTTAGTGAGGTTGGTTATGTAGATTCCTCTAGTGCAGTCTGCAGTCTGTGGTGACTAACCTCTGTCCTTTCTGGTAGAAATTTATGTCCTCCTTTTACACACGTATGCCCCATTTTTAGGCAAATAAGGGAAGGGCAGAGAGCTTTTCTTGTGTCTGCTTCTTTTTAACTCCCTTTGGCTCAAAATAATTCCTAGTCCAAAGTGGCTTAATAATATGCCATTTTAAGGCTTAATAATATTCCATCCTATGTATATATCCCATTTTGCTTACCCATCCGTCTGTCAGTGGACACTTGGTTTGCTTCCATCTATTGGCTCTTGTGCATAATGCTACTGTGAACCCGAATGTACAAATATCTCCTCAAGGTTCTGCTTCTGGTTTGTTTGTGGTACATACCCAAAGTGGAATAGCTGGATCATATGGCTTTCACTTATTTTTAATTTTGAAGTCCTATTAGTTGGATGTTGGAATTCTTAGATTGAATCTCTAATTTTCTTGTCTTTTTGTTTTTGTCTCCTCCTCTTTGACTTTCCTTTTTATGCTACTTTGGGGAAGTTTTCCTTTACCATGGTTTTCAACTCTTTTCTCCTTCTAATTTTCTTTTTTTCTATTTTTCTCCTTTCTTCCTTCCTTCTTTTTTTCTTCTTCTCCTCCCTCCCTCTCTTTCTTTCTTGGACTTCAGCTCTATCCCTTATATTGAACAAGCACTGATTTGGAGTTAAATCATGAAGCAATTTTATTTTTGCCTGCTAGTTTCCTTTTATTATTCTGTGGGGCTAGTTTTTTCCTTTGACCTTGAATGAAATTTAAGGCCGTTCCCATAACTTTTCTCATCATTTTCAAATAACCAAAGATGCTTTCCAGTTCTATGTCATAGTTAAATGTTTAACCTTGATTTAAAGATAAATCTTTCTTTTTACAGTGTAGGCCATTGTGCATAGGAAATCTGAAGTCAGGGAAGGGAGGGTGTAGTCTGCTTCTTTTCTCCTTTATACTTGGTACTTTTATGCCTTCTCCCCCATCATTCTAATCACATTTTCTGATCTCCATCCCTTGCAGGGTGGGAAAACTGGGAAGGGATAGGAGAAAGAGGAATCAGAGGCCCAACTATGATGACAATAGGGTGTAGTTTCTTGTAGAGGAAATACTTTTCTATATGATTTTATAAGAAAACGTAGTCATTGGTTTTTAAAATTAAGTAGTTTATATTTTTTACAATCTCATTAAGAGATTTAAAATGTTAGTATTTTATACAATGGTAATAGATCATTTCAATTATGCTGAAGCATCGCCACAGCCCCACCTGTCTCCAAGAGTGTTGACCTGGTTCACATCCTCCCCCACAGCTTGTACTTCTTTTTTACTCCTAACTGCCTGCATCATTTGCTGGCCTGTTTCCTCCCAGACAATAGGCTCCTCCAGGGACCTCATTGTCTCTCCAGTGCCTGGATCATAGTGTTGTAAATAAATTTCTGTTGAATTAAAGGCAGAATTCAAAGGGTAAAAGATCAAAGATTCAGCAAAAGAATTCCCCAAAGTGAGTGCCGATTCCAGGAGAAAGGCTGCTGTCTGTTTGGGAAGAAATGTCTCCCACTCCTGATTCTGACTTCTGGTCCCCTCCTTTCCTCCTGCCTCATTGGGCTGGTGTTAGACCACCATGCCAAGAACATTCTCCTCCTAAGAAGGCAATTCTGATTACAATGATCATGTTCAGGTACCTAGGGGTTTCATGGAATTTGACCTTCATTAACCTAGGAAATTACCATATTCTGGAAAAAATTACTCTGAAAAAAAAAAGATAATGAGATCGGCTTTTTGTAAATATTTGGTTCATCTTTCTGGGAGGCATATCTTTAAGCTGTAGAAGTATAGAGTATGTTTTATGGGCTTTATCTTTCTTCATAGCTCTGTAACATCAGAGCTTTATTGGTGTGAATCCTCTGTGTGAAATAAATGATAGATAAACAGATGATCATTATATTTTGTGGCTGAGACAAAATGTGCTGGGCTTTATTGTACCTAATCCCCCATTGAAAGAGAAGTTTTAAAGTGCATAGTAGTTAATTTTCTTTGGCAGGATATGAGCTGAAAACATGTTTTCAATTGCTTTTGCTCTTTATTAAATTAGGAATTTTCAGTGATTATAAGATTTTACTTCTCTTCTGGGGAATCTGGAAATCATTTTTTATATCTGTCTTTCCTATTTTTCAGATGCAATTGCAATGTTACCTCGGTGACCTGGGATACAATTTTAATTAATTTTAGCATATTATGACCATAGTATCAATGACAATTTGGGTATAGAATACAAAGATTAGTCATCCTCACTGTTGTCAAAACATTGATTCCTAATCACTGTGACCAGAATAGAGCTCTCCATCTTGGTATGATATTATCACACTTGGTCTGCATTTAGTAAATGAAGTTCTTTTTACCAGGGAGGCCAATATGACATGTATTTGTAACTTTATTTTTATTGTTGACACTTTTGTAGATGTTCCTATCTCCTCCCCTTTGCCCACCTCCACCCAGGCCTCACCCCAGCTTCCATCTGGCCATCACCTACCTCACTGTCATCTGTATCTATGAGTTATGCATATATGCTCTTTGGCTAATCTCTCCACCTTTTTTTCACCCAGTCCTCCCCTCTTACAGCTGTCAGTCTGTTCCATGTATCCATGCCTCTGGATCTATTTTGTTCATCAGCTTATGATGTTCATTAGATAACACATAGAAGTGACATCATATGGCATTTATCTTTCTCTGACTGGCTCGGGAGGCCTATATTATAACGTGGCTGATTCCCACCCTCTTTATCTATCTATCCCTGTGGATGGGACTGCCTAAATTTGACTAGTATAGGACAGATAATTAATTTTCTTTTTTACACCAAGTCTGACAAAGTGTTTGGCTTTGTGGAGCACAGAGCGAGAGTATGATGAGGCCATATCTGGACTCAACAGGAAACAGAGCTACAATTGGTTAGAGATGCCCCCCCACACTCAGAAGCGGGATCCCGGTCACAACTCACAGTATTAAGGTACGTAAGTGTGGAGGGAAGGGGGCTGGGAACTATGCCTTAGTTCATGAATCTTAAGGCAAGTAATTCTGATCTTGAGGAGCACCATGAGTCCAAAGGATACCCGTTAGGAATCCTTTGTTTCTAGCAAACCAGAAATCCTCCAGTTTCACGGACATATCTCTTCATCTCCCTTCTGCATTTCTCTAAGCCGTCTCCATTTCACACCGAAAAGCATGTAATCAGAGTGAAAGAACATGCAACCGTGCCAGGAAGCCTTACATCGAAAATGCTTTAGAGGAAAAGAGGCCCTCATACAACGGCGTATCTTATGATGAGAGCCTCCCCTCCATCCCAAACCACTCCATGACGTTGGTAGTTCAGCAAACACTGGCTCCAGAACTACCAAAAGGTCTGGCTCTTTTCTGCCTAAAGAGAGGAAGGTGTGGGGGGCAGGGGGAGAGAGAGAAGGGAGAGAGAGAGAAGAGATGCTTTGGAAGAACAGGAGCATTACTGTAAAGCTACTATATAAACTTGTGAGTGGTGTTTTGCTTTCTGCTTTAATTTTGATTTCTCAGGGAAGCATCGGTCATTTATTGAAACTGAAGGAGCAATTCAAAGCAGGTTTGACATCTTCTAGTTTTGTGCACTTTTCCTTTAGATGGACAAACCTATTTCCTTGCTAGCCCATGACCCCGTCTTTCATTATTTTATACTTCAGTGAAGAGCTCTTAGTTTTCCATTTTCTTCCTGGTCTTTATGCTCATGCTCATTCTGCCTCCTTTTCTCAGAATGCTCCCTCTTCCTGCCTGCTTTTCAAGTCATCCGTTCCTGAGTCCATGCAACCTGCCAAATCTCTGCTAGCACATTAAAATTTAGCTCAGGAGTTGCCTTGGCCGGGATTGCTTTCTCGTTTCACATTGTGGCAGATGTTGGTTGCTTCCACATATCCTCCATCCTTTCCACTGTGCGCACTGAACCACAGTCTGATTTTTTTTTTTTAAGCATATGGATGGCTGGGTCTCTGTTTTGGTCTCAGTGTTTGAATCTTGACTGATTTAAGCCAATTGTAATAATTTTGTTCCCCTTACCAGTGACTTTTTTAGGAATAATCAAGTAATGCGATCTGATTACGAACACATGAAGGAAAATGTCTCTTGGGAGCTACTGGGAGTCTATCTCACTCTTTGTTTTAAAAGTGTATTTTATTGATTATGTATTACAGTTGTCCCATTTTTTTCTCCCCTTTATCCCTTTCCACCCAGTATGCCCATTTCCTCCAGCATTCCCTTTTTTGTTCATGACAATGGGTCATACATATAAGTTCTTTAGCTTCTCCATTTCCTATATTATTCTTAACCTCTCCTTGTTTATTTTGTACCTACCAATCATGCTTCTTATTCCCTGTACCTTTCCCCCCATTTTCCTCCCTCACCCTCCCTACTGATAACCCTCCATATGATCGTAATTTCTGTGATCCTTTTCCTGTTGTAGTTGTTTGCTTCATTTGTTTTTGTTTTTGTTTTTAGGTGCAATTGTTGATAGTTGTGAATTTCTTGTCATTTTACTGCTCATCTTCTTTTTCTTAGATAAATCCCTTTAACATTTCATATAATAAGGGCTTGGCAATGATGAACTCCTTTAACTTGACCTTATCTGGGAAGCACTTTATCTGCCCTTGCATTCTAAATGATAGCCTTGCTGGAAATAATGATCTTGGATGTAGGTCCTTCTTTTTCATCACTGAATACATCTTGCCAGTCCCTGCTGGCCTACAAAGTTTCTTTTGAGAAATCAGCTGACGGTCTTATGGGAACTCCTTTGTAGGTAACTCTCTGCTTTTCTCTTGCTGCTTTTACGATTCTCTCTTTATCTTTAACCTTGGATAATTTAATTATGATGTGCCTTTGCGTGTTTCTTCTTGGATCCAACTTCTTTGGGACTCCCCGAGTGTCCTGGACTTGCATGTCTAGTTTCTTCACCAGACTGGGGACATTTTTTTTCATTATTTGTTCAAATAAGTTTTCAATTTCTTGCTCTCCCTCTTCTCCTTCTGACACCCCTATGATTCGGTTGTTGGAATGTTTAAAGTTGTCCCAGAAGTTCCTCAGCCTCTCACTTTTTTAAACTCTTGTTTCTTCATTCTGTTCTGGTTAGATGTTTATTTCTTCCTTCTGTTTCAAATTGTTGATTTGAGTCCTGGTTTCTTTTCCTTTACTGTTGGTTCCCTGTATATTTTTCTTTATTTCACTTTGCATAGCTTTCACTTCTTCCTCTGTTTTGCATCTGTGAGCATCCTGATTACCAGTATTTTGAACTCTGCATCTGATAGGTTGGCTATCTCCTTGCCACTTAGTTCTTTTTCTAGAGTTTTGATCCTTTCTTTCATTTGGGACATATTTCTTTGCCTTGGTGCACCTGTTATGCTGTACGGGGCAGAGCCGTAGGCATCTGCCAGGGCAGGGCAACCCACTTGGCTGCGTTGTGGCACTGTCTGTTGGGGAAGGGTCCAAGAAGGAATGATGCCACTTGCTCAGCTTTCACCCTGCTTTTAGTCTCTTCTCCCATTACCCACAAGCTAATCATGTCCTTTCTGGTGGTGATTCCTGGGTGGGTGGGATTGTATACGTTGTACAACCCCATGGGCCCTTCCGATGGACCCTCCTGTGAGACTGGACACTTCTCCTGCTGCCACAATGCCCACAGGTTTTTACAGCCAGAGATTCTGAGGTGCTCTTTTCCTGTGCTGGAACCCTGGGTTGAGCATTCTGTCTCTCTCCCTAGTTGTTCCTCCCAGTTTAACTGCATGTGAATGTGGGACCACCTGGTTCACCAGCCACTGTGTTGCCATGGCCCTCTCTGCCCCTGCTGCCTGTCACCACCCCTCCTACCTGTCTGGATGGATATTTCTTCTTTAAGTCCTTGGTTGTTGGACTTCCATACAGTTCGATTTTCTGGCAGTTCCTGTTGTTTTTCATTTTTAAATTGGTTGTTATCCTTCTTTTGGTTGTGCAAGGAAGTGAAGCATATCTACTTATGCCTCGATTGGCTGAAGCTCTGTTTTTATTTGTTTTGGGTATATAACTAGGACTAGAATTTCTGATCTATTAACTTTATGTTTAACATTTTGGGGAGCGGCCAATCTGTTTTCCAAAGTGGCCGTGCCATCTTACAATCCCTTCAGTAGTGTAAGGAGGACTCCAATTTCTCCACATCCTCACTGACACTTGTTATCATCTGTGTTTTTAAATTTCAGTGATGTTAGTGATGTGAAATGGTAGCTCGTATGGATTTGACTTGCATTTCCCTGATGGCTAATGATGTTAAATGTCTTTTGTATCATGCTGTTTTAATAACCTATTTCTGTGCCAGTCGTCAGTGCCTACTTGCCTTGCCTACTGTGTGCAACGTACATGAGCACAGGTACATTAATGGAACTGAATCAAGCTTATTTGTAAAATAGGGATATCATGTTTATCTCATAGGGCTTTTCTAAGGACAAGACAGTGGTTCACAGCTTGGACTTTAGAATAAATCAACTAAGACTCTAATCCAGGGTCTGCCTCTTACTATATGTAACTTCATATAGTGTTATTTAATATTTCTTAGCTTTAGTTTCTTCATTATCAAAAGGAGGAGAAGGTTATCTCTCCCTCCATTCTGTTGTGAGGATTAAATGAGGAAATGAAAGAATATTTTTGAGCCCCATTCCTGCCACGTGATTATAACCATGCAGTATGGGGTTCAGCCACGTGTTGCCCTATATCCACATGACCCAAAAGATTTGTAATGAAAGAAACAAGTTTTTATTAACAAGGTTACAATCTTGGTGCGGGGAGGCGGGGGCAGGGGTGCAGCTCTGAGAGCACTCCTGCTCTGAGCCCTTCTCTCCCGAGGTACATGAGCACAGGTACATTCATGGAACTGAATCAAGCTTATTTGTAAACTAGGGATAACATATTTATCTCATAGAGCTTTTCCAGAACTTCTCTTGCTTCCCAAAAGATTACAAGCCAAGCCATGCCCAGAAGTGCCCCATTTCCTTCTCTGTCCTTTTTGGAGCTTAAGCCGGCCACACAAACAGATCTCCATCCTCTCTGGAATGTGCGCTTGTGGGTTTTGGAGTTGCCATCTTCTTGCAGCGGCTCTCTCTCTCAGGATCTGGGTGCACTGCACTCAGCTTCCGTGTAGTGGTCCAGGACCCATGTTCTGTGCTGCACTGCATCATAGTGACCAGAGGCTGGGCCCCAGCAAGGCACACATCTCTGCAGGGGACCCTTTCTCCAGGAATGGTCTTCCAAACAGGCGGGGCCTAAGCCCCTGGCAGGCTGGGCATCTGTCTGTCTGTCCATGCGGGGAGCAAGGGCTAGAGACCCAGGGCATCTAGGCACACCTGAGACCAAAAGTCCCAAGTTCAGGCGCCATGAACCAAGAACTAAATAAGAGAGAGCCAAGTGACCCAGAGCCTGCACCAAGCTCCAAAGCGAGAGCCAAGATAAAGCCCAGGGAGTGAGCTTCTCCCCACAAGTTCTGCTCCCTTTAAAACACCCCAAAACTAAGAGCCCTGCCGCTCTCTGCCAGGCCAGACCAGTGTCAGAATACACTACTTAGAAGGACCACCCTTCAACAGTCACCAAAGCCTGCAGCTCAGCATTCCAGGTCACAGTTTGGCTCCAAGCGTCTCTCACGTCTCTATGTACCTGACTGAGTCCCTCTCGCAGAGTCAGTTTCTCTCCTCTGGAGCTTCTTTTTGTCTGGCCGTCAGCTCATCTGCGTGTGTATGTGCACATGGTCAGGCAGGTCCCTTGCAGTGCCACCAGCTCCGCTACCGTCTTCTGTATGGCAGAGGCGCAGAGGATGTTGCTAAACCACACACTCTCTGGGGACCCACGGAGTCTCAGGGCCTCGGGCTCCCCACAGCTGACCAGGCTAGCCAGGGAAAGGGCAAAGAGCCTTGATGCCTCATGTTTCCTGGCCCACTGCTTTTCGAAGGCCTGGTTCAGAAATTCCTGCACAACTGGACATCTGGCTCTTCCTGTGCTGTGTCGGTGTCCACCACTTTTGTCAGCTCCCCAGTGTCTTTGACCCCTTTTCGGCTACCATGTTTGAAAGCGCAAATGTTTCCTGGCACAGATGTGCAAGTGTCTGTTTGTCCAGGGTGGGGCATCTGACCCTGGCAGTGCCCACAGGCTCTGTGTGAGCTTCTCCTGACACTCCCACCCAATGTCACGCATGTCTGAACTCCCGCCAGTACTGCAGGCATGTTCTCGCAGTCACATTGCCCGTGTTTACAGGTTGCTTCAGGCAGCAGCCTCCTTCCGCAGCCCCTCCCCGCTGGGAAGGCAGGGGCTGCCTGGTTGCTATTTTAATCTGCTTCCCTGAGCGCTTTCTAACCAGCACTTCTACAGCTCCCTCCCTGCTGAGGGGAAGGGGTGCTGGCCCTCGCTGGATGTGGGGTCCCCTGCTAGAATTGGGGTACCTTGCTTTTCAGCGACTGCTGGTGTGACCTACCTGTTACATAATCACGGAAAGAGAGGCAGCTCTTCCTTCATAGATGACAGTTCCTGTAGCAGAGTGTGGAGCCCTACCAGGACACCCTGGACTATGCCCCATGCCCCGTGAGGGCCGACTGCGCAGGGCTCACTGCTGCTTCCTTTCTCCAGAGCATTGCCCTGGCAGAGTGTTGCCTTGGGACTTGGCGCTCCATTCCCCCACTGCGCTGGCAGCAGACAGCCAATGACTGGCTGCTCTGTTGCACAAAAGGCTGGCCCCTGGCCTCAAAGCAGACTGTTCTCGGGTGCAGTTTCTGTGCCAGAGCTCTCTCCTGTGAATCAGGGCAGAGCCAGTCTTTGCCCAAGACCACATCCTTGTTTGCTTTTTCCCTTTACTTTCCTGCTTGAGCCTTTCTTACACGCTTTTTCTGAGCATATCCCTTCAACAAATTGCATGCACCCAGACCCAGTCTCAGACTCTGCCTCTTGGGACCCTGCCTCTTGGGACCCTGCCCAAGATGCTGCCCTACCTGGCACCCCGCATGTCCCCCTTCAGCACTGGCTTTCCCTTCACCAGCACCCCGTCTTCTCTTACTGCCCTCCATCACACCCTCCCACCTTCTACTGCCAAAAGAAGGGGAGAGGCATGTTAGGAGAGTGTGGAGGAGATAGAAATAAGAAAAGAGAAAGCAGCAGGAACTGTGGGGAAGAAAACAAGGACAGGAGTTGAGGGTGTGCGAGAGAGAGAGGAGGAACGTAGCCATACACAGAGGAGCGTGAGTGAAATAAACGCAGCAGCCACGACAGAGTGTATGGCTGTGCCGTGACAGGGAGATATGCTTATTTACGGCCCTCTCAGAGTCTCCTGTCTAAGAAGGATGTGTCCTAAAATGGATCTTTGTTTCAAGAAGTTAGCTGATGCACGTGAAGATGAGAAACAGACCAGAGATAAATGACTGCGTGAAATAGGAAGGCTGGGGTGGCGAGTCGCAGGAGGCTGGAGGAAGTACCTGAGGCGGGGAGGGGAGGCGGAGGGAAAAGGATGGTGACTGGTGGATTAAATGAGAGGTCTTTCAAAGTGATTTTATTTTAACAACATTTTTTTAAAAAACAACAATCCACAGTTGTTTAGTGTAAACCCAGTCTTCAGCTTTCTTCAAGAAATCATTAATAAGTGTCCATAGCTCGCTAATGTGCTGAGGGGTGGGCTGATCTATTTTTGGAAGTGAGTCCTGATTTGGAAGCAGAAATTGGGGGACGAATACGGACTGCCCTCTGGGAGCCAGTCTTTGGGGGTCACAGTGGTATACCTACCCCGCTTCTAAAGCAAAATCCAGAGAAAAAGATAAACTGGGAGCTTGTGTGTGTGTGTGTACATTTTTTTTAAACAGAAATTTTTCACTGCAGTAAAGCTGAGAAGAGAGGAGGATGGAGCCAGAGAGGCGAGGGGTGATGCAGTAAAAATCCCCCAAGCAAATCATTGCATGTTTTAGGAATGAGGGCTCTGGTGTTGCTGTCCCATGACTTGACTGTTTCTGAGATTTTTAGTGATTTCAATGGCTTCCAAGTAATTGCAATTCCTTTGTTTTCACCATGATTTCTAAAATCCTGTTATACACCAGCACGCAGCCGGTGTCCTCGGAGTCCCTGGAGGAGCCCTGGAGCTCCGGGGAGAAAGGAGGAGGCTGGTGTGAGGACTGCGTCTGCTTCTTTGGAAAGCTCTCCTGCAGCCCCATTTAGTCATATGCTTCTGTCTTGTAGGGGGATACCTGGGACCCTCAGGGGGCCATGGGAAGGCCAGCATTGCTAGCTGTCCAGCCTCCTTAGTAGAGGACACAGGTAAGTAGCCACATGTGAATGGCCGTTGGGTGACCAAACTGTTTCATCTGCCAGCAAATGGCACCAAAAACCAGGGAAGTGCATACATGTGCAATAACTGACCACCTAGCGAAGAGCCTGCAGCCTAAGCACCCTGAGACAGGGCGAGAATAAGGAGAATTCTCACACTCACAAGTTTGAAGTCTCAGAATTTAGAGAGGCCAGGCACCATAAAGGGCGGGGGTGTGGGGTGTGGGGAAAAGCTGAAGACAGGGCATTGGTGGAAATACATGTACAGAGTAAAGTGCTAGGTTTCCTCTCAGGACCCCTGCACACACAGAACACAGTTTAGTCTCTGGAGACATTCTGTGAGACAGCGGCGTGTGGAGACCACGTGGAGCTGGTATTGTGCGTGGTGGTCCCCCTAAAAGGGTTGTCCCCAGAATACAGGAATCAGGTGGATATACCTCAGAAATGCAATGGGAGGATTCTTCCCTAGGGAAATTAAGAAACATCTTATTGTATTTTTCAGACTATAAGATGTACCTTTCCCTGCCAAATTTGGGAGGAATAATAGTTGTTAATGTTGCTGTTGAGTTCTCTTTACATTTACATTGGCAAAATATTGTTATTTATGTTGTTAAATATTTTACCACACTTTTTGCTTCAAAATATTTTTTTCCCTCTTTTCCTCCTCTAAAACCTAGGTGCATCTTATGGTCTGAAAATTACCATAATAGACACTGCCATCTGGCTTTTAATCCCCCTAGTCTCTCTACAGCTGGGCAAAGTCTGAGTCACTGCTCCACAGCTGAAGGAAGGCGAGTTGCCTCGCTCTCTCAGTGCGAAGCCCGGCTTTATGAGCTGTGCGCGGGGAGGGGCAGTGTGTGGTGGCACGGTCTTCTTGGTTCGCTTGTCCTGACACAGAGCTCAACCCTATGAGTGGGTGAGGGGATGGGCACCCCAGTATTCTCAGCCTGCTGTGCTTGGGGTAGAGCCTTCACCCTATGAGTGGCAGGGAGAGGGGCGGGGCTGGGAGAAGAAAGGGAGCCCTCACACTCTCAGCTACCCTCACCTAGAATCAGGCCTCTGATTTTATCTGCCTCCCTCACCCCGAGGTACCATAGATACCATAGCCTCTGACTGGGGCCTGGAGGACACGCAGCCCTACACTCTTGGCTCCACCCACCCAGAGCGTGACTTGCCTCCTGCTGAGCTGGGGTTGAAGGAGGGGCTTGGCTGTAATGCCGAAGACTCTTCCTGTTCTTGCCAAGCATCAGTAGATTTTTAAAAATAAATGTTTCTTCTTGTGCTGTACGCCCTTAGAGCAATTTCAAGAGACTTTAAATGGTTGCATTTTTAATAATTTTCACCAGTTAAATGTTTGTTTTGCTGGGGGTAGGTCTGTCAAGCTCCTCATAGCACCGTTCTGGTGCTTGCCATCCGTTTTGATTATCGGTGGGAACGTTGGGCGGACATCCTCAGAGTGCCCACAGCTCACACACGTTGTGGAAGAGGCACGATAGAGGCAGTTTACCTTTGTGGAGGAGACATAACGCTCTGAACCTGAGTGCTTTCCCCTCCTCTCAGACTTGGAAGTCATTGGGCAGATGGTATGGATGCTATAATATAGCTTCATACTATAAATGAATGTGGTGGGAACAGGATTTATTAATAGAGAATGCGTGTTCTCAGTCTTCTCTCTCACTATTTTACGAGCAAAAGTTAACTTTGTCTTTGCTCCCACAGATCCCCCCTCCCTTTAGTCTCTAGGGAAAGTTCTGTCTTTGTCAGCCTGATTCTAGGCTTTTAGAATTACTTCCAGTTGGGAAGACTGGCAGAGAAAGATAAAACCAGAAAGGCTAGAGGAAGAGAGGGAAGAGGTAGAGGCTAAGGGCTGGCTGGGAGCAGAAGGGAGGTGTAGAGGGGGCATGCATACCTAGCGAGTTGGGTGAAGAGCGAGTCTGGGGGGAAGAAAGGACGGAATTCGGAAGAAGGGGAAATGAACAGGGATTTATAAAGTTTTGCTTTGAGTTATGGATGGATTTCCCATCATGGTCTAAGATGATGGAAGGAGAGTTTGTAATACTGTTTTAATTTCATTCAGCTGATAGCCCATACTCCTCTATATATAGAGACTGGTATATGTAGAGCCTGTGTACTTGTTATATTTTAATAAATAAATACTTCATATACATCTCCCTTGCTGTGTTATTAGTTTTCTGCCAGTAATGCTGATCATAAAGGATGCTGATCTTTGTATCAGACTCAGGGTAAATGGGAAAGAATCAGATCGTATCTTACGAAAAGCATCTGACTGGCCTGCGATTCTTCCTCTCAGTTAAAAGATCTAAAACTTGTAAAACATATGTATTTTTATTTGATTTACATATTCAATTCCATAGTTATGTAATATGTGTTTCATTAACAGCTGTTAAAGCTGAGATTTTGGAATACCACTTTAGCTAACAGAATGCTAACCCAAGTGTATGAAATGGCATTCTGTCCATATTCTGCAAAAGAATAAATGCCATTTAAGGAGTAAATGGAGAGTCTTTCTTGCACTATTTGGCTGGTTGATGTGAGGTCGGTGGGAAAGGGGCAACAGCTCTGAAGGACTCTTCCCACTTTACAGCTTAGACAGCAGAGGGCTGTATTGCTTCAACAAGATGCGAATGTGGGAGAGGAGCAGTTTAGATAGGTAGAGAGATGATGTTTGGGGATATTGGGTTACCTATGCCTGTGGGACGTCTAGGTGGGTATTTAGCGGACAAGTGAATAAATAGGTTTGGGCTTTGGAGATGCCAGAGTGACCGATATTGATTTTGAAGTCAGTAACAATAATAGCAGTGTCAATCTAAGACACGCTCAAACCTGTATGAATTTTTATGAGTTTATTTGAGCGAAGCCGGTGACAATTACTGGGAAGCAGAATCTCAATGGATTGAGAAAATGGTCCAGAGAGTGGCAGTTTTGTACCTTATGTTATACACTACAATCAAAGGAGGAGGCGAAGGAGAATTGCATGAAATTCACTGGGGATAGATTAGGGAGGTGGGAGAAAGCAAAGTAGGGAAATCTCTGGGATTGGGTAAAGAGTAAAATAAAGAGAGAAATACTTCTTTTACATCGGTGTGCACAGGATAGTTAGCATTTACAGCACCAGAGACGGGAGGCGGGGAGAACGAGATCACAATGAGGAGATCCTTGGTCTTGCGCTCAGGTGGATACTGTGCCCTGAGGGGCCTGGAGAAGGAGGGTACTCTGACCTTACAAAGGTGTGTTATCTCTGATGCAAAAAGGCAATAGTAAGGCTCAGTTAAGGTAAAAGTTGGCCTTTGTCAAGGAAGATACCAGCCTAGGACATGACTACCTGCCATGACTCACTTTTACTTAAGAAGTTTTAATTTCAGACCATCCGAGGTGGTTACTTGTGGTCTCTGAATTTATAAGGTCACCATGAAGGCCTCCCCTGAGCATGTAAGGCTTAGTATGTGGCCCCTTTTTCATTTGCATTGGTAACACACAAAGGAATACCTGTGATGCTCAAAGGAGGGAGTGAATTTGTGGTAGAGGACGCTTAGGGGCAGAAGGTAGAAGGAGGGAAATGCGAGTGTGGAGACAGAAAGAGGGCCAGGTATTACGGACTGAAAGGCACAATGGAGTAAAATATTTCACAAACCCTGAGAGGTGAAAATTCCTAAAGGGAAAGAAAACGGACAATATAGCTAATTCCCAAGCAAGTATCATGGCCATTCAGACAGTGATAATTGTATTGTGTGAATGGATTTGGTGGCCTGTGAGGGTGCACTGGAGGGGAAGGAAGGTTGCTACAGGCCGAGGAGTGAGTTGAGGCAAGGAAGCCAACAGATGGAATGTAATCTGCTACTTCAAAAATGTAAAGGAAAGGAAAGCTAGAGCTCATCAACAGGAATGCAAGCTCCAAGCTGTTATCTTAAAAAAAAATAAAACAGCCAGTTATTATGCCGGTAAAATGGACTTATTCAGTCAGGAATAGCAGAGAATTGAATTTGGGGTCAAGCATACTATAGCAAAAACTGTCGGCAAGTCCAATGATCAAAGGAGAGGAAATTTATTGAGAAAAAGGAGGGAGTTGGGAGGACTTGTTTTGAACGAAAAGTCCAAAAGCCCATCATGGTGATGGTTTCTCACTGGCTGGGTTGCTGGGCAAGGAAGGAAATCTTCCTCCTGCAGAGGAAAGTAGTATCAACTTACAGGTGTGTCTCTGCCTCTGGAGGTGACAGCCCCATCAATGTAACCCCATTAAATCCATTCTTCCTGATGGGGTCCACCTGACTCTGCGTGGTTGTGTGTGAGCCCCCCCCCGCACTAGCCCCCCACTACTCCATTTTTAAATGTGTCTTTCCCATGAAAAGTGAGTTCCCCAAACTCAGTATATGTGACCTTGTAAGTAAGGACTTAAAGGACAAAACAGCTAAGGGGTCAGGAAACTGAGGGTACAAGCAAGAGAGAAGTTTGAAGTCTGTTCTGTTCCCTCTCTTCTCATTTCCCTGACTCAAACCCTTGCTTGGTTCTGCTACACTTAATGGACACCGAGTGGCTAGTGGTCTTCTGGTCGTGGCCAGCCTGTTGTTAATGCCTGGAGAAATATCTCCAAGGTGTATGTTGAGAGGACCGTGGATTTACCTTCTAAATGTGCCAATGGACCATTCTGTAGCCTGGGGATGCTCAGCGGAATGGTTGCTTCCTGGTATTTCCCCCTTTGCCCGATCCTCACCAGAGAACAATCATCTCTCTGTAGCCCCATTAAATCCGCAGTCGTTTTCACCATTAGTTCCACTGATTCTCCACACTTGAGCACATGGTTTCCTCTTTAAATTATGTTCAGTTGGTCTTATCTTAAATGAGAGGCTCTCAACTCTGACTGGATCTTAAAGTTACAGTGTGTGTGTGTGGGGGAGATTTAAAAAATACTGACACACAGGTTATATCTAAGACCAATTAAATCAGAATCTCTGTTTGTTGGGAACCGCCCTGACTGGTATCAGAAGCTGAAACCCCCACCTAGGCTAAGGCTAAGGGAACGCCCTTGGAACCGTAAGCCAGAAAGGAGACAAGGGCTTGTCTCCCTGGCAGGAATGCTGCTTCTGCTGCTTTATTCATAACTGAACCCCAAAAAGCTTGGTCGGTTAGCCAAAGACGGGTAAGATTCCCCACGGGGGGAACGACCTAAGCCAGGCACGATCACTTTGGGAGGCCCCCCAAAAGAAGGACTTGGGGGGCTGCAGCAAAAGGGGGTGATGGACCCTCACTCCTCGGCTTTGACATAGCCTGAGTTCTCATCGTCTGGGGGAAAATCTCCTTATTGCCTTAGTTCCCTTGCTCCACCTAAGCCTGAAACAATGACAGGGTGGTACAGCTCTGTGCTGAAAAGGGTGGATTCCCCGGGTGATCAGGCCTAAGAAAGAATATGTAAATTACTATGAAACCTTCTTTGTTTAGAATGCTCTCAGTTGAATGAGAGGGGTCCAAGGAGGAAGTTAGTTTGTTCCTCAAAGTCTTACAGCTCTTTGACTCCGACTCAAAATAGACCAGCAGAGTTCCTTGTTATCTATTGTTCCTTACTTCCCCCTGATAAGTACTGTACTTTACCTGAATTATTATGCAAAATGAGCCCAATAAAAGCAGGTATGGACGGTAATTCAGGGCGCTCCCCACTAGGGGGGGTGGCCATTTCGTCCCTACTTCCCCACAGAAACTAGTTTGTCTCTGTGCATGTTTGTTTCTCGCGTGTTTTTCGGCGAGCCATCTGCAGCGTTCCGTGGTCACTGCTGGCCGGTGACCCAGGCGCAACATCCGTTAGTGCCTGGGTACCAGTATTGTTTAAATATCCCTCCATGATTCTAAGGTATAGTTAAGAACTAGTTTCCTAAACATTTGTGTGGATGCACCTCCTAGTTATGTCTACAGCTATCCTCAACCTGGTAAAACTGGTTGTGGACCTTCATTTTGACTTTCAGGAATAGAAATATCATGTTGTATTCTGAATGTGAGGGAGTGCTCTTCCCATATACCATGGAATTGCCCCTTCTGTGCTCCCAGTGCCAGCCAAACAGATTGACCTAAAAGGGGCCCAGTTGCCTGTGTTCATTAAAGCCCAATCAAACACAAACAAGGATTTGCCACCAAAAAAGTAAGGGTTTATTAGTTGAGGGAATGGTGTCAAGCCTGGAATCATAGGTAAGCTAGTGTTCAAATCCCTAGCTACCAGATGGCTTCCAGGGGGTGAGTTATATAGGAGAAAAGTCATTAATCACAGTGGCTAGAGAAGTGGGGGTCATGGGCTCTACTGATTGGCTGGGGCCAGGATAGGGAGTAGTGGATCGCAGCACCGGGTCCTGATGTCAGCCAGGGCACTTTCCTGTCTGGTCTTGTGAATGCGTGGTCTCTAGGGTCATTATGCTTTCATGGGCCTGGGGCTTAAACACAACTGAAGTCAAGGCATTATTTTTAGCTTGATGGAAACTCTTTCTGTGGTCAACAGACCTGAGGCTTTGCTTTGTTTGATGCTGATGAGAATCTGATATCCTAAGGACTTAATTATTTAAGGGAGTAGATGGACAGAAAGGAGAAAGGGTCAGGTGAAAGCAAAGGGGTTTTTGCAAGGTCACACTGGCTACACCCAGGTGTGTCAGGCAGGACCCCACCTTAGTGGGGAGGATGAGATTGCCTGTGTTATCAGGAATAGAAGTTAGGGATGTAATGTAGAAAACAATAAGCAAAATTAACCTTGCGCTGTGCCATACATGAAAGGTGTTAAAGAATAGATCCTGAGTTCTTACCATAAGGGAAAAAAACATTTTTTTTCTCTTTTTCTTTTTCTTTTGTATCTATATGAAATTATGGATGTTAAATAAATTTATTGTTGTAATCATTTCATGGTATATGAAAGTCAAATAATTATACTATATGACAAAGTCTGGAGAAAGTCCAGCCATTGTTAATATAATGAGAATGGTTTGCATGACATCAATGTAACCAGGCAGCCAAGGAGAGTGGACTGGAATGCGCATGTATGAACAATGACGACTTCACTGTACTAGTCAGTGGGGGCAGTAGGTGCCACTGAGTGAGCATGTGTACTGTGTGGCCATTGCATTCAAAATGACTGAGCGAGCAGAGCAACGAGTCTGCATCAAATTTTGCGTTGAGCTTGAACATTAATCCACAGAAACTATCCGGATGAAGCAGAAGGTTGCAGCTATGGGCAACTGGTGACTGGCAGCTTCGTCATGACAATGCACCCACTCATGCATCAGTTGTTGTGCAGGCTGTTTTGGTAAAACATCAAGTCACCCAGGTGACTCAGCCCCCCTACAACCAAGATTTGGCGCCCTGAGACTTCTGGCTTTTCCCAAAACTAAAATCACCTTCGAAAGGGAAGTCATGCCAGACTGCCAGTGAGATTCAGGAAAATACAACAGGGCAGCTGATGGTGAATGAGAGAACTGTGTGAGGTCCCAAGGTTCCTACTTTGAAGGGGACTGAGGGATCATGGTCCTATGTACAATGTTTTTCTTTTCTTCATTTAATCTTCATTGTATTTTTTCCCATTACTATTTAGTCCCCTTATACCCTCCTCCCCACTACAATGTTTCTTGTACCTGGTATTTTCTTTAATATATGTCTCTATTTTTCATATTACGTGGCTGGAAACCTTCTGGAAAGACCTCGTACACATTAAACTTACGCACTGTTGTATGTCAATTATATCTCAATAAAACTGGAGAAGAGAGAACAGTGGAAACATCCTCTGAATGCAATTGTTACATTCACCTCAAGTTGATACATTGCTTAGAAGAAAGGGAGCCTCTGGGACAAGGTGTTCTGCCAGAGTAGATATTTGGACCCTTGAATTCCTGCTGTCTTCTGGACGTCCTTGCACGATTCCACCTCTGCTCTAGGTCAATGCTCTCCAAACTTTGAAATCACTTCCCCCCCAGTGCCATCTTTTCAAGTGAAATCCCATGCAGAGTTGGATAAAAGTGAAGCTGCTCTAGTTTAGGCAGGGATGTGGGAGGTTTTCACTCCCGACTGTGGGCTCCTCCTGAACTGCCCTGAGGCACTTCGGTAAATTCTAGGATTTCTAGGAACACAGATTAAAAATCACCACTTGAGGATGATAGCAGTAATAGCAAGGACCAAAGAGCAAAAGATAACACTGGACAGTGTCATGAGCTGTTTGGCCCAACGGCATGACTGGGCCACTTTCACTGAGTCATTGAGAAAGGGTTTCAATCGAAAATGGAACCAGAAGCTACGAAAGGGGGAATCTCACATATGCCCAGTCATGGGCCCATAAAGTTCCCATAAAGGCCTGATTTGCAGAAGACCAAGTTTATCTTGTGACCCATGAACATCTGCCAAGAACCCCTTCCCATTCTCAAGCCAATGTACTTTCTGGTGAGACCCTGGACTTCCCCCGGGCTACCCCAAATCCTGAATAGACTTTAATATAACTTGCTACAGCACGTGTTTCCAGAATTGCAATTCCTCTGCAGCTCCTATGAAACTCAATTTCTGGTAGTTCAAGCTTGCCTCAGTTTACCTCTTTATTTCAGTGGGCATAATCAAGGCCATAGCAGCTAACACCTTCAGTGAGCATGCTCAATGTAGGAGAAACATCAAGGAAAGGAGACACATACAGGAAAAGTAGAGGCGAGTAACCAGGAGAGTGAGAAGATTGAAAATCACAGTGTGGGAGAAATAGTTGAAAGAACTGGCAATGATTAGCCTGGAGAGAAAAAGTGTGATATGTTAAAATATTTTTAGGACTGTCACAGATAAGCAGGAATGCATTAGTTCTGTGTGGCTGCAGGAAGTAGAACATGCATGGTTGGGTGGTAGGGAGCTCTGGGGAAAAAGCTTCTGTAGTATGATAATGAGCTGCCTCAGGGGTTAGCAAGGTTCCAGTCCCTGGAGATGTCGAGTCACTGCTTAGATGACAGTGACTTGTTTATTTCCTCCATTCTTCCTTTCTTCCTCACCCATTCCATTTGAAGATTCATTTTAATTTAAGTAAAACTGTGACTTTTAGCAAATGAAATTAAAATTTGAGTACCTACTATATGCCACATGAGTGGTTCTTAACTACGGTGTCGATACAGAGATGTATCACAATTAGCTGTGATGTCACAAGAAATTAATTTCTATTTGTAAATTGTTAAAGTCTGCAAATGCTTTGCTTTTAAATGAAAGCGAAATTAGGATGGATTCAGTGTTGTACCTATACTATAGTCACTTGTGTTCTTCTGTATTCTGTGAGCCATATTTAAGTGGGAGAAAGAGATGTGGGTTATTAGTTAAAATGTCTAAAGTTAATTATAACACATGTCATGTCAAATTTAAATTCACGTAGAGTTAAGTGGCTGATACTGATCTACCATGAAAAAGTGTGGCACCACGTAGGTTACATTGTTGATGTAAGAATGTCCAAACCTAAAGAGAATTTTTATGAGTTTATTTGAGCCAAATTGACAATTGCCGGCAAGCAAAATCTCAATGGATTGAGATAATTGATGCTCCTGAAAATGGCATTTTACAACTCGTTTCATGCATCAGAATCAAAGGGGAAGGCGTACGGGGTTACGGGAAATCCAATGGTGATAGATTTGGGAGGCGGGAGAAAGCAAGGTGGTGGTGGGGGGGCAGGGAACCTCTGGGTTTGGATAAAAAGTAAAATGAAAGACATACTTCTTTTACACAGGTGGGTGCGGGATAGTTAACAGTCAACAATTAGGATGATAACAATAACAATGAGGGGATTTGTGGTCTCCACTCTGGTGAGGTGGCTGTGTTTTGAGGGGCTTGGTGGGAGTAGGAAATTACTTTGTTATTGCAAAAGACTGTTATCAGGTATGTTATTCTTGATGCAAAAAGACAACAGCCTCAGTCAAGGTGAAGACTGACCTTTGTTAGGAAAAAATACTGACCTAGGACATGACTACCTCTGTGAACTCCTTTTAGCTAGAGAGTTTTAATTTCAGACCATCTTATGCGGTTACCATATTTTGCTGTGTATAGTGTACAGCTTTTTGCTCAAATTTTTGAGGGAAAAAGAAGGACACACATTATACATGGGTATAATCGTTACATACCATGGGTATAATAATGGGCATAATAATCCCATGTATAATGTATAATCCCACAAAATGTGGGTGCGCATTATACATGGCAAAATATGGTACTTTTGGTCTCTGCGTTTGTGAGGCTGCCACACTGAGCTCATCAGGTTTAGTGTGTGGCCTTTTTTTGTCCACAATCTCTTCATCTTTTTCAGTCAGTCCCCCAACCTCCTTCCCCTCTGTCAACAACCAGTGTGGTCTCTTTATCTCTGAGTCTGTTTCTATTTAGATTGTTTGTTTATATTTTTCTTCAGGTTCCACATTCAGGTTAAATCATATGCTATTTGTCTTCTGCCGACTGACTTTGTTCACTTAGGTCCATCCATGCTGTTGCAAATGGTAAGATTTCATTCTTTTTTATGGCTGAGTAATATTCCCTTGCATGTATGTACCACAGCTTTTTTATCCCCTCATCTACTGCGGGGCACTTGGGCTGCTGCCAAAGCTTGGCTACTGTACATTATGCTGCAATGAACATAAGGGTGCATATATCCTTCTGAATTAGTGTTTTGGGTTTCTTTGGATATATACCTGGAAGTGCCAGTGCTGGGTCATGAGGCAGTTCCATTTTTAATTATCTTCACCCAAGGACACTGCTTTTCTCCCCCCACTGCTTTTAGAAGGAGAGGAAGGGAGAGAGAGAGAGAAACACTGATGTGAGAGAGAAACACCAATTGATTGCCTTCTCTTGTGTGCCCAGACCGGGGATCAGACATAGAACCTGAGTATGTGCCCTGACAGGGAATTGAATCTGTGACCTCTCAGTCTGCAGGATGACATTCCCACCAACTCAGTCACCTGGCCAGGGCCTATTTTTGCTTTTTTGCGGTAACTCCCGACTGTTTTGCACACTGGCTGCACCAATCTGCACTCCTGCCAGAAGACAACACTGCCATTTTGTGAGCTCTGCCCCCTTGGGCCGGTCGGTCACTTGACTCTGAGCATGAGCTTCTTCAGGCATGAAAAGGGGAGATGTACTTCCTTATAGGGCTGTCCGGAGGGCGAGAGATGTACTTAACAAACTTCATTTTTAAGTACATTTGTTAAAAGAAAAAACAGTGCATGCCGAGTGAATGATAGCTATTACTGTTATGAACAGCACCCGGGTGGAGCTAGGGATACATCCTATTCAGTTGCATTCAGTTTTCCTCCAGTAAGATCAGAACGTACTCACAGTTCTGTGGAGAAAAATAATTGCATAGAAGATGGCTATTTTTGAACTAGTTCGTGAAGAAACACTGTTTTTTGAACTACATACGGTTTTATTTGGTTTGACCATTTGTTTATTGTCTTGTGAGGTTTTACTATTTCAAAACAAAACCTACGTTGGTACATTAGATCTAACCATCAAGAAATTATCAGTGAAACACAGGACTGCAGAAAACAATTCTTTTACTTTTCCTAAGATACCATTTTTCATTCTTGGCTATTTACTAAATAGTGACTGGTTCTACTGGGCCTTTTTGGTGAGACTTGAAAATAATTAAAGGGCTTTGGAAAGATTAGACTGTTTTTGCATGTGTTAATTTTATGCATTTTTATGAAGTGTACCTCTGGCACGAGTGGGCCTCACTAGACCATGATTACGGGGTGGGGAGTGTGTTAACGCCCACCTCCCTGGAGCCCTGAACTGCACCTGACCCTTTCGCTCCAGCCACAGGGCCAGGGCGAGGCGAGAGTGCCCTCTTCCCAATTAACATTACAACGGCTGTACATGATAACCATATGCTTCGCTAGCACTTATGGAGACTAAAATAATATATTAAAAGAGGAAGAAGTATTTTTGGAACTATGAGAATTTTTGGAACTTGAGAGCCACAGGCTGATCTGAAGATTGCAAAGCTATTGTATTACTGAACAGTTTCAGAGCCTGTTTTGAGGAAACCCTACTGGTACCTGGTAATTACCTACTTGTTTGCCTATCTATCTATCCATCTATCTCTCATCTCTCTCTCTCTCTTTCTCTCATCTCTCTCTCATTATTTAACTATATTTGTGTCACCTCCTTGCCTGTCAGTGTTAACTCATTCATTGAACCCGTATGTCAGGGTATTCTTTGGACCCTGAAGTGTTGTTTGGAAAGAGATTTATGCAGAATCTCAGCCTATCTTGTCAGTGTAATATTAGGAATAAAATCTAAATATTCTTGCCTATGGAATCATGTTAAAACTCATTCACTGAAAGGAATTCAGAGGATATTTTGTTCAAGTGTGGTCTCTGTGAAAAATCATACTCTGGGGATAAAGTAACAAAAAGCTTTAGGAGAAAGTGTTTCCGGGAAACATCCCCCCCCCCCCCCCCACCGGCTCCCCCACCCTCCCGCACCGTGTGCGTTCCTGGAATGGTTAGGAAAATGTCTTTGCACCCCATCAGGAAGGTAAATGTTGTGGATATTAAAAAAAAGGTGTGACAAAGAACTGTGTATGGTCCATTGTGTGAATGGCTTGTTAATAATAGATGATGTTTATAACCCTGCTGTCAAGTCAAAGGCTCTGGTAACGACAATAGTGAAGATCGCCTGGGGACGCGGTCATCACTCAGAAAGGGATTGCTTTGTTCTGTGATTTAATAATTCATTTGGTAGGAAATCAGCCATGTTATACTACTCTAGAGATTCTGCCATATATGTTTGTGTGTATGTATGTATATTTATATATGTGTGTGTGTGTATATATATATACAAACTGACTTTATAGGACAGATGCAGATGGTGAAAAATCAGTGGCAATTAGAAACTTTTTCAATACAGTGAGATTCAGCAATTAGGATTTCTATACGACTATATTCCTCTAACCTGCATCTGCAGGTACACATACAACATTTCATAATTAATGTGAAGAGAAGGTTAAATTATATCAATTTTATGTCCCATAGTAAGCCTCTGAACTTGGGTCAAAATTCAAACTGCTGTTATAGTTTACTTAGAGAACTAACATCAGAAGTCAGGGGGTCAAAAGTTGCACACAGAAGAAAAGGCATAGTATCAAATGCTTGGAAAAGTCAAAATGAATGAATTAAATATTCAGGGAGCTAGGGAAAAAATGTCTTGTGAAAAGTAGGATGATATGAGAGGTTTGTTCAGAAGGTATCCAACCGTGTGATATGAAAAATGGACACATTTATTGAAGAAGATACCAGGTGCAGGAAACATTGTACATAAACACTTCAGTCCCCCTCAAAATAGTCACCTTGGGACCTCACACAATTCTCCCAGTCGTCATCAGCTGCCCTGTTGTAATTTCCTGAATCTCACTGACAGTCTGACATCGCTTCCCTTTCGAAGGTGATTTTAGTTTTGGGAAAAGCCAGAAATCACAAGACGCTAAATCTTGGTTGTAGGGGGGCTGAGTCACCTGGGTGATTTGCTGTTTCACCAAAAGGAGTTGTGACGCATGAGTGAGTGTGTTGTTGTGATGAAGCTGCCAATCACCAGTTGCCCATAACTGTGGCCTTCTGAGTTATCCGAATAGTTTCCATGGAGGAATCTTCGAGCTTAATGCAAAATTTGATGCAGATTTGTTGCTTGACTCGCTCAGTCATTTTCAATGCTATGGCCACACAGTACACGTGCTCATTCAACAATGTCTATGCCCCCACTGACTAGTACAGTGAAGTCGTCATTGTTCATGCACATGCATTATAGTCCACACTCTTTGGCTGCCAGGTTACATCGATGCTGTACAAACTATTCTCATTATATTAAGAGTGGCTGGATTTTTTTCTGGACAGGCCTCGTATTAGTAAAGAAATGAATAACTGTATTGCTTGAAACGGTTCCAACTTGATTCCTCTACAAACACTTATCCTTTGCCTACTCTCATTATTCATAGTCATATCTCATTTTGTTTCCTGGATACTCAGTTCCCTCCTAAATGCTTTTTCTGTTACCTTTTAAAATGAGGCTTTCTAAGTAGTCTGTGAAAGTGTACAAGGACACGGTGATGCTATTTTTACCCTTGTTTTCTCTCCTTTCCAATGTCTTTTGGAAGAATACATACAGATCATCTTGCATTCTTTCTATGGCTGCACAGTACCCCAGTGTGGCAAGGCAAGTTTATTCTCATCACTCTTCTTTTTCATACCATTTCATTTTCAGTGTGAATTAGAATCTGCCTGTTTAATTAAAAATTCTTTTGTTATTTAACATGCATATATGTCAAATTTTGATTAATTTGTAAAGATTTGACACCTTTTTGATAGATAGCCAAGCACATATCTTCCACTTGCTCAAGTCTTTTCAGCCTCAGTGAGCATTTTATAGTTGTTTTGTGTAGATTTACACGTCTCTTAAATTTGTTCTTGCCAATCTATGTGCTGTTATTATTTAAGTGAAGAATTCCTTTTTTATGACTTTTAATTGGTTGTTTGACCAAGTGAAGGCTATTAATAACGAGCTGTACATTCGTTTGGTACCTAGCCACTTTACAGAGCGACTTTATTATTTGTATGGTTTTCCTGTTCTTTTTGTTTCTCCAGATACACACTTAAAAAATTTATAATTAATGATTATTTTATTTCCTTCCAATTTTTATATCCCATATTCCCCTCTTTTGTTTAATTGAATTGGCTTCTACCTACTAGCCAATGATCACTGTGGAAATTCTTGTCTTTTATTGACTTTAATAGGATTGCCTCTATTTCTGTTATGTTGGCTTGGGGTTGAAATAGAACTATACACATATTGATTTACATACACATATGTAATATCAAATATTTATTTTACACATTTATACTTATATAAAATATATTAATACATATATAATATATATTATATTCAGGAAATATCCATCTATTGCTATTTTAGTACCTAGGGTGGTTACCTGTAGCTTTCCTGATTAGATATGGTTTATTGTAACATACTGGGCATTCCTGGAAAAAAACCCAATTAATTTTCATTGTAGCCACATATAAAGATATATAAGCTTATTCGTAAAATATTCTCCACAGAGTAATTTTAGCAACCATACATAACCCACCCCCCTTTTGGTCTACCCATCACCCCCTGCCCATTCCCTCTCCTATTAAATCACAGTTTGTGGGATGTTTTACACACTGCCCCACACTGCTATTTATTTCACTAAGCCAATCATTACAAATCACCTTTCCTGACCAGTGACTGGTTTAGGAATGGCGACAGGGAGCGTTAGGCTGCCAAAGATGCGCACTGCCCGAGAAGGCATTCTTCCCCAGCCCGTCTCAGGCGTGGTCATGAAAACAGAGGACAAGGAACGCAGTCTCAGGGGTGAGGCCAGAAGCCCTGGAAAGGCACGGGACAGGAGAGAGCCTGTGAGGGAGCAGACCCACCAAAGGCCTCTCTCTGTTGCTATGGAAAAGACTGCTTGCATTTCTGTCCATCAAGACATGTAAAATAGGTACTATCAATTACTGATGACTGCATTCTCTTTCCATTCTTCCTCCTCCTTGAATTAACAGAAAAAATTTTCCATTTTCTTTTTCATTACTGGATGCTGGGCAATAAAGGCAGTAAGGGACTGCATTGCCTGTAGAGAGTTTAAAGACAGTAACAAAACTGACCAGAAGTCCAAAGGCAGCCTGCTTGTGCTTAGCACCATGCATCAGGCATGTTGAGCAATGTCAGCGGTAAAAATAGCCCTCTCCACCGGAGGGCAGTGGGGGGGGGGGGGGACGGGGATGGGACGGACAGGACAGACACGGGACAGCTTCCACTGCCTTTCTCCTTCACGCTTGGCGTTTGATGCTATCACTGAATTACTGAATTAACTTAGCCTGGAGCCATTGTGCCTCGGGACTTTTCATTTCGTGAAGCATTATTGTTAATTTTGAGTCAAGTTCCCTGTTACTCTTCAAGGAGGCCTTCTTTGATCCTGTCCTGGAAAGGTGGTCGGTGCTATCACCCTGTGCTATTGCTGTACGCTATATACACTTCTTTGGTTGCACTTGTTTATAGTTTTTGTTTATTTCACTTCCCAATGATATTTTGTGCTCCTTAGAGTCAGGGGATTTAACTTGTTCACTTTTGTCTCCCTGGGACAAATGCGTGTTACACTGGTTGCTCAATAACCGATCATTCCATGACTGTATCTGTAGTTTATTTGGCTATTGTTCTAGTGTCCTGAAATTACCCAGTTAAGACGTTGCTCTTTTGGAATACCCTAGGCAGTAGTTTGGATAAAAGGAACTTCATAAGACTGTAAATGACATCCTTGTTTTGTATTCCTCAGACTAGCTGTCCCAGGTCTTATAAAAATAAAATTTCAAACTGTGTTTTCAAAATTTAGTTCTTTCAAGTATTTTTTCTGGGAGATACCAGCTCAGATACTTTCGTTGAGGATGTACAATGTCTCCTAAGTATACATGCAACAAAATCTCTTTTGAAAAGAAACTTACACTTTACCTGAATCAGAACATAAAATTTACTAGTTCCCTGTATTGCAGGTGAGCATCCACTAGATGGCACTATTACATAAGTGATCCGACTTGGAACAGCGCACTGAAATTTTCTTCTCCATTAAACAATTGCTCACTGAAATATTTTGGTTTGCAACCCAAACTAAACCAGTTTGATTAATAATGCAACTTGGTCTAGAGCAAGGAAGTAAATTGTCATTATTAAGATTTATGGTAAGTTCCTTGCAAAATAAATGAGGAAGGCAATCAATTAGCAGTCTTCTAGTAGTTTGTAAAGCATAGAAAATTGTGAGCCACAACACACTGTATTTGAAAACGGAGCTTCTTTCAGAAAAAAACATTTCGGTGCTTGTGAGAAGGGAGTTACATTTGGTAGGCGTTTAAAATCTCCTGCTTCGTAGATGGTAATTTATTGACTATTTGGTGTTTACAAAGTTTTGCCAGGAAATCAACCACTAATCTGGGGAAGTCTAAACATTATACACTATTCAATTAGAAGCAGATTTGATTCGGTGGAGCAGCCTCATGGAAGCCTCCTTTTAATATTTTCCATGGAGTTCATACTCTGGACTTACCTTGCAGTGGAGGCCATTTGAAAACAAGCCATTTTGATATCTCAGTATCCTTGGAAGTAATCCAAGATGAACCTCCTTCCCACATCTTCATAGTATCCTTATAATGGAGTCTCCAATTCACCAGAGTAATAAATTACATATGGAGAACTCAAAGGCTGGAATTAAAGGGTATTTCTGTATTTATACTAAAAGCAGCAATTATATATGTCAGCACTAAAGTTACTACAATCATTTAACACTGGGAAATGTTCTCCAAGTGATGTATAGCCAAGTGAGGAAACTAATATTGCATTTTTTAAAAAAGGAATGAAATCCATTGAATTCAGGAGATTTTCACCCTGGTCCATGGGCTCCTTGTGTGTTCGAGGATAGAAAATATGGCCCAGGAACTTTCAGTGGAAAATCACATCTATCTGAAATTCGGCGTTTTCATTGCAAATGCAGACAACAACCCATGAATGATCTACATCAAGGATGTTGAACTCATTTTCACTAGGGGCCACATCAGCCTCGCAGGTGCCTTCAAAGGGACGAATGTAATTTTAGGACTGTATAAATGTAACTATTCCTTAACTAGGGGCAAGGAGCTCCAAGCTGCTGCCAGGTAGAAACCAGGTGCTGGGATGGATAAAACAAGGTGGAGGGCCGGATTTGGCCCACAGGCCTTGTGTTTGCCACCTGTGATCTACAGGGTGGATGACCTTAAATAAAATCAATGATTATTCTTCCATTTAGCTATAGGAACTTAGAAGATGACTATTTCAAGTAAAAGAATATCCAGGATTTCCCAATTTATTATCAGTACCTGGGCTTTCGATATCAACAGAAATCACAGATATTTTAATATCACATCACAGTAGTTTCAGCATCTTGAAATATCTTTCTTGGTTATCACTACTTTAAAGTTACTGGGGTTATTAGACTCTTTTCTGGTTCTTCTTATTAAATTGTCAATAAAGGCACTCTATAATAGTTTAGAAGTATTTTGATGATCATATTTTAGTATTGTTAGTTTCCTTTATAATCTAATACATTTTACTTTATGCATTTAGGAATATTATTCTGATAAAACATGCATAAGTTTTACACCAGACCACCAAAGAGGTCCGTAACACAATGATGTTCAGAAACTCTGCTGTAAGTTGTGCTTTGAGACAGAACATTCTAGCAAAGCTGCACATTGCTTCTTACATATATTAAAAAAAACTCATTGTAACATCCCTTGAACTCTACTATTTAAGGGCATTGAATGATCTAGGCTCTAGAAATAATTTTAGGACTGTATAAATGTAACTACTCCTTAACTGTTAAGGAGTTGAAATTACATTTGGCCCTTTGAAGGCAACCGCAAAGCTGATGGGGCCGCCGGTGAAAATGAGTTTGATGGCCTTGAGATGGTGGATGACCTTAAAAAGAATCGATGATTATCTTTCCTTTTAGCTATAGGAGCTTAGAAGAGGACTATTTCAGGTAAAAGAATATTTAGGATTTCCAAATTTATCAGATTACAAAGCTTCTAAACGGTGGAGCAGTAGACTCGACTTTCTGCAGCAAATGGGAAGGAGACTTGAACTACATAGATAGGAACCTTGTTTCTTAGCGTTCACCTCCCCCAAAGCAATTCAGATGCTGGAGAACTAGTCTGATGTTCATTTCTTGGTGGACTCACAGGTCCAGGAAACTTCAGGAAATGAAGAAACATTAAGTACATTTCTACCAGGAATAGAATCAAAAGGTAAAATATAATACAATAGCCTAAAAATATGAAAGGAAACAGAATAAAGCCAAGCTATAATCAAGCTATTTGAGTTTGGTGGACTCACCCGTAAATATTGTATCTGCAGACACACGGCTTTATGTATATCGTGCGTAGTTACAACACATAGTGACTATTAGCTATGACAAACACCGTAAAGGTGTTTTAGCACTCTCTGCCCACATCTCATGTCCACTTAACTATGAATCCTGGCAAAGGTTATGTCACTAATAAGTCCAGTGTGCTCTTCTGGCTCTCCCTATTTCTTGCTAAAAATGCCAGTTTAGATTAAACAATGTATTTAAAGTGAAATTAAAGACCTCAGGGTAATTGAGAGAGGAAAGAATGTAGATTAATGATTTGTCTACTTGGTAGAAAACACTAAGTACCTTTTTTCTTGATGTTGGAAAGGCTTTTACATCTCATTTATTCATTAAGCGTGAGTGATCGCTTCTGTGTTTAACGGGAGGCAGACCGTGCTAAGTGGTCCTCATCCCGCGCGGTTCGCAGTTCGTGGTGGGAAAGGGAGGGCTTCTGCGGGCGGGGTCAGTGCCCTTCCCGGGAGGCCGTGTCACTGAGGAATCAGGCCTGAGTGCACCAGCGCGAGCTGGAGCCTGCCGTTTTAAGGTGGGTTTATCTGCAGTGGAGGATTCACTAGGGCTGCTGCCGGGGCCCTGCACTCTCCCCATGGCTCCCTCGCTGGGCAGGCCCGGTTCTGCTCCCTGAAGCGCTTCCTTCACTTCTCTGAGAAGCTTGCCTCCTCAGTGTGTGCGGGGCACCCCTGTTGCTCTAGGAGCACACCTCCCAGTTAGCGTTAACGTCCTATTTACACCTCGGCTCGCTGTCTCCCCAGTCCTTAGCTCTTGATCAGCTGGGTATTTGTTTTTTGTTTTTTTGTTTTTCACCTCTTAGCCTATATTGCCACCTTAATTCTCCTGTCCCTGCTCATTTTGGACCTTGCATGACACATAAGATGTGGCTGCAGACCAGTGACATGGATTTGCCTCCGTGGCTTCGAGAATTCAGTCTTACAACATCAGCTCAGAGTCACACCACCGTTGTTCTCAGGTCAGGAATTGCCCTTCCCCTTCATTCAGTATGAAGTGCAGTGCTAGCCAGCTGGATTGTTCCTGCCTTCGCCTTTTTAATCCCCTAAAGCCTCAGTGGCTCCGGACTCCCCCCTCATTTTCAATGCTTTGGTTGCGGTCAGCGTTTGGTCAGTATCGTTTCCCCCATATCCTAAGACATCCTTTCCTGTTCTTTCTGCGTCCCCAGGAAATCTTCCGTCTGTAAGCCACTGTTCAAACTTTCTCTAATTATGTCCCTTCCATGATGCTCCAGGAACATGACCTCAGATTCCAGATTTCAATTCACACCTTTTCTAAAACGTTCCTCAGTTATTTAGGAGAAAATGCAGGCTAATTAGCCTCAACCAGTTGGCGTATTTCCCTCCAGTGTTAACACTTCTGTGACAACAAATGGGGGCTCATAAATTGCAAACATTTGAAGAAAGGATTAAGTCACCCATATGTGTCTGAGTGGTGGCTTCTTTATGTGCAACTGGTTCTATCCGATGAAATATTTTATTGAAAACTACGAAGGTGGTTTCTGAAGCTAGAGTTACACATTGCCAAACTGAGTTACAGCCAACAATGGGTTGGCCAACAATGAATTATTCTTTTCATACACTCATAATCACTAGCAGCTTCTGTACATCCAGTTAGACAAATCATTCAACAAGAAGAAGATACGGAGTTTTGGAAATTTTCTGGAACCAATATATGTTTTTGGTTAAAACATATATTCAAGGCGGGTGTCGGCTCAGTCTGCTAGAACAAAATATCATAGACTAGGTGGCTTAAAAACACAGGCATTTATTCCTCACAGTTCCAGAGGCTGGGAAGTCCCAGATCAAGGAGCTAGCAGATTGGCTCCTGGTAATCGTAGACAATCGTCTTCTCACTCTGTGCTCACAGGGCCCTTCTCCCCATCTTTTTGTTGGACCACAAGTGCCATCATGAGAGTGGGACCTAATTTAAACCACATCACCTCCCAAAAGGCCTCCTCTCCATCACCGTGGAGGTTAGGGCTGCAGCATCTGTATTTCAGGAGAACACACACATTCGTTATGATCACACAACCTGAAGGACCCGGGGCAAGAGGAAAATGTGGGGCCCTTGTTTAAAAGCAAGGCTAAAGTGCCACTGAAGGTACCAAATTATGAGGTGGGCAAAAGTGGGCTTAGCATTGTTTGTCTGGAGAACAGTGCAATAATTAATAAATAATAACACAAGAATAAACTGTGTTTCATGTACTCATAACTGTAAACCAACTTTTGCCAACCCCTTTATAAAACCATCCCTGTTCTTCTGCAGGTTTCTCTTGGCCTGTCACGGTGCCTTTTCCTTGCTACTTAATGCCACAGTCCCTTGGGCATGGGGATACGTATTGGATGAGGGTGGATGCTCACAGGTGCTTGGGACTTGGACATAGCTCTACTGGCTGCCTGGTGCCCTGTCCTGTCAGCACTAGAGCTCTGTGGGAAATCGTTCCCCACTCCCCATGGTGTTGCTTTCTTAACCAACAGTGGACAGGTGATCCCCAGGTAACTGCCACTGCCACAGCAGGATGTGCTCAGTACCTGGGTCAGGGGCAGGTGAGAAGCTTGCCCTGGCCAAGTCCTCTGCTAAATAAGCATGCTCTGGTGCTGCCAGCTTAGAGGGGGCTTGGTCGGGGGTGGGAGGTTGAGTGGGGCCTGCAGCAGCATGGGGTCAGGGCCGGGCAGCCGACAACCCATCCCAGGGGGACAGCGGCAGGCAGGGCTGCACCCCAGCCAAGGATCCAGCCCCTGGCGCATGCTGCATCATCTCATTGGACAAATTCAAAGATAAAATTATTAAAAAATTTAAGACAAAGGCTGAGGTGCATGAAACTCCGAGCACCCCTGTGTGGCTGTACTGGTCACACACCCATAGTGCCAGCCTTTCCTGCCATACTTGAGACTTGGCTGTTACGTCGTATAGCATTTCAGACCAAGCTAGAGAATCCTTGAAGAATAGGGAAGATAGCACAACCCTATGTCACGTCCCACGAATGGCAGGTCACATTGTCATCGTCTCCGAACGGCACAGTATGCACTGCACTAGCCTACGAGGAAGGGTGACTCACTGGACATTTATACAGGAAATCCACCAACCGGATTTAATCCAAAATTAAGTACTACCTCAATGAGTATTTACTTGGCAGCATAATTTATACTTTAAACAGACATGTCAATTTTACACACATTTGTTCTCAAATCTGAGGATCTCTTTACAAGGGTGCCTCTCAGATGATTTTTTCCGAAAGTAAATTGATCAAAGAAGGAGCAGCATTCACAGACGAGATCCGCAGGGAGGAGCTCTGGACTCGTTTAAACATCAGGATTTGAAGTTTCTAACTCAAGAGTGTATCCATGGAGAGTAGGATTGTCTCCAAGTATAATTAGTTCCAAGGCGGAATTTTATCAGCTGAGTCTTCAGGGAGTTGTAACATGTAAACACATTAAAATGCTGTGGTGGGAGGGGGCACAATTCCACATAAGTCAAATTAGATGCAAATAAAACCAAAAGCTTCCTGCCCTCTGGGATTATTTGTTCCTTGGTTGAAGATATATGTCTCTCACGTGGTAGGTTTTCATCCACGGTAAGAGATAGCAAGGAAAGGGCAAGGACATTTTTGCAGTTTACAAATAGCTCTGACAAATAGAGATACAAACAATACAGTTTGCAGAATCTAGTATTTTTCCCAGGGCATAATGTTGAGGGGAAAAAAGAGCTGTTGTGTTATGTTTCTGTATATTAAGTTCTCATATCAGGAAAGCCTGGATTAAAGTGTATTGTGGGCTGTCTTGTACAAATATAAACAAATTGATAAATAAACAACATATTGTAAACAGATGAGACAAAACAATAGAGATGAAGACTTATTAAAATGTGTTGAATTGTTTTAATGCTTCTCTTTTTGATCTGTGTAAAACCACTGAGTTTCTTGAGCCAGCTGGGGAAATTAAGGATGGCTGTCATATTGAGTCCTGAGTATGCTGGGACTGTGGCAGGTGGAACTTGAAGGGTGTAATCATTCTTTTGATCTTTCTGCTTGGCTTCCAGCTTGGCTTTGGGATAAGGGCCACATACTTTGTTAAAATTGGCAAGCTCTTCCTGGTGTGGCTAAGTATTTAAGACTTGGTTGGTTCTACACAGCTGGAAGGTTTGGGAGATTTTTTTCTTTCCCCCTTGTTGTAAGGGGAGTAAAAGTGAATTGGGAAGGAGCCATATTGATTGACTTTGGTACTTTCCAGAGAGGGGCTAGATTAGACACATTGGGTGACAAAACCAGAGGTCTTTTCTGGCAAAACAGTACCACCCACCCTCCCAACTGGCTTTGCTTTGGTTTTATTTTTTACCATCTTGCCTTGTGGTGTGTATTTATTTGCTTGTAATCTGTCCCCTTCCCCCTTAAAGTATAATCATCATCCTGGGGGCAGGGACTTTGCTCTGTTTTTACATTTGTCCTCAGAGTGCAGAACTGTGTGTGACACAGAGTAAGTAGGTGCTTAGTAGTTATTTTTGATCCTCACCCAAGGATATTTTTGATGAATTTAGAGGTGGGGGAGAAGGTGGGGAGAGAGAGAGTGAGAGAGTGAGAGAGTGAGAGAGAGAGAGAGAGAGAGAGAGAGCGAGCGATCTTAATCAGCTGCCTCCTGTATATTCCCTGAATGGCAATTGAACCTGCAACCTAGGTATGAGCCCTGACTGAGAATCAAACCCTCAAACTTTTGTTGCACGAGATGACACTCCTATCAACTAAGTCACCCAGCCAGGGCAGTGCTTAATAATTATTTGTGGAATGAATAAATCAATGAGTATGTAACGCCACATCATTATTTGTCATCTTTTTTAAAATATTTGAGATCAAACATGATGTTGTAGCATAACGCTTATTCCTACACTGATACCAGAAAGTAGGAAAATTCTCAACATTCACTAGGCTGATAATTCGGTTTCCCTATAGAAGGAATCTCCTACGCCTGTTAGAAGTATGGGTCTGCAGATCGGCAGCATGGACATCACCTGGGGGCCCCAGCCCAGAGCTGTTGAATCGGGACTTGCATTTGCATGAGATGCCTTGGTAATCTGTATGCATATTAAAATTTGGATGGGTAACTCCAAATAATGGGAACTTTTAGCCAGGCATGTGATTAGATCAGACAGTCTGGCTTCCATTTCCCCCTTTGAGCACAGCAGAAGAATGAAAGGAGACTGCAAATGGGATAAAACGGAGCACTTAGGAGCGCCGCTCACTCTCTCTGCCTTCCTACCCTCCTAAATTCCTTGATCTAAACTCCTCTCGCTGCAAATATTTCTTGTTCATACTTTTCATTTCTTTTGCATCCTAATTTTTGTTCTGTCTGTCCTGTATTGTCAATAGTTTCACCAAGTATGTCAGTAAGCAAACAGAATATTTTATATTTCACCTGTGAAGGAATTTTATTTAAATAATGGCTAATCTTAAAGACTTTACCTCTCTATGTGTAAATATTTTCTTCCTCATTTTCTTAGGTGGCAGGACAAAAAGCCCATATATAAGTGAGACTCCATTCTCCTAGCCAGCATTTTGCAAAGGACCCTTCTTTGTCTCTGGACCACTGCTTACAGCAAAGCCCTCCTTGGGCCTGGGGTCTCTTGTCCTTTAGTGCTTTCTCAAATATCTGTTGAGAGTTCTGCTAAGAAACTAGGTGCTGTGTATTTTAGTAAACATTACCTGAAATACAACCTCAGGAATGGTTATCTGTTAATGGTTATCTGCTATCTGAGAGTCAGACAGAAGGTCACTTTAAGAGAGGGGGAAGAGAAAGATACTGTTTTTTTTTTTAAATAAAAAATGTCCTGGATCAACGGGGTATTGAGTGTTCATAAACAGAATAAATACTCTCCTTCCTCCACTACCACCTTCTTTACTTCATTTTAGTTTCCTTGATGAGAAAAGCTCTCCCTTATATTTTGTTTTGTGGAGTGTCTAACCAGTATTGCACCTTTCGTAGTGTTCAACGTGTGTTTATGATGTGAAATTTGAAAAAAGAAGGAATCAGTTGCAAATGGAAAGAACTGTAAGCAAAAGACCTAATAAGATAAATAAGCCATACCTTTAGTAAACAGAGCATGAATTGAAAGGGTAGTTTATGGTATTTTGTGTGGACATTTTAAAGCTGCATAAATCATTCTAATAAACAATCATTAGAAATATTTTCCATGGTTTAGCTAATATGTTTTTATTTGTAATATGGACAGGTAGTTAGGTTTAACTATAGGACTGGGATCTGTTTACTCTTGGAAGCAATGTTCATGCATTCATCTAAATAAAAATTCATAATGCCAGGATAGCATTCTTTTGTTTCATTCATATTCCCTAGTGATGATCAATACCACCTTGCCTCCACTGAATAACAAAAACCAGATTCTTTGTTCTGTCTTGAAGGAGGATACAGAATGAAGGAACTCAGCCTGCCTTTGTCTGTTCGTATCCCGTGTCGTATCAGTCTTGGTGAATAATGAAAAATCAGGACAGGCTCCCCTTTCTAGCTCCTGGTGGTGCTGACACACTTAGAAACACAGTGTTTCCCACTTTACAAGTTTAGGAGAATTCTATGTGTAATGCAGCCTCATAAGAATAAGGTAACACAAATATGCAATAAATTAAACAATGTTGACATGGATGTGATGAGATATAGATAGGCAACACCAAACTGCTAGGCTTACTGCTATAGTTTATTTTTTAACTGATGCAAAATGTAAAGTACCCAGTTTGCATGTCATTGGATGCTATCCGACTATAATTCCCCCCTTCAGTTTCATCGGGTCCTTAGATGTGTTCTAACTTAACCCGACACATGCTTACTACTTATATTATGTATATTATGCATAATTATAGATACAAACTTTGATCCAATTACACTTTTGGACTGATGAGAGAAAATCAGTGATGTAAACAAAACGGTCTTTGGGGTAAATTTTTCATAAAACACAAATCTTAAAGCTACAGCAGAGGAAAGTTTTGAATTTAGCTTTTCCCTCTTCTATATTTACCTCTTCACTGTTGAGAAATGAGAAAGATAAAAAATAAGTGTGTTTAAATTGCTTTTCCTCTGTCTGCTCTAGTAAACTAAAAAAATCAAAGTATCAGGGATCATAAAGGAATGACAGGACTTAGTACATCCTAAGCCAAAGAGAATAGGAGAGGGCCTGGTAATGTAACTTAAGGTCATGAAGGAGACAGATGCTTTTTAAATATAATATGACATAGGAGAGCACTTCTGCAATAGTGGATGGAGTAAGAATCCTTGAAAACCTACTCTTCTATAAAAGCAATGAGAACATTGACCAAAATTGTCAAAATCAACATTTCCAGAGATCTAGAAATTTAATTAAAGGCTGGTTTAATTAAGTTTAATTAAAGGACTATTTCTTCAAGAAAAATATTTAAACCTTGGTAAGAACAGTGAGCTTTGTAGAGCTTAAATTTGATTAATTCTACTCCCTCTCACTAGCTTTGACATAATGGTACCCAAGAAAATCAGTAGCCTTGTAGCCAGGAAGGGGCAGAATGGGTTTGAAGATTCCTAAAAAGCCCCAGTTCTTGGACAGTTATCATTATTTGGCTTGTCTGTCAGTTCCCTGGAAGCCTCATTGTCAGGGCTTGTCTTTATTTGACTTGACTGACTCATTGTTAACAGATTTTTCCCCTGAGGCATTTGTTGAAAATAATCAGTGGCAATTATTTAGCATTGCAGCTGCCTGAGGTGATAATAATATTTGGGCCACACAAGAAGCTGGCCAAAAGGAGAAGCTGGGTAGTGAGATGTTCATGGAGGCTTTGAAGAGCTCTGATGTATTCCTGGGGATCCAGAAGGCCATGCCCATTTGCAACGCTGTGTCCATGTCTAGGAATAACCTGAGAAGGCTCTTGTCTCTCATTTCTGGCTGCGATACAGTTCTGTTCAAGCAGAAAGTGAAGACTGAGGTAATGTAGTGAATTACCTGCCAGGCAATGAAAGAATAACCCACACAAAGCCCATTAGCAAGTCCTGGGTGATTGCTTAGTTCTAGATATTAAAGAAAATCTCTATCCAATTATAGCTGATGCAAAGCTAATTGAGCAGAGACACTGGTAGCCACATGTAATGAATGATATAAATTTTATAGAATTCATCCACAAAAGCCATTAAATAAACAGCAACAATAACAAAACTTAGGTGGAAGATCTGATTTCCAGTGTTGCCATATTATTTAGAATATTTACTGTTTGACTAAAAGTTCAAAGTTCAAGGTATGTAAAGGAAAGGACAGTATGACTCACACACAGGACATAAAAAAGAAGTCAATAAAAACTGACCCTGGAGAAGCCTAGATATTACTAGAATATCCTAAATTATTAGGCAGATTTTAAATAAGCTGCTATAAGTATGTTCAAACCACTAAAGGAAAGCATGTTTACAGAAATGAAGTAAAGTATGGGAGCAATGTCACATCAAATAGAGAATATAAATAAAGGGATAAAAATTATTAGAATCAGATAGAATATCTGAATTGAAAAGTATGACTGAAAATAAAAATATTCACTTGAGGATCTCAACAGCAGCAGATTTGAACTGGAAGAACAAGGAATCAGAGAATTTGAAGATAGCACAATAAATATTTTCTAGCCTGACAAACAGAAAGGAAAAAAGAATGGAGAGAGCCTCAGATATACCATGGGTTTATCAGAAGGTAAGGAAAGAGGAAAAGGATCTGAAAGAATATTTGAGGGCATCACGTTCAAAAACTTCCCAAATTGAATGCAAATTATTAATCTACATATTCAAGAAGTTCGACAAGATCCAAGTAGAGCCAACTCAAAGAAATCCACATTTTAATCAAACTATTGAAAGCAAAAGACAAAGACAGACTATTAAAATAGTGAGAGAAACAACTCATCACATCCACAGATGGTCACTATGAATAACAGCTGATTTCTGAGAAGAAACCATGGAGGTCAGGAGATAGTTGTATGACATATTCAAAGTGGTGAAAGAAAGACTGTCAACTAAGAATACTGTATTTGATAAAACTATTCCAAAAATGAGCATGAAATTAAGACATTGCCAGAATAAACAAAAGTGAGAAGCTTTGTTGCTGGCAGACCTGCCCCATAAAAAATACTACAAGGCATCCCTTCAGCTGAAAGGAAAGGACCCTGGAAAGTAACTCAAATTGACATGAAGAAACAAGGAGCACTGGTAAAGGAAATAAAGATTAGAATGTAAATAAATAGGTAGAAAACAGAAAATAATAGAGAAATCAATCAAAGAGTGTTTTTGAAACATCAAGAAAATCGACAAACTTTTAGCTAGATTGACAAAGAGAAAAGGAAAGAAAAGAAAAAAAACAAGAAATGAAAGAGAAGTCACTATTGACTTTAAGGAAATGCAAAGGATCATAAGGGAATACATAAATGACTACACCTCAACAAATTAGTTAATGTAGATAAAACGGTCAGATTCATAAAAACACACAAATTGCTAAACTGACTCAAGAAGAAATAGAACAGACCTAAATAGACCTATAACAAGTAAAGAAAGTAGATATTTAATTTTAACTTTCCACAAAGAAAAGTTTAGGGCCAGGTGGCATCACTGGTGAGTTCTACCAAATATTTAAAAAAGAATAAATACCATTCCTTCACAAATTCTCTCAAAATACAGGGAACACTCTTTGTGGCAGGCTAAAACAGGCCACCTTCCCCAGCCAATATTCATGTTCTAAACCCTGGAACCTGTAAATATTACCTTGAAAGGCAAAGTCTTTACAGATTTGTTTAAGAATTTTGACATCAAAAGAGAGATTATTTTGTATTAATTGGGCTTTCCTAGGTGCAATCACAGGTATCTTCATAAAAGAGATGTAGAAGAAGATTTTAAACACGTACAAGAAGAGAAGGATGCATGACCTCGGAGGCAGAGTTTGGAATGATACAACCACAAGTCAGAGAATGCTGGCAGCCGCTGGATGCTGGAAGGGGCAGGGGATGGGTTCTCCTCTGGGGTCTCCTGCCAACACCTTAATTTTGTCCCAGTAAAACTGATATTCACTTTTGGCCTCTGAAAGTGTAGGAGAATAAATTTTTGTCATTTTAAGCTACTCATATTGTGGTGATATTTTATGGCAGCCATAGAAAACTGTGTATTTCCCAACTCCTTCTATGAGGCTGATATGAGCCTGATGCCAAAGCTGTACAAAAACACAAGAAAAAAAATACACAATGAACTAAAGACTATTATCTCATGTGAAATATGAGATACAAAATCCTCAACAATATACTAGCAAACTGAACCCAGCACTATAAGGTATGAAGCAATATTTAACTCCAAATGGATCAAGGTTTAGCCTAAATTTAAGAGCTAAAACTATAAAATTAAAAAAAAAATTATGCGAGTAAATCTTTGTGTCCCTGCATTAAGTAATGGTTTCCTACATGACACCAAAATCACAAGTGACAAAAGAAAAAATAGACAAATTGAGCTTCATCAACATTAAAAATTTTTATCCTTCAAAGGACACCATCTGGAAATTGAAATAATAACCCACAGAATGGTAAAAAATATTTGCAAGTCATATATCTGACATAGGGACTAGTATCCAGAATATAAAGTTATTTCCTACAACTTAAAATAAAATGCAAGTAACCCCAATAAAAATGGGTAAAGGATTTTAATAGATATTTCATTAAAGAATACATACAAATGTCCAATATGAACATGAGAAAGATGCTCAATATCATCAGTCATTAGTGAAATGTAAATCAAAACCACAGAAAGATACCACTTCTCATGTAGGATGCGTACATTAATAGCAAGGAATAATAATAAGTGTTGGCAAAGGCGTGGAGAGATTGTAACTCCCATCTATTGCTAATACAGTATTGTAAAATGGTGCAGCTATTGTGGAAAACATTTTAGCAGTTCCTCAAAATGTTAAATTTAGAGTTAACATATGATCTGGCAATCTACTCCTAGGTATACACCTAAGAGAATTGAAGACACATGCCCTGTACACTAAACTTGTACACAAAAACCTGTACACTAATGTTCATAACAGTATTATGCATAATAGCTGAAAAGTGGAAACAACTCAAATATCTATAAGCCGATGAACAGATAAATAAAATGGAATATTTTTTCCATAATAATAAAGAATGAAACATTGATATGCGCGTGCTACATCATAGATGAACCTTGAAAATATGCTCAGTGAAAGAAGCCAATCACTAAAGGTACACAGTGTATGATTGATTACACTTCTACAAAAATCCCCACATAGGCAATTCCATTGGGACTGAAAGTAGAGAGTGGTCGCCAGGGGCTGGGGATACAGTGGAACGGGAAGAGGCTAAGGACGGGGCACCGTTTGCTTTTACAGTGGTGGGAATGCTCTGCAGATAGATAACGGTGATGGTTGCACAGCTCTGTAGAATATGTTATCCACTTCTGAATTATATATAGTTTAAAAGGATGAATTTTATATTATGTGAATTTTGTTTCAATGCACTGTTATTAAAAATATATAACATGATCCAAATGTTATGCTATGAGAATGATAACTAACTTGGGTATAGAGCTACTGGGTTGTATGGATGAACCTTAGATGCTAATGAACCAAAACCTGCGCTTATCTAAAGGCGATCAAAGAATACTACAGAGGGTAGGAAAGACGCCACTCTGGCGTCTCTCGTTCTCTCACCTGTTGCCGGGACTCAGCTCTGCCGTCCTTCTACCCAGTAGCACAGACTCGTGCACATCGGCCTAATGTTACACAATAGTTATAAAGTGAATCTTCAACCTGTTGCCACTCACCCCCTGACCCTATTCTCTCCGTATTATTCTTCACTATTTTTATACACATAATCTCGAGACCCATGAAACTTCTTTTTTAATTCTGAGTGATTGTAACTTGCAAATATTTCAGCAGTTTAAATATGTCAACACATTTTATAGTTATTTGAATTGAGAAACATAAGATATTTAAAAAATAGGGAAAGTTAGAAAATTTCCTTTTCTAACTTCTCATATCAATCAGGGTTCAATAAGGAAATGCAACAGTACCCTAGATATTTCCAGTATTTTCAAGGAGAGACTCTGCTTTCCAGGGAATGTGATGCTTACAAGATTTGTAGGAAAGGCCAAAAGAAGAAAAAGCAAGGGTGGGGGGCTCTTTCCAGAAATCCGGAAACTGTAGGAAGCTGCTGCCCACGTTGCAACTAAAGCCTGGCAGCGGACCATAACGCCCAAGGAGGCCGCTGTGGCTGTCGCTGCTGCAGAAGTTTGCAGTGCTCTGTGAGGAAGAGTAGATTCTGCCTTTCAAACCTCCCCAACACTTTCCTGTCCAAAGTGTAAGCCACTGGGCTTGTCCTACCACTATAACGTTGGATCTGAAATTTATAGAAAAGGGACCCTGGCATCTATGGCCCTTTCTGGAATGACCTTTGTTTATAAGGTACTAATGCTTCTCCTTCCCAGACACACAGTGCTCTGGACCTATGGCTGCATTAAAGAGAATCCTTAATTTGTTCAAACGTCATATCCTATTTTTTCTCCAGAAGGAGTATTATCTCTTTCCTCTGAAATGCTTGGCTTGTTCTGCTTCTGGTTGATTCTTGGCTCACAAATTCCATTTAGGCAGTGGCACAGCTGTCTCTGTGTTTGCAGGTGTGGTCCACAGCTGTGCTGCGGTCGGAGCCTGGGAACAGGACCCGGACCAGGGCTGAGCTTTCTATCCCTCACGTCCGAAAATGTGCTCCCTTCGCTTCACGTGCTTGGGTCTTGCTTAACCTCATTGTTCCCTATTTTTCCCCCAAAGAGGGATTCCTAGTGCATTTTCCTACGTCAGTGTCTAGTTCTTATGGATCTTTTACTGGGGACAAGGATTCCTTTCTTAGGAATCCTTTGTGTCAATCACAAAGACAAGAGAATAGATGGATCTTCATGAATCTGTCCACTGACCATTGGTTTTATTCAGATTAAACTAGAAACCTCTTTATTACAGCAGGATTTTGTATCAGAAGAAGAAAGATGGTATAGATAAAGTAAAAATACACAGTATTTGGGGGGTGAATAGTGGCAAATGGCCAGATATCCCTCAGTTTTAGGGAAGTGTATGTTCTATTTCATTTGAGTATAGAGAGAATTGATATGCTGGAAATCCCAGTTAAATTATGCAGTCTTTATATAGACCAAAAAAGACCCTGAGAAATTAACTGAAATTCACAACCAATTCCCTGCCCATAATTCTTGCTCTCTCACTATTTTACTGTTGGGAATGCACTAATGTTACCTACTAAACTCAGGGAGAATTGCTAATTTCCTAGAGTAGTGAAGTCATTAAATAGTTGTTTTTATCAAAGGGATTTATTTTTGCTCCTCTCTGGACTAGAGTAAACAAAGATCTAATTTGTGTCAACAAAACACTTTCCAAAGCTGAGTAAATGATGATGTCCATAAACACTTGAAATGTAGATCTGCTTCCAATTCATTGGAAATAATTGAGGTGACAAAAATGTTATGTCAATAATTTCTTCCTGCACTAGAGCTTTGGCTAAAGCAAGAAACATACTAGCATGCTCTTTTGGCCTCTACGTTCCTGCATCCCTATTTCTCCCCATTTGCCCCTCGTATGAGCCCAGTGCCATCCAGGCAGCGCCGAGATGGGCAGTGGTTAGAAAAGGACAGGACTTTGGTTACACAGTTGGGCACTCACCAGCACCTAACATCAGGCTGTTACAGGGTGCAGCCAAGAGGGAGGACCCCAAATAGGCATTTGAAATGGGGTCCAGAACTCAAGGTGTCAAGGAGATTTTAAGGTGTCTTCACCCCTTCCCCCACAGGTGTGAGTTGGGGGAAGGGGCACACAGAGCAAGAACATGCAGGGCAGCTTTGCAGCTAATCCAGGGCATTGTCATTTAGCATACCTATTGCCTTTGGCTGGTCACTTAGATATGCTAAATAGCTATGGCCATGCTCAAGGCCAGGGGGATGGAAAGGGATCTCCCCCCAAGATGTGACTGGGGGGAAGGTCCCCTGAGTTACAGCACCTGCGTGGGAGCTGGGAGAAGATTGGCTCCATGACATGGGGTGACACCTGCCCAGACCCATGATGGCGACCAGAAAAGCTAGAGAAGACAGCAGATTGAGGGCAAGTGTGCCCAAGTGTAGGAGGAGTCGGAAATGGGGCTGCAGAAGATTTAAACCCAGACACGGCAGCCATTGGGGGAGAACCACATGGCCTTGACACAGTGGAGATTCCCGTGGCCCTGGGAGAGAGGACCACGTGCCTGTGCCAGAGTGGGGACCCCCACAGCTTTAGAAGGGGGAACCACCACCTGGTTTTAGCAGAGACCCTGGCGACTCAGCCGAGGGTGCCGGGAACCCAGAGAGGTCTCCCAGTCGAGATGGAGTACTAACTAAGAACCAGAGGACTGCCTGAACCATGGACTTCTATTTCCTTTCCTGAGATACGGTACTCTGGACTGGGCAAAGGGGGAAGGAAGGAAGGACTGTGTGTGTTTGTGGGTGTTTTTAGGGACTTTAGGATTTTTGATAAAGACATTAGGTCACTACTTTAAGTTAGTATAGCATTAAATAAACATTTCCTTTCCTTTTCACGAATCTCTGGCATTGAGAGACGTCTTTCCTAGGGCGGCAGACATAACGGACCCGGGGCCTTCTTTCAATAATAGTATATCATCCCAGGCCCCACCCTTGTTTGTTCTGTAACAAGGCTACGTTATAAAAAGCACCATTCCATCAAGCAGATGATCCCAAGCCAGAGGCACAGAGAGGACACTGAGGTGTGGACCTTCTTGTTAAAGCAGCTTTTTAAGGCTCAAGAAGGAAAGGCTTTCATGTGAACTTACATGGAGGATGTCCTTTGTTCTATGAAATAGTCAGATATGTAGGAATGATGCTTTATTTACACAGGAAGTTTCTAACAATGGATTCTGATTCTGCTATTAGGGCTCCTCTTTCTCATTTATGCTAAGAGAATTTGAAATTCAAAGAGAAAAGAGAACTGTGAAAAAGCAGGATGTCATGACTATGCCACTGATGTGAAGATTAACCTTTAGAACAGGGCATCTACTACGGGACAACTCTATGCCCGAAAGTCTGTTTACAAAAGAAGGCATTAATCAAGACATATGAACCCATTTACCATGTCTTTGCCCCGTTGCTAACTCCAGAGTGAGCCAGTGAGTGAGATGGCTGAGGCCTGACAGCTAATTTAAACCCAAGGTCCTCACTGTCCGGAGATTTATCAGAGAGTCAAGCAGCCCGTATTTTTTATGACTTGTGCCTTCTCCTTTTTCAGAGGTAGTAAATGAAAAAGACTGAAAAAGAAGGTGCCATCGACTGCAGCTGTGTAAAATCACATAAACACCTGTGCCCTGGGCTTTCCTGATAACGCCCCCTTCTTAGCTAATTACTGTCAGCATTAAATTACAGAGTCAGGGGGCCCCACTCAGTTCCAAGTCATTCATTTCAGGTCACGGTTTGGCAGAAAACCTGTAGTGAAAGACCAAACCTTGATCCACTAAGCCTTTTATTTGCTACTGAACAAAAGTCTTGACAAATAGCATAATTTGTATCAAGCAGAGGACTAATACCAAAGGCTTATTAATAGCTTTTTTTTAAAAAATAAAAATTTGCTCTAGCCTCTAGTCCACTTGACAGGACTTTCATTTTGCATATCAAAAGATACAAAGGTGGTAGCTTATTTTCTTCCCAGTTTGAGCATTGTACTTTTAGTGTTATCAACCTTACAACTGGGTTACATGGTTTTTAAAAAATAATCTCAACATTTTAGACCTATCAGATCTGAGTTGTCTTTTAATGCTGTGCTGGAGGGGTGAACTTTTTTGGTGGCATTGCTGTTTAGAGTATGCTGATTGGAGAAATGTACTATCTTAACCCTTTTAAATTTCATTATTTTACAGTTCAGCATGCAGGTGGTCAGGTCAAAATGTGTTTTAAAGAAATGTAGAAATGTTTTAATCTGCTTAGGTATTCCTAGGATATAAAAGTAAATAAAGCTGCTAACTTTTTGGAGGGTTTAATTTTCTTTTTTATGATCTAGCTATTGTTCTTCAAAGAGCTTATTTAGGAAAAATAAATCAAATGTACTAAAGCCTAGTATATAGGGTTGACAATTTGACATAGTTTCTTAAATAAACTAATTTTGTGATCATATAGAAATAAGATTGAAATGAGAACTTCAAAATTGGCATATCTTAAAGTCAGGTAGGGTAGAGTGATGCTATGAATCCATACAATCAATGGATTCTGACCTGTTGTTGTTGGGTTTTAGGACACAGAGAAAATGTTTCTGGTGGAAACATTTGCTGTTGCTTTGAACGAAGAGTTCTTGTGGCCTTGATGATGTCAGAGCCCAGACTAGGCACTTTCTCACATAGGACCTATTTATTTAATCCTCATGATTAGGAGTTAGGAATAATCGCCACGTTACAAATCAGGAAAGTCAGGCTAGGAGAAGTGCAATCTGTCTTGCTCAAGGTCACGGGCTGCTAAGAGGCAGAGCTGGGATTGAAGCCCCAGTGTTCTATGCTGAAAGACACTGACGTGTGTACTATCCTGCCTGCTGCCTCTTTGGTGGAATTGTCACCAGGGGAAGATTGTATTTCTGGTGGGCTTGTCATCGCCATTATCAGTGGTCAATGTTTCAATGCAGTAGGCCCGTCATCCCAGCAAAGTTTCTGAAAGGATAGGCTGGCCTTGTTAACTGTCAAATCAAGAAAACTCTACTTTTTTTTCTCTTTAATTTATGGACTTCTTTGGGGACAGTGTTCACACCTGTGAAGAAACAAAACAAACAAAAAGACATGTAGAGTGTTGCTCTAATGCGCTCCGTATCTTTTCTCAGCTGGCCGGAAGAATGAACAGTTGCTCCTGATCATGTCTTCACAGAGTGAGAACTGTTAGGTGAGAGAGTTTAAGTGATGTGGGCGAGTGTAGAAACCTGGTGTGGTCTGTGGGGGTCCTTAAGATTTTAGATGCATGAAACTTTCAGGGACTGGGGCATGGGAGTTACATTTGTTACACAAACAACATCATACATAAGATACTGCAGCTTTATTTTTCCCCCTACTCTTTCAGAGACCAGTGACATATAACTTTTCATTTAAGATGGATTCTGTAATTGCAAAATGGTTTTGAACCAGCATCTATTTTACAGGTATGTTTTGTGACTATGCCTCCCTTCCAAGACTAAATCAGAATGAGTGTCTACAAAGAACTCGGCGCTGTGCTGGGTGCTGGGGGGAGGGGCCGACACTAAACACGATAGAGGTTCGGGATAAATTTCTATAGGAGATGGTAGTGCAGTTGGGCAGCCGAAATGGGTGGGCATTTACCGCAATGAAAAAGTACACAATGTGGAACAGAGGTACAGGCAAGTATTAGGAACTCTGGGCATGGAGGCTGAGGAAGGTGTTTAAGGAAGGTGCCTTTAAAGAATAAAACATGATTTGCTAAGCAGATGAAATTGCAAGTTCAAAAAACGCATGTGATATGAAGCGGCACAGTCAAAATGTCATAGTCCAGGCTGAGAGAAGGGCAGGTGGGTGGAAAGGCTGTCGTTGGAAGGTAGATTTCAGCTCATGAAGAGACTTGTGGACGGTGAAGCTCAGACACTGCCTCGAAGGCCACTGAGAGCTGTTGGAGGGCGTTAGCAGGGGTCACCACGGTCAGATCTGTGGCTGGGAAGCATCGGACAGATTTTAGGGAGGCAAAGTCAGGTGCATGGAGACCAGTTAGGACCTTCGTTATCGTTATGCCCAAATAAGTAGATTATAAAAGCTGAGGCCTTCTTAAATGACTCCTAAATTTGTGTCAGTGCTGTTATTACATTTTACTACATATAATAGGTTCCTCATATGATGAACTTAGAGCTCAGCTGGATTCCCCAGGGGCAGATCAGCTGCGGGAGGACCTGCACACAGAATGCACACTGGAAGTGCCCTCAGCGTCAATATTCCTGGCGGAGTGAAGGAAGAGGGACTGGGTAGAGGCCGGAGTGGAGCTGGGGGGCTTGGGAGCTGAACTGCCTTTAGAAGCAAGGGGCCTAGGTCTCTATACCTCTGTGGCCCGTCATTGGTTATAGACTGTCCCCAGCGGGGAGGAGAGACTCTGGGGCTGTGGGCAGTTTCTGGAGCGGGATTCAGCTAAGAGCCATCAGCTGCGACAGTGCTGTAGCTGGGGGTCCAGTACTTCAACCTCCGAGCACTCTGGTGAGTGCTCAGATGAAGCAAGGCCTCCCCTGTCCCTAAAAATGTTAAAATTCTCCTGAGAACATTCTTGTAATTACAGCCGTGGAACAGCTCTCTCTTAGGCCTTTGCATTTACTTTTTCTTCTGCCTGGAATAGCCTTTCCCCCTTTTCGTGGCTGGCTTTTTCTTGTTACTTGGTTTTCACTTCTAACATGTTCAAAGAAAAGGCTCTTCGGAGCCCTGAGCCCCAACCGTCACTGACTAGGGCGTCACCCTGTGCTGTTTTCTTCATAGCAGAACAAGAAACGTGCACGTGGCACAATCTGTCCCCCCACCCCCAGAACGTGAGCTCCAAGGATATTTCCCGTCTCCTTCACTGTTGCATCCCCTGCACTCAGAACACTGCTGGTCACACAGTCGATGCCCAGTCAATATTGGACAGATGAATTAATAAAAATTAAACTTAAGAGAATGGATAGCAGGAGAGTTAGAATTTTTTTAAATGAGAAATCCTGCGGAATTCTTATCTTTTGCTTTTGACACTGGTAAAGCTCAAGTCCAGGCGAAGGGTTTGTGCCTCATTCCTCTCCTGCCGTTTTCAGTCACCCACAGAGAACTGCTGGAGAATATCTCTTGATCATGTAAGACGGATAGGCCTCTGGTAAGAGCTTAGCAATTCGATCTCACATTGAGTATCTTTTTTTTTTTTGCTTCTGGAAAGCTCGAGGGCTTTTATTATTCTAAAAGGAAACTATCTTAGAGGAACATAAATGATCTATTAAAGGGACTTTTGGAATTTTAGCATAAAAATCATGAGTAGAATTTGTGCAGAATCGACAAGCTACTCTTCTATAATCACCTAAACCATTCTCTTTCGAATAGAAACAAACTGAAAAATGTAGTAATTTTCAAGGGTAAAGGCAGAAAGGCAGTTAGCACAGCTGGAAGATTCAAATTATTCTGGAAACAACGTTGCTGTACTTGGCTCTAATTTGAATTTCAGCTCTTACAGATGGATTCAGAGTCCAGCATCATGACCACTGCTGGCTTCACAAGGGCCTGTGAGTGGCAAGAGCGTGGGAGGCGGAGCCTTTCTTTCCCCTTCTTTCCCCTTCCTCTGCCTGCTTCATCTCTGTCACCGCGCTTTGTGTGGGCGTCCAGTCCAGGAAGCGCTCACTATGTCTGTTCCAGGAGAGTGGATGGAATCCTTGGAAGTCATTTATTCAAATCCTTGTCACTAGTTGGAAATAAATGGACATCATTCCATATAAACTCACTTTTATTCATATTTAAATATTTAGATTCTTCTTTAAAAGGTTTTATTTATTTACTTTTAGAGAGAGGGGGAGGGAGGGAGAAAGAGATGGGAGGCAACCGGCCCTGACTGGGGACCCACCACATAACCCTGGCATGTCCCCTGACTGGGAATTGAACAGGTGACCCTTTGGTTCGCAGGCTAGTGCTCAATCCACTGAGCCACATCAGCCAGGGCCAGATTCTTTACTAGAATGTTGGGTTCTCTGATTCAATTAAGAGAGTACAGAGAACAGGCAGCAAGGCATTTGGGTAGTTATTAAAGGCCCTGAGAATACTTAGGGTAGATCTGCAGGATCTTCAAGAAATTATAGAGAAAGTAAGAAACTGCGGGGTAGAAGTGGGGACAATGTATATCCCAATTTGGTTTTACTAAGGGAAATCCCATGATTTGAGAAGCTCAGGGTAGAAATGGAGTGCCTCGGGATATGGCGTTTAGTCACTGGGTGTTTTGGAGAGCAGGACCAATAAAATGGCATTAGTCTGGTCAAGATAGCATAAAGTATACAAAACAAAATGGAGCTACTTATGTCAACCAGGATGACTGCCAGTCAGCCATGGCAGTTTGGTCCAAGAGGGAAACTACCTAAGTCACATTAGACATATCTGGCAAGGAGACACACTTAAGATATGTGCACATGTGGTCAGAGCAGTCGTGTCTGCAGAGTGAGACCACCCATAGACAGGCTCCAAGGGAACTTGCACACCTGCAAGCAAGGGTGCCAAACAGAATAACCATGCACCACCCATAGGCTCCTGGGAAGATTCCCCATTTGGCATTAGGGGTGCCAAGGCATTTGTCAAAAAGACTCAGAAAAGTGGAGTACACCACTTTCAAGGTATAACTGAGGCAGGCTCCAGACCACTGCAGACACAGCCGAGCTCCACACCCTGGAGTGCTGCTCCATGCCCTGCTGATCTCCCTTGGCATCGGCCACCAGAAGCCCTGCCCTGCTGGCCTGAGGACTTCTTCTGCCCTGCCGCCCACTTGCCCACTTGGCTCCAGAGATCCTTCCTTCCAAGACGCTGACAGCTCCCTTGCCCACCGTGCTGTGTCCTAGACCTGCAGACTGAGACTCTGGGGCTCGGGGTGGTTATTGCCCATTGATTGCTGTGTGTTATATTACTCTTAGAGTGTTAGAGTGTGAGTAGGATGTTAATGTATGTTGATATTTTACACTGAGTGAACCTGCATTCAGTAAAAGCTGAGTAAATAGCATCGTTACTGTGTATGACTCTTGCCTATTCCTTGATGCTGGGCTGCTCAGCAGGCAGCTAGCCAAGCAGTTGCCCGGCTGACTTATAGGACGGACATATCATGAACATACACCTGTGACAGTGTTCCAATAGAGTATAGATGGATAACTCTGGCAAGGGAGATCCAATAAACAGAAGCAAGATGATCTTTACTGGTCCGTGCAGCCTTCAAGTTCTGTAAGCACAAAAGTGGTTCTCTATGATGTCGGGTCACTAGGTAGTTGTTGCCATAAATGGTATGTTTTTTATAATTATGTTTGTCATTCACTTTAAATGCAATCTTTCCTTTGGACGTCCCCATCCTCCCAGCTGCTTAAATCTGAAAATCTGAGTCATTGATTTCTCAGCTTCTCTCTTCCTTTCCCACACTCATCTCTTCCGCATCCTCAGCCTGTTCATTTTTTTAAATTAAAGTACTCTTTTTTTAGTCTTTGTTTTTATTAGAGTTGTACATGCACACAGGTTAAGTCAAATGGTTCTGTCAGACTTGTGAAATCAGATGTGGCCCATACCCTTCATTTCCTCTTCTCTGTGGGCGATGATTTAAGCTCTGCTGGCTATTGCATTTGGTACATGTCACCATATTTTTAAATAGAAGGTTCATATTTCTGGTATTAATTTTTCAGATTTAGGAATGATGCATGGACTTCTCACTAAGAAGATGAGATTTTGTTCTTTTTCACCACTTTCCTCACCTTCCTTTTCCTCCCTTCCCTGATTATAACTTGGGTTAAAGAATTATTCAGTCTCATGCTAATTTGACTACTTAAGGTGAGGCACATAGTATGTACACTCCTTCCCAACTTTTTATTTTCCTGAGTTACTAATTATGCTTTTTGTTTGCGTGTGTGTTTTCTATGAATATACTCATCATTAATTCAACTCAAAATTCTTCTACATTTTTCCAAGCCTTCTCAGCTCTTTAACTGGATGCATCCAGATTGATGAGCTTCATCTTCTTGAAGAAGTGCCCTCCTGGATTGTGTTGGCTTGTGCTGACCTGCTCCATTCTGGACTGATGGTCTCCACAGCTGCTGCACAGCTGACATCCTGAGCCTTCCCTTGCCCTGGTGATCCTTTTGCCTCCTGAATACGTAGTTAATGCATTATTTTCTGGCTTTCAAGGTTCTTGTTAGGAAATTAAAAGCCATTTTGATTCCTGAAACTCAGTATATAGACTGTGTTTTTTCTCCCTCCCACCCCTTGGAAACTTACAGGATTTTCTTTTCTTTTTTCTCAATGTTTTGAAATTTTACAATGATATCTATTATTATCTGTTGTCCCGGCCCCTTGGATTTGGCCTTTGAAGTCTAGAAAACCAAGTTCTTTAGTCCTTGGTTATTTTGTTGAATTAAGTATTTAACAATTTCCTCTGCTTTGTTTTTTCTTTTCTCTTTCTAGAAAGTCTGCTATTTGGGTGCTAGGTCTCCTGAACTAGCTCTCCAGTGTTCCTGTCTTCCTACTCACATTTGTTTTTTAAAAAATGTATTTGTTTTTTTTTTTGCTCTCCTCTCTGGAAAATTTCCCCACCATTATTTTTCAAACTATCTACTGAGTTTTTCATCTCTCCTATCCAAAATTTAATGAGTTTTATTCTGATTCTTCTTTTCAGTTTTATTTTAATAGCATTCTGATTTTGTTTCATGGATATGATACTATGACGTATTTCTCTGAGTTTATTAACGTTAGTTTTCTTCCTCTTGCTCCCTGAGGAGTCCATTTTCTCCAAGGTGCTTTAAAAAATTAATTAGCTAATTAATTAATCAAACTTTGGTCTCTATCGTTCATGATAGATGCCTTTCTCACGCGTCTAATGATCCTTATATGTGAGGGGAAGAACTTTGACTTGTTCACAAAATCTGGGTGGCTGGTTGGTGACTGTCATCAGCAGCACGCATTATAGGGCGACCCCAATATCCCGATTTAGGGAATTGGAATGTGACTATGTTGGCCTTTTTTTTCCCCCCATGGTGGCTTAGGAAAGACTTTTATTTCAATCTTTACATCTAACATTTTTTTCCAAGTTGTATGAAGACCAAATGAGATTGCAAACATAAAAATATTTGGAAGAGGAAAAGGTCTCTCAAAAGGAGTTTATTTTATCATCATCAGTATTATTATTCTATGCTTTCTTTGGCCCTCATGTTAAGTTCCACACATTTCTTTATTTGTAGAAAAAGAGAGCTAGGTCAGACATATTAGCAAACGATCTAATCGGGGCCACTATGATGCAGTGGATTCGTTTTCACCGCACGCACCACGCCGTGGGATGTCTGCTGGACCACTTCCAGAGAGCCCACATGTGTTTGCGGAAACTTTTCCTTTATTTATTATATTGCTCGGTATTTGTCCTCATTGAACCTTAATGAGTCATTAAGTATAAGAAATTATTTAATAAATGTCAAGGTTAATTAGTTTTTGAAAGCATACATGATTCATTAGGAAGATCTCTGTGAAGTTCCATAAAACAAATATGATAGGACATTTTGGAAGTTAACAAAAGACCTTTCTGCTCTACAGATGGTAAATACTCTAAGGCCCCTAAAACAGTGAAATCTATCACCTCGCCAGTGTGAATGGTTCAGAACTATCTGTTAGTGCTTTCCCAGACAATTAAAAAGAGTCTTTTATTTACTCATCTTTTGCAATAAATTCACTCTTTAGAAAATATCAGTAATGAGGGACAGTCATTCCCATGCTGACCTCATTCATTGCTTCATGTTACAACTCTCCCAGCAAGCAGAAAAATGTTATATCCAATACATTTGAGTGATATGTCTGCCCCGAAGTTCAATTTCACCTCTGAAGTGAATACGCATTGTGTCTAATGAAGCACTCAGAGCAGTGGTACAGAGTGAAAAGGCAAATAATGTGGAATCAAACTTTTCAAGTAACATTTTAGAAAAAGGTTTTATTTTACGTTTTTATTCTTCATCGTACTCATAGTTCAAAACTGAGCTCAAATGTCACATGCCATGTCCCATTTCCTCTCTTCTCTTCTGCCTGGCAGAACCGGACTCTGCTCTGGGCTCAAGCAGCCCCTTTCCCTTTCCTCTAAAGTAGAACTTATGACGTGATATTGTACATTTTTGGTTTCCCGGAGGGAAATATTTTTCTATTACTCATCTTTGAACCCCATATGCCCATCGGAGTTCTTGGCCCACTGCAGGAGCTCAGTATGTTTGTTGAATGAATAATGCAAAATTCCCCCAAAGCACACGAATTCATTTCATGCTGAAAAATTTCATGTTCAAATGTGTATTACCTAGTTTCTGTAACAAATTCCAACATTTCAGAGGCTTACCAAAATAGAACTTGATTTTTTATTCATGTAACAGCAACGTGCTTGTTCCTGGTAAGCGGGTGGGTGGCTTTCCAGGACGCGTGCTCTTTTTTCTCATAGCTCTGCCTTTCTCTCGGGCTGCAGAGTGCTGGATTTGTGTTGTCGTCCATCTTTGTGCTAGAGATTCCTGGACATACTCGTGTAATACAATGTATGCTGCCTTAGGCAAATCACTTGTCTCTCATTAATTTATCCCACTAGTACTTACTTGAGAGTTACTATATGCAAGACAATGTTCTAGGGCACTTAGAATGGAACAGTGAACAAAACAAAGATCCTTGCCCTTGTGGAACTTATTGTACATATTTTTGCCGATAGACAATAAATAGTAAGTTAAATAAATGAAACCATAGAGTATGTTAGAAAGTGGTGAGTGCTAGGGAAAAGTAAAAGGTAGAGCAAGGTGAAGGAGATCAGGAGTGTCCAGAAGGCTGACTGCATGCTGGCCTGACAAGAATGTGAAGGAGGGCTCTTTTGCAGTCAGGTGACATGGAATATTGTGGAACCTCTGTCAGCCACAACCAGCATCCAAATATGCACTTATCACACACACGCATTCAAGGAGCTCACCATCTAGCCTTCGTCACTGGGCATTTTCCATCTCCCTATTTGCTGGACCAGGCAAACAGGTGGAGGTAGGCTCCAGACCTCCAAGCTGGCTTCCTTCCCAGTCATTGTTTCTTATACTCTACTACTTGCTCCCCCTGGCTTAGGGCATGAAAACAATTTTTAATTCTTTGTTTGACTTTCAGAAATTATTAAGCTTCTGTTGGGCCAGGTGTTGAGCTTGGGGTTTGGGTTTCCTCATGCAACCAGACCCTACATCTTGCCAGCAGAGTGACTTTTTGGTCTGCCATGTTTTTACCTGTGGGCAGCCACCCCACCCTCTGATGGGCCCTCTCCGCCTTGCGCTCATCCCCCTGGGGGTGCTTTGAGAGGCCATCAACTTTCTCTCAACTTACAACTTTCAATTCTCTCTCTCTTTACTCACTGCTCCAGGCAAGCCTACTGAATAGGTTTGTGGCCTATCCCCACACAAACCTATTCGCCTGTCTCCGTCTTATCCCATTTCTTTCATTGGAAATGTTTTCATTGAAAATTTTGAAAAATGCTCATTCTTTCTTTTAAGGCTTAGTTCAAAAGTCACTTGTTTTGAGACTCTGTGACCACCTCCAGCCCACTCTTATTACTCCATCATTTATTTGTCTCCTGTCCTCCGTGTAAAGAGCTACATTGCCTTACACATGCCTTGGTGTTGCTTTGTAGCTATTGTTGCTACTACTCAAATTCTCCTTTAAACACCCATTTCATCATGCTCACCTCCTGCCTGTATCCTACTGCTCTCCATCTGAAACACATTGTTCCCCTGGAGGCTTTCACCACTTCTCTCCCTCAAGCAGCCTGGACTCCCAGTGATTCTAAATTTGTTCCCTCCTCTGTATCAATTTGGTGAACTCTACTCCCCTGAATCTGTAGGTTCCTCCCATCTTTTAAGGCCCGTCTATGTCTATCACCCACCTTGAGAGCTTCTTTGATTTACAAACTTGTTATTTGAACTCAGGAGCCAAAGAGCAACTTGTTTTCCCTTTGTCACTGTTTTTGTCTTAGAACTCTTGCTTAAAAAGAAAAAAAAGAAAGAAAGCACTTAATTATATACTACTGTACATTTGTTTACTAGTGCTGTAGCTATTGTTGTGTTACTTCCCAATGAGTTTATAAGCTTCTTAAATTGTAGTGTTTCTGCAGTCACCACAAAAGCCACCACTCCCCTAACTGATCCCAGCAGTCTGCCCCTCTGTTTGTGGATGAGGGACAATATTGGAATCATTTTGAAAAGAGTCATTAGGGAAGTTGAAAATGGAAAAGTCGGTGTTCAGGCTTCCTGTCACTGCAAGAACCAATAAGTAGAGTCAAGGATTGAATCTTTATGGTGCTTGATTCAGATGCCAGTGGTCTGAGAAGATGGCAGGTTATGTACCCTAGAAATCCACCTTAACATCTCATCTCAAGTTGATGTTTTTATGGGGAGAAGGAAAGGATAGCTAAGGGGTTTGGAGAAAAGGTTAATTGGATAAGAGTTACAGTCTGGTGATGGTTTTTGTAGCATTTCTTTATCTGCTGATCAACAAATCTTTATCTGAGACCCCAGTGTTCCCTCCCCAGAACATGGCTCAGATACCACCTCCATTGCTTGCAGACCCCCTGGGGCACAAAGGTTGAATTGCTTGATGACCTCCTGGAGTCACTGGGTCACACATTCCAGTTCCTGGCCTGACATCTCTCCACACGCATTAATCACTTAAGCCTATCAACGGAAAATGAAATGTGCAACTCTTGGGTTCCCCTGTGAAAGGGATTTATGTTGTGCAATTGAGATCTACTGTCTTCCTCTTTGGGTGGGGGCATTAGGGTGGATCCTAGGAGTATCAGTCAGAAACTTAATCTGTTTGTTCATTTATTCATTCAGCAAATTTGTATAATAGACCAGGGCTCAGGTCAGGATAAAGTGGTGATAAGACTATTCCTTGCTCCGGAGGAGCTTCCATTCAAGTGCTGGGGGAGATAGGAAGCAAACACATGAATACACTGATAAAGTACTTTAAGGGACTGCTGAATGCTAGGGAAAAGCTATAATAGGATCATGGGCTAGAGAGTGACTGAGGGGCAAGAGGTGCTCCTTTAGCTGGGGTTGGAGAAGACCCTTACAGGGAAATGACATTTGATTTGAAATATTTAAGAAAGAGAAAGCAGCCATATTAAGGTTTGGGGGAAAAGTGTTCCAAAGAAACAAGTAAAAAGTTTCCAATATCAGAATGCTTGGCAAGTTGGAGGGAGAGAAGGAAAAGGCACTGGAGAGTGGAGGCTGAGGGGAAAAATGAGAAGAAATGAGAGAAGGCAGGGGACAGAATGTGCAGGGCCTGGGTATTTATTCTATGATGGGAAAGCAACAGGGAGATTTTAAGCTGAGTCAGACATGGCCTGATTTTGCTTCAGAGAGCTCGCTCTGACCGCTGTGCGGAGGCGCTGCGGAGGGGCAGCACTGGGGCCACAGCAGGGGTTGGACCAGGGAAATCGATTTAAATTCTCTTGCAGGGGTCCTGGGAAGTGATAGCGGTGGCTTGTTTAATAGGGTGGTGATAGCACAGAGGCTGAGCAGTGGATGGATTCAGAATACTTTCTAGTTGCATGATCTCCGTGGGGTTACTTAACCTCTCCGACGCTCATGGGGGGCTAACAGTAGGGCCTCCCTACCACACTGGCCTGCCATGGAGATTTGGATGAGTATTTGTAAAGTGCTTGGAATTACCTGTCTCGGATGAAGCACTGTATGAGTATTTATTAAATAAAAAGTATAATACATATCTTGGAAGTGTGGGTAATAGAAGGTTCCGGTGGACTGGATGTGTAGTGTGAGGGAAGGAGAAGAAATTAAGGTGACACACGGATTTTGTTTTTTGACTTAGGCAACTGCACAAATAATGATGTTATTAATGGTGTGCGAGAGGCTTGTTGGTTGAAAAGGGGGTGTACTTACAGGAGGGTGGAGATCACGAGTTCTATTTCGGCCGCACACAGTGCTGAGCAGCTGTCATGTCGGCAGTCAACACCTTAGGGGAGAGGATGGAGCCTGAGGTAGAAATTGGAGAGTCATCAGTGCGTGGTTGGTATTTGCAACCATGAAAGTGCCTGAGATCCCTTCGGGAGTAAGGTTATATTGAAAGGAGGCTCTAGAGGCCTAAGGACTGATTCCAAGGGATACGCTGACATTCAGAGGTTTGCAGAGGAGCCAGAACCCCCACAAGGTTTAGCAGGAATGTCTAGATTGCAGGAGGAAAACCAGGAGAAGGTAGGAGTATAGGCACCCGGTGCGGAAAGGGTTTCAAGGGGAGTGTGGACGAGCACATCAAGTGAGGCTGAGAGAGTGAGTAAGGCAAAGGCTGGGAACTGTCAATGGGCTTTGGAGAAAAGGAGGTAATTCCTGACTTTGGTAGGAGCCGTTTCCGTGGGACGGTGGGGAGGAAGGCCTGGCTGGAGTGGGTGGAGTGGGGATGGCAAGGACACGGCACTTCTCCGAGGAGTTCTGCTGTGAAACGGAGTAGAGGAGTGGGGTGGTAGCTGGATGTGTATATATGGACAAGGGGGGTGGTTTCGTTTCCCCTTCTCTTTCTTTTTTCCTCTCTTTTTAATTTGAAAAGGTGGGTGCGATATTAAGACATGTGTGCTGCCAAATGGAATGATCTAGGAGAGAAGGTGTATCGTTGAGGCAGCAGAGACAGGCTAATTCCAAAACTGAAGCCTTCACACAGCAGAAGAAATGGATGCGTAGCTCAAGCAGAGGGTCTCCCTTGAGAGAAGTGAAGTGGGGGGCACGGCAGAGGCTGGAGGGCTGAGGCTCTGGATGAAGCACACCCCCCACCCCCCGCCTCCAATCTATCTTACTGCACAGTCTCTAGGTTCATATAGGCTGTCGATTTAGGGGCTTATCTGCATAAAGACAGTGAGAAGTTTTAATACACAGTGGCCACCTGGCTGCCTCATCCTCTCTTTTTCCTCTCAGTTTTCCATTTCTTTCAGGTCCCCATGTCTGACTAGGTTGTGCTTTGCTATTTGCTGCTATAGAGCATGCACTTTGCTCATTGTAGCATCTACAAAATTTTATTTTTATTTTTGGGTAAATTTTCTAGGTCTTTCACTGAACTGAAAACCCTATGAGGGCAGCAAACATTTATATTCCTTTCCATTGCATCCCCAGCACCTGGCACAGCCTGGCGTCTAACAAGAGCTCCATGTAGACATGACTGGCACGCAGCAGGAACTTCACGCATACTTTTGTACAAAGAATGAATTAATGAGATTGTGTCCAGAGGAAGTGTTCAAGTTTAAATTAAGTTCCTTGTAGATGTCTCTAGCAAGATCCCAGGAAATCCTTTTCTAATTCGATGAGAGGTAGAGATTTATGTGGAGAGGAGTCTTTAATGATGTCCACCTAGGCACCCATCTTTCTTCTTGCATTGTCACAGGACAATCTGTATTAGATTACGGCTGAAAAATAATTGTGTTATGTACAAGTGACTTTAGTGACAAAAATATTTATTAATACAGTTTCTTACACATGTGTAATAGATACTAAACTTCTTCAGAATATTCAGGAAATACTTCTATCATTTTAGAGAGCCACTTTATTGGAACTGGTATTAGTCCCTCCATGTCCAAGTTGGTCAGAAGTTCAGTGGTAATTATTTCTACAGCCTCCAAGCTAGTTTTGCACCATCATGCTGTGCTCTTCTGTTATGCTAAAAAGAGGTCCTACAATCTCCAGCTTCTTGGGTGGGGCAAATCCCTGTTCCCAGGCCATAGGTGCCCTATGGTTATTATTACTCATGATCACATGATACTGTGGCTCAGGGTCCAGTCCCCCTTGTGGACCCAGCATTGCCATTTTATGTCTTCATATCCCCCAGGTTACCTATGTCCTGCCCTGTACCCTTTACGGGCCTGACACCTCCAGGGTCCTGCCCCTGAGCAGCTGCAGAATCTGCAAGTCCTGATCTTATTCCCAGTTCTGTGTTACTCAGTGGGTCAACGCCTCCTTCAACCCTCTCAGTCTCTCCAACACAGAAAAGGTTCATCCTGCCCTTTCAACGATAGGGTCTGAGGAAGCACAGGATGGCCCAGAGTGCCCGGCCTCAGTACCCCCTGCAAATGAACCTGTCTTCCCTTCCTGGAAGTGAGAAACACCTACTTCAGCAATGCGGAGGCTTGCTTCCTTCCTTTCAGATGAATCTATAGCAACAGAAAACAAAGCACAAATGAATTTCCCAGCTGGTCACCCTGCGCTATCTCGTGTCCTCAATAAATCACGTAGTAAACACTCCATCAATGTTTGCCGAGTGCACCGGATTCCAACATTATGGAAGAAATAAGTAAGGTTTCCATTAATATATAAATAACATTTTTGATGAGCACTTTGTATGAATGGTTGGGTTTAAAGAGCTTCAAAATTTGTGACCCCAGTAAATCCAATTTAAAAGAAGTAGCATTACACATTATCTTTAACCCTGCTGTCTTTAACATTCTTGATTTGTTTGAAACATTGTTTCCTTAAAACTGCCCTATTCTATATATATCTGACAAGAGGTACTAAGCTGATGTAGGATCCAGCTGTTGGCACTGTATCTTCTCTCCCTTGCGAGTGGAAATATTTATTTTAATGGCCTGAAGCATATACTTACAGTCTCATAGTTTGGGCGTTTGTAAGCATTGTGCTTGCGGGGGAAGAACGATCAAGTTCTTTTGTTTCTTTTTGCCCCTCCCTGTCATTCACCGGCAAAAGCCCGTGCCTCTCTGGTTACAGCCTTGCTTGGTTGGTCCGGCCTGTATGGCAGGCTGTGATTTTCCTTGATTTCTGGGATGAGAATGAGTGAACGGAAACACGTTCCCTCTCCCAAGATACAAGGCCATTGAGGTTTCTGGGAAATGAGCACAATTAGCAACAGCTCATTAACTGCAGTGGCTTTTAATGCATCCCACGGAGGATGCGCCCCGATGCAGCGAGAGGCATGCCCGTGAGCCTGCGTCTGTGCAGTCACCTTTGCATTCGGCTTCTCTGAAGAAGTTCACACTCTTGATCATGGAAGCCAGGCAACTAGAACACCTTTAATGAGCAATTAGAATTGACACACTGACTCAGTGTATACTGTGTTAACGGTTGGTGTATGTATTTGTAGTCAAGTTTAATTTTGATTTTTTTTTAGCTATAGCACTTTTTCAAAGATAATTTCATGAATATTCTTGAGAAGAAGCCACAGTCCTGGTTTAATTCAGATTCAAGGGAGATAGGGGGGATGTTTCCCATCCCTTCCCTTGACCGGCTAAATGGCCCCAGGTGAGCTACTTTATAGGCAACAAGGGGCTGGGTGAAATCAGTGCGTCCCGGTGGCCGAAGAAGCCTCCAGGGAACTTTTAAAAGTAGCAATTCTCGGGCACTGCCTTGGATCAATTAAATCAGATATTGTGGTGTGGGATCTGGCATTCTATTACTAACATTCTTTAACAGCTTCTCCAGGTGGTTTAACTGTAAAATCCGAATTGAGAACCATTGGCCGAGGCCCTCTATAAATTTTACCCCAACTTTTACAGTCTCCGAATTAGTTTGGGTTCCCAGGGAAGGGACTTTCTATTAGATGCCAGTCTTCTTTTTCAAATGGCTGGTGGCATGTTCCTTGTCCAGTGTGAAATTTAAATAATAATTCGGTAATTTGAAGCAGCAAATGTCATGATTTTACACTTTTGAGATCTCTAACAATATATCGCTGGAGAGAGAGGCAGTTTTGGTCTATAGCTGGGGCTGCCAGTTGAGAGACAGTTATGCACACCAGTCGGCTATTTAACTAGCGTGCCTGTGTGCCGCGGGCCTGGCTGACTCCTCGAGGGTCCGTGCCTCGGCGTGGATCTTGGTCCAAGGATAATGAAACAACTGATTGGCATCCTTTAACGTGACATGTTGGATACCATCCAGCAGAAATCCAAATATGAAGCTGTCAGGTGGCACTAATGCGCACTGGGATAGGAAATGTTGATCTAATCCAACTCATTATACAGCCAGAGTTTTGAGCTGTAACATGAAGCTAATAACAACACTTTTTCACTGGCGTGTAGTGACGGTTGAAATAATTCATGCAAAGAGAGCTTAGCTTAGTGCTTGGCACATGACAATCACTTGGAAATGTTACTTATTGTTACTACTTTTGTTAATATTGTTGTTATTTTTATTATTGCTCTCTGACCAAGGATGGCTCCAGGTAGGTTCTCAGTCGTAAACTTGTCTTCTTGCCTGTCATTCCTTGGGATCCGTACTTGCTGATCAACAGGCTGCAAGCTGTGGGGAAGTGGGGAGCGAGAAGCCTGTCTCGCAGGCCTTCTGCCCCTCGGGTGAATCCCAGTTGTCCTGGCCCTCTCAGAGACCCCTTCCCAAAGGTCTTCATATACTCACTCATTCATACATTCATTCATTTACTTATTCCCTCATTCCAAGGAACACTTAGGAGTTAAATATTCTGAACCTTTTTTTCCTGAGGCAGAAATCATTTGTACCTAAGCCTAAAAACACAGCTGCTTCATTCTCTGCTGCACTGAGTGTGAGAGCATGTTTTCAAAAGAAACAGGAAAAGACCTCCCACAGAGAAGACTGCTTGTTGCTTCCAAGGCCCCGCAAGCCAACCCTCTCATGCCCCGGATCCCATGTGCAGGGGCCATTTCCCTCCGGGGCGGCTAGGAGAGGCTGTCAGGGTCTGGACTGCAGACCGCAGCCTTCTGTCCAGCACAGAAGGTAACGGGACTTCTCTCCACCTTATATTTGTATTAGACTACCACCTGTGTCTGCCACATTAGCGGACAGGTGGCATGTGCTTGGAAGTGTGACCAGGGGTTTGATATCCTCAGGAAAAAAAATATTATTTCCACAGAAGTAAAGGGACGAAGAAAGTTTTCAAACTCTTGTTTGTGCCTTTGTATTGGTGAGTCTCTCCCTTATTAAGGTCTCCCGGTCAGACTTCTAATATGTTCATTCACGCGCTGAGTGCTGCAGGAAGTGACAGGCCGTCGGTAGTATCACCCACATAAAGCAAGGTGTTGAAAAGACTCTTCATGTCCCTTACACATGGAGTCTAGTGATGGAAGAGGACATGTGAGGGCCCTGTTGTTTCGATATGTCCTCGTCTATCATCCTTCTTCTTTTTAAAGGCCTGTATATGGCTCAACATAAGTGATAACAATTACTGGCTGGTGTAGCTCAGTGGATTGAGCACGGGCCTGTGAACGCAAGGGTTGCTGGTTCAATTCCCAGTCTAGGGCACATAACTGACAATAATTATGTGTTCAATTTGGTCAATCTGTTCCCTTTTTATGTCCCGCGACTTTCCTGTTTTGCTGATTTCAAGAACCGATTCCACGTAGGTCACCTTCATTAACTCGGATACTGTGTTTCTGCGGATCTCTGAGGCACACTGGCTGCTTTCGCGTTTGGTTTTGGAACACCAGGACCTCAGTTTCCCTCTCTCCCCTGGGGCACCTGCAGGGAGCTGCAGGTTAGGAAGGAGGCCATGTATTGGCATGCTCACTGCATTGAAGGGTTGAGTTGTGGAAAATCTTGATTTGCCTTAAAAATACCTTTCCTAGTTTTTATAATAGAATTTATGCTTGTTGCAAAAGTTTTTGAAACTAGAAGAAATTACAATAAGAAAACTAAAATTACTTTGAATCTGACTATGTGTGTGTCAATATACATATCACTGGCCTCAACCCCTCTTCCCTGAATCTATGGGACAAAATTATATTCTGTTTACTCAGCTTTGGACCTGAAATTTTCATCATGTCATTACATTTTTTAGTATTTTTTCAGTTTTTACTGAGATATAATTGACATATAACACTATGTAAGTTCAAGGAACACAGCATAAGGACTTGACTTATATATATCGTAAAATGATCGCCACAACGCATTTAGTTATCATCTATTACCTCATCCACTTAGAAAAAAAGAAAAAGTCAAAAAGAGTTTTTCCCTTGTGGTGAGAACTTTTAGGATTTACTCTCTCGTAGCAACTTTTAAATGCATCACATGGCCGTGTTCACTGTAATCACCAGGTCGTATCTTTTGAAAGAACTATATTCAGTGGTTGCACAATATTCTGTTCTTTGGATATTTAACTTAGCTATTCCCTTGTGGTTGGTCGTTTAGGTTGTTCCGGATCTTTCACAATCACCAATAATGGCATGAATAGGAACTACGTCCAGGTTTGATTTATAAGCGATACTGATACCACGCCCAGTGGTTGGTTCTAAGCTGGGTCGGGGCTAAGTTTGGCAGTTGTGTTAGTAGAAGGTTGGAAGTTTATGTCTTGCTATTCACTTTTATCTGATCATTAACACGTAGCTTGGTTTGGAGCTTGTTAACAAGTTTATGCAACAATCAAATTTTAGAGCCCTTTCTCATCCCCCAGAGGAGACCCTGTACCCGCTAGCAGTCACTCTCCATTTTCCCAGGTCACCAGCTCCTGGCAATCACAAATCTGCTTTCTGTCTCTACGGGGTCACCTATCCCGGACATTTCCTGTAAGTAGAATCATCCAATATGCGGCATATTGACGATGTGCCTGTCTGGCTTCTTCTCCTTAATGTTTTCAAGGTTCATCCACTTTGTAGCATGTATTGGTGCTCCATTTCCTTTTACGGCTAAAGAATTTTGCATTGTATGCCTGCAGCACATTTTGCTTATCTATTCATAATTAGTGAACATTTGGGTTATTTCCATTTTTGGCTGTTATGGATAATGCTGATATGAAGATAGACAGAGGTTTGATATGGTCAGCAATTTGTTCATTGTCATTCAGTAGATGAAAGATCTTAAATGCAAAGACTTAAGTTGATAAAAATCAAAGATGATTCGGAGTCCAAATTGATAACAACTCTTTTATGTTACTTCTTGGCATTATCACAAACTCTGACTTCATGAAGTCTCACCTTGCCATGAGACTTCTTGGGTCCAGATGAACTTGCTGGGTTCTTACTGATGAGACCCAGAGTGGTTAGAACCATGGAAGTGGCCCTCTCTTTGCAGAATTCTGCCCTAACCGCACGCATTACTGGCTGGATGGGCAACATGTTACAGATTTCCATATTTTAGCGTAAAGCAAGAAGATAAGGGGAGATCTCTTTAGCTTTCCCTGTTTACTGGTTCAATAATAAACCCTCTATTGTTCAGTACCTAGATTTTAAAAAAAAGCAAGTTATCTAAAATAATATTTTGTGGCTTCTTCTGAAGCTTTGCAGAGTTTAATACCTCCTATCAGCCTTTCTCTCTTGTGTTGCCAGGGAACAGACAATAAAATCAAGAAAATAAGCTCCAAAAAACCCCCCCCACAAAAATCATGAAGCAAGAGGGGAATGATTTGAGGGCCACTATTGTTTTACGACTCATGTCAATTTCTCTCCTTTGGCACTATCCAACTGTGCAAAGGCCCACAGCTCCTGCAAGTAAGAGACATCTTGGAGAATAGCAAAGAACTGAGGAAAGCATCTAATTTCACTCCTTGGAAGGGACTCCCTGCAGTTCCACCCAATGTAAACAAGAGTCTCCAAATGCAGAGGGGAAACACTATCCTTTCTTTTCTTCTTGCAGCCCTAGTTAACCAATATTTAACCATTCAGCTAGGAAACACACATGCTTCAGCCCAGTAACAGCTTCTTTTACACCATGCTTTGTTAGGGAGAGCATAAAAAGGGGGGCATGTTTGAAACACTGAAAACAAAGCACGCTGTGCCAGCTGGCTGGAAGGAAGGCAGACTTCCTGTGGGCAGGATTTCAAGCCGGGGCAATAAGCAAAGGTAAAATTTTGAGCTCATATTTCCATTAAAAACAGGGATTATGATTTTGAACCTGCTGTTCAATGTTCTCCCTCTCTCTTTTTTTGCAATTGAAAAATCCCCAGTCTGTTAGAAATAAAATTTACAACAAACTTTTCTGACTTCCTGCAGCAGAGCCACACAGCTCAACCGTCCACTGAGGCTCCTGTGCAGTGACGCTGCTCCCAAGGCCCACGGGGGCTCTGGGGTTGCTGCCTCTCAGCAACGGGGCTGCAGGAACTCTTTGCTCTAACTCCCCAGGGGGTTATGTGACTGGGGCAAACCACTTAACTTCCCAGTGTCTGAATGCTAACTTGTGAAATGAGCAAAAGAGACTTCTCCACAGGGGTTTAAGGAAACTAATTAAGGTTTATAAAGATCCTCTTGGATGAAAGACAGTATCATTGTTACCATAGATAATATGACTACAAATTTCCAGGGCTGCCCCCCACCCCACAGAACCCAACATACTTCCTGCATATGAATGTATTTCAACTTCACAGCGCCCCCATGAGGCAGAAAGGGGAGGGTCTCAACGCTCTGCATTCCACAGGGGGAAACCGAGGACCGTGTTGCCTGACTCCCCAGGGGGATGCATTTTTCACAAATTCACATTGTATTTTAGGTAAAATCATAGAGAAAACTTGATTTTATGATTCAGATTTGTCTCCCAAGAGAGCTGTGTGAATATTTTCACTGCTCAGTCATTTATGGAAGAATGCACTGAGGTACTTGCTCTGTGATATCTTAACATAGTAGATAATAAAGAGAAAACAAACACTGAAAGAAAAAATAAAGAAGGAAAACAATAACTCCACAAAACAGTTTGGTAATAACTGGTACATTTCTGTCCCACCCAGCCACCAACACACACACACACACACACACACACACTTTGGGTAGCGACAAAGGCTGTGTATTTACACGTAATGAGAATACATTACTCTACACAAGGCAGTTTAACTTATCTTGATGAAGCTTTACCAGTATATTGAAATATTTCTATACATTACTCAGCTGGCTTTTATAACACTGCCCTGTCCTATGTTAAATGTCTAGAAAGTAATATTCTACTTCTAATTGGACTTGATACAACAAGTTAGAATCCATTGCTCACTTTGAGGAAATATAATGACTCTTCTGGGCAATTTGGGTGCCACTTAGTCCACTGGATGAGGTGATTTTCTAAATGGTATCCTAAAATTAATGCACATTGGAGAGACAGTCATTTACTCCTTTCAGCCTTTACAATGGAATTCAATGGCAGAATCTAATTAAAACACCAGTCATGTGATTTTTTATGCTTGATCAGTCCCAGTAGTGGAAGACAGCCTGAGTCAGGCTTCCTCCCTGGGGCTGCGAGATCCTGATGGGTCTGGTCCATGCCATTTTCCATGTTTGAATTAAAGATTCCATTAATTCTACTTCTTTTCTGAATAAGCCATGGGATCCTAGAGTGAATGGAGTTCTGTACTTTGGGGGAGACTTATCTGAGTCCCCATTACCTTTTCTTCTTGCTCACTCTGTGGAATCTGGCAATCAGAACATCCTCACCTGAAATATATCACACGTGGAGAGACTGGTTGGGAAGGTAGGCTGCCATTCCGGCAGCCAGGGGCCACTGGGGGCTGATGTCGACACAGGAAGCGGTGGGGTTAAGGACTAGACTACGGTCTAGCTTATTATACGTCCCATGGGTCTTTCAAAAGACTATGTATTCTGTTGTTAGGTGGAATGTTCACCTAATATTGATTAGATTCTGTTGACTGATGTTGTGTTTGAGTTCTCGTGTTTTCCTTAAAATTAAGTTTGACGTCTTTCTGGTTCTTCCTATGATATATGATTTTCAGTTGAAATTCACTAAATATTTTGGGTAATATATTATAAAACTCTGGATCTTACGTAAACCTCCTAGTTTAGCTGGCTTCTCATATGGCTCTGGCAGGGGAAGAGGGAGATGCCGTCTGGTTGCTGCCAGGTAGGGGTAGCCTCCCAGCTTCTTCACTCACCCTCCATTGACACCTGAGATGGAGGACTCCTCATTACTGCTCTGTGGGGGTGGTGGTTTCAGAATCATACTACGCCTCCATTGTTATCTCTCTGACTGGGAGGAGGAGGAGTGAATTGTTTGGCATTTCTCTCCAAATGGCCTCCATTGACACCATGGGACTTGGTTGATGTGGACTTCTTACCACTGAGCAGTGGTAAAAGCCCTGACTCTGCACTAGGACCAGTCTGCCACTACCTAACTGGGGAGAAGAGCGACACCTTATTCCTGCCACCTGGGGGCGGAGGTCCAGGCTCTACTGACAGCTTGAGTGAGAGCTCATTTCCACCTGGTGGGAATGAAAGTCCTGCTTTCCTACCTGGTCTTGACAAAACAATTGGTATTCCCAACAAATGGTATTGTTTCCTCTGCTTACAAAGTAGCACACATTTTAAGTGCACTGTTCCAAACACATTTTCCCCATAAACTCTCTAATATTTGGTGCAAACTTTTACAGAAAAGTAAGTTTATCAGGAACATAAAATCACTTTATAGCAGCTAGTCTACTACCTCCAAATGTGAGAAAAGACAGTTGAGTGGCTTTATCTTTTCCATCCCCTGCCCGGAGGTATAAAAATGAAAAGAGCAGAGTAAATCGAAGAAATGGAAGGAAGAATAAGGTAGTGAAACAATTAAATATGGAACAATAGACATGTAGGATAGACAAAGACAACCCAATGCAAAGATGACTGATAACCTTGCAACACATAGTCTGACGAACGGAACTGCAAGTTGAGATTGATATAATAGAAGAAAAGTTCCATGGAATAAAGAACTGAATGGGTAAATTGGAAAGGCTACTATATCCTATGAAAATAATAAGAAGCAATCAACATATGGACATAGTTTGATTATGTTGCACTTCAAGGATAAAGAATGAATTCTTATGGCAAGGTAGACAAAGAACATCACAGATAAAGAGAAAAATAACATGCTGCCTTCAAGGTTTTTTGGTATAGCACTAAGTGTGGCAATAAAGGAGGGTGGTCTGATATTATACATTGAGATAGTTGTTTTGTAAATAGAAAACATTCATCATCAATACTGTATCGAATACTTCAGGCAATGAAGCACTCATAAGCCTTTTCTAGCAAACAACAACTGGATGAGATTGAAGATATAGAAAAAAACCAAAAAACAAAATCACCTGTGATAGTCAGAATAACCACCCCACCTCACCCCTGCCATGCCCAGATGTCCACATCTTAATCTTCACAACCTGTGAATATGTTACTTATACACCAAAAGGGACTTTGTAGATGCAATTAAGTTAAGGATCTCGAGAGGGGGAGACTATTTTGTACTGACCTGGCGGTCTCAATGTAATCACAAGGGTCCTTATATGCAAAAGGGGGAGGGGGGAGGATCAGAATCAGAGATACTTGAAGATGTTATTCTATTGGCTTTGAGGATGGAGGAAGGGACCGTGAGCCAAAGAATACATACAGCCTTTAGACGCTGGACATGGCAAGGAAACAGATTCTCTGCTAGAGCTTTTAGGAAGTACACAGCCTGGCCAATGCCTTGATGTTAGTTAGCCCAGTAAAATCCGTTTTGCACGTACAGTGTACAGAATTGTAAGATAGTAACCTGGTGCGGTTTTAAGCTCTAAGCGTGTGCATACACCACCAAGACAATCTTCCGAATAAAATCAAAGAGAGAAAGATATCTCCCAGAATTCAGGGTAAAAGGGACAGACAGTGATGGAACTAAGACAAACTAACTCCAGGAGTTACGGTTTCAGGATAGGCGATAAATGTATATAGTCTGATGATGGATCAGTTAGATGAATTCTATTGATAGACTGCAGATAAGATGCTATAAAAATAAACCTGAAAACAAATTGACTTCAGTGAAATAGAACCCTGTTTCCTTATCACACAACAGTGTGGGCAGACAAGTCTGGGACTGGATTGGTGGCTGAGGGAATTGGAGACCGAGCCTTCTACTGCTTTGTTGTTCCGCCATCATGCATCTGTGGCTTTCATCTCCCGTTCCCACGAGGCGCTTCAGCTGCCACCACCATCCTGTGTTGCAGCCTGTGGCCAGGGGGAGGAGGGCCCTAGGCAGGGACATGCTCCTTCTCTGTAGATGCGCAGCCCCACAATTGTATACATCACTTCTTCAACATTTTCTTGCCCAGAATTTGGTCACATGGTCACACCTACCTGCAAAGGAGGCAGGTCAACGTAGTCTTTAGCAAGGGGGTCTTTTTTTTTTTTTTAAAGCAGGGTGTCTTAAGCTCAGCTAAAACTTTTACTATAATTGAAAAAGGAGAAAACAGAGATTATGGAAGAAGAAGCAGTGTTTGCAACTCTTGATGATTTAAAAATGATGATAAATCTGAGTCATGGAACGAGGAGGGAGAAAGTGAGCTGCTTCTGTCCTTACATTTTATAGCAGGAGGTCAGTCCACTGGAAGCATCTAAAATGGAAACATGCACACAGTTGAAATTCAATGTACAGCTTTTCATAATCATCTTTTGACCTAAGAGTGACTTTTTAGGAAATAGTTCTTATAGTGGAGGAATGTCTCATATTTAGCAATTACTTCAACTTTACTTCACTTTCATTTTTTTTGGCTAAATAAAATTAAAAACAATTTTTTAAAGTTAAAATAAATGCATATTATGGTTTCATTTTCATGAAAATCAATCTGTCTTTCTGGATGTGTGAATAGATAGAGTTAGAATAATAAATAATGTTAATAAGGGACATAGGATTTTAGGTCTTTTTTCTTTCTTTGTTAGACTTGTCTGCACCAGTTGAATTTTTATAATGAGCACACATTTGTAACAAAATGATAAAATCATTGTTCTGAAAGTGCAGTTGTTACTAATGTGAGGAAGAAAGGGATTCTTTAAAGTTTTATGAGAAGTATCACAGAGTGTCTTTAATTAGTGTAATATACAAACTTGAATTTCTAAAAACCTCAACGCTTCTTAACACATTAATTATGTTTGTTATTTTACATATCTCCTTTCTGCTTTCCTGTCTTGATTAGCAGTAAACCCCGCCAACCCGAAAGTGAAGTGTAGATGTTGTTATTTTAGAAGTTCCTGCGCAGGCAAGGATCTCCAAGAAGCAGAGGAGGTGGTGACAGCTGGGAAGAGAACAGGACACAGACTGAATTCTATAGATTGTAGAAATGGACAAACCCATAGATTCAGCCTGGGATTGGGGAAAAGAGGGAGAAAGGTAGGGAAAGAAACATCCATGTGTTAAAGAAACGTTGATCGGTTGCCTTTGCATGCCTCCAACCAGGGACCCAGCCAGCAACCGGGCATGGGCCTTGACTGGGAGTCAAACTGGTGAACTTTGGGTTTGCAGGTCAACACCCAGCCCACTGAGCCACACCAGTCAATGCCAGCCTGAGACTAATAAGAGAAGCTATCAGCCATGTCAAACCTGTCACCCTCTAAGAGCCACGCACTTGCCCTAGAGCTGCTGCTTCCCTGAAAATGGTGTTTCCTACCACGTAACTTTATCTTTCTGGCTATTGCATCATTGCTTATTGGCCCAGGATGGGAACTTAATCAAGGGCAAGCAGTAGTTCGGTTGGCTGCTGACAACCTACATTAGTTTGGCTTGAAGATGTGGTGTGTGCAACCTCTGAGTTATGGTCATGTCACTGATTGGCTTCCCACGTAGCAGACTCTGAGAGGGAGATCAGTGTGTAGAAGGTGATCAGGAGTGCTCCTGAGACCCTCATCTGGGGGAGGGGAGCGGAGGGAAAGGGAAGGCAGTAGAAAGGGCAGAAGAAGCAGCTCAATGGTGCTGTGGTCTCAACGCAGGGCTCGCCAGACACTCTCAGGGGTGCCCAACCTTTTGGCATCTCTGGGCTACACATTAAAAGCATGGTGACACATAATCACACAAAAATCTGATAATGTTTTAAGTAAGTTTACGATTTTGTGTTTGGCCACATTCACAGCCATCCTGGGCTGCATGTGGCCTGCAGGCCACCGGTTGGACACCCCTGATAAAGAGTATGGGAGCTGGAGTGACCCTCCAGAGATGTCCCATATTGGGACACGAGGATTAGGCCTTAACTGTCTCTTTCAGTGACCGCTAGCTGCCCCAGAGGGGGACAGTGCCTTGGGTGAGGCCGTTCTCTCTCTCTTTTTTAAAGATTTTATTTATTTATTTTTAGAATGAGAAGGGAGGGAGATAAATAGAAAGAGAGAAACATCAGTGTGCGGTTGCTGGGGGTCATGGCCTGCAACCCAGGCATGTACCCTGACTGGGAATCAAACCTGCGACACTTTGGTTCACAGCCCGAGCTCAATCCACTGAGCTATGCCAGCCAGGGGCGAGGCCGTTCTCTTTAGTGAGGCAGTCTCTATCAGAGACTGGCCTGGTGGGGACTGTCTGGCAGCAGCACACCCAGTGGTGACGGAGGAAATCCCTGTCTTTCTGAAGGGACCTGGGTAGCACATCACAGTATTTGTCCACTACAGTGCTTTCCATTTTTTTCCCACTGGCAGTCAGAAATCTATTTCGGAAGTTAAAGTAGGTAACAGAATGTGTATGGTCATTGTCCATAGAAAGAGAGTGAATGTTGTTGTGCTGAAGGGTGTGTGAAGCATGTAGCATTCGAGTCCTGGCATGGAAGCTGTGCGTGCACCAGGAAGCTGCTGTGCGTGCACCAGGAAGCTAGTCACAGCAGGCCAGAATGCAGTGGGTGCCCACCAGCACCCTCCCTGTGTGAACTGCAGTGCAGATGCCTGAGCTCTTGTGGCTGAGCCCTTGGACACCTCCAGGTCCAGTGTGGCTCTTAAGTTACTATACATAAAAATTCCTGGTTAGTTCTACTGGTATTCTTCCTTTAGGTAGCAGCCCAAAGATCTGAAATTCTTTGGTCCCCTACCCATACACAATTCCATGTAGCTTGATCCACATAAACGCAAGGAACCCAAAGGGGACAAGATATGGGGTTATCCGGTTTTGGAGCCATTTATCTACAACATGACACAAAAGTAGGTTTCCAGTTGTGAGTATACAAAACATTGAGCTTATTCTTGTATTATTATTTATTAATAATTGTATTATTTTCCACATGAACAACTGCAAACCTACTTTTGCCCCATCCTGTAGATCTGCATTGCTATGATAACATGGCCCCAGGTGATGGTGTGTTAGGGTGAAAGGTGTACGCCTACATTTAATGGCTTTTATGACATTGATCTAGTGCCACTTCTGTGTTCTTGCCCCATGTCATTCATTCTTACATTTCATTATATGCTGGAACAAAATATTCCTACACTGGATTTTTAGCTAGTAAGTACCCCGAGAATATTTAGTTAAATAAGTGAGATGGAGCATTATTTGCTATTGACCTTCATAGTAATATTAATAATATAAACATTTATTATGTACCTGTTACATGTCAGTGACCATGCAAAAGGCTTGTTATCCATTATTAACACTCAAATGTCATATGATAGGTAAGTGTTTTTATCCCTTTTTGCAGATAAGGGAGCTGATGCTTAGAGGAAAGTATGTTGCCAAAGGTCACAGGCCGGTGGAGCCAGGCCTTAACCCAGGCACATTGGCTGGAGACAGCGCATTGTACCGTGCGCCGGTCTGTTCCACAGACCTGCAGGCTGATGACCCCGACATCACAGTGCCTGGCTTCTGCCGGATTCACAAGTGGTGGTTGGGTGGGCGCTGCTCTCCCCACCCGGGGGTGGCTCCGTCTGAAGTTCCTCCCCATGAATTTCCTCTTCAGACGCCCCTCTCAGCTGTCGTCTTTGAAGGGGCAAAAATATTTCAGGACACCAAGCTCTTGGACTAATTCTGCCGAGACATTCTTGGATTGTTGAAAGAGTTGAATCCCATGAGAGCGGATATTGGATGTCTGGGACGGGCAGTGTTTGCATCAATGCTAGTAAGCCAACCATTTCACTTGGCCATTCTGTGCCTCTGACTGTCTGTTTATGGAACTGGGAACTTCAGATGTCATGATTTGTGTGACCTAGAAAGGTTGTAATGATTCATGAGATAAAATAGGTGGCTTCACCTTTGTCTGACCAGAAGAGACACAGTCGGAGCCCCCAAAGGAAACTCCCCTCGAGGGTGTCTTCCCTTCCAGTGACCCTGTCAGAGGGAAGTCGGGGTGCAGGATATTCTTTTGGGTGCCCGGAAGGTGACCCTCACAGTCATGTGTCAAATGCCAGCTGAATTTTAAATGTTGGATACAATCCAAATAAGATTTATTTTACTTATTTTGTAAATCAACATATTACAATGGAGAACACGTGCTGAAATCCAGTTTGGGGAGAAACGCGGTGGCTCCAGCTGTATTTCATCTCCTCACGGTGAGTTTTCTTTTGGGGCGTTAGGCGAACCTGCAGGTGGTGGCAGTGCAGTCACCTCTTTGTTACCTTGAATGCCAAAGCCTGTGCTAGGTGGTTGCCTAGCAACCATTGTCTCTTTTGTAAAAAGGTGTTTTTTTATTGCACAATGCAAAATTTTTTGTTTGTGTTTGTTGGTGATTTAAAACGAGATTCCTGTGTGTGTGTTTGAATCCAGCAAATTCCATGTGGTCCATCAGACCTCTGAGGGATAATTACCAGAGAGTGAGGCCTTGTTTGGTGAAACTACGAGTAGTAATGGCCTTGTGGTCAGAAGGGCATTTCAAATTCCTGCTGCAGAGCATAAGGGACTCAAAGACGGTGCTACATCTAGTAGAACTGCATGCTTCTTATGAAATAGTACCTTTTAATACATGTATTATTAGTGCTCTCATAGCTCTCATGGACTATATATACTTTTATTGAAGATATCTTAAAGTTGCTTAGCACTCAGAGCTATAAGTAACAAGAAGATGCAAAATGATATAAATATGTGTAGAATATTTTTCATTATGTTCTTCCAGAACTTACGAACATGATCATTTATGATTTGTCACTTTTTAACTCTAAATGAGGAAGTCATTAGGTTTTCATGTGATTTACATGTTAATCATCATCTTTGAACTTGGCTTTCCTTAGTCTCTCTCAAGGTTTTTTTTTTTTTAAGATTTTATTTATTTATTTTTAGAGGGAAAGGGAGTGAGAAAGAGAGGGAGAAAAACATCAATGTGTGGTTGCCTCTTGCATGCCCCCCATTGGGGACCTGGCCCGCAACTTAGGCATGTGCCCTGACTGGGAATCAAACCAGTGACCCCTTGGTTTGCAGGATGGCACTCAATTCCCTGAGCCACACCAGCCAGCACTCTCTTGAGGGTTGTGAAGTGTGACATCCAGAAGGCTTACACCTCTATAATTATTCATGGCAAAAGTCATGATCTTCTTAAAGTCTGGGGATTTTAGCTTCTTGTCTGGAGAGATGATCTTAAGGCAAATAAATATTCAGGTGTCCCAAACATAGAAGCTAAGTATGTGTAAACAGTGAAAGCCAAATATAGAGTTGAGGTAGAGTTTAAGGTTTTCACCCATGCAGAAGATTCCTAATTAAGTAATGTCAGGATCAAATAGAGGAAAATTTGTAGAAATTAGTGCAATCCTTTCAGTAACCTGGAGTTCTTATTAAACAGTGCTCAGAAGCTTTTAAATGCTCTTACATTTGACAAGACTTGACTGTATAGGACTGGTTATATAAATAACTGAGTTAAGCAGTTTTCCTGAATGCTATACCCAAATGTTCTCTGGCAGAGACAAGAAGCAGTGGATCACATATTTGCCAGTGGCTCTTTGGAACAACCTCTCATCTGCAGTATGGTAATTTTATTTATTGTACCCTCTAAAAATTAAACCAAGGGTCCTTATGACTTTGATTAAATTTAGCTTTAAATTCTAGCTAAGTCATTTTCATCTCTCTTCTCATATATATGGTCTCTCCAGGAGGTGTCCAGCCATGTACTATGAAAAATAGAGACATTTATTGAAGAAGATACAAGAAACATTGTGCATAGGACAATGATGCCTCAGTCCCCTTCAAAGTAGGCACCTTGGGATCTCACACAGTTCTCCTAGTCACCATCAGCTGTCTGGTCATATTTTCCTGAATCTTATTGATGGTCTGAAATCTCTTCCTTTTCAAAGGTGATTTTAGCTTTGGAAAAAGCCAGAAGTCACAGGGCACCAAACCTGGGCTGTAGTGGGGTTGAGTCACCTGGGTGATTTGATGTTTCATCAAACATCTCTGCACAAGATGTGATGTGTGAGTGGATGTGTGGTCATGATGAAGCTGCCAGTCACCAGTTGCCCATAGCTGCAGCCTTCTGAAGCATCCAGATAGTTTCCGTGAAGGAATGTTCAAGCTTAATGCAAAATCAGATGTAGATTTGTTGCTCTACTTGCTCAGTCATTTTGAATGTGGTGGCCACACAGTACACATGCTCACTCATTGGCATCCACTGCCCCCACTGACTAGTACAGTGAAGTCGTCATTGTTCATGCATGTGCGTTCCAGTCCATTCTCCTTGGCTGCCAGGTTACATCGATGCCAGGCAAACTGTTCTTGTTATATTAACAATGGTTGGATTTGTCATGAACAGACCTCATATATGTATCTCAGAGACCTAGACTTTCCCCTGGTAATCTGCAACCCCCAAGGCAGCAGGAGACAATAGGCCAGACCTGACAAATGATCACAAGGCTTGGACCTCTGGAAGGCTAAAGATAACATCTTGACCTAAGTTATGTTTCAGGTCTTAAGGCCTAAGATGAAACGACCCTCTGGCTACTTTCTCAGGAAACCAGACAGAGGGACACCAGAACAGACCTCAGAACTGTCTTCAATACCCCCCAAAATGATTTATTATCCTTTTATATGACCTCTGACCAATCAGCTCCCAGCTCAACCCCGGACCCTCTAAGCCATATGTCATGTGATTTTTGCCCTGTCTAATTTGTAACCTTCATGCCATCAGGGAATTCGGGCTTCAGAGTGTTAGCTTCCCGTTCTCCTGGGTGAGGCCATTCATAATAAAATAAGCAATCTCTTCCCACTACAATTCTTGTTTAGTATTTGGCTCTGCTAGTGCCAGGTGTACAAACACTTTCTGTTGGAAAACAAAAATAAGACAGGACTTGAGCAAAGCTGAGGAGGAAACCCTCTTCCTGAAGTAGTGTCCCAAGGTTTATAACAAGCCAGGGTTTACCATTTGGGGACTGTCATACTAGGGGCCCGCCACAGGGCTGAGACCGAGAACGCCTCAGTGGCAGGAATGAGGAGCATAAATTAATGGATGCTTAAGAAAGACCTGAAGTTGGTATTTATTCCATCATCTAATCTGGTGATCCCCATGTAGGCAACCTTGGGGGAGATGTGACGTGGGTAGCCAAACTGTTCCTCTTACCCTTCAGCATATCCAGACTTGTACTGGTTTTTCTCCAGTGGTATGCTGGAACTTTTTTTCTGGAAATCTGGACTTCCACAAAGGTTGTCTCATCTGTGAGTGATTATCTAAGACAGCATCGTCCTAGTGCATCCAAATCATAACTTAGAGGTCTGTAGTCAGTTCTTAGACCACACGCATGGTGGGTGAGACTCCTCCCAGGTTCTTTGGAGTATAGTGGTGGATGCCAGAGCTCCCACAAAGCATTTTTGTCTGTGGATGGATATGGAATTGTTGTTATTGAGGGGGGAAACAGTGAGGGACATCTTATTTAGTCATGCTGCTGACTTTACTCCCCTGCATTCACTTTACGTTTCCTGCAAGTTGATCCAATCCTATTTTCTTGTAGCTGCAGGAAAATGCCTTCTACAAAGGAAGTTACCATAAACAGATGTAAGTGCGATATAAACCCTGCGGAATTTGTTTTCACCGACTTTATTATTCTAAAATGCCTTGAATATTGAAAGAACAATCCAGACCTCATTTTCTATAATCCTCCCTGTCCCATTAAAATAAAGTCTTGTTCAGAATGAAAGGAGGAGTACGTTAGGATTTCCTTCATGCCCTCTCACTTGTATTTAGAGCAAAGGTGTGAGTATATGAGGGTGAGACGCAGGGCCCTGGCTCAATGCCCAGGTTTTCTTTTAGCGTTTGTCAGTGTTTTACCGGTGCTTGTAAGTCACCCCTTTTGCTTGGCCACTCAGTGCCTCTGTCTGTCCATGGAATTGGAAACTTTAAATGTCATGATTAGCGTAATCTATAGAGGTTGCGATGCTTCATGAGATAAAATAAGTTCACCAGATGTCTTCACCCATGAAGAAAGCCCAGCATTCTGCATACTTGGCTAGAATTTCTGATGGTTTTATTTTAGTAATGAACCAGGATATCTGTATCCTGCTGGTGGTCAGTTCAAAATGAAGCTACAGTTTTTTTTTTCCAGAAGAATTGAAGGATGTCAAAATGATGTAAATGAACATTTAAAGGTTAAGTTATAATATTCTTTTCAAGGTAACATATTTTAGCCAGACTAGGGTCATTCAACCAAGTAACCTAAAGGATTCTTTATATGTATATTTTTTGTTTCAAAAATCTGTGTATCATTTTTTTTTCAGGTTAAGTTTTCATGTCAGCAAGGCAAGTCTCATTCTGGACTTTCAGCTGAAGTCTGAATTCTTAATAATCAGAAATTTTTATGTGTTTGTCTGTTTTTAAACTATGTTTTTTTATTTTCACTTAAAGAATTACAATCTTGTACTAGATAGCTCCTCTTCCTGGAATGCATTCATCTGACGATCATACCTGGCCCGTTCCGTATCACTTTTTAGGTCTTAGAGAGGCTCTTCTCAACAGTCCATCTAAAATAGCTACTGATCACTTCCTTTCACTTTTCTTATTTCAAATATCCGCATAGCACTAAGGCTACTGGCTATTTCCCATCTGCTTTATTCTTTTCCCTTTCCTGCTCTTCTCTCCCTTTCCTTTCTGCCTTCTCTCTAGTTTTAGATGTCTGTCCTCCTGCTGCTCACAAGACTTTGTAAACTCCAAAGAAGCTGGAACCTTGTCTGTCAGAGTCGCCTGTTTTTCCAGCTTCTAGAACAGGACCCAGAAATAGGTGTGCCATGCAACATTAAATAAGTTAATGAAGGAGCGAATTAGAAATTCCCCTCCATTCCAATGAGCATAATATTGAAGGAATTATAATTAGTGGACATTCCATAAAGTGTCATTTCACGTTCAAATGAGGTCCGAGGAATGCACTGCTACATCCTTAGGGAAGATGTGCTTCTTTGTTCGATCCCTTGTGTTTTTTTTTTAAGATTTTATTTATTTATAGAGAGAAGGGAGGCAGAAAGAGAGACAGAGAAACATCAATGTGCGGTTGCTGGGGGCCATGGCCTGCAACCCAGGCATGTGCCCTGATTGGGAATCGAACCTGGGATGCTTTGGTTCGCAGCCTGCGCTCAATCCACTGAGCTACACCAGCCAGGGCATCCCTTGTGTTTTAAAAATAAATTTCTTCTCATTGAGATTGTTCTCTTTTTCCAAACTCCTGGTTCTTCTGTTGATCCTATTGTTGAGTCCACCCTGAGCTCAATCCCTGCCCTCTTTTTTCTTACTTTAACTGGGCACATCTAAAACATGATTATTTGTTTAAAAAAAAAGTTGTGATTCTTCAAACATAACAGGAGGGAGTCACTTAAAACAATGACTAATGAATGAATTATTTTTTGAGCTTTGGATTGCATGACATTATTTTAGCAATTCCCGTATTAGGAGATAAATTCATGCTTTCTAAGTGCTGGGCCCTGGGAATATAAAGGTGGGAGGTGCAAAGCTCTTACCCTTGAGGAATTCATATTGTTAGGGAGGACAGACTTATAGACAAATACTTTGACGGATTCAAAATGTGTCACAGGACATATATACATATATATAATTTCTGGAAAACTGCGTGGGGGTTTTCCAGGAAGGTAAGGACAAGAAGAATATCCTCAAGCATGTTCCCAGTAGCCTTGTAGGCACCAGGTTCTACCCAAGTCCAAGTCCTTCTCCACATGGAAGCCTGCCCTGTGCAAGTATTCCTAAGCATGGGGTGCTGCTTAGTGGTGTCTGGCATGTGATACACACTCAAAAAATATTAGCAAACAAATGAACAATGTCCTTTGGGTAAGAGTCATTTCTTTCCTTTCCTTTCCTTTGGTAAGGAAAACTTTCACCAAAAGTTTCCTAGTGGGATACACACAAGTAATATTTCTCTAAAAAAGCTCACACTGACACCAGGGTGGAAAGCTGAAATCGGGGAGAGCCTGGAGCCTGCAAAGCCTGCTGGGGTCATCTAGGAGTCAATGACTCCAGCTCCCCTTGGAACATCTGAGCGAGAGCATCAGCAGAGCATACGCAAAGGAAGGGCGCGGTGTTGGATTCAGGAAAAGAAAATGTAGCGCGTTTGGAAGAAGGGCAAAGACCGTTCTATTTATGGACCGTCGGGCACCGCAGATAATCTTCCAAGTTACTCAGAAGCGTTCAGAAGGAAACACCCTTTGAATTGGAGTCATTGGATTGTTATTCTCACTTGAAGTTGCACCTTCCAAAAGGAAATCTTGTGCTCTTTTCCCCGAAGACCTGGTATTTGTCAACCTCAGCTCCTGCTTTAAGGCAATTTGGCTTTTCATTTTTTTTTTTCCCCCTAAGAAAGAAAGGCCCTGCCAGCCCTCCTTCAATAAGAACTTGTCGGTAATGGAAAAGTCTCTGCCTTTGAATTTCTCCTGCATCGACAGAGATTGAACTCAAGGCAGAATTTATTTCCTAGGGCAAGTTTGGAAAGAAAACCGCTGCTCTTGGGGCTGCCCCTAAAGTGCCTCTCAATATCTCAGATGCTGTGGCGGAGCCTGGGATACGATGCAGCCTCCTGAATCTCAGTCAGGTAAAACCTCTCATACTAACATACCACCTATTACTGATGTTTTTCATTAAATAAACTTTGAATTAGCAAAGTATTAAAAAATTCGGCCAATCCTAAGCAATCACATTCATGGAATCACAGATTTTCTGTGTGACTTTTTTTCTCCCCTAATGCACATTAAGATAAATTCATAGCCCATAACTTATTTTTATTCTTGCATCAAATAAAATGCTCTTGTGTTTTCCTACTGGTACAGAACTTCCACATTGGAAAACTCTGAAATAGTGTTTCTAAGCTTGCAGGGACACAAACCTTTGTCAGCAGCATCTCTGGCTAAAATCTGGAGGTGGGTAGAGAATAGAGGAGGGACCCAGTACCTGTCACCACTGATTACTATTTCAGTCACTGTTCTGTTGAGACTCTCAAGTGTGAGAGTCTTGGCGAATGAAGAGCCAAGAGTGCACACTTTTCTTACCAGCTTAGGTGTGGCCGAAAAAGAAATGATGCCGGAGGCTGGGAGGCCCGCTGTGCCTCTCTTGCACAAAGAGTGGCACAGGAGGTGGGGCCACAGCCCTGCAGGCAGTGCACCAACCTGGGAGGAACTCCTGATGGAGGGGAGACTTGTATTTCCTCTGGAACCTTGGCCCCCAATCAGATCGTGGCTGCTGGGAGACCAGGTCCCCAGGCAACTGGGGCTCACGTGCTCATGTTGGCCAAATGACAGGGCCATGCAGCTTTATAGCTCCTATTCCAAGGAAGAATCCAGATTCTCATTTACCAAGACATCACTCTGTTCAAGGTGTTTGGCAATTGTGGAACTAAGTGAAGAAAGGCTACTGCTTAGAGCAGCAACTCCAGGGAGAGTTCAGAATGTCAGGAATGTCGTTACAGTGGCACTTCGATTAATAAACCCCGTGGGAAACATGCCCTTCTACAAGGAAATCATCATGTTTGAGAAAATACAAAACAAAGTGACTATAAATCACATAGTAGCTATACATGCTTTTACTTGACTAAAAACAAAATAAAACAAAACACAGCAACAAATAAAAAAAATCCAAGCAATCAACCCCCAAACCTCTGTGTTCACAGCTTGTGTTGTTTTCTCACAGTTTGAAGTGAATAGAGAATTCTTTGAGCAAAATGATTTTTGAGCCTGCAGCCTCATGTTTGCGCACATCCCCCGGCACACAGCCCGTATGCTCCATCACACGCCCCTCCTGGACTCGGCGGCCACACCCTCTCCTCCCCTCGTTGTTCAAGACCTTCTTTCATTTTTCTTTCCCATCAAAAGAATCCAGAAACCCCAGCCACTTATTCTGTTTTTTTTTATTGTTTTATTGTTGTTCAAGTACAGTTGTCTCCATTGCGTGCCCCCCCCAACAACCCCCCATCCCAGCCATCCCTACCTCCCACCCTCGATTCTACCCCTCTTTGGTTTTGTCCAGGTGTCCTTTATACTTGATCCTGAAAATCCTTCCCCCTCTTCACCCCCCTTATCCACCCCCACCTCCCCTCTGGTTACTGTGAGTTTGTTCTTAATTTCAGTGTCTCCGGTTATATTTTGCTTGCTCATTTGTTTTGTTGATTAGGTTCCACTTAAAGGTGAGATCATATGGTATTTGTCTTTCACTGCCTGGCTTATTTTGATTAGCATAATGCTCTTCAGCTCCATCCATGTGGTCACAAAGGGTAGGTGCTCCTTCTTTCTTTCTGTTGCATAGAATTCCATTGTGCAAATGTACCATAGTTTTTTCATCCATTCATTTGCTGATGGGCACTTAGGTTGCTTTCAGCACTTGGCTGTTGTGAATTGTGCTGCTATGAATATTGGGGTGCATAGGTTCTTTTGGATTGGTGTTTCAGGATTCTTAGGGTATAATCACAGCAGTGGAATTGCTGGGTAAAAAGGCAGATCCATTTTTAGTTTTCTAAGGACATTCCATACAGTTTTCCACCGTGCCTGCACCAATCTGCATGCCCACCAACTGTGTACTAGGGTGCCCTTTGCTCCACATCCTCTCCAACACTTGTTTGTTGATTTCTTTATGATGACCATTCTAACCAGTGTGAAGTGGTATCTCACTGTGGTTTTAATTCGCATCTCTCTGATGGCTAGTTATGCTGAGCATGTTGTCATATGTCTCTGCGCCCTGTGTATGTCCTACTCAGAGAAGTGTCTGTTCAAGTACTTTGCCCATTTTTTAAATTGAGTTGTTTGTCTTTTTGGAGTGGAGTCATGTGAGTTCTTTATATATTTGGAGATCAAACCCTTGAGTGAGGTATCACTGGCAAATATGTTTTCCCATATGGTTGGTTCCCTTTTCATTTTGCTTATGTTTTCTTTAGCCATGCAGAAGCTTTTATTTTGATAAAGTCCCATTTGTTTATTCATTCCTTTATGTCCCTTGCTCTAAGGGGCATATCGGTGAAAATATTGCTATGTGTAATATCTGAGATTTTCTTGCTTATGTTCTCCTCTAGGACTTTTATGGCGTCACAACTTATATTTAAGTTTTTATCTACCTTAAATTTATTTTTGTGTGTGGTGTAAGTTGGTGGTCATGTTTCATTTCTTTGCATGTAGCTGTCCAGTTCTCCCAACACCATTTGTTGAAGAGGCTAATTTTACTCCATTTTATGCTTCTGCCCTCTTTGTCAAATATTAATTGACCATAGAGACTTGGGTTTATTTCCAAATCATTTATACTTACTGATTATTAATTGATTATATTTGAACTTATCTGTGAGTGTCCTCCATGGGCCAGTTTTTCAGATGCCCATGAGTACTATGTAACTGAAACAGAAAGGTTACATGTCATGAAGTTTTGAAAATCCGAGGTTGAACAACTCAAATATGCAGGACTTCTTAGAAATTTTAATGTCTATGTCAAATAATGAATCACTAGGAAGGCAAATAGCATTCAGTGTTTCCTGAACTTATCTGACCCTGGTAAAAATTTATTTTGAACATCTCCAGGAACTTATGTCTGTCTAACACACAGTAGAGAATGCTGTTTTAGCTGAAACTCATTGATGTGTGCCTAAGCAAAGTGTATATAAGCAATCTGTTCCCATTTTATGATTGTAGTAGGTTTAATTGTGGGTCCATGATACTTGTAAATGTGGCATTATTTGGAAATAGGGTCTTTGCAGATGTAATTAAGGACCTTAATTTAATGACAGTGCTGTTAGAAGAGGCAGAAAAGGGGATGGTGCAGAGATACACAGGGAGCAGAAGGCTGTGTGAACGAGGGAGCAGAGTCTGGAATTATGCTACCGTAGCCAGATGGCCAGGAGCCAACAGGACCTGGAAGAGACGAGGAAGGAATCCCCCTCAGAGCCTTTGGGGTGGGGATGCGGCTCCGCCCACACCTTGCTTTCTGATTTCTCACCTCCACACTGTGAGAGAATATGTTCCTCTGGTTATAAGCCACCCAGTCTCTGGTAATTTGTGGTGGTAGCCTAGGACACTAGTATAGCACCCTTTACTTCTAACTGTGGAGTATGGTGACTTAAGCTTTGATTTTCTATTTTTTAAAAGATTAGGTATCACTGAGCAGATATTTCTGAGGGTGGAAGCCTAACTCTGCTTTGTGATCACTGACAATAAAGTTGATTTCATTTGTTGGGTTGACTGGTGGGGGTAGGGTTTATATTAGAAGAAATAGCCATGATTTCCCTTCTTTTGGGGTGTCTTTCCAGTGTTTTCCTCTCTCAGTGAGGGGCTCCTACATCCATCCTGTCCCATTCACTTTCCACACCTGATCAAATCCCGATAGCGTTAACTTCTAAGTCTTGTTCCAGTCTATCCTATGCTCATCTATTGGCTGCAGCACCTGAGTCCAGGCTTCATCACCTGTTGCCTGGGCTACTGGAACCTCCTAACTGTCCTCCATGTATTTACTCTTGCTCTTCTCCAGAATATTTTGCACTCAGAGTGTCTTACCCATCCCTTTCTTTCCTATCACTTGATAGGCTACCTTGGCCTCCCATTTCTTCTAGATAAAGATCAATATCCTTAAAATGTGCTTCAAAGCCTGCCTTCATCTGGTATCTAGTAACTCCCCAAACTCATGCCATACCCTGTTTCATTGGGTTCTCTTCTGCCTATCCTGGAGGATAGAGGAAGTCCATATTGTTGAACGCATGCGTAACTAACATTCCTGCCTCCATGGCCACCTCATTCATGAACCCGATGAATGAGCATGGGTTGGCTAAGGAAAAATGCTAACAAGTAAATGTTTATCAAAAGCCTCCTTCCCAGGGAAGGCCATTTGTTTATCACTCCAAATCTCCTTTTCCTGAATACCCCCACCCCCTAGGGAACTTGACCCTTCCAAATTTCTGACAATGTGACTGAACCATTGACCAGTGTCCATGAAGCAAATGAATTCTTACCTTATGTTTTTTCTACTTCTAGGCCAAGTGGCTCACAGGCAGAACTGCTCCAAGGCCTACTCACTCCAGCAGTCCAAGGACTGGTGTCAAAGGATTGGAAAGAATTATCTATAAGTCAGGCTAAAATGTTCTCTCGGTTAAGTGGCTTCAGAGAATTTCTCTCTGAACTCTGAAAGATTGAGAGGGAGGTGGTTACGTAACCTTTAGGAATGAGACTTTAGGAATGGCTACACCAGGAGGGCGAGCCATCTGCTTATGCCTTTAGGACAGGCTTAAGCTTTATTTCATACATACCAATTCACTTGATAATGAGGTGCCTCTGAGCATACTTATTTTTATGGCTTGTTAAACTCAAACAGCACCTAGTTTCCAAGTCTCCTGGCTTTTCATTTTGACTGTCTCCCTCTACCAAGGCTCAACAAGTCATGAAGAGTTTCTCAAAATAAGAATAGTTATTTAACAACAAAGGGTGCTTGATTTTACCTCAAAAATCTTTGAGGCCACTTTCCTCAATGGGGATAGCTATAGTTTCCTTACAATTTCCTATTAGCTGCAAACAATTTAAGCATCATTGGATCCTTTGTGTCCCAACTCCAAGGGGTGCATCCTGGGTCCCACTCCCTACAATCTTTGGGAGCTCCCAGTTAATGGCCAAGAGGGAAATCGGGTATGGGTCATTTCTTCCCTACTTCATTTCCACCTTCCTCCTCTCCCCTTTGCCTTTCTACTTTCTTTCACATTTATATTGAGTCCTTTCTACCCACCCCTGCCCTGCCTGACTATAGAAAGATCCTGGCTCCTTCTCACTTTCCAAACTTAATGCAGCCACTGCCCTTTTCTCCCTATACCCCAAGGCTCCCAGATATAACTTTTATAGTTCTGTCAGTTTTGACATAATCATAGCACTGAATTCATTTTTTAGTACTGCAGCGATTCCTTATTCTGGAGTTCTGGAACACATCACTAAGTCTCCCACACTATTTGACCTTTGTCAGAAACTTCCTAAGTAGAAGAAATGTGTTGAAGCCACATGTCCTGCCTCCTAATAGAAGTGTCATATATTACGTTGAATTTGCTTGGGATTTGGGTCACTGCCGCAGCTGGGTCTTGGGACATGCAATAACTGCAGGGAGCCAGGATTTCTGCTTCATCCTTTTTTTGAGAGATGTTCCCTCTGAGAGCAGGACATATGTTTCTTCCTATCATAAATAAACCTTTCCTCGGGAAGGGCCCGATAGGTCATTTGCTCCACTGCACCAACAAGGCCATGGAGCAGGAGGAGGGACACTCTCTCTATCATCTGATCCGAGCTGATTTAAAGGTCTGGAGACATGGACTCGCCCGTACTCCCCGGACAGCATTAGATTCATGGCTTCCCTCTTCATGGGTTTACCAGGTTGTTACACTTCATTTCTCTTTCCCCAAATCCCTCCTCTTTCTTACTTTCCATTCAGTCAAAATGCCACCCCCCATTACACATCAGTTTCACTATTTATGGGCTAATTTCATGTGCTTCCATTTTTTATGAACCACACAGTGGCCCTTGTTTCTCTTCCTGGGAATGATCATATCCTTCCTTACACCACTTTTATTTCTTGTCAGTTATTCCCTTCGCTATAGACATAACTCTGTGACCTTCCGAATCCCCAAACTTGGTGCATTATCTTTAGGGCAGTCTCAGTAGATTCGTGCTATGTTTTTGTTTTGTTTTGCTCAATGGAATAATAGAATTTTGTACATGTAGCCAAAGAGCGGTGTTCATTCTTCTCCCTAGAAAGGTTCATAATACAAACTTTTTTCTACTCTCCTATTCTTGTTTTCCCGTTGGTGTCTTTTATCATTATTACATCCCTATTTCCTCTGCTCCCTTGGGCATGGCAAGGTTCTCAGTTGAATGAGTTGGCATTTTTTACACCGCGTCTCACACAGCGGTAGCTTGCCTGTGCTTCCAAGCCTATTTTATGTTTTTGTATTATTTCATCTTTGCTCACTGATATTTGCAACTTCTCTCAGGTTAGTCACATCAGGAAAAGCTCATTAACTTGCTGATCACTCTTTCTCCCAGTTCTTTATTAAGATATAAAGATTTAACACCAATTTCTCAGCACTCTACCACTCATTTCGATTTCAAGTAAGTCTTTGGGGCAAAATTAGGAAGGACCCTGTAGGCGTGTCTGTCAGTTCTATTAATACTTTACCTTGCATGCCATCTGGATCTGTTAATTTATGCATGCTCCGTGGGTTTCCAAGTCTACCTTCACGTCTGCTTTTTCTGTAAGAAGTTCTTTTTATAAGATTCTCTTCATTTACCAGTCTTCCATACTTAGAGTCGTTTAAAGTTGAGGATGGACTCCCTTATCTCCATAAATTGTTGGGGATGGTTAGTCAACGTTTGAGTTATGTTTTAATATGTTTACTATTATTTCCTTCAGTAGGCAGCACCCACATGTAAGGAGGTTTTATAACTTCCTTTTTGTAGATTTTGGAGGTAAGGTGCAGAGAGCTTAGGCAAGCTTATTCTTGGGGCCTGATGAAGAAGTGGCTGGGCTGGGATTTCAGCGTGAGGTTCTCCGGTGGCATCCAGGGCATCAGCCGCCTACAGAGGGTCTGTCAGTCAGTCAGTACCACTGCTCCGTGGTCCATCGGTTCTTTGCTAAGGATTTTGGTCTATCTGGTGGAACCAGAGAGAAAGCATCCTCGGGGAAGGGAGTCAGGGCACCACTGAGGATGAGGCAACTACAGCGTGCTCTGGGAAGGATTTCAGAAAACTCATGGAAAAGGAGATGTCCATAGCTGTTCTAAAAAGCATCCCTGTGGCTACCCCCTCCCTTTGTGACCTCTTGCCAGTCTCCCACAACTTATCACAGACCTTTTGACCATGTCTGGCCCCCTGCGCCTGCTGCAGGAAACTCGGCTTGCACAGCTCAGGGCCGCCTTGGGAATATGGTGTTATTCTTTTAAAGATCATGAATCTGTTTTTCCCATCACCGTCTCTGGTGGAGCATGAATCTGGAAAGATGCTGCTATTTCACTTTCTCAGGAGAAAACTAACAGAACAGTGTAAAGAAAGGCACAGAGAAAAGTCATGGTAAGTTTATAAAAGGTTGACTTTAGTGAACCTGAGGGAAGGATTTTGTTCGAATGTGCTCAGTGCCTGGGGCATGCCCTCCCTCTTACTGGTTTGGCTTCAGCTGTTCTGTGAAATTCTCCCAGTCACGCACTCCCCTGCTGCAGACCTTTCTCTTCTGATCTATACTTGACCCTCTGGTGGCGTGATGTGGATCCTGCCTTGCGTGGGGCCTGGAATTTGTTCCTCTCGGTCTCCACGTCGGAACCAATACTTCCAGCTTCCATGTTCCACTCCAACTGCTTGAGACTAATGCAGCCTGGGTCAGATTCTTGGTTATCCCACTAACCCAGAGGAGGGGTCAGGTAGATCCAGAATTGGTCACTTGGAACAAGATGGACCAAAGGCCAAGTGCTAGAGATGCTGTGTTCTGTAATAGTCGTTCTCTAGTTTGTCTAGATTATATTATAGTAGCTCGACTAATCAGCATAGGCTATTGAACACTTGCTACCCTGGAGTCTTATGCAGGGCATTTAAAGTGATCTAGGTGCCACAAATAAGGTTGCCAGATTGAGTAAATAAAAATGCAGGACATTTAGTTAATTCAAGTTTCAGACAAACAGTTTTTTTGGGGGTATGTTCCTAATACTGCATGAAAATGTTTTCTAGTTTGCCTGGAAATTCTGTGCGTGTTAAGTGGCACGATTGCAGCTGAAATCCTCTACCCTGGAAGAGCCGAAACATTGCACGGCACACACGTATACTAAGATAATGTTGTTTATCTGAAATTCAAATGTAGCTGGGCATCCTGTATTTCCTTTGGCAATCCAAGTCCCAAAGGTAGATGCCCTAATTCAAGTAGTAAACACCTCATTGGGAAGATAGCAGCCTGCAAAGACTTGCAGCAGAATCAGGCAGCTCATAACAAGGACCAGATGAATGCTATGGACAATGAGCTCAGAAATAGAGGGCTCCTGCTAGGTTCAAAGAATCTGTAGGAGTTCAATAGGCAGAGAACAAGTTGCATGGACAGGGGAGCAGATTTTAAGTTGGCGAAGGGACCTAAGCAAAAGTATTAAGACGGGGAAGCTCAAGACATTGCCAGGGGTGATGAGTAGGGCTGGATGGGAGAGTAACTGGGGATAGGTTAAGGAGGAAACTCGTTTTGAACTCTGTTCTGCTGTTAGCATAACAGAGCCCTTAAATTTTTTTAGCCATGGGGAAGAAACATTATGAGTCATATTTTGGGAAGATTATTATTTCCCAGATGAGGAACCTGAAACAAAGAGAGGTTAAGTAATTTGCCCAACATCAGATTTTAGTGGAGAAAGGAGAAGGGCCATGTGGATACAGTCAACTTTAACGACGAAGAAAACCCTGCTTTAGGGCTCACGTTTTTCTCTGTACTTTTCCCCTAGATCGCATAGAAGCTGTAAGTGGCAGTGTTGTGAGCTGACAGCCTCTACCTTGAATGAACTTGGCCTCTTTGGGGGCCTCTTTTGATATCTGAAACCTAGGAAACATAACATTTAGTGGCTACCGAGAGTATTTCTCTCTATATGCTGGAACGGTAGCAAGAAAGTACATGTTCCCCTGCTTTATGTTGCCCCAACCTTTGGGGTTACCCAGGAGGGGCCACGACCACCTTCGCTGCCGCAGAAGAGCCCTGTTTAATTCACTAAATTGTCACGGACAGTGTAGACTCTGCCCCTGCACATCTGTCTCTCTTGTTAAAGAGACATAACAGTGCAACAGGAGTGGGGCCTGTTATCTCAGTGCTGCCAACCTTTGAACTGTTTGCAATTTGTAAATTTTATAGGAATTGTGCTGTGTCTGCGTAAGTATAAGGGCAAAAATTTTAAGGAAGCCCCATTGGGGTGTGGGTAATCTAATGCTTGGATGCTGTCCTTTTGTTTAGGCCAAGGGAAAATCTATGTGTCAAATTAACATCAGGAAAGCACGAGCAAATCTCCAGCCTTGTAATTTTCTGGGTGACTGAGATTGCTTCCACATAAAGGCTTATAATTTTGCTTCTCATTCATAGGCTTATATTTCTCCTTTCTGCATTAACTAATAACTTTCTGTTTTCTGTCTGTGTGAGGCTAGAATATATCACTTGTCAGTGGGGCTGTGGTAGAGATTCTGGCCTTAGAGGGTGTGTTGGACTAAATGACTTTTAAGAATGCTTTCATTTATAAAATTCTGTTAGTCTATTTCCTTGGTAACTCAAAATTACATATTTATTTTTCTCAGGGTACTCAAAAATTGTAGCTGACAGAAAAAAGGCTTACAAATATTGATCATGTGTCCTGTCTTCGGGTATAATCAAGTGATATGTTACTGAGATTTGTCTTTTGATAAAAATGATTTAATTGCTTAGCAACTGTTTATATAATGTTGGTCAGTGAAAAACTCAGATAATTCCCCATGCTTTAGGCTCTCAGAACAATGAATTGGCTTGAAACAATAGCATCAGGTCCAGCAAAGGATGAAATGTACAGTATAGGAATCTTCAGAGTAAAATAAAATAGAGAAGGCATGCTCAAACAATGCGCAATGTTCCTCAGGACTTGCAGAGGAAGCTTTAGAAAAATATAGGTTGCTAGACCTCACCTTGGAAATTCTGATTTAGCATCTCTGCGGCATGACATGGAAATCCTCTCCTTCCCCAGGGAAAGCTGGGCTCTGGTCTTCTACCTGCTTAACAAAAACTGAGCACTCCTCACACCTGCCAATGTCTGTGAGCATGCCTGTGGGCCGAGGTTATCTTGGGAAGTGACCATTTCTCAGAGTCTTAAAATATGACTTGAGGCAACTCTTTCTCCCCACTGTCCTCTAATTCCCTTAGGTTTCTCTAGCACCCTCCCTCACCGTGCTAAACCCCGTGCATTTTGCACCCTGCTTGTGGTGTTCTCTCCCTTCTCATGCATCAGTAAATAAAAAAATCCAGCCATTAAAAAACAAAATCCCTCCTTGCCATACTTTCTTTCCTGAACCTACTCTCATGAGCAAGCTGTAACATGGCAGATGGGATCCTGAAGAGAAAAGGTTAACTTCATGTTTTAGTTCATTCAGGCTACTATAACAGTATCACAGACTGCGTGGCTTATAAACAGCAGGAATATTTTTGTTCCTAGTTCTGGAGACTGGACGTCCAAGGTCAAGGTGCGAGTAAGGTTGGGTGAGGGCTCTCTTCTGAGAGGCAGACTTCTGCTGTAGCTTCATACGGTGGAAGAGGCTAAGGAGCTCGAGATCTCTTTTATAAATACTAACCCCATTGTCGAGGGCTCTAGCTTCATGACCTAAACACCTCCCAAAGGCCAGGTAACCTCAGCTGGTTAGAATGTTGTCCCCATACTTCAAGGTTGCAGGTTTGATCTCTGGTTAGGGCGTACACAGGAAGCAACCAGTGAATGCATAAATAAGTGGAACAAGGAATTGATGTTTCTCTCTATCTTTCTCTGTCTCCCTTCCTCTCTCTAAAATCACTTTTTAATAAAGGCCCCACCTATAGGCCCTGGCCAGGTGAGCTCAGTTCTTAGAGTGTCTCTATAAACACCAGAGTTGCAGGTGTGATCTCTGGTCACGGCACATACAAGAAGCAACCATCTCTTCCTCTCTCTCTCTGCCTCTCTATTTCTAAAATCAATTAAATTGATTGTCGATGGTTTCTAAAATCAAACCACCTACACATGCTATCACCTTTGGGGGTTAAGATTTCATAATACAAATTTTGGGGGAACACAAAGATTCGGACCATAGCACTTACCAAAAGATGATGCCAAATGGGGACTGTTTCAGTGGTATAGTTATTTCAATAGCTTTGTGGATTTACAGAATAGTGTATGCTTTCATTTTATTGTTTGACCAATAGGTTGTTATTAACATCGGCAGACTGAAATTAGTGAGTAGAGATTTTTTGCTTTTAGTGTGAACCTTCCCCACAATACAAAATACACGGCTGCCGTCATGCATTCTGTTTGCAAAGGAAGGGACAGTTATTGAATACTTGCCCAGTCTAAGTTACTTTGACTTGGAAGGTGTACGAGGGCTGATGCTGACTTGTTTTGCTTTTGGTTCGGGTTTCACTTCTTCCTTGGTAATTGCTTTTGGAAAAGACACTTAACAGAAAACAAACTGTTGTACCTAAAGATTGATTATAGCTTTTCTTCTCTTTCTCTGTTCTTATCAATTTTATGTGACATGTGTGAAAGTCAATATCACGCTCATTTTTTCATGACTACATGAACTAAATTCTCAGCTTTGAAAAACTTTAACAAAAAATCAGAGAATTTCCCTTTGCACCCTTAATATAAGCATGCATATTTTGTAAGCATTTTTCTCTTACTTTGAATAACAGTATGCGTAATTATTTTAGAAATGCAGAAAAATTAAAAACTTTTAATTTCACCATCTAAAGAAAATTATTATTAGTATTTTTGCAATTATTGAAACATTATATGCTGGTATGTACATAGAATTTATATTCTCTTTTTTGACACAAATGATAGCATATTCTCATAATTCTACATTTATTTTAATTTACAAGTATATCCCACAGTTACTCTATATTAGTGCATGTAGAGCTGCTGCATTCTTTTTAGAGGTTGCACATTATTTCATTGTACTGAAGCCCTTTAATTGATTTAGTCTCCCATTGATACCAATGTTAAATTGTTCCAAATGCTTAGTTATTAAAAATGTCGTCAGTGAATATCCCTGAACCTACATAATTTTATCCAAATGTGAGTGTATCTGCAGGATAAAGTCCTAGCAGGGTCAGAAGTTTGGAGCCTAATTGCTCTCTGAAGAGGCTGCAGCAATGAATACGTCAGCATGTTCCATCAGCATGCCTGACAGTGTCCACAATTTAAATCATGACCCTTCTATGGGAGAGTTGCCTATAACCTTTCAGGGGTCGAAGGAAAGTTATATCTCATTCTGCTTTGTGGTTCAATGCAAGCATTTGTTTCTTATCAAAAAGATTGGACTATTAACTGCACCTGCCATTGGTGGTTACTAATGAATCTCAGAAGAAACATAATGAAAAATGTGACATTTATTCTCCCATCTGCCACTGGATTTGTAATGGTTTAACACTTATTACAGATAATCTAGCAATTTTCAGGCTAATCATTAGCATGTAACTTTTTTGATTCAAAATTGGTCGAAACAAATTAAAATGTCATGCTTCAGAATTTGTAGAATGTAAAGCCTTATCTATCAAAAGGTTCCAAGAAGACCAGCTCCTAGATAATAAAAATCCAAGTTTTGCTGACAAGGTCAAGAATTAAATAGCAATAAGTAACATCACCTGCAATTGCAGGATGCTTATTATCTCCCCAAACAATAAATAAATGTTATATCAGAAAGAGAACAACAGACTTGTATCAGTCAATGCGTGACCCTGAGCAAGTGGCTTAAGCCTGCTGTCTTCTTTTTCTGCAAAAGGGAGATCTATGGCTTTGTTACATATTCAAAATGCCACGAACATTAATGAAGCAATATTTGCATGCCATAAAATTTATGGGAATTGTTTTATGACTCTCGCTAAATTCTCTGCTCTGGAATGCGGCCCCCTCCATTTTTGGATATTTTGATTGTAGGAGAATGCTTCCTTATTTTAAGCTAAAATCTGTCTTTTGATCATTTCTACCCATTTACTGTAGTTTTATCCACTGAAACCACGCTAACTAATTTGAATTCCTCTACTACATCTTGTATGTTAGTACTTTAAATATTTGAAATAAGCTACTTAGTTCCCCTCTAAGATTTTAAAAAATTCCATACTAAGCAGTCTTCAGTCTAAATGAAATTGCTTTTTTACTTAGGAAAAATTCAAAGAACCTGAAAGAACCGTCATTTTCTTATGTTAAGTCATAGTCACTAAAACTATTCAATAAAAGCTCAGCCACATGCAGTGCCTTACAACAAAATGATACACACAGACATTTGGTCATTATTCTCTGGTTATTTATAATACAGAGGAGGCAAATAATGGGCTGACAGAAAACAAAAGCATTTTGACAGCTGAGCACACGCTGCATTTGTAAGATGAATTCAGCTCACAGAGAATGCCTTGTTCTGGCAAAAAGATGATTCTTTGTCGGGTGGAGAGCAATAAGGGCATTGAAGGGGAACTGCATTACGTTTGAGGATGGTTAGGGGGTTGGATGAGAACGCAGAGAAATTTCTTTCCAACTACTATGGCCATTGTACATGCCCAATGAATTTGAATTTGGAGTATGATGATGTTTTGTTTTAGTCTTTTATGTGGGGTTGATGAAATTATAGAACCTGTAGTACTGTGTTGTTACCGGTCATCTTTAAGTTTTCTTAATGCAATTCAATTAAGTCTATCAGCTCATATTTTTGAAATATGTATTATGATCAGACATTGTGCTGAGCACTAGAGATAGTAAAGTGAATCAGACAACATCCCTTCACTGAGGAAGCTTACTTTATAGACCAGTGACAAATTTGCAAACAAGGAATTATCACCCAGAGGTCCAGGTCTTAGTTGATCACAAAGAGAGAGAGAGATCCTCCGCAGAGGGAGACTGAGGCTGCATCTGGAAGGCTGAATGAGGGAAGACAAGGGCATCCTGGCATAGAGGCGGGCATGGAGGAAAAACTGTACAGGGCCTATTCAGGCAGCCACTGGTGGCTGGAAATGGCTGAATGAAGGAGCTAGAGAGTAGCACTGATGGGAGGCAAAGCTGGAGAAGGAGCCAGGGCCACATTATACCAGCCCCCTGCCAAGTTCTTCTTTAAAAGGAATTGTGTTAAATTCTCTTCTTGCTTCCCACTGTCTCTGCCATAGGCTGATTCTCATCTTCTCCCACAAGACTTGTTCCACTCATCCCCCAGGTTCGCTCTCCTCCAGGCACTACTTCTGAGCTCTGCTGCCTACGTGTCCCTACCCTTGCCCTCATGTCCCAAGTCTAGGCCTTTCATTTCTGCCTTGACCCCTGGCTATAAGCTTAGTGAGCCCGGTCCCTTTAACTCTGCTGCCACTTGTCAGGAGGCTTATGGAGCTCTCGATTAGTTTATATAAATCATGTAAGTTAAACATTTAAGACCTCTATAAACATACTTTTATTTCTTTTAGACAGTCACTGGTTAACAGTATTAACCAATACGTTTTCATTGAAAGGGTCAGAAATACAACTCAAAACAACTTTAAAAAAGATTATATTAGTTCATATTATTGAGAAGTTCAAGGACAGATCAACATCACTCATTGCTAGATCTTCAGCTCAACAAGTGGCGGCAGGACTTTGTGATTCTCCTGTGTTGGCTCTCCTTCATTCTGCACTGGCCGTGTTGTCAGGCGGGCTCTCTCCATGTGGTGGCCCGTGGGAGCTCTGGATTGACGGCATCCTAGGTTAGCATTCTCGGAGTAAAGAGTGTTTCTTTTTCCCAACAGTGCCATTCTTCCTGGATTATCCTTCTTTTCCTTTATAGTTTGATCTTTTTGCCTTGTATAAGAAATCCTTCCCAACCTGGCTGGCGTAGCTCAGTGGATTGAGCACGGGCTGTGAACCAAAGTGTCGGCAGGTTCGATTCCTAGTCAGGGCACATGCCTGGGTTGCAGGCCATGGTCACCAGCAACTGCACATTGATGTTTCTCTCTCTCTCTTTCTCCCTTCCTTTCCTCTCTAAAAGTAAATAAATGAAATCTTAAAAAAAAAAAAAAAGAAATCCTTCCCTACTGCAATAGTGAAGCAGGCATTCTTCTATTTTTTAAATAAAAAATTTAGTTTTGCTTCTCCCTGCCCCCCAACATTTAAGTATTTCATACCCTGAATTGACTTTTCATAACATGAAGGTCCAGTTCCTCCTCCCTGCTTATGGAACCGATGATGTCAGAGCTATTTAATGGGGAAGTTTCTCTCCACACTCACGGGCCAAGCCATCTTTGTCACACATCTGTATTACATATATGTGAGGGTCATTTGTGGGGGGCCTTTTATTCTGTGTCATTGTTCTATTTTGCTGTTCTGCTGCTAGCATGGTGTATTAACCGCTATAGATTCAAAATACTTACCTGCCATGGCATTCCTTGCTTTATTTTTCAACATATGTATTTCATTTGGGGTAATTTGAGGGTGTTGCAGATATTATGATCTTTCACCCCCAAATACTTCCATGTTTATAATGATCACAGTCATGAAAATTTTTATTGACACGATGCTATCACTTACCATATTTAATTTCAAACATTGTTCCAATAATGCCTTTGGTGGCAACATTCTTCCCCTGAGTCCAGGTCCATGTAGGTCACACATCCCATTTTCCTTTAATCTGGGACATCCTCATTAAAAAAATAATAATGACATTTTTGAAGAGTGTAGGCCAGTTGTTTTGTGCAATGTCCCTCAGTTTGGGTCCAGCTGCATTTTAAATGGTAATGCTCTGTGAGTTATATTGTCTTTTTTCAGTGCCTGATATCAGAGTGTCAGTTTTTCTCATTATTGATTCTATTAATTTTGATCATCTCTTTGGCATTAGCCAGGCTTCTCCAATGTAAAATTTTTATTTTTCCCTGTGCAATTAATAAGCAGTCAGTGGCTAGAAAATTTTAGATTATATAAATAAATACCCTGGGCTTTAGCTAATGTTTATGAAACAGTTACAACATCTATTGATGATTCTTGCCTGAATCAATTATTTTTATTAATCTATGGCTTCTAATCAATTATGTTTTAATCACATTAAATTACAATTTAATCACATCATTCATTTTACATTTATTGTTACCATTTTAGAAATAAATACAAGTTGTATTTTGTTCTTTTTCAAATGTTCTTGATCTTTTAAAAGTTTGTGCTTTTTACTTATATTTTCATATCTTATTTCTTTATAGGTAATAAGGTTAGCTAATAGTTTACATTTACATGTGTTTGCTAATTCCACCCTCTGATCATTTTGGTTCTAATTTTTCTATTTGCTGCTTCCTTGTATGTTTTTTAGTTTTTGACTATCAGCTCTTTATCTGAGGCAATTCTTTGCAATTTGAGGGAACTTGCGGCAACAGCAAATACTCCTCCAATGGCCAACTTTCAGGAACTTTACATGAAATTCTCTGCTGAGGTTTTTCGGACCATTCAGGTAGTGTGAATTTGGACTATAAAACTCATGAAGGCTGACTTATAGTTAAGAACTTTTAGAAAAGTGTTATTTCACCACTCAACACTACAATTCAATAGGCAGTTATTTTCTTGCTATCTTTGAGGCAAGGAGAATGTGGGTCTATTCCAAGTTCATCTTTTCTCTGAGGCCCTAGCTGTTGGATGGCCATGCATGGGGCTTCTGTGGGATTCCCTGACGTGGAGGGGCCTTTGCTTTATCTTCTGTCCCCAGTGCGCCGGGAAGCCATGGCAAATGAAGCTCAAGTTCACCAGTTTTGGTATGCCTCAGGATAAAATCTGCTGTTAGTAATTTGCTCTGAATTCCTGTCCCTACTTAATTTTTGGCCTCTGAATATGTCTTATCATTTTCTGTTACCCATTTGAAATAAGATTTTAATAATTTCCCTATCCTTTTTAGTTGTCTTTAGAAGCAGAGTTTTTTGGGTTCTTAACCACCATACTGCTGGAAATGAAATTCTTCACACTCTCTTTATCTTTATATTAAGATACATGAAACACTTTGCCTTTAATACAGCCGCACAGACATGAACATATTCAGACATACCAGTAGGGTAGACTTCAGTGTGTCTGTTTATTTGTCTCATGGAATATGCATTAAAAACCCATTAGGGCTTTTCACGAGATTATTTCATGCAATTGTGGTCTAAAAATACACAGGTTCATAGGTGGTTTATTTGATCACAGTTGAGTTTCAACTTGTTAGCTGTGTTGATGAAACAGTAAGTAAAATGTTTTGGCAGGGAATTAAATTAGGTCTTATGGTCCAAATACATTTCAGGAATTCCTGTATCCTTTCTTCTAAGTGTTTGTTTAAAATGACTCTCATATAATACACAGGCATTTTGTAAATTTTAATTATGTAGATGAGCAGCAAATGAATGAGCAAGTAAATAAATAGCGTTCTATAGCTCAATCCCAGGTTAATGTACACAGGATATCCGTCAATTGGCCATCGATGAACAAGTCAGGTTCATACTTAGCCTCATCCACCTCTAGTACCTTCCACAAACCTGACAATGGGGGAGGGTTGAGGAAAGAGATTTGCAGTGAAACATCGTAAATACTTGCCTCACCTCAGCCACTAAATTGAATGTCCTATTGTAGGCACCAACAGTGCAGTATTATTTGGAAAGGCACAATTTATGTAAAAGTATAAATGCCTGCTGTTGATCAAGCCATACCATTCGTTTTCCACCAAGAGCTAAACAGGTTGTGTAGTATTTGCTGTCATTGAAATACATTGAATTTTCAAGGACTGCTTCCTAAAGTCTGGTTATTTTATTTGCAAACAGTTTTGCCTGAAATTCTGGCTGCTGCTGCTTTGCATAGGGCGGACTGTGAGGGTAGTCAGGAAATGTTACATAATCAAGGGACCTTAACATTTTAGAGGGGAGCCTCAGCTTGCTTTGGACAGTGCCCCAAAGCAAGACAGTGTTTCCTGAGCAGGTTGGAGAGGTTTAGTGTCAAGGCCAGAAAAAAGGCACCTCAGTAACTGGCTGTTAAGCAGCACCAATGATGGGAACAGAGCAGGACTGCATTTCTGGTGCACAGGCGAGCCTTAAGGAAGCACGGCTGGATGTAGGACCTGGATACTGTGAAACACAGGAAGTTGTAGCTTAGTGCCATCTAAGCTAGGCCCTAAAGAGATTATTCCTTGTACCTCATCTCCTACTCCTCTTTGAACAGGAAAGAACAATTCAATCAATCAATCAATCAATTACAGTTAGGATAGCACAATTTTTAATTCTTTATGCTCTGAATATTTCTACATCTTCAATGGTAACAAAGGCCTTACTAATCATTCATTCAGATGTGCTCGCATGGTGGTGGCCTTTCCTGAGGAATCCTCCCTGGTGACAAGCTGGAGAGTAGCCAGGGCCCTGCCAGAGCAGGCAGCCCACATTCTAGAAACCAAGTTTTACAGGTTATGAAGTCTAGACTCAGAGATATTCATTTTTTCATTTCAATTAGAACTACTGTTCTTCCAGATATTAGTTACTGCCGGTGCCTAGCTGGAAAGGTATCTATCTGTAGGTTGACTAATTTATATCACCTCTAAGTAAAGTGGTTCAACTAGACAGTTCCTACCAAGTTTGGTCAAATAATTGGTGAAAGCTTTATTATTGCAAAGATATTATATTTAATTTATTCTTCATCTTTGCCAATGACTGAGCATTAGAAGAGTAAATATGTAAATTTAAAATAGCTATTTATGTTTAAACATTTTTGGTTCAATAACTAAGTCTGTGAACTGTTCACTACAGAAAACTCTAACAGATGTTGCTTTTTAAAAATTTTATTTTTTAATTACAGTTGACATACAATATTAGGTTAGCTTCAGCTACAGATGTTGCTTTAAAAAAAGTGTATTTATTTATTTGTAGGGAGAGGGAAAGGGAAGGAGAAAGAGAGGGAGAGAAACATCAATGTGTGGTTGCCTTTCACGTGCCCCCAGCTGGAGACCTGGCTTGCAACCTAGGCATGTACCCTGACTGGGAATCAAACCAGCAACCCTTTGGTTCACAGGCTGGTGCTCAATCCACTGAGCTACACCAGTCAAGACAGATGTTGCTTTATTTTGTCTGGTTGCTGAGCATGATGGTAGTGTGTTCTGATAGCTATAACAGAAATAATGGTGTAAAATTCCTCATATTTGGTAGTGATCTGAATCTCTATTACCATCCATTGACCTGGGAAATAAGGGATTGTAAGCGACTTCAACTTTAGATTAAAAATTCTGAACATGAACGACTATTTTAATTGCTTAAAAAGGCACCTCTATAGATAAAGTCTTGGCACAATTTTAATTCAAGAGACGACTTATCATGATTTTGGATTTCTTAAGCGGTTGTTGAATTATTCTCAGACTAAAAGCATGTAGCTGCAGTATTAGTGGCCACATCGCATCCATTTCACTTTGTTTTATTGCCTTGATACGGAGGGATATTTGATATGGAGCAACAATATCTTCAGCATTTTCAGTGGTTAATTTGATTTGGTCATTTAACTATAATCTATAACCCCCAGATTTTATGTGTTTCCTGGGAAGGTACAGGTATAATTCCAAAATCTAAAGATATATGATACATATATCTGGCTGAACTGCTAATCTAGCAAGGTTTAAATTAAGTCCTGAGACAGAGAAGAAATCCTGAAATGAGATCATACCCACAGAGAACAGCACATGTGATGCAAAGACAGGCAGCGGAGTGGAGGAGTAACCAAACAATTCCCAGGTTCAAACAGAGCAAACTTAGATACTGGGTACATGTTCTAGGTGGACTGTGGGCAAGAAGCTAAGTAAAGCAACTACTGGTGGGATTTAGTGGGATGGATGTTTAGAACAGGACAACAGAAAATACAAGACGTGCTTTTATAAGCTGGCCTGTATGAGCTGTCAAATCTTGTCCCCCAGGGCTTCTTCCCCCTCCACTTCTCCTTCACCTCCATCTGTGTTTCTAATACAGTTTCTGGCCTCCTTGCTTTCGGACATGTTCTTTCTTTTGTCCGGAGACAGATCATGTGCCTTTTCAACTCCTTCTTTTTTCTGAGTCAGTTGAAATGTGACTTCAGTTGCATTCCTGAGTCTTTGCATTAGGGAAGGCTTTGGTGCCTAAACCAGAGTTTACACCATCCTTCATTAAAGTAATTATGTGAAATAAGAAGCATAATTGGTAGGTACAAAGCAGATGGTGGGGAGTGAGGTGGGGAGTTAAGAATAGTATAGGAAATGGAGAAGCCAAATAACTTATATGTATGACCCATGGACATGAATTAAGTGGGGGATGGCTGGGGGGAATGCTGGTGGGAAGGGGTTTGAAGGGAGGAGTGGGATAAAGGGGAGAAAAAAATGGGACAACTGTGATAGCATAATCAATAAAATATACTTAATATAAATAAAAAAGGAATGTAAAAAATCATGTAAAAACATTGTGATTGTTTGCTTGTTTCTTTGACTTCCCACTAGATTATATATTTGAAAGCAAGAGGTGCTTTTTTCCTCTCTTTGTGCCTTACACATCAACACCCCCTAATAAAAACTGTGGATAAGTTCAGTAACTGAATCTGTGAAAAAACCAATAATAGTTGGGAAGAAAAGTAACGTGGTATAGTAAGAAAGTAAGACAAGAAGGTATTCAGATAAATATTCAAATATGTAAAAACGGAGCTCACCAGAAAGAGATGGGTAAGGATGAAGGCAAGAGAAGCAGAGGGATATTCTTACGGGAACAGTCAGCAGGCTACACAGCCAGGCTGGAGTAATGAATCGTACATATATTGCTGAGATTATACAGCACGCAAAACCACAGATGCGCCAGTGATAAAACAACTCAACTCTCTGGAGCTGCTCAGAATTTTATCATGCTAAAAACAGAATATCTGATTAACATTTTACAATTTCAGCTCTCAAAAGGCAGAGCGAATAACGTGGGGAAGGCAGTTCAGGACCAGGTATTAACACGGGGCTAATAGGCGTGATGGAGAAGAGACAGGAGTTCCGGGGAAACAGCATCCTACTCCTCTTACCAGAAATGATTGCTCCTGGCCATTAAAATTATACACACATTTGTAAAAGATTGAAGCACAGAGGAATATAGAAAGAGAAAAGAGAAATAACCCCACATCTCCTTTGATCCCTATTATGACTAACATTTGTGGTATTTCTTCAGGCTTTTAAAAATATGAATAAACATATAATATCTGCAGGTTTTTACATATTTGGGATATGTGGTTTAGTAATATTTTTTAAGAAAATTAATGCTATTTTGAAAATAATTATTCTGTATTATTTCAGGTTTCTTTATTATTTCAGTACTTTATTAGATAAGTGGTTATAGGTATATCATATGTCAGGAATACTTAATCTCTCATTGTCAGATATCAAAGTTGTTTCCAATTCATATCATTATCTGTACATTTTTACGGATGGATTTCTAGAAGTGAAATTATAGTCAGAGTCTGACTGTTAAGGCTAAAATTCCTTTCCAGAATTATACTCCCACTAGTGGAGTATTAAAGCGATGTTTTCATTTTATCTTGGCTTATATACCAATACACACCATGTAGGTATGTATGTATACATACACACATATTAATAAATACATAAAATATATGTTTGATTTGTATTTTCTTGATTACTAAACAGTATCTTTAATTACTAAAGTGATTAAAAATTGCAAAGAGTTCAGTACATGTCAGTCAATGAATTGTCTCTTCAAGGTTTTCAGCCATTTTTTTCTTCCTTGACTTACTTCTTTTTCTTATAAATCAGTTTATACTGTATGAATTCTTTAGATTTATTTCTTTGCCCATTACATCGCTTCCACATATAAAAAGGAAGAAGAGGAGATGACCCAGCAAGTAAGAATCTCACATCTTATAGGAACAGGGATGGAATGGTGGCTATTCTAAATCTTAATTTCCATCATGGTCAGTTTTTATGACATTTGTGTGGTTGGTGGAGAAAGGGAAACTAACAAAGAAAAGAGAGAGACAGAGGGCTAAGGGCCATAGGTGCGAAACCAGGAGAAAACAATGAGGGGCGGTAGAATATACTACCTTAATATATGCCACTTCAACATAGGGATGTTTTTGAGCTAAAGTCCTTTGAAAAGTAGAAGGTGCAAGAAGGACACTCCGACTTCCCCTTTTCTTCCTAAAATCAGGAGATATAAGTCCCTTGTGAAAGATGCTTTTCTTATGCCAGCAGGAAAAAAACATCCTTCTCGCCAGAGACAGGAGTCAAGGCCGAGAGCATTTTACACGAGTAGACTTTGTTAAAATAACTGTTATCTTCCTGTCATCTCCTCATATACTTTCATTATACTCTTCCACCTGTGCCTTTCTTTGTTCAACCAAATATGTAAGCACTTGGGTTTTGCCACATTTTTGGGTCTTCACTTCCTTACGAGGGCCCCCACGTAAACTTCTAGTAAATAAATTTGTGTGCTTTTCTCTTGTTAACCTGTCTTCAGTTACAGAGCCCTAGCGGAGAACCTAAAATGGGTAGAGGAGAAATGTTCCCTCCCTGACAGCAATATAGCGGGAAACAAGGCAAGGGAGAGTTTCAAGAAGGAAGGTGTGGTCAACAGAGGCAATGCCTCACAGCAGTCACCTAATGTAAGAACAGCAAACGAATAAGCACTATGCTATAAATAGGATTATCTATTAAGCGCTTATAAAGCTTCACTCATTGTTTGGTGCTTTATATACTCTCCCTACTTAATTCTCACAGCAATGTTATGAAATAGCATTATTACCTCCATTTACAGTTCGGTAAACGGAGACTGACAGAGGCTAAGAATTGTGCCTATGAGCACATCGCTAGTGTGAGATTCACATCCAGGTTTTTCCGGCTCTAACTTCTAAATATTTCACCATCACCATTCATTGTGCTGTGAAGAATGAAAGGTTTTGGGAGCGAGGTGATATCAAAGGCTACTTTTGAAGTTCTCATTTATTGTAGCAGACATTAAATAACCATTTACTAGGGATGTTGTAGAAGGGTTACTTATGTCAATTGGGAGAGAACATACGTAAGGTCCTCCTGAAAAATTGTAATCATTGGGCTTGGTTGTCTTCCCAAAGAAGCAGTAAACATTCATATAATACGAAGGTACTGTGTTGTCATTTTGGACACTTTTGTATCATTTTCAGTGATATAATGCATGTCTCAGGCCATTGTACCTGAAGCATTTTGTACTTTTATCTAAATTATATCTACACGTGGATTTTAAAATAAGAGGTATAGTTCATTAATGCTCAGTTACTGGTTTATAAGACAGTGTTTGACATTAACAGGCTATTGACTCCAGGACTATAAAATTCTCAATGGGGGAAAATTAACGCATACTTAATTCCTGGACACATTTATTAGCTTGACCTCTGTTTTACTGAATTTGCAGCAGATCAAGTGTTTCGGCCATCCCTGTACATTACGCTGTCCAATACCTTCATCATTTAGGTAATAGTGAGTGATTGGTGGCTACACACTTACCGATATTTGTAGCTGCAAAAACCTCTGCTTTCCTGTAAGTGGCAATTACAGTTCTTTAATCCATTTGAAGTGCATTCCAGACTCGCTGCCGCTCTGCTGAAGGGTGGTTTCTATTCAGTACCGGCCAGGAAAGTAATTATAACAAAAATGTAAAAGATACAATTATGGGGCCATTCCATCCTACCCAATCAAGAAAATAGCTAATTTCCATTTATAAATTCAAATGATACTGTTTATATGCTCTGTCAAATGCATTTAAAAGCTATAAGCTGCATGAGAATAGCCTCTCATAAGGTATGGGTAGCAAATTCTTGAGAGGACAGACTGTAGCTTACTCGTCTCTGTGCCTACAACAACTGTCACATTCCTGGCATAAATAAGTGCTCAATAAACATTATAGCCACACAGAGATGTGATTTGGGGTAATAAATAATCTCACCCGTGACTTTAAATATTGTGTTTTGATTTGCGATGTAAAATGAACCTACTAAGAAGATTTTTTCCATTTAATTTGATTTGGTCACGTGTGTCAGTGATGACTTAGGGAGATTTGGTTAAACGAGGATCAGTTTGTGATTTTAGTGGGTATATTAAATTTGAATTTTTAGTAATGTTACCAAGTTACAATGTAAAAACATAAAATGTTTTACAAAACTCTTTTTGAGGGTTAAACAAAGTTTCAAGCCAGAAAAACGTTGAAAAGTATAAAGACTTGCCCCATTTCCTGGTGGGGGAAGAGGGGCAGTCAGGTGGGTTGGGCTGGAAGATGTAAATCTTCTTAGTGGCATTCTGGGGCTTCCTCTTGGGGGGATGAGGAGCAGGGTGCCAGGAGGAACTGAATGGCATCCAGTTATCCTCTTGCACCCTGCCCAGTGAGCTCTGCTCCTGAGCTAGGTGTCCTGGTTGCCTCTGACCTGGAGATGGGGAGCTGGTTTCTTTTTTGCCCAGCTCTGCAGAGGGGAGGCCCTTTGCTGCTGTGCAGAGGGTACCAGATGAAGAGAAGGCACTGGACACAGGGGTAGGTGAGGGCATCTCCTAAAACCCCATTGGATGCTCAGAGCCCCGGGACTGGCATCATGACATTTACTTTAGTGCAGCCCCAAGCCCAACAGTGAAATAGGTGCCTCAGCTGGGCTGTGCTTCTGCTGAGGGAACCCAGGGTTACAATTCCGGCCCTGAGTCCTCCACTGTGAAGTCCCTGTACTTTCAGTTTTTCACTCTTCTGGAAGGATCAGCCCTTCCCCAGTTCTGATCTCTCCCTCTCTCTTTTTACTTGAGAGAGAGAGAGAGACAGAGAGAGGCATCAATTTGTTGTTGCACTTATTTATGCATTCATTTGTTGATTCTTGCATGTGCCCTGACCAGGGATTGAATGCACAAACTTAGCATATCAGGGACCAATATTTAACCATCTGAGGTGCTCAGCCAGGGCTTCCCCTGGTTCTGTATGCCCAGGATCATGCTCTTTTATAGGATGGCAGAGTTAATGATATAAAATATTTTATTATAAAGTACTTCCGACATTCAGAATATTGTAGGGAAACATATTACAAAAATATCCCATTTACCCATCAGGTCAAGTCTTTTTATTTTGCCATATTTACTTTAAAATTTTTTTTTCAGAATTAAAACATACAGCTAAACCACATGAGCATCTCACTGATTCTCTCTCCTTTCTGCTCCAGAAGTGACCTTTACATTGACTTATTTGTGATCATTCCATGCATGCTCTCAATCAGTTGTCATTACTATATATAAATAGTATAGAGCACTGTTTTTCATGTTTCAAAAATATATACAAATGGTATCACATATATCATTTTACAATGTGCTATTTTAGATAAGCATTTTGAGATTTACCTACGTTGATACTTGTTCTAGTTTACTCCTTTTAACAGCTACTATATAATATCTCATTAGGTGAATCAGCAGAGGGACTGTAATATTTACTTAAAGGAGAATCACTTTCTCCTTCTGTTTTGTGCATTTTTAAGACTAAAATGCTCCCAGGTTACTAATTAGCATAGTCAAAGAAGCCATTTGATTATTGGCAGATATATGGGTGCTTTTGTTCAAGGAATATTTATAGAGTGCCTTCTGGTTTGTCAAGCCCCATGTCCAGTGCTGGACACAGAAGCAGGTATGATATGGCTGTGGCATAAAGTGGGAGAAAGACCGTAAACAGTCAAGGATTCTGCAAACCGAGTGCAGTGTGGGTGTGCACGCTGTGCAATGGGATCATAGAGGAGGGAGGGGCAGGGAACGACAGTAGAAGGAGAGCAATTAGGGAAGCGTCTCAGAGGAAGCAATCTCTGAGCTGCTGTTGGAAGAATGAAGTTCCCAGGAACCTCGTGGGGGAAGAACTGCCCTTTAAAAGGGATTAACACTTGTGAAGAAAGGCAGGGGAATTTTGAAAAGGAATCATAGAATCGCCAAATTGCAAGTCGATTAGTCAGCACAGTAACTGAGGGGAAAATTGCCTGCCTCTCATACATACTGTGCCTTCCCTCAGAACCGAATGGCTAAAGAATGCCCACTACTCACAGTGCTTATAGAGTCTGATAATCCCTGAGAGATACAGCTGTATGCATACACCCTCCTCCTTGAGAAGGCTTTGTAAAACTCTCTCCTTTCTTCTCTCCAGCAGGAGTTAAAAGCACGGTTTTGGGGTCCGACAGGGAGACCTGTTTTTAAAACCCTCCTTTGCCATGTTCTAGGTATGTGACCTTAAGTCTCCTCGGCCTCAGTTTCCTCATCTGTGAATCAGCATAACACAGGTTCCCCGTGGGTGCAGGAGCTCAGGAAGATACGCTGGATTAGGCACTGGCTCCCCAGGACTCCTGCTCCGACGGAGGGCAGGCTACGCCGACTCCGAGACTGCGGAGTCCCTGGCACCCCCCAACCCACTTCAGTCAGGAAACCGAAACTATTTGTTACAGTAGGTCCTCAAACTTCAGTGCAGGGATCCCATGGAAACTGCCTTTCTTGCTCAACAAAGCTTTGGAAAATTCAGGTTAAGCAAAGTGAAACAACTTTCTTGGGTACAGGATTTCTCACATACTTTCATTTGTTAATGAATACTTTGGAATCTCGAAAAGAGGCCATGGTCTATAGCATTTTCCAACCTTATTTGACCTGGAGGAATGCCCTCTCAGGACACCTCTATTACTGTCTTCCCGAACCATAGCGCTTCACAGAACAAGCTTGGGGACTGACCTGAGGGTGTAGCCAAGACTGCATTGTTTCAGGACGTGAAACAAATTCTCAGTTGCATCTTTGGACCTTACAATTCAATTTTTTTCCCCTCTGGAAGTGCCACAGAGAATGCATCATAGAAATCATGTTTGTCCTGTAAGATGTTATTTCCAAGTGTTGGTGATGCCTCAGAAACATCTCTCTGGTTTTCCTCTTCAGCCTATTATGACTCTATTATCCTATCCTGAAATTTCTGTAATTCTTTCTTGAATCTATTGATTTTTTAAAATTACAAATCATTATCTTAGAGGTAACACAACTTAAAAAAGAATTGTTTTATAAATATGGTACTCCTTATTTGTTCTCAAGTTTCCTGTCTCAGCCTCTAAACTGTGTCTCATTGGAGCATTTAGTACTCTCCATGGTTGCACATGTCGGGTATGGGTCCCTCATTATATCAGTAAGTCAAGAGATTAAAAAAACCCCTAGTACTCTAAATTTCTTGGGTCTTGCATATCCATAATAGCAAAGTCCTAATGAGAAATTCAGAATGGAGTACTCATTAAATATCAATGAAGAATGATAAAATATGATCTTTTTCTATTTATAATTTATGATATGTTCCTTATTTGCTTCCATAAACAATTTGGAAAATGTACAAATGAAAAGACATGTTTGCTATAACACTTTTAAGCAGGAAATAGACAATTAACAGCAAGAACAGCAATAAACTACACAGGTGGAGAGAAATATATGTGCTAAAAATGTAGGTTAGTGTTATTTTCAGCACCTGAAAATTAAATTAGGCTCGGGTCTTTCTGGCTGCCAATGGGAACCGAGTGGGGGAGGGTGTAGAGCAAGACGTTATGAGGTTATAACATTAAGGCTTTTAATCAGCCGAGTTATTTCTCTGAAGGTCTAGCTAATGAGATGAGAATGCATTGTTCCCTGATGGACTAACTAGATCTAGGGGTAGAACTAAGAATTCCCAGAAGACCGAAAGGCTTATAGATCCCTTGGGCTTTGATTATTTTAGTGGGCAGGAAAAAAACACCCAGTTGACGATGTTTTTTTCTTTAAAGTTTCCTGTTAGCTTGCTTCGTATCTTTACAGTAAGTGACCTCACTGAAGCTGTGGACCAAGCAACCAGGAAATACTGTTGCTGGTGGAAGTGGGGTTCGTTCACGGGATTGCCAGGAAAGCATTCCACAGACCCGTGCATGGGAGACTGCGGTGTGGCAAGATGTATTTGGGCGGAAATACGATGCTGCCCCTGTGCCCCATCTCTGTCTGTGCTGCCGTGGAACAAGTTTAACCATGTCTTCTCAAGGCCAAAACAAAGGCCAGTGTCTAGAGTTTCTATTTCATATTAAGCCTAGTGCTTTGGAGCCCACAGGAAGCTGCCTAGCAGACTCAGTTACTATCCTGGTAGTTTAGTGCTGTTCCTGGCTGTACTGTTTTACCTGGGCTCCCGCTTGGAGTCTGCATTCGGAGTCTGCATGGTTGCTGGCTGCACAGCGGCTAGATCCACATGGTTACTACAGGGAGAACATGTGAATGAATGGGACAAGTGCATGTTTCAGAGCTAGAGAGAGCTTGTTTGTTAAGCTGGGTTATATTATCTTGGGCTTGGGCTTTTTCAAAGTAACAAATTTACTACCCAAGCATTCAGCAGCTTCTGATGGGTCCACCTCCTACCCAATTGATCCCTTTTCCAGGTCAGATGGACAGGCCTTCATGGTCAAGCACCTGCCCCTGCACCATTTTGACATCCATTGCACCTGTGCATACCTCCCTCTGCTCCCACAATCTGGCACTGGAGTGAGGAAGAGAGGGGTGTTAATCCTTGGTGGGGCAGCGCTGTGATTCCCTGGAGTGTGCGAAGCTGTAGCTTCCTGGCGATGAAAGAGGCTTCAGCTCCCTAGTTGAGTGTGCTTAATAATGTCTGTGTCCCTTGTCTGCCTTCCTTATCAATAACTTGCTAACTACTTATGGTAACAAAACTATGAATAGGCCTAAGTACAAATTGCTTAACTTCTGTTCATTATTGAAAAGACACCTTCAGCCTTTCCAGGTGCATGGGTCAGAAGGCAGCCCCACTTGGGGCATCTCTCTGTTTGCTACAGATCACACCATGGAAAGGAAAGGCTCTGAGTTTATCAAGCTGTGGCCCTATGCAAACCAATTGCTCCATCACTTCTGGCCCTCGGATAGCCTAGTTCCTGGAAGTGTGTTCCTGAAGCTGGGAAGCATTCTTCACATTTCTCCAGCCCTCGAAGGGTACTGTTCCCTGGACCACCCTTCTACAACCTGCTAATACTTTGAGGCTTAGAGTTATCTGCCCGTTGTTATTCCCCTGAGCAGGACATATGTGTCCCATAGCTCAGTCAGTAGTTTGATGTCCCTCAGAGATGACAGTTTCCAGAAGCCAGTCATTGTTTATTTAGAGGGAAGGCAGAAAATGTATGAGGGAAGGGGGAGAGAGATATTCTCTGGTAGTGGCACTCTGCCTCTCCACTGTGGTCATCTGTGACCCCAAACATTCACATCACACTTAGAAAAACAAAAACAAACAGCCAACTGGGCACATCTGAATTCAGTGGGAATGCCGAATCCTGAGGCTTCTGGGGTGTGCCACCTGCAGGTCTCAAGTCCCACCCCAAATGGTTTATCAGAACTTTTTTCCAACTACTTATAGTCTCCCGGAGAGGCCTTCTGGTAAATGCAAGTGTCTTCATTTAATTACATTTTCAGTGATGTTTTTATACCTCTTATTGATCGGTGCTCTGTTCAGCTGCCTGGTGACCTACCCCGTAAGCTAGCTTTGGTAGACCTCAATGGAAATTTCTTTGGGGCCTTTTACATGCATGTCTGTGACCCTTTAGCTGCACCGAAAGCTATAGAAATCAATCAAACAAATTCCAACAAAGGCCAATAGTGAAGCAATATTTCAGCAAAGGAAACATTAAAAACCTTGCCTGAGGAAAATGTGGAAAAAACTTGGCTCTTTTTGCCCCTTGATTGATTCTTTTTGGATGCACTTTGACTAGCAAAAAGAAAACAGAAATTAGGGCGGTTTGAAAAGCAACGGATGTGTACATAGGAGCAGAACACACAGGATAATCTCCTCCGGACCATTTCTCTCTCATGGGGGTGATTGCCGCCTACAGGGTGTCTGTCTTCTTTAAACCATTTATATTTGATAAATGCTGCCAATTGTACATTGGGAAATAATGATACTTGGAAAAATCAAAATTGGTGAACATTAGAAAGAAAAAAAGAATGGAAAATTTTAATTAGAGGTGACTCAGTGTTTTGGTGGAAAATGCCTTATTAGCATATGGTGTCACCATCACTGCCACGGAACCCTCCTTACCATTGGAAAATTCAAACTGTATGGTCTAAGTGTCAGACATGAAAGGTACACCTACCCTTTGGTAAATCCAGAAAAGTGAAAAAACTGTGCCGTGTAACTTTACCTACTTAAAAGAATCTTGTGTACTCAATGTTTCTGAATGGCTTTTCCTAAATTTACAACTAGACTATTAGGAGACAGCAAAAGACCTTTTGAATAGAATGATCTCATTGGTAATTGAATCTCCCACCCATGAAATCTGATGAAATTCATGCACCTGCTCATTTACCCACTTACCCATGCATTCCTTCCTTTAATCCTCATTCCCCCACTGGTGCACTCTGGGACAGATATCAAATTTATGACGACATAGACCTTGCTCTTAAAGAGCCCTCAGCCGAGTGTGTCCCACAGACTATTAATAACAGAGCATATGCTTTAAGAAACATGAGTGAACCATGCTAGCAACACAACTAGAAGAGAGCAACTTTTTTCCTGAAAGAGAAAAAAAGAGATAACAATACAGGAGTGTGTATAAAGAGGGAGGGGGGAGGAAATATGTACCTTGAAGGATAAACTATTGTAGTTAATCAGACTGAATTTGTCTCTCTGAATAATGTTTTTGGTGGGTATATAGGATTATAAAGATAATATCCAATGAAGAAAATATGAGACAGAAGAGCAAATATGTATAAAAAGACTGAATGAAAGCATGATCCCCCAAATTGGGATGCCCACACTCTCCTCGGTAACATGAAACAGTTACTGTGTTCAGTGGCTGATTGGAGAGGTTGAGGTGAGACCCATTTGTCATCGCTGGTCAGCTGATCCCTTCATCCCATTAAAGTAGAAAGTGAGGCCCTGGGTTGGGGGTTGGGACATATATGATGATACACCATGAGTTAATAGCTCAGCTGGGACCAAATCCTTATCTCCTCATTCCAAATCTGAAATTCTTTCTCCTCTACGAAACAAACTGCTTCAAATTAGCCTTCGACCAGAAGGTAACACTCCATGGAGCATATTCAGGAGATGTGGTACCCGGGTGCTGTAGTTTCCATGGCTGATGAACTGATACCAGAAAGTAAAGGTGTGTACCTGACTCGAAGGTGACTTCATGACGTGGTTAATCTTCTGTGCGCAATGAGTTTTTTAAAAGATTCATTTTATTTGAAGCCAAGGCAGTGCAGAGCCATGAGTCTATTTGAATGCAATGGTGCCTTTTAGGGAATCAGGTCCAGCGATTTCTGATTCCTGGAGGCTAAATTCTATTAGGTATTAAAACTCAGATTTCAGGCACCTTGCACGGATGAACACAAGGAACATCTATAGCAGGTTTTTAGCATTATAACCACTGAATACTGATTACTGTTGGAAGAGATAGGGCTACATTGCTGGCTAGCTAAAATGAAAAGCATTTGTTTCTAAAAATATGTAATTACTTCCCCCTCACCCTGTCTTTCAACTGGAATGAGAGAATGGTGGATGATGTTGATAAATGTAACCCTAAATTTTTAGTTTGATACTTTTTACTCAAGACCATTTAGAGGGCTTACCAATAGGCATGCTAATAATAAGTATTATTAATTGGGCATCTACTACATTCAAGACATTTTATGTGCATTATTCCAATCTTTTGTTAACCCTGAAAGTCAATAGTATTATCTTCACTATAAAGAACAGAAATAAGGATAAACACCTTGTCCCAGGTAATAATAGGTTCAAAGGGATCTGGGGTAGCAACCAAACAAGGCTTGATGGACCTTATGGTCTTTACACAATTCCAGGGCTTGTCTGATTTGTCTTTGTACCCTCAATTCTAAGCCAGTCCCTCAGAAAAGACAATACAATCAGTTTTTTTAAATTGCCTCTAGCTAAACAGTGAGGATTTTGGTGTTCAAAAATTTGCATATCCAAAGGGGTCAACTAAGGAATAAGAGTGAAGGCAGCATGCCCAGAAAGCTGCCTGTTTTCTGCCCTGTATCTGTGTTACAGTACTTGCAGGCTGCAGGCAACCTGAGGCCCACACGTGTTCATACAGGTAGAAATGTCAGAGGCCTGCAGGGGAAGCTCTTCTCTGGTTGAGAGGAGAGCAGCCACCAGTGACGTCTCTTATTTGGTCTCCAGGGCCGTTCTGCGTGTGCTCTCTCACTCTGTTTGCCCTTCCTGGTGCTTACCTACTCAGACTTTATGCTTTCCTTTTCTCTTTGCCTTGCCAGTGTTCCAGATTAGGAGTTCAGCCTCACTAGCTGGACTGAAGGTACCCGCATGTTCTGACCTGTTTTGTGAACTGGCGTACATGCACTGAGAGATGATTGCTCTCCGCTAGTTTCCTCCAACTTGTTAGATTTGTGACTTTAGCCATTTCTAATTTTCTCTTCCCAGTAGCTCCTCATGATCTGACGTCAGGGGGATCAGAAGGAGGGATTGATGCACAGAATAATAGAAGTGGGATTCAGAGGGCAGGGATCTGTCCTTGAGTGGTAGTGTAACCACAAAAACCGGGGTTTGGCCACTTGGTACCTTGAATCTACATGACTCAACAATTAGTGATGAAGAAAACAGGTTTTTATTTACAGGATTTCAACCTTGATGGGGCTGAGAACACTCCTGCTCAGAGCCCTCCCCTTCCACAAGGCCCAAAATTTCCCTTGCTCCCCAAAAGGCTACAAGCCAAAACCATGACCAGAAAGAAGTTCCCTATATGCTTATCTGTTCATTAGTTGGTCATTCAAACAGATCTCCATCCTCTCAGAATGTGTACTTGTGGGTTTCAGAGTTGTCATCCTCAGTAGCTCTCTCCTTCAGGATCTGGGGTGTGCTGTTCTCAGATTCCATGTGGCAGTTTAGGAAACTCTGTGCTGTGTTACACTGCTCTGGAGGTTGGAGCCCAGGGAGGCACATGTTCCATCATGGGACCCTGCCTCCAGGAGTGGGCTCCCATCCTCTGCAGGGTCTAAGCCCCTGGTGGAACCTGGATCTCCTGGTCCCATGAGCACTTCTGTCTGTGCAGGGAGCAGGGCCAGAAGCCCAGAACATCCAATTGCCAAAATCTCAGAGGGAGACAGCTTGCACCAAGCTCTAAAGTTCCATACCAAGAGCCCCCATATCTGACTTCTCCATATGTCCTGCAGGGAAGCAGAAATCTGTGGCTTAGCATTTTTGGTCACAGTTCATCTCTAAGCATCTCTCATGTCTCTTGCATTACGGCCAGTTCTGCTACTGTTGTCTCCAGGGAGACCTCCCAGGCAGACCTCTCTGCAGACCTTGTGGCTGACTCACTGCCCTTCAGACTTCCCATTCCAATTTTAAATGCTTGGCTCAAAACTTCCTGCATGATCTAATATCTAGCTCTTCCTATGGTGCATTAGTGTCCACCATTTTTGTCAGCACCCCAGTGTCTTTGACCCTCTTTTGGCTGCCATGTTTAGTCAGGGCAAGGGTTCCCATCAATGTACAGGTATCCAGGAAGGGCATCCACCCCCAGCTATATCATGAGTGGCTGCACTGTCTCAGTCACGTACACAATTTTTCTTGGGCAGCAGCTTTTATTCATTCAGCTGCTAACTTGCCTTTGTTATGTAATGTGTCTTAAATGCTGTACTTGCTTCCCTGTGAGTATATCTCCTGCTCCCTACCTAAAGGCAGGAATACAGGGGCATTCCCCTATTACCAGGGATCCATGCTCTGCACCCTGTTACAGCAGGAGGCCAAGAATTGATCTGATGTAACAGAAGGCTTTAGGAGGATATGCAAGGGTTGACCTAGGGGACAGACAAATATTCTTATTAGAGTTTGAAGAATGGGATGAAAAATGGGTATTACAACTTTTTTGATTGCAGATTACATAGTCAAACTTTGGCTAAGCTAAAGAGGGTAATACTTGGATACCTCACAGTATCCAAAGGCAGCAATGCAATGTGTCTCTCAGAAATAACCTGGAGCTAGGGACCTGAATGCTACTGCCACTTTCCACATCTCTCTTCTGTGCTTCTTTCTACCTCTCTGCCTGATTTTCCTCCCTCTTCAACACCTGGTCCATAGGACAGTGCAAGTGTGGGCACCAATATGTTCTTAGTCTTACATGTTGCAGGTACAGTAACTGAGAAAGAGATCTTTTGTTCTTTACTCTTGCACTTTCTCACTCTGTCCCACTTTCTTCTTTTTTCCCCCCTCTCTCCTTCCAGTTCCATAATTTCCAGGAATAAATAAACCAGCCTGGGTCAGGTGTTAACAATTGGACCAATTAACTGGGGCAAAGGACACATTAAGGAAACATGGCAGGTTTTGTCACTGTAGCGTGGATGGATTGGGGAGTGGTGACTTTCCAGAAAAGTGGTGCAAGGGAGACAATTTATAATTATCATCCTCAAAATCCAAAATCTGAGAGAAATAGGCCAATAGTCCAATAAGAGTATCAATTAGTATTGCGATTATGTACAATAACAAAACAGTCAACTTTTAGTGGTTCTAACAGGTACTGTGCCAAGGGTTTTATGGATATAATCTCACTTAATCATCACAATTCTAAGAAGTAGTATTACTCTCATTGTGTAGGTCAGGAACCAAGATTACTGCAGCCTGTATTGTTAACTATCATACTATAGTGGCTTATCTTGTGACTGGCCAGTCATTATAGATATGTAACATGAAATATCTGATAAGTTTATGAGATGCTATGCAAGTAAACTCTTAACAATGCTCTTTGTGATCCCCATACCAATTGTAGCTGGTTTAAGAAAGCAACAATGCTAAAGAGGGAGATAAATGATGATAGAAGGAAACCACTTGGGGTGGTGAACACACAATATACAGATGATAAGTTACAGAATTGTATCCCTGAAACCTATATAATTTTATTAACCAACATCACCCCAATAAATTCAATAAAGAAAAAGAAAGCAACAATGGCAACAATACAACACACTATGCATGATGCATTCATAATGCTTTGTGATCACACAGTGTCCTTTATTTTAATGTTTCCTATTGTCAACCGTCTGTATTTTTGTCCCAGTTGGATAAAGTTAGACCTAAGTGCACAAAGTGACCTAAGAAAGTCCAACATAAATCCAGTGCCAAAGTGGAGAATACAATTTAGGTTTCTGATTGCCCAGACTTTCTGATGCCCCAACTGCTTTTCAGTTGAGTAGCTGTATCGAGATTTTATGTCTGGAGAAAAAAAATTGATTCTATGGTTTGGAATAAGAACTGATACCTCCTACATTGATTTTATGATGCTGGAGAGAAATTGCTAATATATAAAGTTTCAGAAAACTAGGAAGAAAAACTTTTCATAACCTTGGACATAGCTGCAACCCCTCAATATGTATTTTTTTTTGTTTCAATTTGATTTAACACAATATGATTTCACACAAGGGCATAGCAAGGATAAACTTGAGGTGGTTGTGCCCTTGACTCTGATCAGTCTATAGTCCTGACCAAATATTACCATATGGAAGTGAATGAGGTGATTTGGAGCCCAAGAAGCTTATTCTAACCCCTGTCTTTCTTCTATCTACCACTTGTAGCATACTTAGTAAGCCTTAGTTTCTTTACTAATACAATGAAAATATTAACAATTACTTTCACTATCTCATAGGTTTATCCTATATATTATATGAAATAATTTATATGAAAGCACCCTATAGACACAAAGTATTACACATTTTTAACCTTTTATAATTAATACTTATTTCAGAAGTCCAACAAGTATAGAGAATTATAAAATGAACACTTCTGTATCTACCACACAGTTTAAGAAAGATTGCTGATAATTTGAAGTCTCCTCTTGTCTTACCCTGGTGTACTTGTCCCTGATCCAATTATTCTCCTTTTGTCTCCAGAATTACTTATTTTGAATCCATTTAGCATCCCAGAGCATTTAAAAATAATTTTGAAACACATGCATGTATCTCTGAACAATATGTATTCAACCCATTATATCATGCTGTGTGCATTCTCCTGAGACCAGCTTTGTTCCACTCTAATTATTCCTGCAAACCCCCCCCCACATTTGTTTACTTTAATTCAAAAATTATTCATTCTCTCATTGTTTGAAAATTAACTTGCTTCTTGTTTTTCTTTTAAATTTGTTGGTTTTATCATTCTGTCTGTGTTCTTTTAAAATTGCCTTGTGCCGGGGAACTTGCCTGTTCACACGTGAGGTTGTCTTCCCCCTCAGCCCTCGTATCATTGGTCCCAGAAGTGGGATATATTTGCCTCTCAGTTTTTTTGTTGGTGCACTGAGACCCTTCTTTCTTCCTCCTATTTGGACTCCGTAAGTGCTGACGATCCTATCGGACTGGCATACCCATGGTCCCCACCGTTGCCCCAATTGCCACTGTCTGCTGTCTCCCATTTTACCCTCCCACCCCTCGGTTCACTCTCTCTTGTTTCTCAGTGATTTTTGGCTCTGATCACTGCCAGTTTTTTCAATATTATTCCTGCCTTGATTCTTGGTGATTTTGATATCCACTTACATGATTCTTCTATGCCCATGGCATTGAATTACTTGAATTCCCCTCCTTTACATTATTTTAGCCACTCACTTGCATGGTCATCATATAGACTTTTCATCACCTTTCTATAGTTTTGGGTTCAAACATCTCCCCTGTTCACCTTGTCCTCTCTGTTCAGCTTGCTCATCCTAGTACCACCCCTCTAACAGTCCTCCAACCCTCAGTCATCCGATAGTACTGATGTTGATGATCAAACATACTAGAAGGTGGAAGTAAATCCTTCTCAGGATGTAATACCAATTAAAATGACTGGCCCGAAGAACTGGATTTATCTAACTAACCATCAGCTAAATTCTATACTAAGTAGTTTAGTATATATTTATCACAAGGTATAACCAGTGATAGAACAAGGGGGGAAACTAGTAATCAAATTAATAAATATAAAGATGTATGTAATTTATATAATGGCATTATAGGGTATATTAGCTGTTTTTTTTTTAACTGGGTCCTCCAAACATTCGGCATATTCATACCAATACTATTGCTGTGACAGTTACACTATAGAAATGCTAAAGGAAAGGCAGATGCTCAAACAGGAGCACTTTAGTGTGGTGGCCTGTGTAGTAAAGGCATTGGGGTGTTCACACTCTGCACTGTCCAAAGAAAGGACCAGCCCTTGGTCAGGCTGGGAGGGATAAGCTCTAAGCTTCGGAACAGTCTTCTTCATGAGAGTCTTTGCCTACCTGGAGCGCTGGGCCACAATGATTAAACGCCTCCCTAAGGGCTCTTGCAATTAATTGCTTTGGGCTCCCTTGCATAATCCAGAATGAGCTTTCCAGTTTAAGATTCTTAATCACATCTACAAATTCTCTTTTGCTATGTGTGGTAACACATTCACAGGTTCTGGGGATAAGGACATGCACATTCATGGGGAGCCATCATTCAGCCAACCAGAGTGAGCCCACTGGGTGGGTGTAAGGAAAACTACCAAACAAACCTTTTGAAGAATGACACCTACCTGAGCCTCCTTGTAAGGAGGTAAGAGGTGTGTTGTCGGGCTGTGTGGAAGGGGAGAATTCACGTCTTCTCTGAGAAGGGCAACCCCTGCTCAGCTCTGGTGACTGTTGCTGTTTAGGAAGGTTGGTTCTCAACTGCCAGAGAGGGCAGGAACTCAGATACATGTATAAAATTGCCCAGTGTTAAAACGATGACAACTTATTCAAGTTTTAAAGTAAAAATACACTGTGGCAGTCAAACAGAGAACACAGACCTTGTGTTCTCTGCTGGGCTCACCTTCACAATGCTAATGAGACTGTGTTTGTGCAAAGCCTGGAGATAACTTTGTTGTTCTTCTGCCACAGGCTAGGACTCCCTCTCCCACCCCCATGACAAAAAAAAATACATTATAAAAACAAAAATGTCATTTAGAAAACTCTCCTGCATTTTATCCTTCTGATGCTTGGTGAGGTTGCTTGTCTTGTCCCATTTTGTAGGGAGGGGCTTGAAGAATTTAGAAGGTAAAGAGCATGTCCAAGGTCACCGAGTGAGAGCTGTAGAGGCAAAGTCAGGATTTTAACCCGGCTCTTGTCCTTCCAAGTTCCTTTTCCCTTCCCTTTATATTTAAGTTATACTCTTGTTAAGTTAATTAAACTGGCCATTAGACTGAGTGGCTCTGACCTAAGCAAGTAAATGCCTCAAAGTCACAAAATGGAAACCTAGAAACAACCAATCACAGCCAGTTGGCTTCACGCAACAACCAATCAATTGTTTCCTTGCTTTGCTTCCACCTTTTCTATGTAAAAGGACATCCCTGTGCTCCCGACCCACTCCTGTTTAGCACTGCTTGATTCGAATCAATTTTTGCTCAAATAAACTGTTAAAACTTTTTTTACATGCCTCAGTTTCTCTTTGAACCATCCCAACACTTGTCATGCTGGCCAGTCTCTCCTAGGGTTTTTCATGAAGGAAGTGCTTTCTCACTGACTGTTCCTCTCCAATCAGAGATGCAGGAGTACAGGGAGTCCTCCAAGCTTAGTCCGCAGAGCTGCAGCAGCAGGGCGAAGCCAGAGCACACAGAAATAGAGAGAGGAAGGGAGAGGAAAAGAGAGGAAGGGAAGAGTTAGGATCCAGCATGTATCCAAACCCAAATCACTGTCCAAGTGCAGCCATTCTTGAGTTATGACTAAATATGAGAAAACAAGCCCATGCATCCTTCCTTCTCCAAGAGAAGTTTAGCAGAATCCATAGCTCTGTGTTTCAGGAAGGAGTCAGATGAGGGGAACGTGAGAGGTCAGCGCAGAGAACAGACTGGAACGGACACTCTTGTTGCTATCTCATTTTCTTCTCATTCCTTGTCCTCTTTTATGAGCATTTCGACCTCCCTTGTGCCCCTCCTGCAGCTGCAAATTGTGTACACCAAACATTATTGATTCTCCTTTGTTTGCTACTTTTTTTTCCCCCTTTGAAAACTTCATTCAGTGCTCTGGCATTAAAATAAGCTCCACATGAATAAAGTCAACAGAATTCTCCCCTTCTCTATCTCTGTGAGAAGCCAAGACCAGAACAAGTGGCTAAAACGGCTTTCGGAGTGTGTGGCCATGCTGAGGGGCTGACGCGGGATGCGCAGGAGGTTGGCAGAGGGCCAAGAGGCCGTGAGCAAACCTCCCTGGGCAGAGAGACACGGGGAGGATCTTGAGGGCTGTCTTTGTTTTTTCCCGTTTGCTGCCAAAGGCAAGTTCCAAATGGGATAAAAATTTCTTAACCTTTGGCCAGCAGCCCTCAATTTCACACTGTCTAATTTATACATAAACAAACTTGCAAATTCAACTTAATTATTTCCCTCACGTGTTTCCACCTTATTTTTAGTGGGATTGTTTTGTTTGTGATTTATTTTCCTCTGGGTAACTCTAGACTGTCTGGAACATTCTGCAGCATTGCCCAGGAAATTACGACCCATGAAAACCACCACCCAGTCAGCCTGAGCTCACAGTCCGAGCTCACCAAATTACAGCCTCACTATCACAGACTGCTGTGGAGAGCTGAAAACAAAACCTTGAAGACAAATAAAAAATTCTGCCTACATTAGAAAAATCATAACTAGTAGCACAACCTGATTTTCTTTAAATAAGGTAAGAGAAGTAAGAAGGAATTAAGTGAAGACAAATACTACTCTGAGTGCAAACAGTATGGAGAAACCTCCCCTGATGGAGTGGGACCTTCATAGTTCTACCATTCCAAAGAGGAGACATCAGTTTCCATTGGATGTGAACCTAGCCTATAGGTTATTTTTGTTTTTACAAACTCCATTTTCAAGGAAAAATCCTCCTGGGAGCTTCTCTGGAATCCTCTGTGTGGGTTGCTACAGCAGTTCCCTAGGTCTGCCATGACAGATTACCGCACACGGGGTGGCTCAGAACAACAGAAATGCATTCTCTCGCAGTTCCAAAGACCAGAAGTCTGAAATTGGGGTGTTGGCGGGGTTGTGTTCCACCCCAAGGCTCTAGGGAAGAATATTTCCTCGCCTCTATCCTAGCTTCTGGTGGTTACTGGCAATCTTTGGTACTTCTTGGCTTCAGTCTCTGCCTGTCTTCACATGGTGTTTTCTGAGTTTCTCTCTGTGCTTTCTCTTCTTATCAAGGCTCTAGTCATTGGAGTTAGGGCTCACCTTTATCCGCTATGCCCTCATCTTAAGTAATTATGTCTGCAAAGACCCTGTTTCCAAATAAGGCCACATTCTGGAGTTCTGGGTAGACGTGAATTTGCGGGAGGCGGGGGGAGACACTGTATTCAACCCACAATTTGAAGTAAATATACATGATGCCAGAGGTGAGAATTTCAATCACATGTCTGGCAGTTTTGTTTGTTCAGTCATCTAGTTTTGACATTTTGAGGATAGAGACTTTGTATTTTAGCATTGTGATCAAAGCTGTGTAGATAGAACCCAGATCTTTCTTTGATTTGCATGCAGACGGCCTTGGGGCCTTGTCCATGCACCCAACACACACAGACAATGTACTGGGGCAGTCAGGGCAGAAAGGACTGAATGCAGGAGGCAGGAGGAGCATTTTGAATCCTCCCTGCTAAGGCAGTGCAAAGGTGCACCCTGCTAAATCCCAAAGGGGATTCAGGCTAAGGTCTATGTTATTATTTTCTGAAAGTCCTCGTTACGTAAGCTTTGGCTTTAATTGACTTTTTAAAATTGAAATTTAGCGTATGACTTATACTTTCAAGATCCATGGAAAGCCTATCTAGTTGAAGTGGCATAATAATAACTCTTTGCCTTTCATACTAGGAAGGCAGGCCTGTCGGAGCTATTGAAAGTTCTCCATTTTAAAAATCCAACCTTGAAGAACCTGTTACTGCTAATGCCTAGTCCTTTGAATTTGACCCAGTTCAGCAGTAGCTCATATATTCTGGGAAAGAGGCAGAAAAGAACAAAGGATGATCATAGTTGTCAGGCTACTTTCCTGATATCTCAACTTAATTTCTAGTTTTTAGTGAATCTTCCATCCTGTCTTCTAAACATCCAGACCTCTGGTTAATAATGTAAACTGATTACAACAAGGGGTAGTTTTTATAGATAGTGAAGTTGCCGAAGGTGCTGCTTAGGTGTGTGGGTTGGGGGAGGTCCAGGATCGTAGGGAATCTGGAAGATCGCCTTGATAAGAGTATGTGGAAGCCAGAGAGGTGCCTTCCCAGGAAACAGCAATGGGTCTAGGCACAATAGACATCAGGACGCTTGACGCACAGAAACCTGATAAATCCCAAGACGGGACTACTGAGACAATTAAAGTTAGTCCAAATCTTGAAGGCATTCCTTGCGTATTCAAATCAGCAGTATGCCCTAAGAACAACTATTTCTTCACATCTGCTAAATTTATGCAGCTATTCATGGGCTACCCACAGGGCAGTGGGATAAGCAATAAAGATAAATAATTATAACAACAGTTTGCTTTATTCTAGTATGATGAGGAGGCATCATGAGTAAGAATTTGTTTACTTTTGTATTATCAATTGCTCTAGCTGACTATAATTATTCTATGGTTTTGAAATGTGTTAGGAATTCTTTTCTATCTGGGTTTTAAAAGGAGATAGTATTTTAATTTTTCCACCCACACCAATCACTTTCAAGTTTACCATGGTTTCAGAATTGTATTTATTAATCATTCTGTAAGTATATTAATTAATTTACTAAATTTAGTAGATTACTAGGAAACTAAGATGTAATTAATCAGTGCCACTTCGATCATCAGGACTTCTGCAGTTTCAATCATAATATTTTTATAGTGTGAAAAAGATATCTGATGCCTGCTAGCATTATCTGCATTGGAGAGATTTATTGAAATTTACAATTATTTTGCTTACAATGCCAACATTAATTTATTTCAAAGTTTTAGAAATAGACACATTTGTGAAGACATCATTTTTGTTTCCAGGCATTTGTGGCAGATACCCACTCCACAAAAGGAAAAGCACTTCAAGCATATAATTAGTTTAGGCTGCAATACAATATTGCAACTTAATATTCATTTATTCATTCACTCATTTACTCAATTAATAGTTATTTTTGTGAGAGCCCACTATGTATCACAGGCTGTTCTAGATATCAACGATATTGGGGACACAATAAGCCCCTCCCTAATACCGGAGCTTGTATTCTAGTAGGACTGTAGTCGGGAAAATAGGCAATAAACAACTGCATAACATCTCAGGTGCTGTCAGCACGTGTAGAGTCATGAGAAAATGGGATGCAGGGTGAGAGGAGGGTAGCCTTTGTGCAGATGCTTGAAAGAGTGGAAGAGTGAGTCAGGGGTAGAGGTGGACTTACTATGAAGCAGGGGAAGCCTAAGCTTTGGCGCTTTCATGTGCGTAGGTCTCTCGCTGATGAGGCTGCTGGGCCCTGTCAAGTGTTCTTACCGGGAAGGGAGAGATGCTTCGCCATCAGCGAGCGTTTCTATGTAAGCCTTTCTGTTAAAATGCTGAAGGTATCTCCAAAGCAAGTGAACAATTACTCCAAAGTGATCCCCAGAGCTCCAATAATTTGCTGTAATTTCTGATCGCATTCTAAGTGAATATAAACCTAATTTTGTATTTGTGATTTTATTTGTTTTTCTACCAGAACATTTCACTGCCATAATTATATGTTTCAGGTCCGAACCAACCTTTATCCACTTTAGCTATGGGAATTACAGGGCAGGGCAAGCGGCAGACAGACGTACAGCAAGAAGGTGTGTGTGTGTGTGTGTGTGTGTGTGTGTGTGTGTGTGTGGTGGGGAGGGGAACAGCCAGTCTCTTGGAGAACTTTGGGTTTTATTCTAATTAAGTTATGAAGCCAATTGAAATGTAGATCAGAGAAATTACTGGATCTGATTTACATTTTAATCAGATCGTTTTCAAAAAATCACTCCTGTTGCTCTGTGGAGTTGAAGCGAAAAGGGGCAGGAGTAGAAGCAAGGGTATCTGGTAGGGGGCACCGGGAACCCAGCCAAGAAGTGCACGTGGTTGGGCCGTGTGGGTAGCAGTAGAGGTGGTCAAGTATGTCAGGGTTTGGATGTGTATTTAAAGCAGAGCTGAGGACACTTGCAAATGGAATGGATGTAGTTCATAAAGAAAAGAGAGGAGTCAAGGGGCATGTCGAGGTTTTGGTTTGAGTAATGAATGGCTGGAGGTGCTCTTTACTGAGTTGAGAACTTGAGTGAAGAGTTCAGCTTCAGGCAAATTCAGCTCAAGAGAGACATCTAAGCCGAGATGTAAAGTAGATGGTTGAGTACATAAGTCTGTCACAGTCTCCGTGTCATTTAACCCTGCTGTATAGGTATCATTATTTCTGTCTAAAGATTTAAAAAGTGGTTTATATGTTATTCAATATTAATTAACAATATGTGGGTATTCTAAGACTTGGACTCATATCTTCTTGATATCTAATCTCTTGTTTTTCCCATTGTATTATCTTTCTTCGCCTTTTTATCCTTCCTTTTTTCTTCCCCTCCCTTCCTCCCTCCCTCCCTCCACTTCTCCCTCCTTCCATCCCTCCATTCCTTATTAGCACTTAGATTTTTTGGGGGTGGGTAGAATTCTTGGCCTTTTTACATAGGCTTTCATGTAATCTCTGAATAATCTTTCTTCTTTTCTTTTCTCTCTTCTTTCTTTCTTTCTTTCTTTCTTTTCTTTCCTTCTTTCTTATTTTGTATATCTTTTATTTATTGTCTTGTTTTACCAAATAGGAGGGAATATAGTGGACATCTTTGCCATGTTTATTATCTTAGGGCATAGATTTCAGTCCTTTGTTATGAAGTGTGATGTCATCTATAATTATTTGGTTGGTTTTTGTAGATGCTCTTTTATTAGACTGAGTAAATTTTCTTCTATTTTGAATTGCTTATCATGGATAGAAGTTGAATTCTGTCATATGCTTTATTTCAATTGGTATGATAACATGGCTTTCTTCTTTAGACTGTTTATGTGGTGGATCATACTGATTTTCACATTTTATTTATTTTCTTACTGATTTTCACATTTTAAACCAGTCTTGCATCCTTAGGATATCCCCTATTTGATTATGGGACTTGTTTGTGTGTTGTCATTGTTTCATGCTTCTTGGTTCTATTTGCTCATATTTTGTTAAGGATTTTTTTGTCACCTTGGCATTGGTGGCTATGGATTTTCTTTTGGTTTGTTGGTTGGATTTTACTGATTCTTCAGATGCAGAGTAACTTTCAGGTTGTATCTGATACATTTGACCATTATGTTATGAAACTCGGGTCTTATTTAAATCCTATTGAGAAGAATATCGAAATTTTGTGTTAGCATGCAGTCAGCCCAGTTGGGTTCAGGCTGTAAGTTCCAAATAGCCTTCATTAAGTTGTGGTTTCCATATTTATTCTATTGGCCACTTCGTAGTGCACACTGTGAGATTTGGGAAGTGGATCTGTATTGTAGTTCAGTTCTTAGCCTTTGGCATGCTAATTAGTCCAGCAGTCATGAACAACTTCATGGGGCTGCTTTCTGGAGCTCATACCTGTCTGTGATCTCTCTAGTACTTGCTAGCTTCCTGAGGCTTCCCTTTCAGTTTTCTTTTTTTTTTTGCTAGAAATCTGGAGCTTTAGTTAACCTGCTCTTCTGTGTACTTCCTGGGACTGTACCTGCTTTTAGGCTAAGCAGGAGGACAGAAAGCAGAGTTTGGCTCCTCATACTCTCAGTCTTAAGCCAGAGGATTCTTTTTTCGGGAGACTGTGTCTCTTCTGATTGGAGAAGAAAGTTTCTCTCCTTCAGAGTTTTTTAGGAGCTTGTGAGCTCCTGCTGCCTTGACTGGAGCTGTGATGGTTGCCTTGGTGTTGGTGGAGCAGAACCAGGGATAACACAGTGAGGTGTGTGCATCCTTGTGCTGCTGAGTGTCATGTGCTTCCTGCTGATGTTGCAACATGTGGCAATGTATAGGGGGTGCAAAGGTATACACAGCAAAGTGTGGCCATGCCATGATCCTCTGCCATGATTCTCCTGTGGTTTTGGTTTGCATTTTCCTAATGACTAATGGTGTTGAGCATCTTTACAAATTTTTTTTATTGATTTTATAAAGAGAGAGAAGCATCAATTTGTTGTTCTACTTATTTATGCATTCTTTGGTTGATTCTTGTATATGTCTTGACAGGGGATTGAACCTGCAACCTTCGTATATTGGGACAATGCTTAAACTGACTGAGCTACCAGCCAGGGCAGTATTGAGCACCTTTTTATGTGCGTATTGGGTATTTGTATACTTTGGAGAAATCTCTACTCTCACATCCTTTCCTCATTTTTCATTTGAGTTGTTTCTGTTATTGTGTTCTGTGGGTTTTTTATATACATGACCCTTATTAGATATTTGATTTGTAAATATTTTCTCTCATTTGTAAATTTCTTTAACTTTCTTGATGATGTATTTTGAATCAATTCTTTTAGAAGTCTAATTTATCTTTTTTGTTGTTGTTGCTTGGGCTCTGGATGCCATATCTTAGAAACCACTGCCTAATTCAAGTTCATAAAGATTTGCCCTTATGTTTTTATATGAGTTTTCTATTTTACATCTTATGTTTTAGTTGAAGATCTGTATGGTGTGAAGTAATGGTCCAGCTTCACTTTTTGTGCATATGAATATTCAGTTATCCTTGCATCATTTGTTAAAAAGACTCTTCTTTCTGCCATGGAATTATTTTGGTACCTTTGGAAAAATTCAATTGGCTATAAATGTGAGGATTTTTTTACTGGGCTTTCAAATCTATTCCATTAATCTACATGCCTATTATTAAGCCAGCACTACACTATCATGAATGCTGTCTCGTTGTAGTAAGTTTTGAAATAGAGAAATGTGAGTCCTTTAGCTCTGTCCTTCTTTTTCAAAATTGTTTTGGTGGCCCTGGCTAGTGTGTCCCAGTGGACTGAGTGCCAGCCTGTGAACAAAAGGTTTGCTGGTTCATTTCCAAGTCTAGGGCACGTGCCTGGATTGTAGGCCAGATCCCCAGTGGGGGGCACATGAAAAGCAACCACACATTGTTGTTTCTCTCCCTCTCTTTCTCCCTCCCTTCCCCTCTCTCTAAAAATAAATAAATAAAATCCTAAAAAATCATGTTGGTGGGAATATGCTTTTACTCTAGAATAATACATATTTAAGACTTGAAGTTTAAAGTAATAGCAGGCTTAGATATTTGTGATTCTTATTCAGGCTGTACATGTTTTTTCCACCCTGTGCTTTCCAGCCAAGTAAATCTACCCAAATGCTATTCATACTGTTGAAAAATGTGCTTTGCCAGCCCCACATATCACAGCAATTTGATGCCCACCTACTTTAACTCTTATTTGCTAATCTCCATTTTTTGAATCTGCCTAACACTTTACCTTTGGATTTGTTTTCTATTCTTGTCAGCCCCAGATTAACTTTTGAGCTTGGTTTTCTGTGCACCTGTTTTCGAACTGAGCTTGTCAGCACACACTCAGACACTGCCTCCTTCTGTGCGCTCCCTGTGTGCTCCTGCTGCTGTAGGACCATGCCCCGCCTTGTGACCATGGTCTGGTGTCACAGTGACCCTCTGGACAGGGTTCCAAGCTACACGTTGGTATTCCTTCCTGTGGCTTGGTGCCTAAGTCCACCCCTAGTACTAATTGGATATTTAACTCTTTCTAACAAGTGGGGAACAACTTTATTGTTGAGACAGCAGGACCCTGTATACCTATCTAGTGTTTCTTTTTGGAATAAATGGATAAGTTAACTTAATGGAATAGACAGGTTTATAGAAAACCATTCAGCCCTGTGGGTGAACCAGTTAATAGCCTTCTTTATTCTCTGGATTTTTATTTTGACTTTGATTTTGAGATCATCAGTGCTCAATCAGATTTGAACTCATTTTCAATGAAATTCTCAAAATTGATGGAAAAAGCTATGTCAAGTCACTTGGAAGCATCAATGTAGAATCAGGCTCCGTAACCTGAAAACAAAAAGGCAATCAATCTTGCTTCCCTAGTGTGAAATATTCACAGAGGCACTTGAACCACTGGAGAGAATGCACATGTTTATCAAAAACTACAGAAACAGGAGCTTACAGTCTTGCAGATCAGACCCTGTGGGGCTTGGAGAGGTTTAATCAACATTTAGACTATAAACATACTCTGTGCCAATTCCAGGTTATATTTAAGTTTTAGGTTGATTTCCCGAGAAACAAGAGGTTCACACTAGTACCAGGATGTTTCGGTGGTTCTTTTTTACCCTGGAATCCCAGTTGCTTATTGTTTACAGAGGTCAATGGCATTGTTTTTGGAAATGGGAATGGAAAATTCTCCAGAGTCCCTGAGAGGTCAGGGCGGACTCTCCTGAAAGTTGTTTGAGAGCCTGAGTTTTGAGTCAGTCACATGAATAACAGTATTTGTTGTGCCAGGGTCTGGATAATTCTCATCTAGCCCACTGCCTCTTCAGTGGGCTAGCCTGGCCAGATACAACTCATTTTTAGAAATGGACTTACCTGCTTGTCCTTGAATTCTGAAGATCAGACCAAAAAGTGGCTTGAGCTGTGACTTAGTAACCTGTGTTCAACATATATGGAGAGAGAAGTGTCACCTGCCTTAGCAAGGCTGCCTTTAGAGATTAATGCGTCTGCTTCATTTTTTCTTTTCTTTGATCAAGGCCTGTTGCTCTTCAAATGCTTTTCGGAGTGAGCCCCTGTCCAGCTGTATGAGCCATTCCTCAATTCCTCCTCTCTTTATCATTCTTGTACTTGAAAAAAGTGAAGTTTTATTTTTTGAATGAAATAATCCACAGTGTCTCTGGCACTCTAGCTCTTTACCTTTTGCTTTAATTTTGATTTGACAAATGGAAATCTGGTTTTTACTTCTTCGTATCTCTCCTGTCGGCGTCAGAAATACTGGAGTGATCGCAGACACAGAGGGAGCCTCCTTAGGAACACTGACTCAGCAGTCCTCTGCCAGGGGAAAAGGCTTTTTCTTCCCTCTTTTTCATTGTGACCAAGGCCACTCCAATTATTTGTCCACAGGAAATACTGTGGCTTGCTGAGAGCTCTAATGAGCATGGCAATCAATATTGCTTGCACTAATACATCACTCTCTCAGTAAGGGATTTCAACAGTAGATTTTCTTTCTTGGGGGATTCAGTTAACAACATTTATACAACACTCACAGCATGCAAAGCACTAGACATGAGGAAAGAAGGCAGGGAATCACAAGGAAGGGTTCTTGCACTTTAGGAGCTTCTTGACTGAGGAAGAGATAGGTGTATTAGTCAGGGTTCTCTAGAGAGACAGAACCAGATCCAATAGATGAATATATGTATATATTTAATTATGAGAGAGAGAGGGGGAAGAGGGGAGAGAGAGAAAGAGAGACAGAAACAGAGACAGAGACAGAGAGACAGAGAAGGAATCAACTCACATGATTTTGGAGTCTGAGGAGTTCCATGTGGGAGACTCAGGAGAACCAATGATGTGAGTTTCAGTCCAAGGAGGAGACTGATGTCCCAGATCAGGCAGTCAGCATGGAGGAACCCTCGCTTACTCGGCTCTTTGTTCTATTCAGGTTTTTAACGGATTGGATGAGGGCTACTCACATTAGGGAATACAGATTGCTTTCCTCAGTCTACCCATTCAAACAAATATGAATCTCATCCCCAAACACCTGCTTCGTAAGCTTAGAGAATTGTGAGTAAAGACGGGATAGATAAGGAGCCCCTGGTATCCAATGCAATAGAAAGGCGAGGACGGAGAAGATAGGTAGGTCACGATCAGTGGAATTTTCAGTGATGTGGTCAAGAGTACAGAAGACACATCTCAAAAGGTAGTAGAAAGAACTAGAGGATACCCATTTCAGGGGCAGGACTGGGAAGTCATAGAAAAGGAACAAGCATGTATAGAGTATAGTAAAAGCAAATGATTTCCTTTGGAGTTTGGAAATAACTCAGTGTACTTAAACGACACTGTATATTATATTATATTATTATACTGTACTATATGTTATGCTGTTATATCATTATATGTTATGTCACATGCATTATAGTATTACTATTAATGATAAAGTCTCTGAAGTAATTTGAACTTGGATTTAAACAGATATTCATGGTAGTGAGACTTTTGTCATTCTGCAAAGAGTGCTGATGTTCATTCATATTCTTGGAATGACTGATTAGGAAGGAGCCTCAGAAGTTTCTAGGTCAGTCAGTTCACCACTTGTGTAGAAATCCAGGAAGCTCACAGCTTTGAGACCATTTTGTTTTTCTTCTGTCAAGACTCGTTCCTTGAGTAAGGAGCTTACTGTTACAATAGGAAATTGACTTACTTGAGTAACCTACACTAGACTAAGAAGAAGGGTTCTAGGCACCCCTCTTTGGGAGAATACCCACCAGAGAAACCTTTACTGGGGAAACAAAACTGGAAAAGTGCCTGTCCATCTAAGGATGATAGCTCCTCCAAACTGATGATCTCTGCTTCTTCTCATAGGCTTTAATCAAGCAAGAATCTTGATTAAACCACTTCTTGGGGTCCCCACTGCTTCTTTTTTTATGCTCAGCTTTTTAAATTCCACCTCTTAATGGCCACCATTAGTCTCATTCTTGAAGGTGGGTTATGGTTACAAGAATCATGCAGCTTACATTGCATCTGATGGTTTTAATTTGAAATGCTCAATTTGAAATGCTGCATTCTCTCTTCATATGATCCATGTGTAATATTCGCCCTATCTTAAAGAATACAAACTCAATTTATATGCCTATTTGAAATGAAATCTTGCTTTGACAAATGAATATTGTGTCAGCTAGTGTCACATTTGAAAGCTACCACACTTAAAAGTTTGGAATTACTCAGAGAAAACTGCTCTAAAACCACAAATGCACCATTTTATTTTGTAGATGTTCCCCAAGTTGCTGAGTAGTTTAGCTTTAATTAACGTCAGTAATGAATTTAAAATTGGGTGAAAAAATCAAGTGAAAAATGACAAGGAATAAGAATGTGGTTTTGAAGTATTTATTATCAGTCTTATGTAGTGGTATTTTGCTAAATTTTATATGGAATAAAACATGACTCTTGTATAGTGTATGTCAGAACACCAGTGACATTTTTGGATTTGAGCAGAGAATGATGACTTGAAAATGCATCCTGGCAGGTATCAATGTATCTTACGACAAACTGATTAGTACCAGGTAGTAATGATTATAATGCATGTTCTAGAGCCTATGAAATTATAATTTCCTAAAAGCAGGGATTATGTCATATTTAATTTAGAACTCAGAATAATGTGATTTTAGAAATTACTCAAAAAACATTTGTTGAGTTGTGTATTTTTCTTAAAAGTTGAATTGCCCTCCCCTCAAAGGACATCATGAGGTAAAAGATATGGAAGACATAATATCTTCCTCCAAGGAAAGGCATAGCCTAGTGGGGTCTGGTCCACCAAAGCATTGTTAAGGACCTTCCTAGTCCTTAGAACCTGGAGAAGTCTTAACTGTGCATTCTTTCCTGAGGGGCAATACAATAATGTTGTTGAGCCTCCAAGCCTAAAAGAGGAGAGAGATGGACGGGATATGATGGGAAGCTTATAGCAGCCTGTGTGTGTGTGTGTGTGTGTGTGTGTGTGTGTGTGTGTTTTCCTATCTGGAGAGCAGGAGCTTCTTAAATACTAGTGCTACCTTGTGTCTTAGTGCCAGAAAACATTTTTTGCCCTAATGTGCTTCAGCTGATAGCTAATACATCAATAATCTGCTTAACACTCTCCAACACATTGCCATTGCACTTGGGAAAAAATCCAGGTGCTTTCTCATGCTCCTCAAAGGTCTCAATGATCAATTTCTGACTAGCTCACCAGCCTCATCTTAAGCTCTCCTCCTCTTCTCTCTTTCTGCCTCTGTCCTTCTGCCTCAAACGCTGTTATCCTGAATTTTTCATTGGTGAGACATGCTTCATCATCCCCGCCACCTCACAAATGATTTTTACAGGAAACATATTCTGAAAATTGTAATAAATTCCCACTTCCCACCTCTACCTCTTCCCTACTTGTTCCAACTCCTTCCTGGTATAATTCAGAAAGGGAGATGCTGCAGACTCCAGATTCAAAAAATCATTCCCTTAAAAGCCTGATTTTGAATTTCAATCCAGGGAGTTCCAAGAATTCCAAGATATTTTTGCTAACGTCATCAATTCACCTTATCTGGCCAGGATGAAAAAGAGTGTGGATGATGTCGGCAACATCACCACTCTGGATAAAACCTGAAAAGTCATTCTACTTAATTAGAGAGAGCCAAGAGTCCTCTGGGCATCCGCATGAGCGAGAAGCTCGATTGCCACTCCGCCCTCCACCCCACTCTCTCTCTGTCAATCAGCGCCCTTGGAAAGGTGTCTGTGTAGGTCCCCACCTTTCACATTTGTGTGCTCTCGCCATTGCTGGCGGTAGAAGCTTTATTGTCCCTACTATTGGGGGACTAGCATATCTCTGGTTTCATGAGAAAGAGGCTCAGGGTCTCTCCTTTAGCTCCTATATGTCTGAAACTTGAACTCCAGCCCAGGTTCAATGCTCTCCTCCGAGAGGGAGTAAAGCCTCTACCACTACCCTACAGCCACATAGACCAATGCAAAGGCCCTAACGTGGTGTCAGGTGGAAGGACAAAATCTACAATTCATTGTTGTGTGGGGTGACAGATCATCGGAACCCAGGTACAACCATTGCTCATGTAGGTCCAGTTTCCATGATGCAAATGGCCCTAATAGGATTGAATACTTGAGGGGCAACATTGGTGTTCTGAGCACTAGTACAGCAGTGCCCCCTTATCTGTGATTTTACTTTTTGCCATTTCAGTAACTCATGGGAAACAGCAGTTTGGAAATATTGAATGGAAAATCTCAGAAATAAACAATTCATCCTTTAAATTGCATACTATCTGAGTAGCATGATGAAATTCCAAGTCTTTGCAATTCTTCCCTGCCAGGGACGTGAATCGTTTCTTTGCCCCCCCATATCGTGTTGTATATACCACCCATCCATTAGTCACTTAGTAGCCGTCCAGGTTATCAGATAGATGGTTGTGATATCACAGGGTCGTGTTCAAGAGTACTGGTGCTGGCACGTTTGGATATGCCAAGGGAAGCCGTGAGTGCTTTCATTAAGTGAAAACATAACATAGCACACATGGGGTTTGGTACTATTCACGGTTTCAGGCATCCTAGGGGGATCTTGGAACACATCTGCTGCAGATAAGGAGGGACCTACTGTTTAGGTTATAACTTGAGCCTGCTTGGAAATGAACATTATTCCTGGAGGAGGGTGTATGGTGGAGCTGTTGAGTGTCTCCTTTGAGTGATGAGAAAGTGGAAGAAGCTTGTGCCGATGGGTGGCATGGAGACAGAAAAGGAGGGACGCCGATGTGGGCCACGGCTAAATGTATTCAAAGGCAGCAGCATTCTCTCAGAGGTGTTCTAATTCTGCAGCTGTAAAAACAATCCCGCTAGAACAGTGAAGCTCTTATCAACAGTCTGGAACCCACCACCCCCTAGCCACTTTCTGACAATCATTCAGAAACAGAATGCATTACATCCCCGCTACGTGCCCAGCCCCAAGGACATACTAGTGAGCCAGAACTATCTTAACAGCCCTATAAGGTTGAACTACTGCTTGTTTCTTTCTTTACTGTTGCAGTTTCCTATGTTTTTTTATGACATTTAGTATTCTATATTTCTAAAAGGTTGTAGGCGGTTAAGAGGCAGTATTGTTGAGAGGATAAGAAGACAAAGTCTATCACCAGCCATGTGACCTTCAGGCGTCAGCTTCTTCAGTTACAGAATAAGAGCAAAAGCAGTGATGATGTCACAGGGTTTTATGAGGGTTAAATTGGAAAACGCTCTTGATATTGGCACAGAGTAGGCTTTTGAGTAACTTGGGAACGTGACGTGGAGCACCCATTTCCTAAAGACACAGAGATTACCTTCTTGTAATAGCGTTCTGTTTCACTTCTCAGCCCTTTTGTGGGTAAGGAATAAACTATGAAAATATTTCTGTATAACTTTTTGGTTAAGGAGCCTTGTTTTTTTTACAGTTGCCTGGCTGTGTTCCAAGACTTGATGGGGGTTGTCCATGGCTTTTCCCCATTACTTCTGCCACAGAAGTCTTACCTGGCACTCAGCCTGCTTTAAATGCATTAGGTGGGTCTGGGCCCTGTGGCTCATTTGGGTCTGTCATAAAATCAACACTCCCTCTGTGACAAGCAATCTGCCTCCGAGGAGGCCAAGCCAACAGAAACACATGCTGCCTGCCAGTATGGGGCTTGACCTGGCGTCTGCACAGAGGGAAGTTTCTCGGAGCCAGGGTTCAGTGCCAGCATGTTGGGTCGTGGTGGGCAGACTTGATGTTTGGGACTGGAACTGAAGTCTGTGCCACACCTGTCAGTCTCCCCAGGTGGCTGGAGGCGCTGAGCAGGGCAGAAGGACCTGGCTAGACTCATCCTTTATATGTGAGTTGGCATTCTACAGGAGAGGATCTTCGAAAAGTGCCACTTCTAGAAGCAAGCAGCCGGAAGTCCAGAAAGGTGAAGGATGAATCGTTGATATATTGAAAACTATTGATCTCTGAAAACTTTGTTGTAGCTTCATATTGGCCTGGGCAAGTTTGCAGAATGCCCTAAAACTTCCAATTCATCTTTCGCCTGTCAATGAGCTGTTGCCTGACTGCGTTTATTATGAGTGGTGCCACCACCATGCTCTGTTTTATGAGGACGTGGAGTGACAGGGTCGTTAGCTTTCAGTGCTCCCAGGAGTGGAGCTCCAGCCTGGACTAATGTGACGAGATGGGGTGCTGGAGAGATGGTGGCACGTGTTTAGGCCCCATTTATTTTTTAGCATAAGCTCTATGATATTTTCCCCACTTATTTCCTTGGGAATGAGCCAAATCAATTAGAATCAGCCAAATCAATTGACTGCGTTATTACAAAAAAGGCACAGTGGCAGCGCTTACGGCAGACAAGCAGAAAAAGAAAAGAGCAGAGTCCTAGCCTCTTTTCCTCCATTAGGAAAATATAGGCTTTAATACCAACTCCAAAGGTTTTCATAAGATAACTTGGTAAGGAAGTGTTTGAGGAAACACATTTCGTTCACGCTTTCTTGCAGAGGCAGAGCATTCCCGAAATGAAATTTACGTTGGAGAGGAGAGTGCGCCTGGGATGCTCGATTTGGAGTTATCCAGCGAGAAAGCTAGAAAGTAAAGTTGCAGCTGTGGGAGTGAAGGAAGTTTGGGAAGACAGAGGCGTGTGTGTGTGCCTGTGCACATGTGCACACGTGTGTGTGTGTGTGTGTGTGTGTGTGTGGAGAGAAAGAGAAACATGGAGAGGGAGAGAGATGGAAGGAAGAGAAGGGAGGGGAAGAGAAAAGAGGAAGCAGTCAAATGAGAGGAGAAATATGCAATTTAGAAAAGGTGAATGAAAAGCAGACACTTTTTATCTTGTGGGACCGAGCTGCTGGTTCCCTGGTCCTCCAAACCTCAGTTCCCGTCAGCATCTCTCTCCCTGTCTCCTGAGGCAAGCTTTGCCTCTCCACAGTGCTTACTTTTGGAACTTTCTAACTGCTCATCCCCATGAATGTGATTTAAAAAATTTTTTAGAGTAATTATATTAACTGCAGTACCATAAGAAAGTCCAGAAATGTAAGAATACTGAATCAAGACTAATACCATGTTTATTTTCTTATGATAATTTTGCTACATGTTCAGGGTTGACAGCAATAGATACATGCATTTAGGGCATGAGGTTGGTTTTCAGCTGGCACTCCTTCTTCTTGGTCGGTGCCATGGTACGAGTTCAAATATCATAAACGCCATGTCTGTCCATGTTTATCCCAATGACCTCTCATTTCTCTCCCTACCCCCTTAATAAAAACAAACCACCTTCTCTTCGTTTTCCCAGGCCTCTTTCTAATAATAACAGGGCCCATCACCTAGGGCAACAGGGATGGATATCAAAAACATCTTATGTTCTAAAATAAATTCTTAAAAGTCCAAGCTTATTGTTTCATTGAAAGAAGGCAAACCCTGCCAACTTCCATGGGAAAATAAACTGTGTTTTTCCCTTTTCAAAAATAAACCGTCAAGTTGGAAGATAATCAAAGCCCTTCCTATGAGTGAATGTCAAAAATTTGTAAGACTACATCTATTTTGCAATTAGTGTCTATAGAACTGGACAGAACTGAAAAGGACTGTGGCAGCTGACTTCTTTATTTTTGTAAAACAAAGGAGGCAAGCATTTACCAACATTTCTGATGTGTGCATATTGCCTAACTGGAAAGCTTTGAGTAAATTTTCTCTTAGAATTCCTTAGTATCCTTGGTAACTAATGTGAACTTTTGTTTGAAGCTTCATAATAATTTTCAGCCCCATATGGGAATGCCGGGTCCATGGAAGTGTACTGTGGCCATGTTGTTTTCCTTCCTCTGATTGAATCTTAAAGGGCACCTTGTTAGGCTAAATAATGGCCTCCAGAGATAGCCAGGTACTGACTTCTGGAACCTGTGAATGTTTCCTTATATGGCAAAAGGGGCTTTGCAGATATGATTAAGTTAAGGATCTTAAAATGGGGACATTATATTATCTTGGATTATTCATATAGGCCCTAAATGTAATTGTACTTGAGTGTGTGTGTGTGTGTGTGTGTGTGTGTGAGAGAGAGAGAGAGAGAGAGAGAGAGGTTTGACTACAGAAGAGAAGTAGGCAGTGTGGTGATAGAAGCAAGAGGTTGGAGTGGTGCAAGGACATGAGCCAAAGAGTGCAAAAGGCCTCCCAATGCTAGAAAAGACAAGAAAGCCGATTCTCTCCATGAGTCTACAGAAGGAGGTGCCAGCCCTGCCTGATTTTAGACTTCTGACCTTCAGAACTGTAATAAGTTTGTATTATTTTATGCCACTAAGTTTGTGGTAATTTGTTAAAGTAGTCATGAGAAACTAATACAGACACCTTTTCCTCCCCTTAGAACCAGGGGCCAGGAGGTTTGTCTGGGGGAATGAAAGACATGTAAGTAGGGCCATATTCCTGGAGCATGGAGCTTCTCTAGGGGGAGGTCTGGTGTCTGTCATTACTTTTGGAAAGTTCTTGCTCATTCTTCAGTTATTTCTTCTGTTCTATCTGTTCTTCTGCTTCTGGTATTCTAATTACATGCATATTATTCTTTTTAACTTTGTACCCAAGTTCTTAGATGTTTGTTCTGTTTTTCTCTCTCTCTCTGTCTGTCTCTCTCTTTTGTATTTCAGTCTGACTTATCTTCAGGTTCACTGATTGTTTCTTTAGCTGTGTCAAGTCCAGTGAGGAGCCCATCACCGGCATTGTTCATGTATGTCACTGTGTTTTTGATTTTTAGCATTTCCTTTTGGTACTTTCTTAGGGTTCCCATGTCTCTGCTGACATTGCCAGTTTGGACTGTTGACCACCTTTTCCATTAGAGCCTTTAACATGTTCATCACAGGTATTTTGAAGTCCTTGCTTATAATTCCCCCTCATATTTGAACCTGGTTCTGAGGATTGCTTTGTCTCTTCAGAGTGTGCCTTTTTTTCATCTTATGACATCCTTTGTAACTTTTAGTTGAAAGTTGGGTATGTTGTCTGAGTAAGAGTTACTGAGGTATATAGGTCTTCAGTATGAGGAGGGTTTGTATTAATCTGGCCAGGCACTGGGCTATGTTTAATGTTGTGGTAGTTATAGGGAGCAATTTAAATTCACCTAGTGTCCTTGTGTTTTATGCCCTCCCCCAGCTCTAGAGCTCCTCTCTGTATTGCTTCTGAGGGAGAGTCCATGTACTGCAGCCGTTTTAGCTTTATCTGCTGTGGTTATATTGAGGCTTGTGGCTGGGCTGGTCCCATGTGGAAGAGGCAAGGATCTTTCTATGGACTTCTGGTTAAGTCTCAGGCTTTTAGTGGGCCTGTGTCCTGAGGGTGTAACTTTTACAAGTATGTATGTCTCTTCTCCATGGTTGTAGCATCTCCCTCTTCCTCCCTGTCCCCTATTCCTTTTCCTGTCTGCAGCATTTCAAACCTATGGCTTAGCAGTCCTGTCGCCCCTTGACTATAGATATTCCCTACCCTTTAGATCAACTAGAAAGTCTGAAGTAGAGAAGAATTTTCTTCTCCCAGGAGCATTAAGATTTCAGTATTGCCCTGTGGTGAAGACTTGCCCTAGAGAGTGAGGGTGGGGTCAGAGAACATTATCCATTTTTTCTTTTAGAGACTGGAGCAATGGCATCCAAGTTATTTATATGTTGGAGCTGAACTAAAGGTATCTCAGGAGCCTACATAAAGAGGCAAAGGTAATGCTCCTTCTTCAGGAGTAGTTAACCCTTCAGTAGCCCTAAATTTGTGCATAGACTTACCTTTTCAGGTTACCTAGCATGGGATGGGGCCATGTACAAGGATGTGCAATGAGCTGGCAAGGGGGTGGTCTGGGCAGAAGGGAAGAAGGAGCCTAGGCCTGGGGTGGAGAGTGAGGAGGACCCATGATAAGATCGCCTGCGAAGGAGAACTGGGTACTATAGCAGTACAGGGGAAAGAGGTCAGCAAGGGCTGCTGACTTTTTTCAGCTCAAGGAATGAGAACATGGAAATGAGAGTTGGAGGGGAAGTGGGCACTCAGAAAAGGGGGAGTCCCAAAGTTGAAAAACAGCACTTACTAGCTTCAAAGCTTTTCAGTTTGCAACTCTGCTGCCCCCTGGGAGAGGTACTTGGGAATTGTATGGTACAATTTATAAAAAAAAATTTTTTTTCAACCTATTGGATAAATATCTATGTGGATAAAAATTCTTTTCTCTTTGCCCTTATACTAGCAAGTAGTTTATTTTTTGGTCTCCTCATATCTTCCCAAGGGAATGTGTATTTTATTTATCATTTGTTTTCAAGGTTACAAATCTAAGAAAAATGTGTAATCATTAAGTTTGTTGGCTCTGCAGTCCTGTACCCAATGTTTGATCTTGCACGAGTTATTAAAATTCACTAAGCTTTCATTCTTTATCTGTAAAACATGGATAACACATATCCTGTAGAGTTATTCTGAGGTTTCAATGAGATAATATATGTGATTAGTATGGTTAGTGCTAGGCACTGGGCTGGCAAATAAATAATAAATAACAAGTAGCTATTATATATATTAGATAGAACAATAGTTTCTGTTGCAATATCTGATTTTTTCTATGAGGAAATCCAGCCATAATTTAAAAAATGGCAGGATCTTATTTCTGAATTCTATAAATTAGTTTATATGATTGTCTTCTAGCATATTTATGAACATTAATTAATATAGATATATGTAGTATGTACATATACATACACCCATGTGCATATGTATATGCACACATACTTATACATGTATATTTGTATATATTTATCTGCATATACACACAGTTGTGTTTGCTTAACAAATTCTGAGAAGATTCACAAAAAACTGTTTATAATTTTTATTACTAGAGAGTTGAAATAGAAATGGGAAGGTGAATAAATCAAGTTTCACTTTTTATTTTATGCTTTTCTATTGTTTAAAGTTTTGTACCATGAATAATGTTACTTTTTATAATAAAACTCACTTTGATATATATATATCTACAGTTAGAGTTTTTAGGCCAATGAATCTTTTTCTTGCTTTACAGTCATTCAAGGGAAAGAGTCTAATAAATGGTATCATTTTGTGAAGGAACTAAAACCTGCATGTTCTTAATAAACAACATTTGAACTATGTGCACACAAGACACATAAATACAAAAGGATTACAGTATTTAAGTTAAACGTTATTTCAATAATTGTGATATAACATGGGTTTTATGTGGGTTAAGATGAGTGACAAAATATTCTTCACATAGAATGGATTTAAGAAACGTGAGCAGAGTAAATATGAGGAACCATTTTGGACATGTGTTGGAAGCTGCAATAATAGGAATATGTCTGGGACCAAACATGCTTTCTCATACTGTCACACTTTGGACTTGAGATCACATCAGGAGAAGGCTGGAGACTTCCGCAGGGCATAGGACATGGTTCTGTATTTTATCAGAAAGGACACAAATCCTTTCGGTTGTCTGACCAAATGCTTCATAAGCAAGTTCAAGCCTTTATAAAAAAAAATAATACCCAGTTAACACCATCTTATTTTCAGAAGAGAAAAGCAGATCCTTCAGGGTATTTTAATGAACACACACAGCAAATCCAGCCCTTCTCTTTTGTCATGGACTCAGGATTGAGATGTAAGCACCCATAAACCCTCTGTAAGCCTTTCCCAGGCACTGGAACTCTTTGCATGCACCGTTAGGATCTGACACAATCTAAATCTCCTATGTGCTCAGCACTGAGTTCACATAGGGGTGGGCTCAATTATATCAAAACAGGTTTTCTGGTGCAATGATGGTGATCTGAGCCGTGAAAGACAAGTTATCGCCCTGACAGAGTACATTCCCCACCACAAAATAAACAGAAGCCCAAGAGCTATATGCTAATATCACCCTCCAGCCTGTAGTTCTAGAACAGGTTGTATTGCTGAGAGACTAAAGTCCTGGGGATGTTGGGAGCCGTAAACTTTTCCTGATTTCCTTGCTTCAGATGGTACTGCTAACTCTGAGTGGCTAAATGTGTGCAACTGATCAGAAGGTGGGGTCAGTGGGGTCAGGTGAGAGAGAGGATGGGTTAGTCTATGCAGATCTACATCTTCTTCTGGAAACATCCCTAAAGCAGATATACACAGACAGTGTGCCAGTAAGTAGTCTTTTCTTTCAAGGTAGAGCAGGCCATAGAAACCTAGACTCAGAAGGGTCTTTAAAATGATGTAGACCAATTTCCCCTTTTTATCTATGAGGAAACAGAGGCCCAGGCTGGTGATGCAAGTAACCTATGGGAATAACATGCAATTGGATTTTTGTAGACAAATGTCTCTAGTAATCAGTGTGGACTTGCATACCACAGAGGGCTCCATAATGACCTCTGAGTACCTATTTGAAACTGCGTAAAACTATCCCAACAACCTCCCAACAACCCTGCAAAATAAAGTTTACTTTCTTGGTTTTGCTTACAAATTGAATTAGTCGTCTTCGGCTGCTGTAACAAATCACCCCAGATGCGAGGGCTCAAACAACAGAAATTTTCTTTCTGGAGGTTTCAGAGGAGCAAAGTTCAAGACCAGTGGTTTCTGGTGAGCAGTGGTTTCTGGTGAGACCTCTCTTCTTGGCTTTCTAATGGCCACTTTTGTGTGTTCATGGAGAGAGGCATGTGCTGTCTCTTTCTGTTCCTAAAAGGACATGGGTACCAATGGATTACAGCCTTACCCTTATGCCCTCATTTAACCTCAGTTACCTCCTTCATTGTCTTATCTCCAAGTATAGCCATGAGATAGGGATGCGGGATAGGGCTTCAACATTTGAGTTTAGGTGAGAGGGCACAATTCGATCCATAAAAGAGATGGAAGAATTGTGGTGTGAGCCTGAGTCTGTCTGCCTTCGAAAGTTATGTGTATTCTATGATACCTTCTGATTCTGAGCATATATCAGTGTATAAATGGCATTTTTCTCTATCAAATTAATGTATTTATATTATAGTTTAGATGTAATTCTACTGTATCTTCTTTCATGGTAGGTGGGGACGGCTGATGATCTAACTAAATGGTACAGAATAAAATATTTTGAGTATTTTATTTTGTACCATTTGAGTCCTGGTATACTTTAGTTCCAGAAAGGAGTTTCCTTCTGGGGCTGTGAACACATGTGCTGACCTTTCATGTCAGACTCATGGTTTAACTACAAGAACTTGGCCAATAGGTAATGCCATTGGCTCATTGTAAGTAAGTATAGTTACTTAACATTAACTTGAATCCCACACACATATATACTGAGTGCTTACTCTGTGCTGGGTGCTCTTCTGATAGCTGGGGATATGGCAACAGGAAAGACCGATAAGGCCCTTGTTCTCACGGAGAAGACGGGGAAGGTAAGCCAAGAAATAGAATTTCATACAAGATTGGTGCTCTGAAGAACATGAAGTAAGGTAATGTGATACATAGGGGCCTGGGGGTGGAGCAGCCTTAGTTTGCTGAGGAGGGGAGGCCTCCTCACGATGGTAACAGCTAAAAGCTGAATGATGAGAAAAGAGGTGTTAGGGTTTCCAGAGAAACAGAACCAGTAAGATAGATGGATGGATAGATAGATAGATAGATAGATAGAAAGAAATTTATTATGAAGGGTTATCTAACACAATTATAGAGGCTGAGAGGTCCCACAATCAGCCATTAGCAAGCTGGATATCCAGGAAAGCTACTGGTGTAATTTCAGTGCAAGCCTGAAGGCTGGACAACCAGTGGAGTCTTTGGCGTGAGTGCTGGTCTAAGTCCCAAGGCCTGCAAACCAGGTGCCCCCATGTGCAGTGGCAGAAGATGGATGTGCTAAGTCAAAGCAAAAGAGCAAATGTGCTTGTCATCATTTTGTCCTATTCCGGCCCTCACTGGATAGATGATGCCCGCTTGTGAAGGCAATCTTTGTCACTTAAACTACTGATTCACATATGAATCTCTTTCAGAGCCATCCATAATCATGTCCTATCAGCTCTCTGGTCATCCCTCAGCCCAGTCAAGTTGACACATTAAACGACAGTCCAAGAAATGGAATAGTAAAAGAAATGACTCTGGGTGGGAAAATGTGATCTGTATGAGGAACAAAAAGAAGGTCATTGTGGCTTGATGAATTGAAGAAGAGGGATCGTGGGCCACAATGAGACTGGAGGAGCCAACAGGGGCCAGATCACAAAAAGTCTGGTGCATTGTGGGTAGGAGGTTTGCAATTATATCAAGTGCACAGAGACAATAGGTGTGTGTCCTGATGTCCTAGACAGAAAGCAGGCCACCCATTGTGGCAAAACCTCTGTACTTCCCATGTAACAACATTAAACATCTCCCCAGAATGACTATTTATTATGTTGTGTCTAATATGATGTGGGTTACAATGGCCTGATATTTATAAATGAAAATTGGCCCAGATCAAGAATCTTCCCAATAGATAAAAAAGAAAGTTAATTTTATTTCTCCTTAAACACCTAGATGTGCAAATAAATGTTCTTCTGGTTTGGAAAGCTGTGATCAGAGCTAGCCTGGTGCCACTACAACACCCGTGTGGGAGTTGTATCAGCCCACAGGGATCCTGCGGGAGGTCTCTTCTAAGGCCAGAATTACGGATCAATGGGGAAGGAAGTCAGTTGCAGGGGACTATGGTTTTTGAGTTTTAATGAAGGTGATTCTGGAAATATCTAGTTCTCTATTGATTAACCCAACATAACCTCAGAATATTTAAAGCTTCCAGACTTCATCAAAAGAATCCTATTTCCCCAGGGATGTTTTAAACTCTATAGAAAGAACTTGGAACTATAGTACATCTTGTCAATTTGAGGATGGGTAAGCTGGCCCCTTAATCTCTCTACCTCAGGGACTTCCTTAGAGCAGTCATCCTTAATTCTTAACCTGAGATCAGTGAATAGAACATAAGGGGTCTATAACCTTGAATGGTTAAGAAAAATTAAATATTTTTACTAATATCTTTAGCATGTTTTATTTCATTAGAATAAGCAAAAACCACAGTGAAGTCAATGATACCTGTTACTTTGTCACCAAGAAAAATCTTGGATATTTTCATATCATATTACAATTGATCCAGATATTTCATACTACCCTCTTGTTTTTCATTCCTGCCTTATTTTTTCTTTTGTGATTTATTTCCATCTGTGATTCCTTCCTTCCTCCCTCCCTTCCTTCCTTCCTTCCTTCCTTCCTTCCTTCCTTCCTTCCTTCCTTCCTTCCTTCCTTCCTTCCTTCCTTCCTTCCCCTCTTTGAATAGAAACTCTCTGAGGGCAGAGATTTTTGTGTTTTGTCCATTTCCATAGCAACAGTTCCTAGAACAATGCCTGGCACATAGCAGGTCCTCAATACAATATTAAATACACGAATCTTCTACGTGGCACAATTGTTCAGCTCTACAGGATGGGGAAGCATTATGGAGATCTGGCTTCTCCTCCTACAGAGTTTCAGCCCTCCCCCCACCCCCGCCCCTGCAGGTTTATAACCACAATCTGTACTTCACTTTGAGTTATTACAATTTCTGAGACCTTTCAGGATCCTGAGCTGAGATAAGCCTTCCTTTCTTTCAGTTCTTAATCCTCTAACATCCAATAGACTTAGATTCCAAACTTTCTCACGTCTGCAAAGTCAGTCACCGCTTACGTATTTTCTACCTTACAAATTTTGTGGTCTTCTCTTGTTCTCCTGTTTTCTTGCTCTACCCACCAATTTACAGCTCTGGCTGATGAGAAATTTTGCTATCTGCTTCAATGGAAAGAAAATGACAAATGAAAATATTTTCGACCTTCTTCATATGGATCTGAAATGGTGAACTCAGGAGGAAATGAGGTTACTGGAGTGTTCCCATCAGTTGTATGACTGTGTGGGGGAGATGTTGTCGAGGAGACAGAAGCCTGTGTATGTGTTTGGACTAGATTATCTTTGTGGCCACTTGCAACCATAAAAGTCACGATTCAGTAATTCTGTAAAAGGCTTTGAAATGCTAAGATTAAAGTTGCTATGGACACAAAGAACATGATGATTAGCTCCGTTTTTTGAAGTGATGTTATAATCTTTGTTCACTTTCAGTTTTATTATTCATCTGAGCTTTGTGAATTTTCTCACCAGCCCTCCTTTTGTATCATCACAATATCTAACAGCTTTAATCAGCCAATTTGTCCTGACAAAAATTACGCACATGGCCGTCTCTATTCACAGCACTGTTTTGTGTTTTAGATCTCCATTCAACCAGAGCTTCCCTCTCGTAGAAGACCCAGTGTGTATATTCAGTCTCGGTGTTTCTGTTTCACCAAAGGCCTCTTATCTGTTTTCCACAAGCATAACCTGCTTTAATACTTATTGTCTGACAGCATTGTTCTTAATCATTCCATATTCATGTGGAACTCCTATGTAACTCCATTATCAAGATTCAAAATGAATGAGCATTACTTAATGGAATCTTTAAATAGATTGTTAGAAGCAATTTTATTCTCTTGTGTTATTTGGTCCCATGCTTCTATTTCATCAAGAAATACATTCCCTTTTACCCAGCCTTTTCAGACTTGATTATCGGACAGGGAGTGCTTTACTAAGATAAAGTTCTTAGTCAAGATTAGAATTTTATGTGAAACTCAGTGTTTTGTTTGGCTTGGAATTGTCTGGAATAGGGCCACATATTCCATTTTAAATTGGTTACATTGCTTTCTTATTGGTCAAACATTCAGCCCTATTGCTCCAGGGCACAACTTCTCTGGACTTCTGATGATCCGTCTTTAGTGGAATTTCTCTTGTGCATTTCTCTTCTTGAACTGGTGTTTTAAAGTGTGTTTTGGGAGATGATGCTGCTTGCATGCTTCTAGACACCATGGCTATGATCTCCTACAGGCCATTCAGTAGTCGGGCCTTGTAGACAGAAGAAGTCTATTGTTGTATGTTTTGCCTCCCCAAGCAGAAATGCAGGTTGGCCGATGAATTCATCTTGAGCTCTTATAAAAATCAGTTCCAGGTTGATCAAAGGCAGGCTGAAGGTATGGATACTTTGTGGGGTTCCATTTAAACATGATATCTGTTGGTTTGAATAACACCAGTGTGTAGTGTCCTGTCCCTCAAATCTTTTTTATTTCATTTTGCTTTTATCAGTTAAAATCAGAGGACTTACCTTTGGTCAGTTACCTATAACTCTCTGTTATAGTTTCTCAAGAATTCCCCTCAGATCGTAGAATGTGTTGGGGTCCTATCCCTGGTTCTCCTCATAAAAATTCTGCTTAATATTGCTGAATTCAATTTATGTGCATAAGACATTAGATTTTAAATGCCTATCTTTGTATTGCTAAAGCAAATTAAATGTAGCCAAAAGGTAAGCTGAAATAATATTGGAACTATCTACTATCTAGTGTCATGGCTTCTAGGCCTCTGCTGTTAGCAAGAGTAATTTAGGTCTGTTTGTGTATTAGTATCATAGATAGATATTTTATAGATAACAAACTCGGAGACTCTAATTATACACTTTAGTCTGAGAATGACTGCTTAATTATTCAGATCTTAAATTTTCCCACTTACCCACACAAACAGCAAGACAAATATAGGCATATTTAGTTCTAACAATAGCTGTGTTCCTCTAAATTTGCATTTAATCAATTGCTGGCAAATCAAATCATATTTTTAGTACATGGAGGTGGCGTGCTATTTAATGAAAATTTTTTAATGAATTTAACCACTAACCTCCTAATGCATCTGCCTTTATAACTTTGGGTTTTTTAATAATGAGTTTTGGTACAAGAGTAATTCATGCTGTATAAGTGAAGTCATATTTTAAATATCTAGAGGATCATTACTTTTAAAACGTTACCTTATCTTGAATCCTTCTATGTACCTGTCTGTCTTCTGGTTCTTGTCATTATTTATCCTCCTGATGACTTTTGATTTTTGTAAATCAGTTTAGTTTTTCTGAAAATAGGGCACAGTTGGATTATGCTGTCCTACAGAGCCGCAGAGTAGGGTAATCAGTTAATTCCCGCAGCCTCTGGGAAGACTGATGAAACACAGATATCTGGGTACTGCAGGCCTCCTCTCTGACCTTTCCTTTTCCTCACGTGCAGGCTAGTTTTCAGTGGTGGAAAATGTTACCAGTAACTCTCAAGGCTTGCTAGTACTTTCTTCAAGATACATTTTATGAAAAGATATGAAAAATAATTTAACTAGTGTAGGAGACCGTTCTGAGTCCAGCATGGGCCCAGCTCCCACTTGGAGATGCATAGGACCCATGCCCATGGATAGGTTTTCCTGTGGGGAATCAGGCCTGAAATGTGCCTAGGCCGCTTTGAGTCTTGCTCCTGCTAAAAAACTCCCTCACCTTGAATTGAGGACATTTACTGCAAAGCAACTTCCTGAAATCCACGCTAAACCTTCCAAGGATGAGTGTAACTGGTTCAACCACTTTTGCCTTTTCATTTGTAAATATCCCTCTTCTGTGATGTGATCAGTGGCATTGGCTCCTTTGTCTTCTGTAAAAGGTAACCACCTAAAGCGAACCTGTGCATAGCAAATGAGGACCATCATGTAATGTGCTGAGAAACCCAATAAAGGCCGGTCATGGAAAGGGCCCAGGCTTTTTGCTCCCCTTGAGAGAAAAGCCATGCTGTCCCTTTTCCTCCACTGGACTCTGCAGTCCGTGTGATTGCCTCATTTCATCCGTAATGATGCGGACACTGCGGGCTGGTGTCTGCATCAAACTAGCAGTAAAAAACTGGCAATAGTAACTTAAAAAACACAGATTTATTATAAATAGAAGGACTGTCATAGGAACAATTATTAAACTTCTTGTTAAGCCTGGAGTGCATTAGTGAGAACAAACAGACACATTCCACTTTTCCACTCTTGTATCTTCCCCTTCAAGCATAAAGAACTCTGTATCATCTCTGATCTCTTCTACAAAACCTTTAAAATGCTGTCAGACCCTGCTGTTCAGCCACCTTTCCCTGAGCCCCTTTACCACCCTCCCTCCCTGATGTGCAAGTGTGCTCAGGTAGACACACACACACCTCTGCCACACTTCTGTGCTTGGATCTGTACCTCATTTGCACTGAGTTTTCTAGGTAGGCGGTGTTCATGTTCTCCATTGCACCAGTGAGGAAACCATTGTTATCGAAGGCATTTTCTTAGTCTTCTGACATTGAAGTTAGACGCTTGAAGTTTTGGAAGTATTGCAACTGAGATGAGAATCTTTTCATCTTTTTTTTTTGCTTCTCTAACTTTGTGTGGACTTAAAGGCGGCTCTTGAAGGACATGGATGTTCCCTAGAGGGGAAAGGCAATAATTTAATAGCAAAAGCCAAAGAGTTGACCCTCTGAACTCTGGTTTCAGTCTCCTGCTTATCCTGTGAGGCATAATTAAGGGCTGGGAATTCTGGGTTCTGGGTTCTTATTTCTTGAATGGACCATCACCTATTTATATAGTTTTTTTATACTTAACAGCTTGCAAACTTCCTCTTTTTAGGGACTGTTTAGACCTTACCCAGGCTTTGGAACTCTTTAGTAGTTCTTTAATACTGTGTAGGAAAAGGGACGGCTGCTAGATTGATATGGCCTACTTCCTGTAGATGACAATGTCCTCCGTGTACACAGCTGATGGAAATGCTTCCGGGTCAAGGTGACCAGAAAGGAAAGATACTCCCTCTACCCCCAACCCAACTCCCCAAAAAGTCAGATTACAAAGGATAAGACATTTCCCAATGCACTGAGGCCTAGGGAATCTTTTGAAGTAAAAAATCTTACAGATCCTATTTGGCTATTGACTCAATGTGGGGCCTTGGACAAGTTGCTTCTCTCCTTCTGGACCTTCAGTCTAAAATAAATTGGTTTTGGCACTAGGGAGACAGCCTATACCTATTACTATTTTTTTGTTTGTTTTGATTACTTTTATAAAATAGCTTTGAACTTATTGAGATATAATTAACATGCCTACAATTCATCCATTTAAAGTATAGTATAGAATTTAATTTATTTTAGTATATTCATAGAGTTGTGCAACCATCACTATGATCTAATTTCAGAACATTTTCTTTGTCCCTAGAAGAAAGCATACACGCATTAGCATTAAATTCCCATTTCCCTCCTGTCTCCTTCCCCCTGCCCTAGACAACCCCTCATCTACTGTCTATCCCTGTAAATAGTCTTATTCTGGATATTTCTCACAAGTGGATTCTTATAGTATGTGGCCTTTTGTGGCTGACTTCTTTCACTTGCATAATGTTTTCAAGGGTCAGACATGTGTAGCATGTGTGAGTGCTTTTTATGGCTGCATAGTATTCCTCCATACGGATATACCACACTTTATTTGCTTACTCGTCAGTTGATGGATATTTCAGTTGTCTCCGCTTTTTAGCTGTTTGTATTGAGATACAAATCCTTTATCACATATATGATTTGCAAATATTTTTTCCCATTCTGAGGGTTGCCTTTTTACTTTCTTGATGGTATCATTAGCAGCATAAAAATTTTTGATTTTGATGTAGTCATTTTATATATATTTCTCTTTTGTTACCTAGCTTTTGGTATTACATCTATGAAACTGTTGCCTAACCCGGGGTCATGAAAACTTACTTCTTAGGTTTTCTTATGAGAGTTTTATAGTATGTTTATGATCTATTTGTTTGTTTTTAATTCAGAGTTGCTGTGAACACTAAGTACCCTTGAAAAAAATGGTCAAAAATGGTCCAGTTCCTAGGAGGTCCAAATAACGAGGAAGCTGACAATTGAAGTAAGAGCTGAATATTTACTGTTTCAAGGGTTATAGTGTGATGCCATACTCCCATTCATGTTTCCATCACTTACACCTCTGCTATGACGCATCTTAAGTTTAATTTTGTTTGCTCCCGTTGCTGCCACTTTAAGAAACAGTTTCCATATGAAAATCTGAATCTGATAGCTAGTGGGTGTTGAGATAAAGCATGCCCTATTGCTTTTGAATTATTATATTCTTCTGATTTTTAAAATTTTTTAATTTGTTTTTAAAGATTTTATTTATTTATTTTTAGAGAGGGAAGGGAGGGAGAAAGAGAGAGAGAGAGAGAAACATCAATGTACGGTTGCTGGGGGTCATGGCCTGCAACCCAGGCATGTACCCTGACTGGGAATTTCTTCTGATTTTTTTTACTCTTTAGTCTATTTACTACCCAAATCCTAGTCTATTAGCATCCTCTAAAAATTGTTTTCAGTTTCTTCTTTTTCACATGGTTGTAAAATGTGCCTTTTCCCAATATCCTTTTTTAAAATTTTTATTTTAATTGCTGTTCAAGTACAGTTTTCTGTCTTTTACTCCCATCCCAGCCCACCCCTCCAACCCTCCCCACCTCCCTCCCATTTCCACTCCCCCCCTAGTTTTTGTCCATGTGTCCTTTATACTCGTTCCTGTAAACCCTTCCCCTTTTCTGCTGAAATTCCCTCCCTTCTCCCCTCTGGTCACTTAGTTTCTCATTTCTATTATTATGCTCTGGAAGATATTTTAAAAACTTTCATTCTTTTGACAGGGCTTTTGAAAAAAGATTATAATGTTTTTCCATATAATTATTCTGCAGTATTTATAGCCCTTAATATATTGTGGACATTTAATACACATTGAACAGCAAAAGATTTATGCTTAATCTTTCAGATGAGTATCAACTGGATTAGATTTCCTAATTAGCCATTGATATGACCTCACTGGTGCTTACAGATTTAGGTAGCGACTCCCCCTCTCCTCCCAGTAACATGTAAAGCTCTAGTGTTAACCTGGACATGGGAATAACAGACGTAACTATCAGAGACCTTTAGTAATAGTTGGGCCCCCCGGTATTAGTGATATCTTGCAAAACGTTGATCTTTACACTTCTTTCCAGCATTGGTCATGCTCGTTATTAAGGTAGCCCTTAGCTTGTCCCCTTCACCTTTAAGGAAGCAATTATCTCTATTGTACTTAAAAAAAAAACTGTATCGCATATAGCGATTGTCTTCCTGCCCCCTAGGAAATAATCTGCTGGAATTCAAAATACAATTACCACGCTTGACCACTTTCCTGTATCCTGGAGCTGACCATTATTAATGGCATCCAATTATTCATAGCAATCAAGTAGCCGACCTTGCTAAACTGATCACAGCAGTGGGTATTTGGCAGTTGGGCTGCTGGCTGGGTCCATAATAGAAGGAGACAATGTCATATCCCGGTTGTCTTTAGTGAAAACAGCATGTCACTGCAGACTTACCAGAATTCTATAGTAACTTGATTGGGAGATTTAGCATGTCATTATTTTAAAAGCATTTGTTTAGATATTCAGGCAGGAGCAGGAAAAAAATGGATTTAGTTTAGCTTGGCATTTGAGAATCTCTTTGACTTATCTTACACTGCTGCTAATTAACCAGCGTGAGCTTTGGTAAGCCTTTAGGTTTTCTAAGCCTCAATTTCCTCCACTCTAAAATGAGGGCATTTTGCCTGCTTTCAAGGGTGGTTGTGCGGATTAAACGACATGAGAACTATGAAACAGGCAGGCAGGCAGGCAGAAGTTGCCCATCCTGGTCAGCGTGCTGTCCTCGGAGTCATTCTGAGCTCCAGCTGCAGCAGAGGGAAAAGCAGAGCCTTCACAAAAGCCTTTTCGCCCCTCACTAAAGTGCACGATAGGTTTTGACCATCACATGAATGCTGCTTTCTTTTCTGTTTGTTTTCATTCCACAAGCATTTTATTAATCAGGCAGCTATCAGCTCTCTAAGCCCAGAGACATAATTGCTGCCAAGAGCTTTCTGGAAGCTGGGGGCCTGCTCCCTGTGCCCCCTTCAGGAATCTGGGTCTGTAGGGCATCCACTGGTGTCTTCTGTTAGAAATACACGTGACAGGCGGATGCCATCGCAGTCACAAACACTGTGAACTCATTGAGGTCCCCGTGGCGTCATCACTGGCATCCAGGTCCTTGAGCAGTTTGTCCACAGCCGCCTTGTCCCTTCCACTCTGTAGGAAGCCCCGGAGCTCCTTCTCCAACCGCTCCTTCAGCTCCTCCTTGCTCAGGCCCTGCTTGTTGCCATCCGTGCTCTTGAATTGGGGAAAGGCCTTGATATGGCCATGGCCATGGCCATCTCCAGCTGTGACATGGTGCTGGATGCGGGCCCACATCCCTCCGGGTGGCTGGCGTGGCTGAGGAAGCAGCCTGCTTTTTCATTCTGCCTTCTCTACAGGACTACAAGTCAAAGGCTGTCTTTGGTTGTGAAGCGGTATGAAAGTGATATTTTTTTGCAATGAAGGGGCCTAAGCATAAAAACTGACATAAATTTCCAGGTGGTTGTCCTTTGACCCTCTGGGGCCTTGACTACATTTTCCCTGTGAGTTGGCATGATTGATAGCAGTCTTCATCCAGCTGCAGCAAGGAGCACGTTGTTTGCCTTTGCAAATACATTAATTCTGTCATATTACGAGGAGGGCAATTTTCACAAGGAACTAACTTTAAGGTTTGGGTCAAGCAATTAGAAGGAGCATGAAGAAATTCACAGTTTATGTTCACTTGAGGTTCATGGACACGTCTAATTCAAAGTGACTGCACAAGAATTTCCTCGTCCTTCAACTACCTTGTCACCATGTGAGATGCCTGGTGCATTTTATCCCAATTCAAAAAAGGAATCCACACATTTATAAGATTATTAGAGTGAAGTAAAGATAAAATATTCACTTTAGAATTTCTTATGTACACTGCTCACCTGTGGTGGGTAAGCAGTGAATTTAATTTGTCATGAATGTTATGAAGCAAAATTTACAAAGAGGAATAGGAACTAAATTTTAGAGGTAACTAATAGTATTAGATTAGCCCCCAGCAAAATTGGGAGTTTTCTGGTAAAAACAGGGCTAGCGAGATAGCCTCCCTTTCTGCAGGTAGACCATATGGATGCAAACAGGTGAAGAAAAAGAGGAGGGATTTCTGCTGGCTTGGGAGCCTGGTATGTTCAACCTGTAAATTGAACAGCTCAGAATGTTGCTCTGTCTTTGTACACAGTAAAATTCTGTAATAGTTAAGGTCACAGTCTTAAAACCTAATAGACTGAATTTTAGTTGCTCAGCTTTCTACTTTATTATTGGACTTTTCTTATTTGAGAAATACCATGAACCGTCAAGGCTCTCAGAGAGCTTCAGTAAAATCATCAATGCAATAGCATCCTGATGGTAAGTGTAGTGGGTTAACTAGTAGCCCCCAAAAGATACGTCCATGTCTAAATCCCAGAAATTTGTGACTGTGACCTCATTTGTAAAACAGGCCTTTGCAGATATAAGTGAATTAATGATCTCGAGATGAGATCACCCTGGATTAACCTGCTGGGCACTCAGTTCAATTACAAGTGTTTTATTTTATTTTTTTCTAAGATTTTAAATTAATTTTTAGAGAGAGAGGAAGGCAAGGAGAAAGAGAGAAAGAAGAACATCAATGTGTGGTTGCTTCTCACACGCCCCTCCACTGGGGACCTGGCCTGCAACCCAGGCATGTGCCCTGACTGGGAATTGAACCAGTGACTCTTTGGTTTACAGTTCCACACTCAATCCACTGATCTACACCAGCCAGGGCATGAGTGTTTTCATAAGAGACAGAAAAGGAAAAGACACAGACACACAGGAGAGGGGGGTAGGTGTGGGTGGAGGTAGAAGTAGGGACTGAAGTGATAGAGCCTCTGGCAGAGCAATGCCAACAGCCTCCAGAACCCAGAAGAGACAAGGAAAGAAACCTCCCCAGAGGATCCAGAAGGGAGTGTGGCCCCATTGCTATACCTTGATTTCAGACTCCTGGCCTCCACAACTGTGGGAGGAGACATTTCTGCCCTTTCAATCCACTCATTTTGTGATAATTTGTTACAGCAGCCACAGCAGGTAAAGAACTGAGCACGGTGACTGGTAGCTGGTCAATATTCCATAAATTGTAGTCTTAGTTTTCAAATAAAGTAGCTCTTTTTTTTGGTGGGGGGTATTGTGCTTTCAGAAAATCCTTATTTAAACCTTTCCTCCCCAGTTCATATGGCCTTGAAACCATTAATTCATTTGTTCACTTGGTATTAATTAAGCAACTCTCATATGTTAAGACACATAGTGCTAAGTGTACTAAATCCTTTAAAAAGAGCACTGTGTGATAGTGAATAGAATACGTATTAACCCCAGCCTCACTGAGTTCACTCTCTAGTGGGAGAGACAGGCAAATAGAAAATAAGTCCTCACAGTCAGTGCTGTGAAGAAGTCTGGATGGGTTTGTGGATAGAGGAGAAGAGAGAGGATTCAACAGAGTAATCAGGGTGGCAGGCTCCCTGCAGGGAAGGAAAGAAGGAGAAAAGTGGAGAAACTATTATTTAGCAAGTGGCTGAGTCTGAAGAACTGTGGCAGAAGTTTTAGAAAGAAAAACAGAGATATTTTTGTGGAGGACTTCTGGATTAATACAAAGCCTTGACTTTGATATTTGACTTTGAGTTAGGCATGAGAAGCAGAAGGCATTTGCATTTGCTGGGTGAGATGTTGTTGCCCTGCCTATGAGGCAACAAGGCAATTACTTCGGTGTTTCAGAGGTCAGCCAACTTTTTCTATAAAGGGCTAGACATTAAATATAGCTTATGGGCTTTATGGTTTTTGTGGTGACATATTTTTTGACTTTTATAACATGCAAGCAGCCATAGACAATGTGTAAACAGACGACTCTGGTGTGTTCCACTCTTCATTTACTAGACACTGAAATTTAAATTTCACCTCAGTTTCACACCTTGAAATATTTTTCTTCTTTTCTTTCTGGCAACCATTTAAAAATGGAATAACCATTGTTAGCTTGAGAGCTGTACCAGAAGAGGCAGTGGGATGTATCTGGCCCACAGGTCATAGTTTACTGATCCCTGTTTTAGAGTCCAACCTCTGTTCGTACAAGGAAGGGAACAATCTTCTTCTATATCTAGAAATTCTATAAGCAGCAGCCAGCAGGTAGGAGAGGAGAGTTTTTCAGGGAAGAGAAGACTCCTCAGGGAAGTAGTGTGACATCATTGCAGAATGTTCAGTTCTTTCTGGCCTGATAAACATGGGCTTGAGCTTGAATTAAAAATGATTTTTTTTGCATCAGGAATCAACATTTAATGATGATGTTTTTCCTTGATGTTTCGGCTATAAAACTACAAATTATGCATGAAATTGATGTACATTATTCCATAATGAACTAGTCTGATAGAAAAACACATTAGGTATTTATATTGAAAGCAAGTCATTTATATTAAGACATTTGGAAAAGGAGAATTATGTTTCTGAAAACATGAATGACTGGAAATTGAGGCCACTCAGTTACAACCCGGGAGATGTAGCAGTGTGTGCCTCCTGTCTGGCTGGCATTGCCCAGATGTGTTAATAAGCAGTGCATTCTTATAACACTGCATTTACAACCTCTGCCACATTTTGGGTCAGCTTTAAGACCAACTTCCTGCTTTCCCAGGTTGTCAATCTGTGGATGAAAGTGAAGATTTACATTCATAAAAACTATACATATGAGTCTGTCCAGAAAAAGCCCAACCATTGTTAATAGAACAAGAATGGTTTGTGTGGCATTGATGTAACCTGGCAGCCAAGGAGAGTGGACTGGAATGTGCCTTCGGAACAATGACGACTTCACTGTACTAGTCAGTGGGAGAGGTAGACACTGTTGAGTGAACAGGTATGCTCTGTGGCCTTGCAATTCAAAATGACTGAACCAGTAAAGCAACAAATCTGCATCAAATTTTGTGTTAAGTTTGAACATTCCTCCATGGAAACTATTTGGATGATTCAGAAGGCCACAGCTATGGGCAACTGGTGATTGGCAGCTTCATCATGGCAACACACCCACTCCTGCATCAGGTCTTGTGCAGTTTTTTGGCAAAACATCAAATCACCCAGGTGACTCAGCCCCACTATAGTCCAGATTTGACGCCCTATGACTTTTTGCCTTTCCCAAAACTAAAATTACCTTTCAAAAGAAAGAGGTTTTAGACTGTCAATGAGATTCAGGAAAATATGATGGGGCAGCTGATGGTGACTAGGGGAACTGTGTGAATTCCCAACAGTTCCTACTTTGAAGGGGACTGAGGCATCATTGTCCTGTGTACAATGTTTCTTGTATCTTGTATGTTCAACAAATGCCTCTATTTTTCCTATTACGGGGCAGGATACTTCCAGACAGATCTTGTATTTAAAAGCTCAATGAATGTATTTACATCCCAGGGTTGAAGCTTAATAATTCTATTCTGTATGGTCCTGTCTAACCTATTTTGTCTGTATTTTGCTTGCTGAGATGTGGTTGCTTTGGGTGGGTTGTTGGGACTCACTTTTGTGTTACCCTAGATCTAGTTTCTGGCCTGTCATCCTAGCTTCCTTCCTGAAGAAACTACTTTCTAATTGGATCTCTAGTTCCATGCAAACTATGGTGCTTAATTCTGCACTGTTTACTCTTGTGACCTGTTTTTTTTACTGTGTGCTCTGTAGTGACTGCTGAACTTCTCTTTTATCTGTTCTATTGGGATTGAGGGCACTGATTCAGCCTTTCCTAAACCATTGCTTCTAACTCATTCCCTGTCCTGTCCATGCTAATGTCTTGATTCCATCACCACTCCAGCTTGTTTTCTGGTTTTCTGGACTCCTTAACAACCACCTCTCCGTGCCTGGGTCATTGACACCTCTGACTTTGATCCTGGACATCCAAGACTTGCTTAATCATTCCCTATCTCAATCCAAAACTAGATGTCAACATGAGAGGCCTTTCCCATTCAAACAGACATGAAACCAAACCAAACCAAGCCATATGTACTTAAAGCACCATTATATGACTGGCTTAGTGAAAAAAACATCAGGCTGTGTGCCTACATAGTCTCTTATGTATTCATGTCATAGTTGACAAGGCTTATTTTGATAGATTTCTCTATCTCAAGCAGAAATGCTTTTTTGTAGAGCTGGATGTATGACACGAGAAAGAACCGTGAGTTATATCCATCAATCCTATTTGAATTAGGAAGGAATTTGGCTTACCAGTATCCTTTTTCCTTTGAGATGGCTGATATAATTTGTTTGAAATATTTCAATTATTTGAAAGAATAATTTTCAGGCACTTTTAATTAATTAATTAGTTAATTAATTAATTAATAACATGAACACGATGCCTGCAACTGGTTTTCAAAACACTTAAATTTTGGTCATTTATCTTTTGATTTATTACTTAAAAACATTTTTCTCACTATGAGGCTTTCTTTTGTATGCTGTGAGATATCACTTGACTTACAAAATAACCTGGAAGAGAAAATAGAATACTAATTTTTAAAATCCAGTTAATAACATCATTTTTAGATGAAGTTTGTGATCAAGTACCACAGGCTTCTTAAACCTATTCAAGAGGGTTCTATCAAAAATATTGTATTTTGGGGGGAGGGAGGGGTCCATATGCAAGTGGAATTTAAACAGTTCTTTGATCTTTAAACTTCTTATAATGAAAAAATATTTTATTTTAAAAAGCAAGAAATCATAAATTTTATTTATTCAATCCTTTAAAATTATTGCAATATGAATCAGCATATGGTCTATCTTGGCATTTATATATAATACTCTGTGTACTTGAAAATAATGTGTATCTTTCTACTTTGGGGATATTTTATGAATGTCCATTTATAGTTATTCAATCTTCTATGTTCTGATTTTCTGTCCATTTTTCCTGTTAAATATTGAGAGGGGAGTTTTGCAATATTCAACTATAATTGCAGATTTATCTCTTTCTTCTTAATTATATCTGTTTTTTGCTTTATTTTTAAGTCCTGTTCTTAGGTACATACACAAGTAAGGCTGATATGCCTTCTTGAGTTGATATATTTATCAATGAACTCCTTTATCTTTATTCTTGGTAATATTTCTTGTTTTAAAGTATAATTTACCTACTGTTAACACAGCCACTCCTGTTGCTATAGGCTGACTGTTTAGTGTCTCTCCTTTTTCAGATTCGTATGTTGAAACAAAATTTCTAATGTGATGACATTTGGAGGCAGGGCCTTAGAGAGGCAATTAAGTCAGTGGGTGGAGCCCTTACGGTGGGATAAGAAGCCTTAAGGGAGAAGATGGGATACGATGATATTAGAAGAGACAGGTGGGCATAGAGCAAGATATTGTCTACAAACCAGGAGAAGAGTCCACAATAGGAATCGAATTGCCAGCACATTGATCTTGAACTTCCCAGCCACTGGAACTGTGAGAAATAAATATTTGTTATTTAAGCCATCCCATCTGTGGTATTTTGTTACAGCAGTCTGAGCTGATGAAGGCATATCCTTTCACGTATCATGTAAGAGCCTCATGTGACTATGCTTGTGTTTACGCTCCTATCATTTCTCCTGTTGTTGCCATTTTTTTGCTTCTACATGTTTAAATTTTACAGTCCAATTTCGCTACTTTTGCTTTAATCTTTTGAATAAAGTAAAAGAACGAGGAAAGGCATTTTTTATATTTTCCTACACACTTATCATTTTCAGTGCCCTTCATTCCTTCTTATACATCAGGCATCTGTACGCTTTTCCTGTAGTGGGCCAGAGAGTAAACATTTACAGCTTCATGGGCAGTATGGTCTCTGTCACAACTACTCAACTTTACCAGCATAGAGTGAAATCAGCCATAAGCAACTTGTAAACCAATGATTGTGGCTGTGTTCTAATAAACTTTTATTAATAACTTTTAACATTTCACATAGATTTCAAAATGTTATTTCATATGGGTTTCAAAATATCATTGTTCTATTTATTTTTTTCAAACCATTTAAATAAGTGAAAGTCATCTTAGCTCATGGACCACGAAAAAACAGGTAGATAGTTTGATTTGAGTCCAAGTCTGTATTTGTCCACTCCTGCTTATAAATCTATGTTGCTATCTAGTGCCCTGAAGCCTCAATCTGGAAGTCATCTTGTAACATTTTCTTTTTCTTTCTCTTTTTTTAGGGGGTAACATTTCTTGTAGTACAAGTCAACTAGTGAGAAATTTTGTTTTTGTTTGCCTGAAAATCTACTTATTTCCCCTTTTTAAACAAGAGTTTTGTAGGTTACAGAATTCTGTATTTGACAGCTTCAGTTTGGTAATACCTTAAAGATGTCATTCCATTGTTTTCTGGGTAGTTGCCTTTCTGTGCCCTGTTTCCCCTGCCTGCAAGTGAAGTGCATGTCTGGTCTCCAGAGAGCTGCAGCTTGGAAAGGCAGAGTACTGAAGCCAATGCTAAACTCGTCCTAGCATTTCTTTTCTCCCAAAGAACACAACCTACGATGTCTGCTTCTGGTGCCTAAAAACAGTCGCTTTATATATGTTGTTCAGCTATATATATGCTTGTATGGTGAGAATGAGTCACATACTTGTTTTTCTGTTATGGCTGATCCAGGAGTCTCGAGTAGATGCTCGGAACACAAACAGTGATTAGATTACATGATGCCTGTAAAACGTCATGTTTGGGTTCTGAGAAATGTTCAGTATTTCAGAGTACATATTGTGCTCTGCAGCTGATCTCTCTTTCACTCTGTCTTTCTGAAAGTTTCCTTCTTTTTTAAAGATGGGATTCTAGACAGTCAGACTATGAGGCCATAGAAAGACCTTTCTTTAGGTCCGGAAGCTTGACAGACATAACCCCAACCAATCAATATATATTCAATACCATCCATGTACCAGATGCTGGTAGGTCTCGGAACTGTTCCTCTTGCAAACTCAAATATCATAAAATAAATCATGACCTAATATCCCGTTTTGAGAAAAGTTGAAGAATAACATTATACAACAAACAAGATTCCACAATTCTAAGCAGTGGGACGCCGTCTACCTGAAAAACATGTACTGGGAAAACCAAAACCAATGCGGGGAACCGCATTTTGGTTCTGACTCTGCCGGCTGGTGCGGTGCACTTCCCACCCTTTCAGGCCCTGCCCTCCTCCTCTGTAGAATGGACCTGTTGTGCTCACCGACCTTGTGTTCCCTTCCACAGCCAGAAGCTGTGACCTTCTGCACGCGCCTGCGTGCCTTTCGTGCCCTTCTTCCTTCTATGCATTTAGGACATAAAGAGAGGAGTGTGATGGTTTTGAGATTCTGAGTTCTGAATGTGATTTTGATGACTTAAGATATGAAATGTTAGAGTGCACTTAAGTCACAAAAAATGATTTTCTAAACGTAATAGCTCCTTGCCTTACATGTGTGCTTTTATGTGTCCTCTGAGTCGTATCTGCTCTCAGTAGCTGCTGACAACACAGGATTTTACTGCTGAAAGAGCAGCAGATCTAATATTGCTACAAAAGAGCAGGCTGAGTTTTATTTTGCCTCAGGCCATCAATAAAATTCCAGTCACACTCTGATCTTACACTCTTTATTGTTCCCCGTGATACATCACAGGTAAAAGGAAACTTTACTTTTTCAGGCATTGCAAAACTTAAATGAATTATTGGAAAAGATCTCAAAGGTCATACATAACTCTTAGTGAACTTGGAAAGAATTCTCCCTGATGTAGTGACACAGGTAAAAAGGTGTATTTGTTAGGATAATGCTAACTGCTATAACAAATAGACACAATTGCTTCTCGGACTTTTGGCTAAGATCAAGTGCAACAAATAGACACTTGTATAAGGTGACTTGCAACACTAGGAACCTTCCTGTTGCACATGCAGTAGCCCCCAGCAGGTGAACACGTGAGCGGTGTGGCTCTCCTTCTGGTGGTTATTCAGGAACGCGTGTATGGGGATGGCGGCTCTGCAGCATGCAGGGGCTCAGGCAGCTGGGGACTCTGCCAGCGCAATGCACAGTGTCCATAGTTGCTGAAGTTGTATCTAATCCGGTCAGTCAGAAATGGGGAAAGAGCGGGAGAAGTTCATGAGCAGTTTTTAAGGGCCAGTCTTCAATTCTGTCGGCTCTGTTGATCTTGAAGGAGGTGGAGGAATCTCAGAGTCAGGAAGTAAAGCCCTGTCTGGCTCCTGGGTCCAGGTCCTTAACCCCTCTTGTACATGATCTTTTCTGATCTTGAGGCTATTTGTCTGTTTTGGTCCGTTCAGGCTGCTATAGCAGAATATCATAGAGTGGTGGCTTATAAACAAAGTATGAGAAGTCTATTTCTCACACTTTTGGAGGCTGGGAGTCCAAGGTCAAGGCACCCACAGAGGGAGTGTAGGTGACAGCCTGCTGCCTGGTCCACGGACTGCTGCCTTTTTGCTTTGTTCTCCCAGGTAGAAGGGGCGAAGGAGGTTTTTGGGGTCTGCTTTACAACGGCATTACTCTCATTGATGAGTTCTGTTTTCCTGATCCCATCATGTCCCAAAGGCCCCACCTCCAAACACCATCATGTTAGAAATTAAGTTTCTACACATACATTTTGGGGGAAACAAACATTCAGTCTATGGCATTGTTCAAGTCTGGAATTCAACCAAATGCACTATTTTTGGAATGCAATCTTGTATGAACCTATACTACTAACAGAAAGCAATGAAATTTTTATTTGAACATTTCCTATGAATTTCTGGATTTCCTCTAAAGGACTCTCTCTCTCTGTGTCTGTGTCTGTGTCTGTCTCTCTCTCCTTATCCGGCTCTAGACTAGATGTGAGAGCAGAGCTTCATCCTTTTCATGGCTTGGAGCTCTGTATTTGTCTTGGGAAGTGAGGGGAATACATGGCCACACAATCTAAAATCAGCAGCTGTTTCTGTCTTGGGGCTGCAAAGTTCATATCTTTTGAGGAAGGTGGTTTTTAAAACTCTACAGCCTAAGCTATAGCTGTGTTATAGGGAAGGGGCCTCTCACCTGTTTCTTCTGGTTCAAGGAGGCTGAAAAAGTTCTTTTCTTTAAAAAGATTTTTAAAAAATATGTTCATTGATGTTAGAGAGAGAGAAGAGAGAGAAACATCAATGTGAGAGAGAAACATCAATTAATTATCTCATATAAGTACCCAAGTCAAGGGATCAAACCCCCAATATTTTGGTGTATGGGAGGGACAATGCTCTGACCAACTGAACCATAATCAATCAAGGCTGAAATGTTTTCTTTATCATCATATTTGCTAGCAAATAACCTTGAATTTTATGTAAAATTTAACTGTGCATATACATCTGCTTTGGAGTAAAATATGCACTTTTAATAACAGTTAATGTTCCATTTTCAAATCCCCACAGGTGTGTTTATCTTCTTCAGCATATGCAACTCAGTTTTCAAATGTGCCCCTTGAGGTTTTTCTGACTCTTGCTATTTTTTCCTGGACATCCCTTTCATAATCTTGATGAACAGAGCATACCATTTCATCTATCCAGAGAATATACTATATGTACATAGTGTTACCTAAGCGTTGTCCTGGGATATGATGGGCGTTCTAGTGGACTGGCTCTTTAACGGGAGATGAGTTGCTCTATGACATTTGCACCCATTGGAGACAAAGGTAATTGCAGATAGGAAGTTTGCAGACTCACATGGGAAAGCAAATTATCCACATTTGATGATAATGTCTGTCCACTATGAGTTGTTGCCAGAGTTACTAATATGCCAATGATATACCCAAACAGGTTAGTACCTGATTTTTAAAAAATTAAAAAGATTTTATTTATTTATTATTTTTAGAGAGAAAGGAAGGGATGGAGAGAGAGGGAAAGAAACATTAGTGTGTGATTGCCTCTCCCATGCTCCCCACTGGGGACCCCGCCTGCAACACAGGCATGTGCCCTGAGTGGGAATGAAACTGGCGACCCTTTGGCTTGCAGGCCAGCACTTGATCCACTGAGCCACACCAGTCAGAGCAGTGCCTGATTATTTTACACGCTTTATTTTGTTGCAAAAATAACTTGGGAAGAGTATAAGTGATGTGCTTAGTAGAAGTGATCCTGCCCTGTTTTATTTTTATTTTTAATTGTGGTAAAATACACATAACAAAATGCACTATCTTAATTATCTTTAAGTGTACCGTTCAGTGGTATCATATATATTCACAGTGCTGTGCAGCCATCACCACCACCCACCTCCATAGCTCTTCTTGTAAAACTGAAATTCCGTATCCATTTAACAGTAACTCTCCACTCCTCCTTCCCCAAATCCCTGACAACCACAGTTTCACTTCCTGTGTGTCTATGAGGTTGACCACTCTAGGTACTTCATCTAAGTAGAATCATACATATTCGTTTGTCTGTGACTGGCTTCTTTCACTTAGCATAATTTCCTCAAGTTTTATCCATGTTGTAGCATATGTCAGAGATTCATTTCTTTCTTATGGCTGAATGGCATTCCACTGTCAGGATATGCCACTTTTTGCTAATCCAATCATTTATTGGTGGATCCTTGCGTTGCCTCCATGTTTTGGTTATTGTGAACACTGCTGCTATGAACAGGGGAGTACAAATATCTCTTCGAGACTCTGATTTCAATTCTTTGGGGTATATATCCAAAAGTGAAATTGCTGGATCATATGAGAATCCTATTTTTAATTTGTTGGAGAGCTGCCATACTTTTTTTTCAGAGCAGCAGTACTATCTTGCCTTTCCATCAACAGCACACAAGGATTTTTGTCACATTTTTTAAAGAGAGGCAGCTATGATGCGATAGTAAATGCATCAGTTTTAGAGACCAAAAAACCTGAATATGAGTGCGGGTTTCTGTAGAGCAGTCATGTGACTCATGCCTGAATGATTTATCATCTCTCCGAATCTCAGTTTCCTTACGTGTAAAAAATACCTACTTCACAGGATACTGTGAGATTGATGAAATAATGTGTACAAGCCATTGGAAGTGTCAAGTGCTATAAAAATGTCAAGTATTTATGATGATGCAATTGACTACAGAGAAATAAAAATCCGCATTCTCCTATGCACATATTCATATGTACACACACACACACACACACACACACACACACTTTTAGAGAGTGACTGTGGGTATTTCTCTTCAGGGTTCACTATGTATAATGTATACTACATTTCAGTAAGATTTACATTTGTGCCCATGATAATAATCTCGTGGAGAAGAGCTCCATGCGATACCATCGCACAGGAATGGTACCAGGGAAGTCCTTGCTGTGTGTAGCTGCAGCCGTTAGCGAGCAGCGTGCTGCTCCATGACTTCTTCCTCCTGAAGGGCAGTTTGCAAGACTCGGGGCATTGTGCGCAGTCATTATCATGAAGGCCTGTGCCATTTAGAGCCTCAGTGATGTAGGACAAGTTTCTATGTCTCTGAGCCTCGATTTCTAAGTTTTAAAACCGAGAGAATTAGAATGAATCATCTTTAGGGGATTTTCCAGACTCTGAAATCTCTGATTCTAGGGTCACTGTCTGATTGTTAACTCCTGTTAATCCTCTTATGCTCAGATCACACAGTAAGTCCCGAAGTAGCCCACCGGAGAGTAAAGTAATAATAGAAGTAGAAATAACTTCTTATGAGTGCAATTTCTCAAGTGCAATAATAGGATGACTTACAGAAGGATAAGATCAGATAAAGTTTGTAGTCTTTGGGAGAAAATGATATAAAAATAAATGACCATGCTTATTCGTGTATAATTAATAAAAATAAGGTAATGTTCTCAAGCAGTTCTGGCTACTAGAATCTTCTGCAATGATGCAGATTTTTTTTTTATCTGCACCATCAATATGGTAGCCACTCGTGACAGTGCGTGTATTGAGAAGTTGAAATATGGCTTGTGAGACTAAGAAACTGAGAATTTTTTTCTAATTTTATTTTAATCATTGTTCAAGTACATTTTTCTGTCCTTTGCTCCCATCCCAGTCCATCCATCCATCCCTCCCCACCTCCCTCCCATTTCCATGCCCCCCTAGTTTTTGTCCATGTGTCCTTTATATTTGTTCCTGTAAACCCTTCTCATTCTCCCCTGAAATTCCCCTGAAAGTCCCTCCCTTCTCCCCTCTGGTCACTGTCAGCCTGTTCTCTATTTCAGTGTCTTTGGCTAAGAAACTGAGAATTTTTAATACTATTTAAGTTTATTTAATTAAACTTAAGTAACCATATGTGGAGAGCCCAGTTATAGAAAATGTGATCTGTTTCCTGAATTATAAGTTTCTTTAGGGCAGGAAATCTGATCATTAATCTTGCTATGCATTCGTTAAAACCAACAGAAGGAACGTAGTAAGAGATCAATAAATAAATGTGGCAATAGAAGATATTCTTTGAAAAAAATGATCTGTCAAGTAAATTTTGAAAACACTATATCTTCTATCACTTTTTTGAGATTCTTAATGTATATTAATATGATATATGCTTTGAGAAATTTCTTAATACATAGGTCTCCTTTGTTTTAAATCTGCATCTTTCAAATTTATTTTATTACAGACTCCTTTTATGTGAGTGTGTGTGAGAGAGAGAGAGACATTGGGAGAAAATGGGAGAAATAGACACATAGGTAGAGAATCCATAGAATTTAGTTTGTGAAAGAACTCATTTATTGAGAGATCTGGGGCTTGGTTCGTAGAATACATGATCACCTCATCAGATAGAGGAGCTCACCCTGGCTGGGTGCCTGGCTTCTGCCCTCCCACACAATGCCGATGGAGGACACTCACGGCATGAAGGACTTGGAGCAGAAACCGGAGACTGAGCATGCAGGAAACTGGGGTGGGAAATGCTGAAAGGACCAGAACCCGCTGTGGAACTGGGGAAGGAAGCCCGCAGGGTGGAATGCCAAGCGAGACCGGTCTCTATGAGGCGAGCATCTTCTCCCCTGAGAAACAGTCACTGTTTCTGAATACTGAGAGAAGTATTAGTTCATGATATTTTTAAGGCTTGGAGATTGGTTATGTAGAAGTCCTTTCTATTTCTTTTTGGAGGAATGTCAACTTTGAGCCTGAATTTGGTGTTTAAGTACTAAAATATCTCCCCATAAAGATGTTTTGAAATTTATATTGAAACGAAACAAAACAAAAACTTAAACCCTTATCTTGGGTTTCTATCATTGCAATTTTGGTTGCAGTTGAGTCATATTTAACTAAAACTTAGATATGGTTAATATCTAATATAAGGAGGAAGAGGAAGAAGATCAAGGCTTCTTGTTGATATAGCTTTGTATCCTCCTGAGAGTTGATGCATAAAATTATGAGTAAGAAGTGGCGCTGCCTGAAACTACCTGGAATAACACAGTTTTCCCCCAGAGAATAAAAATACTCAGTTGCCTCTTGGTTTATGGGGCAATGAAATATTCCAGTACATAAATATTGAGGTTGGGACCTATAGGATGTAGGTAGGAGTGCAAAGCACATTTGCAAGACATAAAGACCAAAACTAAATGAAGTTATATCTCTTCCTATAAAATACAATCTGTCCTTCAATGGATTTTACCATCCTGTTGCTTTTATTTCTTCCATCTTTATAATTGGAGACATCCTGCCAGCCTGTTGAAAACGCCACTGGTATTTCTTCCTGAAAGTTAGCCAGCCTGCTAATTAGCCTTAAAATTCTGATTAGGCGTTTGCAGTTAAAATGAACACATCAGGGAAATGCCAGGAGTTTGAACTGGAAGCTGGGAACAGGAAAATGGTTAAATAAAGGCATTTGAAAAAAAGTCTGTAGGAACAATACTGTTAAATGAAGTAGCTTTTTTTTAAAATGGAAAAATTGTATTGCTTTTAACTTGCCTTGGAGCAGGAAAAATCTGAATGCCATATACTGAATACAGTTGCTCTAACATTTACTTAGTTTTTATCTGCATGGACGGGGCACCATGGTAACAGGGCAGAAGTTAGCCTATGTAAATGGCGATGCTGGCAGGTGCGTAGGTGTTAAAAGTCTCTTGTAGAAACTTTCATAAACAATTTCAAGACACATTGTGTTGGATTCCAAAGATTGGTGGGAAAAAATGAGTTTGCTGGTCAGGCTTTGCTTATTGGCACCATATAAGAATATCTTATGGGAGCCATGAAGCCTTAGGAATCTTATTTCAATGTGTGTGTCTCCATTCTCCCAACCAGATCATAATGTTCTTGAGAACAAAGGTAATAATTCTGAATGTATTCACTTAACAGACATTTATCTCAGGCCTAATAAATTCCAGACACTCGGTCCAGAAATGAACTTTCCAGTGATAGGCCTTGCTTTCAAGGAACTTATACTCTAGTGTTGGGGGAAAAACAGCCAGTAAGCAAACGAAGGGCTGAATATACTCCAGATACTGACAAACGCTGTACAATAAATGAAGAAGGTTCTGTGAGACGGAATGAGTGTGGTCTGGGAAGGCAGCCCCGTCAGATCCTTTGAGATGGGTAAAAAGCATCATTTGTAAACTAACATGTGTTTAACTTAAGAAACAAATCATCTGCAGTAGTAATAAAGATGTTTTCATTGCTAGAGTCAGAATTTCACTCTTTCATTCTTTGGGCCTTGTGGTTTTATCACTGTAACTCCCATTATTCTTTCACCAATTATTTGCACTCTGCCCATACTGCTTCAGATTTTTCTCTTTTCCCTCAAAAGGACTGTGGACTTTTCTTTCTAATGGTTTGTGCCAGAGACTCTCTTGAAGAATTGCTCCCTGGCTCCTAGAGCTGCATTCACCGTTCACACACGCTGGAAGTACCTGGGAGTTTGCATCCCTCTGAAGTGGCCTTTAGCCAATGGGTGACCAAGGCCTAGCTCCTTCGCCTGCAGTTACAACAAACTGTGATGTGTAATTTATACTCTGGAGCTTTTGGCTTTAGCAGCCCGAGATTGCAGCTGATGGTGAAAGTGAGGCTGGGTCTGTACATGATGGCATCCCTTTTCATGGCTTTTTAAGCTTTTTTTGTGTGCTTTCCTCATTCCCTTACTGCTTACTCTTGGGAAAACTTCCTTAATAAATTACCTGCTCATGAACTCTCCTCTCAATGTTTGCTTTTAGTGAAACCGATCTAAGATGTTATTTATTGAGTTTTTTGTTTACAAACGCATACACACAATATTAGAACACTGTGGAGAAAAGGGCTGAATATTAATTGTTTAAATTAATTAAAGCATAGGCACATACAGACTAGACCTGTGTAATTATCCCAGTGTTAGTGTGATTAGTAATAACAAGTCATGATTGGACGAAGCAAACTTCTCTGGGGTATTACTGACAAAGACTCATTACCCACGATGGGAGGAGTGAGGCGAGTGGCAGCTTCGGAGTCACCCAGATCTCAGTGTGAATCCCAACCATAATACCCATGACATAAATAACACAGTACGCCTGCAAGCCTTGTTTTGCTTATCTCTAAAGTGGAAATATAATGCTTACCTTGTCGGGTCAGACAACCGCCTCAGTAAAATAGTTATTCTCCAATTAAACCTATCAGCATTACAGATAGAGAACTACTTTATTTAAAGAGAAGCAAGATCTTAAATATAAAGAAGGGAAATCTCAGGGCACACTGGATTGAAAGTCTTCGGCAAGGTTCGAAAGGAGTCAAGGCAAGGAAGGTTAAAGAAGAGAACTGTTCAACTACAGGTTTCTGTTAGCTGTTAATTAAAGGGAGGCAGGAGATGAAAATCAGAAGAGCAACTGGATTTTAATATCTGTCTGCTCACTGTTGAATTCCCAGTATTTACTGCAAGTTTTCCACAGAAAAGGCTCTTCCTCTAAAACAGAACCCCCCTGAGGAGTGTTTCTAATGTCATTCCTTGTGTGGACTCACATTTTCAAAACAACAATAGAATGTTCAGTGCTTTGCTAGAGTGTCTAGTCAATGAAGTATTTTAGAATACTACTGTGGTTAGACATCTGGGCTGTGCGGGCCTTACCAGGTCATGCAGCCAGTGTCCTGGGGCCTGGAACGGGTGCACCAGGGGACCAGCAACTCATGTAGCACACTGCCTCAGCCAGGCCTACTTATGTCCGTGCATGCCACTAGTTACGAAATAACGCTATTACCGAGGGCTTAGTTCAACTTAGCCAATTCAAACAATAGCACGTTTATTTGTTGAAATTGGTTTCAAGAAGGAGAGTGCCAAACCTAAAAGAAATATTGCCAAGTGAATCAATGAAAGAGTCAAGCTTGCTAATTTATAGTTGGAGCGCTTGCTGAAAAGGATAATGGGAATGACAGTTATAAAACTAAAATGTCTGATGAGAAGAACTGTGAGATTATGATTATAGGAAAAAAAGAAAGTTTTGTTAGAAACACTCACTTCAGAGTTTAGCTGTGGAGGTGGAGCAAAATAATGGTAAATTGGATTTTGGACACAGCGGGAGAGATATTGGCACTCTGCCACGTCCTCCTCCTAGTGAAACAGAGGGCCGGATGGGGAAGACGTGGTTCTGGGAAGTACCACGGGTAAGTACCATTATGAGTCTCCATTCTCTGGATTGGAGAAAGAGACTGTGATCAAATCTCTCCTCATCCTTTCATTTAGTACATGGATACATAGAAACCTTTTTTTTTTTTTTTACTGTGTGGTTGCTAATGAAATTTTAGAACAGGCATATGGCAAATTTTAGAAAAGGTGATATGTCCCATCCAAAAGAGCCATGATTCATTCTTAGAGATAAAGACGAGCAAAGAGGTTGCCCTTGCGTATGCATGTGGGTAAAACACAAAAGCAGTGGAAATAGTTGTAGGACCACTAAGCTGACCAGTAATTGTACTCTTGCATCATTCAGTCATTCTATTAGGAAAAGTTTTGTTAAATCTTTTCTAATTGCACTAAACATTAAGAGAATGATTACTCTTTAGTTGCCTTAGAACACTTAGTTCCCATTTGAACGCTTCTGTCCAAAGTTAACTTTAAAAGAAGAAAAAGAAAGATCAATGATTTAGAAAGCCAAGCCAAGAATTTGGAGGAATAGCAGTGGTAATGGGTGATGGTTTAATACCAACCATTGCTGAACTAAGATACAGGCGGCACCAAAGTACTCGTGTGTTTTAGAAACCATGTATTAGAATATCAGCTTGGACACTGCGGGGGTGGGTGGAGGTGGGGGATAGCTTACAGTTTTCTTAGTTGAGGACAGATTCAGTTAAAGAAAATGAAAAGTCTCCGAGTCTCATTAATTCAACAAGAAGAAAGAGCATGGGCTTCTAATAATACAATATAAGACCAGCCATCATGCATGTAATTGTGGATATCATGAAATTCACTTTCTTTAATTATCTGTATTCACTTCTCTTTGAGAATTCTAAGCTTCTCCATACAAATGTATTTATACTTTCACATCAATTAATGCAAAACTAAACCCCTGCTTGGGTGTCAAATTAATGAGAAAATCTTAAGCTGGGCCTGAATGAATGTCAAGAAACTATTTTTAAATTTAACATGTGAAAACTTTTAGATTTTTGCTTCTGAAAATGCTTATGCTGTAGAATGAGCTAATTTATGTAGCTAGACAGAAAGCATACCCCCACTCTCCACTAAATTCTGTTTGGAAGAGCATCAGTTTATACTGAATGTACTTTTCAGAGTAAAACTATTAATCTGGCGTGACCATGAATTCACACGTGTGCTGAAACGGCATTTCTGTAAGAGCGAGTCGTTTTGTCGTTGTACCATGACTGTGAATTACAGAGGATCAGCAATAAAAAAGTGAATAAACGTGCTTTGATTGAGATCAAAGGGGGCATAAATTTTTAATTTGACACTGGACTTGTGACCACAAAGTGAAAGAAGGTGGGCCATATTTGGTGTTTCTTCCAAAAACAATATCTTCTGATGAAAGCAATTCATCATCCGGCTATTGACCTGGTTCATACTTTCTGTTCACGTGTTGTTCTCTAGGGGAAGGCACCACCTCACTTTAAACCGACCACTTAAAACAATTCAGGTGATGGTTTCTCTGTGGACAGGGGCAGGCCGGTGATCCAATTGTCTGCCGTTAGAGAAATTACAAAAAATTCAGTCAATGTTGTGCATTTCTCATAAGGGTAAATGCATGCTATTAAAAACTGCCTTTTTTATTCCAAGATTTTGTTTCGTTCACTTCTTTGGTCTTAAATTTCCCTTTTACGAAAAGTTAGTGATGTGGGTGGTACTTAAGTTTTTTATCTTTTTAATATCCTTATTTAGCAAAAGAAAAACTGATACCATGTGTTGGTGCTCATTAAGAAAAATGCACACTAACCAGTAAATTCCAGGATGGGTATACATTAAGCATTATGGAGTTGTATTGACTGGAAAATATTGAAATAAGCTCATAACTATTACTGAAATAACTGTTGCCCTAAGAACCTGCCTTCCCACACACTCTGGCCACTCAGCCCCCAGACCCTGCCAGAAGTTGATACCTAAAGGGTTAATGTCTGTCACAGCTGGGGTCATCAGGGGACTTTCTGACTGCTCCTACTTTACCAGCTACTAAATATTTTAACTCATGGTAAAATCCAAATGTCTGGGAACCATTGGTATGAAATAAGTGTTGTTATCTGTTTCTTTTGAGAAACCAAAAAAAAAAAAAAAATGAAGACAAATCCACACTCTGCGCTCCCAGGCATGTGATCCCTTAACAACTATATTCAAAACAACCTGACAACTCCTAATTTGATAAATATAGAGTTGTTTTTCTCCTTCTCTAGGTAGAATAGTATAGAAATCTTCACAAACAGAAACACATGGCGTTATGCTGCCTAGCTACCGATGAGAAGTGTGGGAAGTCCTCGTGGGCACAGAGAGCAGGAGAGAGAGATGGACGGTCATTCCTGCACCCTTTCCTTCCATTTCAGAAGTCTTCCTTTAGCATGAGAGATGTGATCTGTGTAATTAGGAAGAAAAGCTACACTGAGTGAGAAAACGTGCAGCTCTGACTTACAGCAAGCTTTAGACCAAAAGGGTGAGGACAAATATTTAAAAAGCTTTTAAAGGCAACATTAAGCAAAGTGAGTAGAGAAGCTTCAAGTCTTGCTTTGAATTTGTTAGAGCACATTAGGAAATTTGAAAGAAACCCTTTCTCGTCTTTGTTGTTACACATCTGTCTTCAAAGAAAAAGATGGGGGAACCAGAGCAAGTGGTTAACTTGGACAACCTTTGAGCAGCTGTCCCATTAATTTTGAGACAGTGCATCCCCATTGCTGCAACCAGGTGCCTACAACTGGTACTGTCCCCGCACAGGTAAGCCGCAGAAGAGATGACTAAGCCTCTTTGGGGCCTGAATCACTGCACTGTGTGATGCCTTACATGAATAACATTGTCATTAAAATATAAACTTTATCTATTTCTCTGCCCTTTGAAGAAAAATGTGGCTCGTCATCTTGACTTTGCACCTCTTATGCACTGCAGCCTGCCACTATTTCTGCAGAAGAAAAGAGATGCATTGGCCACTCTCTATTATAAGATGCAAAATTAAACATTTTGATGCCATATAGAGACTTATAGTATTGAGAATATGATTACAGGATTATGGCTTGAGATTTCACATTGATTATCTTTAGGGAGAGGTCTGGGATAGGGAGGGTTAATGGGTACACTGGAATGAACAGAGAAAAGGCCACTGCTGGTGTTTGCTTTAATGGGGTGTGGATGGGAAGCCAGGGACACAGAAGTAGGGAAATGAGGGAAAGAGAGAACGTATTGGGGTGGTTACTATGAAACACAGGTCTGTGACAAGGTAAGGCTTTAATTCGTCGAATTGTTTTGGCTTTTCTTGTTTGAGAATGCTTCTTTGCTAGTTTTTGGATAAGCCCAATGAGCTTCTTATAAGGACAGGTCAACTAGAATGAAGATTTCATTACAAAGTTTATTTAATCACACATAGGAAGCTACAAATTCCTTATATTCATTTCACAAACTTGGCTGGTATAGTGAGTTTCTTCTCTACATTTACTTTATTTTTTAATGTTATGTATTAAGAAATTTATAACATATGCATATATAATGAACTCCTATTTATCTGGCCTCAAAAATTATTAACTTTCCTGACAAATTTCTGGCTCTTTGCCTCCCTTAGATCATTTTGCAGAAAATCCCAGACATTATATCATATCAATTGCTAATATTTTGGTATACATCTCTACGTAATAAATATTCTCTTAAAGCATATCCACAATCCCATTGTCATACCAAAAAGTGCTATATTATACATATATACCACAATGAAATGACTTCTTAATACAGTAAAATATCTAGTCAATGTTCACAGTTTTGTTGACCTCATTTTTTAGATGGTTTGCATGACTCCAGTAATGGACCCATGTCCATGTATATTATCTGGTGAATATGTCTCTCAAGTCTCTTTTAATAGGATTCATCTTTCCATTTTATTTTTTCTTGCATATTTTCCTTGTTGATTATTGTAGCAAGTGGGCTGTTCGTGTACAGGGCAGACTTTGTTGCTTACATCTCCAAGGTGTTATTTATATGCTGCTCTGATCTCTACATCTTCTGTAAATTGTTGTTTGATCACAGTTAAGCTTGATATTTCTAGTAGGACTCCTTCATAGATGTTATTCTTTACTTCCATACCATGTACAAAATGTGTCATTTCTTTTTTGTATGTGTGATGGCAGCAGCCATTGAAGATGGTTACCTAAATCTCTACTTCTTTCATTTTTTTCTCATCAAATATTTGGCTACCCTGAAATACAGTCTATGAAGTCGAGACAGGGAAACTGCTGGACTCCATTCCTTTAATTATTAGTTTTCCAAATAATGAATTGGTCCTGTAGCGTCCTCTAAAGAAGAGAAGTGATTTTTTGAGATGGTATCTTTAATATGATTTTTAACTCATAGATTAAACACATTGGAAGTGTTTTGATCCACAATGTTACCATCCTTACTGATAGCGGACAGCCTTCAGACTTTGGCTACAACATGAGCTCTTCCCTGGATCTCCAACCTGCTGGTCTACACTGTAGACTTTGAACTTGCCATTATCTATCTCCGGTTGGTTCTGCTTCTCTGACAAAAACTGACTCATGAAATTGTTAAACAAATAAACAAAATTTTTTTATTAATTTAACAGAGTTTTCTGAGTGTCTTAGGCACTCCGTTAGGTGCTGAGTATACAACAGAAGAGAAAATAATAAATTATTGACCTTGTAGATCTAAAATTCTGCTGTTTTCACCAACTATATCTTTAAAATGATTTGATTCATTACTTCTGTATTATTTATGCTACTTGGTTTAGTGTTTTAGTTTCACATACTAGACATGTAATTGTTATTTTTCACAGTCAACATGTGTTTAGATTCACCCAGTTTATTTGCTTACTATTTCTACTGCATATCAGGTCATGCTTCTGAGATAGCTTTCCTTTTTTGGGAAGTGTAATTTCTAAAGGTTCCTTTAGTGAGAACCTGTTGATGGGAGAACATATTCACCATTATATCCGATAAGGGATTAATATCCAAAATTTATAGAGAACTTTTATAGAAAACTCAACTCCCCCAAAACAAACAACCCAATTAAAAATGGGCAAAGGACCTGAATAGTAATTTCTCCAAAGAGCACATACGGATGGCCAATAGACATATGAAAAATGTTCAATGTTGCTAATAATCAGAGAAATGCAAATCAAAACCATAGCGAGAGGCCATTTCACACCTGTCGGAATGGCCATCATCAATAAATCAACAAACAACAAATGCTGGTGAGGATGCGGAGGAAGGGGAACCCACTGTTGGTGGGAATGCAGACTGGTGCAGCCACTGTGGAAAGCTGTATGGAGATACCTCAAAAAATTAAAAGTGGATCTGCTTTTTGACCCCACAATCCCACTTCTGGGAATATATCTGAAAGAACCTAAAACACTAATGTGAAAGAACATAAGCACACCTATGTTCATCTCAGCACTATTTACAATTGCCGCGATGTGGAAGAAGTTGAAGTGTCTATCAGTAGATGAGTAGATAAAACAACTAGGGGACATTTACATAATGAATAGTACTTGGCCAGAAAAAAGAAGAATATGTCACCCTTTGTGACAGTATGGATGGACCTGGAGAACATTATACTAACTGAAATGTGCCAGTCAGAGAAAGACAGACACCATATGATTTTACTCATATGCAGAATCTAATGAATGAGCTGAACTAACAAGCAAAATATGGACAGAGTCTTGGATAGAGAGCAGGACGACAGTTAAGGAGGGGGAGACTAAGGGGTGGAGGGATTGAGTAATAAGGAAAAAGGGCTCATGGACACGGACAACAGTGTGGTGTTTGCAGTGGGAAGTGGGTATAAGGGGGCTAAGTGGTAATGGAAAAAATACATAAAAATTCAGCATTCAAAAATAAAAAAGAACCTGTTGATAGCAAATTATCTGACCTTTATTTAATCTGAAAATGTACTTTTGAATTCAGTCCCTAAAGTTTTGCTATGTATATAACTATAGGTTAAGAATTTTTTCTTTTAAAACATTTGAGCTATATTTCTACTGCCTTTCAATTATTAAAAGATACTCAATTGTCTGTTTTTCCTTGGCTACTTTTAAGATCTTTTCTTTATCTTTGGTGTTGTACTATGATATGTTTAAGTCTGTATTTAGATTTGTTTTTCCCACTTGGGCCTAATTTTTATATCATGAACCTGAGGGTTCATGTCTTTCTTTTAGTCTGGAAAATTATCTACTTTATGATTTGGAATATTGTCTCTATCTCTTCTTCCCTTTGCCCTGCAACTCTGATTAGATCCGTCCTATACCTCTTCACTTTATCTTCTTTGCATCCTGATGTGTTTTTCATGGACTCCATCTCTTTATCTCTTTGTGCTGTATTGTGTAGGCTTTCTTTGGCTCAAGTGGGCCAAGGCTCAAGGTTTTTCAAACAACACTGGTTATAAGACACATCATAAAATAGTGGGTTGTGGTTACAAAATTTTAATGGCAGTATTCTTTTCCTCCACCAGGCTCCAAGTTTTCATCCTGTCCTTTTCCGAGAGGTGGCTTTATTTCTAGCTCAGCCTATTTCTATTTTTTGTATCTCTTTCCATATCTATTGTGTGTGTGTGTGACTTCCTGTTAGATTTCCCACCATGGCCAGGCTGGCTAGGTTCTACTTCCTACTGCCCAAAAGTCCTAATAAAGTTTCATAAAAGATCTAAGTGTTAGACCCCCGTGAGTCAGCATACATATCCTCTCAGTTACTTACATTCTACCACTGAATAGGAAACCACTGAATTGGAGAGTTCAGAGTCAGTAACAAATTTTAAGTGAGCAAATGCCTTAATTTTACTGTATTGATGAATTAAACACATTATCAAATCTGCATAGTAATTAAATTGAAGTAGCATGAAATAAAACATGCAGATAACATCTTGCTTCCCAGGGCGTCGTCATGCAGGCCATTTGAGATGTGCATACCTTGTTTTACACAGTGGAAGTTCAAAAACAGCTTTTAAGCAAGAGACAAGCCGATTAAATTGGAGCTTCAGTGAGATCACCCAGGTGTGGCAAAGAGGATGTTGGGTTAGAGCAGCAGTTCTCAATCTGGGCTGCCCTGTAGGATTGCAGTGATAACTTTAATAGGTTTTAATGCCCCAAATATTTAATTTAATTGATCCAGATTGGGTCCTGGGCATCAGTATTTTTTTACTATGACTCCCATAAGTGACCCTATATTCAAGCCAGTGTTCAGAACTATGGAGCTAAAGCAATGTAAGTGGAGAGAAAGGTTTGAATTTAAGATATAATTGTGAGACAGAATTGTTTGATCTGATGATAGTGGAGAATGGGATAGTAAAAAACAAAAGATAAATTTGAAATTCTAGCTTAGATGACTGAACACATATATGTTAAGCCAACATTATGTTACAATATTTTAAGCTAAGAGCTATCTGTGTGTTCATCTTTACAGCCATGGCTGTGGCTGGCTACCTGTCCACCAAACGTACTTTCCTCTTCTCCTGTGTATGGAGTTAGATTACATTTCCCAGACTTTATTATTATTATTATTATTATTATTATTATTTTGGTAATTAGGTCATATGGTTGTAGGGAATGTAGGAAGAAATGATATATACCATTGCAAGTCTGGTCCATAAAAACAGAAACTAAGAAATTATCTTTTTTCTTTCATTTTTGTCTGCCAGTTGAAGTTGATGCCCAGGATGTGTTAAAAAAATAGCATCTTCTCCTTCTTTCCTGAGTCCCTGGAATGAGTACATACTTTAGCAGAGCATCACAACTTTTGTTTCCCCTGCCATAGAAAGTGAGGAGGGAGATAACATTTCATTGCTTTAGGCCACTGAGATTTATGGGTTTATCTGTTAAAGAAGCTGTTGTAACCTTAATGATTCTATAAGATTAGTACTATTAGTAGCCTATTTTTAAGACAAATATAGCAAAAACAGTATGTTTTTATGGAAAGATTTTGAGGTGCTTATATTACAGTAAAATAGAGGCACTTAGAAATATAGGTCTGAAACTCAGCATAGTGGTCGGTGTGATATATGCGAGTACATTCGTGAGTCATCAGCATACAGGTGGCTGGTGAAGCCATGGAAGTGAACATGGTCCTTTGGGGAGACAAAGCAGAGAATAAAAGAAATAAACTAATGATAGAATGATAGTACTAACAATATTTAAAAAGAAAAGTCAGAGAGTAGAAAAAATGGGATGGAGTATTGTCAAAAAAATCAAGAGAGGAACTCCTTTTAGAATGGAAAGGCTTACCAGTAGTCACAAAAGATGTAGAGTTCAGTGAGCTAAAGGCAAAGAAAAGGCCACTTACCCAATTAGATGGTGAATGGTGGCTTTTATAAAAGCAGTCTCCTGAGGTTGGTAGGATTGGAAGCCAGATTGAAATGGTTTGACATGTGACTGAGAAATTAAAACTTGTGGGCAATACACATAAATTACATTTTCAAGATTGTTGGTAATAAGGAAAAAGATATCGTAAAGAAGAAGCATTTTGGTGCCTGGATCAGCTAAACACTAGAAAAAGTGAGATTTCTACTTTTATGGGAAAACAAATGAATCATCACTGTTACTTACCTCATTAGTATTTGCAAGAAAATATTCCATGTAAATGGGACTATGTTTGAAAAAGCACCTAGAAGGCAAGGTGATGACCTGAAGTTGTATTGTGAAATTAGAGGGGTAGACTAAAATAAAGCAACACTCTAAGAATCAAGTTTAGAAATTAAAAAAATAGAGAGAGAGCATGATGCCATTGGAAAACTATCAATAACTACATATGTGTCAAGAGATTGCTTTGAAAGTGACTATCTGTTTCAGAAATTCACCTTTTCTACTGGTTGTAAGATGCTAGAAAAATTGCTCATCTAATTTTGGTCTGCTTTCTTGTTCATGAAACTGGGTTACTAACTACTTTTATCCACAGTGTTTTCTGAGTCATCACACGTTTGAGCTGTGAAATATACACTTTTTAAAAAAATCGTGATGGTCAATGAGTACTACAGTATTTATTGAGCGGGGTATGGAGGGCTTAACTCATGACAGATGTTTACTTGTATAATGTTATGTACACATTGCTGGCTAAAATTCAACCTCAAACATTAAAATTTACACTTTAAGTTGAAAAAATATAAATCAAATGTATAAGCCATGCCTCTAAGAAAGGCAGTGGGACATTAGAACATGTCAACGAACACAGAATTTGGAGTAAGACCTCCTGGGCTTACCATTAATGGTAAATTTGGGCAGATACTTTATGTTTTTAGGCTCGGGTTCCTTATCTGTCAGAGAGGGTCATTAATAATAGTAAATAATAGTACCTTCTTTATAGGCTAGTTGTGAGAATGAAAGGAGGTGATATTCCTCATGTAGAAAGCATTGGTTCAGATTAGCTGTCACAAGGAGGGCTTTTACATATTGCAATCGATAGTTCAGCTTCTCAGCCTGACACAGCTGGGGGTAGGTCCAGGTGTGCCAGAGGGTACTAGAAGCCACAAGGTTGATGTAAGCATTGTCCTGAATTGTACATTTTTTGATATTTACTACATTTTTATATATTTGCATGGGATATGAAAACACTCTATTGAATTTTTTTTGATAAAGAGAAATCTTCAAAGAAATATGCTGTCCTTGGAGGGTGGGGTGAGGGTTCAGACTACATACAGCTCTGGGCCTGGGAATGTGCGTTCATTTATTTCTGTAGCCTGGGGTTCCTCCATAGCAATGGTTAAGAATTACTGGTCAGAACACTTAGCCACTGTTGGGAGATGCAGAAGTAAAGGCGATTCTTGTTCTATCACTGACTTGGGTAGATTAAAAATCAAGAGGATTATGTGGATTTGTCTGTGTAAATCCTAAAGTGATTTTCTGGATTTGGGAAGAATCTTGACATGTTTTAACTTAGCACTTTAACTGAGAAATGTTCCCAGCATCTTGCTGTTTTAAGTAATTGAAAACACACTCAACTTGGATTGCCTCTGAAAAAGGCAAACTAAGATATTTTCAGAGACACTAAAATATATGCCTTGCATTTATTTTGGTAACTATCTTATTTCCTTATTTATTATGAGTAAAAGAATTTGGCAAATTTTCCACTCTAAATACATAATTCTTAGAGCGTATATTGTATGGTTTCTCTCAATTTGGTAGCTTTGCCAAAATCTAAATATATATATTTCCGTATTAACATTTGGGTGTTACTTTAAAAGAAAAATGGGATTTGATTAAAAATAGACATAAAGACAAAACAGATCTATACAAACACAGAGCAGATTTTTCTGTCATCTTTTCACATGTGTAGCTTCTATATGGGGAGCTTCTGGTTTATCCTTTCATTCTTTTGAGAGGAAATTGGGGGCCGTAAGTAGGAAGAAGACTTGTTATTCTTGACTTTGTGATTTTGCATATTCCCTTTTCTTGTTTTGGAGGATTCTTCACTTTATCTTATGGGCTAATTCAAAGCCCACTTCTTTTTTTTTTAGATTTTATTTATTTATTTTTAGAGAGGGAAGGGAGAGAGGAGGGGGGGAGAGAGAGAGAGAGAAAGAGAGAGACATCAATGTGCGGTTGCTGGGGGCCATGGCCTGCAACCCAGGCATGTACCCTGACTGGGAATCAAACCTGTGATGCCTGGTTCACAGCCCGTGCTCAATCCACTGAGCTACGCCAGCCAGGGCAGCCCACTTCTTATATTGCTTCCTCTGTGGAACCTCTCAGACCATCTGCCCACCAGAATTGACTATATCTTCATCTCTGCAGCATTCTGTACTCACTAGGTACAGAGAGATGATTACCTTACACATCTGTATTTCCTATGATTTGACACATCTTCATCTTATAGCTTCAGGGACAGGTAGGGAGGAAGAGCTCAATACCTGTCTATTAATTGAAAATGACTCAAGGTGGGGTTGCTCACCACCATTGGTGGGTGGCATTTAGAGTAGAGAAGATGTCCATACAGATATTCTGGAGGTATCAAAGAGTCCATCATTAATAGGTTGCCTCACACAAGTATCCCTGAAGCGGAACAAGATGTCTCATGGTAACAGAGTCCTGCGTTATACCAGGATGTATCTGGCCCCTCTGTAAAGCTGTATAGGAAAAGGATTAATATCCAGGGTTACAGAGGGGTACCTTGGGGATGAATTCAGTCAACTTTTATCAAACTTCAGAATATAAAGCTTTAATATGATAAGTAATTACATGTGTATTATTCAAGTAATTTTTTAGTTGCATAATCTATAAACCCTACATGCTATAAATATATAACATGAGAATTACATAGTCATTAAGTGATTTTTACCCAGTTCTGTAGTAGTTGCTCTGAGTGGATTGGGGTGCAGAAGAATTATGAGACCTGTTCTCAGGCATGAAAGAGTTTACATTCAGTGAGGGGCAGTCACAGCTAATGTATATGGAATGATAGGAGGCGGTATTAGCCAATACAAGGATGAAAAGTGGGCTGTATCTTTTTGTTGGAAATTGATCAGAACACAAAGCTAAGGCTACTAGGTGAAGAATATGCCCACGTTTTAAAAGAGAAAAAAACAGCCTCCGTTAATCAATTCCCACCTCTCACTTGGAGCTTTAAGAGAAGTCTAGAGATTCCTCTGAAGGAAGACTCTTTTTTTTGCAGAAATTCCACAGGATTATAGAGGTCCATGACCTCTCACCTGTGGGACAGAATCAAACTGGGGGAGAAAACCACCAGTAGATGTCAGTGGGAAGCAAGAGAACCCCTCTGAGAGATGAGGTGGTGTTTTTCAGAGGCAGAACGTGGCATGCAAGCATTTCCAGATGTTTGCTGAACTGCAGTAAGACTATTTTGTGCACGGGAACTGGCTAGATTTATACCCTGCTGAAGTGGACAGTTTTGGGGGCAGGGACAAATAGGAGAGAGAAAAGGTCATGAAATCCAGGAGAGTGCCTGGAGAGGGGAACCTGACACGATTCCTGAGAGAACACGTCACTGTCTCCTCTAGTCTGTGGGGAGAGCAGCTGGCGCTGGACTCTGATCTGAAGATACCCGAGGTCAGAACCTGGCTGGAGAGTCCCCTTTCTCAAGGCAAGAAGGCGTATGCTTCCTGGCTCAACACATGACACTCACACAATCTGGTGGAAGGAGTGGGCGAGTGTCCATGGGAGGAGTGGATGCTCTGAATAGCAATGGTGTCAGATGCTGCCCAAGGGGCTGCCCGCAGAGGGGGGACCCAAGCCGAAAGAGGGTACACAGAGCCCCCTGCTGCAGGCTGTATTGTAGCTGAATGGCTGCCAGCAGACCTTAGGCAGAGGGTGCAATATGATGTGCCAGGGCTCCTAGCAGAAGCAGTTCTTAAGAAGCCACAAAAAGTGTTCCAAGGAAAGAACTAGCATTGTGTAGCCTCAATATAGAAGACCCTAAGTTACAACAACATTTATTAAGGAGGATGTTGACTAAGTTGTCTCCTTCCCACGCCTGCCTCTGGATAGGTAAGAAACTAGATAGGTGCAGAATGGCCAAGGAAGCTGTGAGACAGGGAGAGAAACAGAAGCAACCTTCTCATGTCTGAAGGTGGCCTGGAAGGCTGTAGAATTTACCCTTGACACTGTGTAAGATCAGAGAAGGGGGACCCAGAAGAGTGTTTGAAATCAGGGGTGGTGGCCTAGGGCGCTTTCTTGATTTTATCCTACTGAGTTGAGCCCGCTAAAAAAACCTGCTTCTACACAATGAATTACACTCTAAGTAGTATTGGAACGGCGGAAGTGTCCACGATAAAGTTCTGCAGGGATGAATGACCAAGAAGGTCTCAGGGTGGGGCTATGGCTTTACCCAACTCCAGATGTAATGACTGAGTGGAACAAGGAGGCCCTTTTATTGTTAATACTTTTATATATAAATATTATTTCCCCATTTTTTTACACAAATGGTAGCATACGGTATACACAGTTCTGTGTCTTGCCTTTTTTCACTTAACACACACCAAAGGCTGTTTCACATCAGCATTCCAAGAAGCGTTATCATGCTTTTTTTATGCCTACCTCTTCCATTGTAGGGCTGCGCTGAATTTCTTTTTAACCAATCAGCTTTGATCCAGGCTGAGGTTGCTTCTGATCTTCAACTGTCATTAATAACGCTGCAGAGAACAGCCTGTTCCCCGTTCCCTCACAAAGGCGAGAGTTAGCAAACCATAAGCAGGTTCATTTGGATTCCCACAGCTCGCTCGTATCTCCCTCCAGTTGTGTGGTGGTTCCCTGTGCTGGTAGCCCAGCCACTGGCTGGCCTTAAACCGTTGGGATCGAAAAGCACACTTCACCAATAGTCACTTCCCCGGTGCTCTGGCTCTGAAATCCTAGGCTCACTGGCAGGGTCAAAGTATCCCCCTGACAACTGAATGTTCTTTTGGTGCCTTGAAGAGCAACCGGAACTTCTTAAACTTCTCCAGATTCGTTGGGGAAGGGGAGGGGTGTCTGAGGGTGGAGCTGTGGCTCTGGGAACTCCCCCGGGGTCAGGCACCTTGGGAATTTGTAGGCCAGCTCATGCATGCAGCAATGTGGAGTGTAATCGAAAACTCCACTAAAAGTCTTTTTATTTCTATTTCATTACAAAAACAACAGACTTTATTAAACACTTAGAAGATGAAGAAGAATGGAACAAAGAAAAAAAGTGACTCAGAGCCTTACCAAACCAAAGGAGGGCACTTAATTCCTGCACGTTGCTATTTTTTTCTTTCCGGGCTGTTTCTAACTTTTCAATATACTTATTCCCTCATTTCCGTGGCATAATGTTGTACAGTTACAATTCTGTATGTTTTGTTGGTTCAGGGATTTTCTCTGTTATTATGAACTCAATGTAAATGTTTCAAAGGCTTCGTAAGAGTCTGAGACAGATATTGCATAGCTCATTAGCCATCATTTTGGGACACTAATGTTTTTCATTTTTGGACATTTGAACATTGTAATAAATATCTTTTCAATAAAACATTTTGCATGTGTAGAATTTTTTTTGATAGGTTACATCCTCAGACTTGGATTTTCTGCTCTGATTTTGAATATTTTCACTCTGGCAACACCAGTTCATCCACCACCGCGGCCTTGCTTCCCTTCGGGTCTGCAGGCCCTCATCCCAGGTTTGTGAAGAGAAGGGGCCCACAGCACATCCAGGAGCACCGGAGTGAACTGCAAGTCTGAATGGAACCGAAATCCAGGTGAATCCCATTGTTTTCACCTCACTGCATCCCAAGGATGCACACTGGAGGAGAGCGTGCCTGGGTTTGGCTCTGCCAGCTGGCAAGGCGTCCCTGAATAATGGGAGATGATTAGAATCCTGCCTTTTTCCAACAAGCTTTGATTCACGTTCATTTTTGTGTTGTGCCAATTAGGGAAGGCACAGCGGCGCTCTTTGTATGCGTCCTGGCAGCTCTGTCCACATTGATTTGGGAGGGAAATCTCGCAGATCGTGCATGTCACTTTGGCTTTCTGTAATGAGATGTGACAGCAGGATCTTGGGTTGGTTCCTCATCCTAAATTCATAAGTAGCTCTATGCCTGAAGAGATTATCTGCAGACTGTTCAATGCTCTGGTGTCTTTATGTATGAAATGCCTCCTGGAGAGGACTCTGGTAATCACAACGAGTATACAACAGACATCCTTCACTCCATAAATTATTTTTGCCCAATAGTGACATTATATTGGTCCATACCAGAGCTACAGTGAGGCATAGCATAAAAGAAAAAAATCAGAATTTAAGGCAAGGTGCAGTTGGTTGGACCCCCTTCAACTGTATTGAGTAATTAAAATACTAGTATCTTACTGTAAACTTCCCTCTCTATGATCACTGCCCAGCTCAGCATCCCCCACTCTCCCACTATGTCAATATTGTAGTGAATCTCCAACTGCAGAATCAAGCGCTAATGTGTTCATCCCGGGCCCCTGGAAGGTCTCTGTTTAAACCCGGGTTTCTCTGCCTCTTCGACTGCTGAGGTTCCAGGACAGGATTTGTCCTCTTTTCATCCATTAGACGTCTTAAGCATCTGCTTCCTTCTATGGGTTTGATAAAAGCAATTGTTACAACCCAGCTATCTCTCGTTTCCACAAAAGGAGTTTTCTCAATTTTAGCCCAGAGATACTCAGGATGACATTGGAGCTGTGAGTCTCAGCTGCCAGGCAGCTGCGTGGAATCCTCAGGGACTCCTTCCTTTCCTGTCCACACAGTTGAGGGCAGCAGTTAATGTGAAAACAGAGAGAATCAGAGACAGGGCTTCTCTGTGACATGACCTCATGGGTCCAGTCCTTGCTTTGGATACATTTGTGTGGCTCTGCTTAATTCCTTTGTGTTGAACTTGGGGGCTGCCCCTCTGTTAGCAACCTGAATACTTCTAGTACTAGCAACTGAAGAGGGATTAACGGAACCTGGGCCAGGGTTAACTGCTTTCCCTGTGGTTATCGTCTTCAGTGGGCGGGGGACACACTCAGGTACTCAGACAGTGTGTGGGAGCTGGGATTCCATTTAAGAAGCGACTATCCTCATCTTAGACAGCACATCTCCCTCTGTCCTGGGGCCTGGGATACAGGGTTATTTCTCTGCTGATGCTAAGAAGAGAAATGCCAATAAGTTTCTGTGGGGTGTGTGTGTATGTAATGAATGAAATATTGCATATTTGGTGATCAATAAATGTTAGCTTCCTTTTCTGTCAGAGGGGAGCTAGAGTACTAGAAATTTAGAGCCAGAAGAGAGTAGAGAGATCCTTTAATCCAATCACCCTAATTTGTAGATCAGAAAAGAAATGCATGGCAGTTTCAGGGATTTTCCCAAAGTAATAGCTCTATGGACACGGCCAGTCCGTAACCTGGGCGTGCTGACCCCAGTCAGACGGCCTTTTCATTACACAGTGCCTGTTGTTGAGAAGCAAGAGAAAATTTGTTTCTATATTTATTTGCTTATTTATGGAACAAAGATACTTTGTTGAGTTAAAATAAAGAGTAACAACAAAGTGGTCAGTATCATTATTATTATTACTGTTCCTATTATTTTTTAACAAGCACTTTTTCGGGGTATGATCAGCATTCAGAAAGCTTTGTTTGACGAGTTTGGAAGTAAGACTACACACGTGAAACCGTCATCGCAACCTGTGCCATAAACATGTGCATTACCTCCGAAAGTTTCCTTCCAACCTCTGTTTACTTCCTTCCTTCTTTTTTTGTGATAAGAATACTTAACATAAGATCTACCCTTTTGGAGAACTTTTAGGTACGCAATACCATATTCTTAACTACAGGCACCATGTTGTATAGTCGATCTCTAAGGCTTACTCATCTTGCAAAACTGAAGCTCTGCACCCTTTAGCAATACCTGCTGGCTCGCCTCTGCCCTTAGCCCTTGGCAACCACCATTCTACTCTCTGCTCCTAGGAGTTTGGTTATTTCAGATTCCTCATGTTAGTGGAATCATGTGGTCTCTGACCTTCTGCGTCCGAGTTACTCTACGGAGCACAATATCCTCTAGGCTCATCCATGTTGCCCCAAGTGGAAGGATTTCCTTCTTTTTTAAGGCTAACATCCTATTGTGTGTATAGCATGTTTTCTTTACCTATTCATCTATCCATGGGCATTCAGGTTTGGCTCTCAAGCTCTTTTATATTCCATGAAGCCATTTCTTTTCACTAAGTGCTTCTTCCTTTCCGCTGAGAGATTAGCTCCTTGCTGGGCTATGGCTCCTTGAGGGCAGGACTTTTTCATTGCCAGGGAAACCAGCACAGGCCTCCAATAGATATGGCTTTAGTTTATAAGAACAAATTAATGCACAATGCTCAGGAGTATGAACCCTGAGGACAAGACAAGTCACTTGTTCTTCAAGCTGAATCTCAAAGGAAAAAAAGAAAGGGAGGTATTTTAGAAAGGCAAATTGCAGCATGAACTATCCAGAGATTCAGGAAAAGGTGTGTTGCTGGGGAATTTGGCCCAGTTCTGTTGGGGTAGTTATACAGGCACATCATACATACAGGATGGGGCGCAGGGACGTTTATAGTTGTGAGTACACAAAACAGTTTATTCTTATATTGTTATTTATTAGTTATTCTATTATTTTTCATGAACAACTGTAAAGCTACTTTGCCCCACCCTGTGTATTATATATGTATATAAGGTTATATATGTATATAAAGTTGTATACGTGCGTGAGCCATATTTTTTACTCCTTGCTTTTTGCCTCCCTATGCACAGTTCCAGAATTTGGTTCTCACAAGAATATGGGGCTTCATTCATTCATTCATTCGTTCATTCGATGGGCATTTGTTGAGCTCTAATTATGAGTGAAACACTGTATCAGACCCTGGGTATACAACAGCAGTAAAACCGAGTCTTTTCTATGGAAGTCACAGTAGGGAAGAAAGATGAAATGTTGAGCAGAAAAACATAATTACGATCATCTGCTACAGCGATTGATGTAAAATCAAGTTGTTCTTAGAACGCTAATGGGGAGACCTGGTCAAGACTGGGAGGAATGCCGAATCTCAAAGGAGTTAACCAGGCAAAGAGTAGGAAGGAATGTATTTATTAAATATTTTATCTTGAAGACATGGAGATTTGAATCATCAGAGACCATTCTGGAAAATGCAGGTAATGCACAGAGGGAGAGGGACAGGGGAATAAATGAAACTGGTGGAGTAATCATGCATAGATCTTGAAAAATTTATAAACCACTGGAAGGATTTTAGGCTATAGCCTAGAGGCATTTAGAAGACACTGAAGGTTTCTAAGCAAGGGAGAAACAATTATACTTAGAAAGATGACCCTAATCATCTGTGCAGAGTAGGAGTCGTGGGCTAGTGTTTACAACAAAAAGAACCTTTAGGAGGCTGTTACAGCCAACCAAGTGAGAAATCTTAGTGAGGTCCTGGTAGCCAAAAATATAGCGTAAATAAAAGGAGGAAAGGAGGAAGCTACAGGTGACTGGGAAATGGTGGTACAACTCACTCGGGAATAAGGGGGAGCATATTTCCGTGACAGGCAGGGAGAGCTTGGAGGTGTGTACAAAACAAGAAGAGGAAAGAGAAGAAATGGATAGGAGATTGGAAAGATGCAATGGTATTACTGAAGTTACAACTGGAGAAAATGATAAGGTTAAGGAATAATTTATAGCAGCAAGTGAGAGAGAGAGAGAGAGAGAGAGAGAGAGAGAGAGAGAGAGAGAGAGAGAGGCTACAATGACTGAAGAGTGTTAATTGGATTTAACAACGCCTCAGTCACAGGTGACTGTGGTAGGAACAGTTTCAGAGAAGAGCTGAAGCCAAGAAAAGATGGTCACATCTTGATACTTTGGGGGGAAAGAACGTAAGGTTGATGTGGAAGTCATATGCAGTTTTTCCTCCCTCTGGACGTGGGGTAGGATCTTACTTTCTCACACTCTTTGAAGTTAGAGCTATGTGACTTGGTATTGCTAACGAAATGTAAGCAGATGTGACATTGTCACTTTGGGGTGGAAACTAGAGCTGGTGTGTAATTTTCTGTCTTTCCTTTTCCTGTCTCAGCGATCTGGAAGCATGTGTCAAGTTCGATGCCCTGTTAGCCAGTGTACTTGAAAGACCACAAAGAGCAGAAACTCCCAGATGACCGGTGTTGAGTATGTAACGTGATCCAAAGGTCAGAAACTCATTGTTGGTTTCTCCATCTCTAGCATTTTCTGTTCTCTCTCCTGCAATTTCCTTGTTTCTTTTCCGTTATTTACTCTCGTAGTGTACAAAGTGGTGAACGTGGAAGCCACGTTTCAAGCATCCAGAAGAGACCGGCTAGAGGCTCTGTGTTGCAGTTTCAAGTTCTCACAAGCCTCAGTCAGCTAACTGCTTCTAGTCTAATTAGCTTTGCCATACTGTGGAATGATACCCAGCTTGTGACGTGAGCTAGCTATCCAAGAGGAGGTATGGTGGAATACGTTGTACTTTTTGATACCTCTAGTACGGTTGGGAGACTTCAGTGACTGTATCTTGTGTGGAATTAAAGTCACTGATGGACTCCAAATAGGGCAGATGCTGCCTATGACCTTGTCTACCTAAGGGGTCAGACAGAAAACTCCCAGACTTTTGGTACCCATGTTCATTTAATGCCCAGGATCTGGGGTGGGGTGAAGGTGGGAGTGGGAGGAAGCTATAATCCTGTCTCCGTGATGAGTACCACCATCAGAACAGAGGACCAGTGGCTCCAACAAGACACAACAGTATAACTCATTTGTAGGAGGCTCCAAACCCACAGGAAGTAGGTAGCTGTCTGCGGTCACTCTTTCAGATAAGAGGAAATGTACCATATGAGGTTGGCACCATGGATGTACTGAGAAAGAGATGTCCAGTAGAGGGCAGATCCCCAAAGGGAAGGCCTTTAACCTGAGCGGCTATGGATGACGCTGGGAGTTGCTTATTGTCAATCACTATTAACTTTAAGTCAGCATGATGTCTCGGTTTCATAATATCAAATGTCTTGCTTGGTTAGAAAAACGAAGTGACCAAAAATACTAAGTGAAAGAAGTTTTTTTCATAAAGCCTCCTTTCCGTATGTTGTGGCTGACAAGCTTGGAAGCAGGTAGTTTGTGAAAGCGGATTGGGATTTCTAGTGGAGATATTTTCTAGGATTCCAAATGGGACCTTGGGCCAACTTAAAAAGTAATTGGAATTCTTAGTTCTCTAAATATTTCTGATCTGAGGGTTTTGCTGCCACTTGTGCAGCTGGACAACTTCTTATCTGCCTAAGAAGGGGAGACCATGAAGGGGAAGAAAAGGGCAACTCTCATCAGTGCGCTGGTGGCATGAAGTCCGAGCTAGCTTTCCCAAGTCAGCTGGGAGCAGCGTTGCTGTGCAGGCCTCTGACGCTCCCACAGCTGTCGCCAGCGCTCAGGCTTAGCCTAAAGCCAAGCAGGCAATCCACGGTTTCCCTCCTCGGAGCTCCACCTCCCCACTGGGGGACCCAAGCTCCACCTCTGACCCCTCAGCCTGCGAGCCTGCCTGAAATCTGAACGCAAGCCTTCTGCTTATTCCCTGTCTTAGCAGAATATACCCTCAATGGTCTAAGTCAGGTAATGATGGCCTTCTACTGGCCTGGACCCACTTCTGACCTAGACTTGAGGTATTTGCCCAATGGTATCTTGTTATTATCCAGGTGTGATACTTGAATCTACTGTCTGGTTTATATGTTTGATAAGATCCAATCAATACAGTGTGTTTGGAGGTTGGTAGTGGCTGCAGAACATACTGGAAGGGTTTTAAGCTTCTGGCAATGGAAAATGCCAGATATACCCAGGCTTCTACTTGACTTGCTAAGAGAGGAAGTTAGCACCTGCTGGGTGCTCCTTCGAAAGCAACCTAGAACATGTCACGTGGGCCTGAGCCGCCGTATTCAGAGAAGTCCCCGGCTGTCTCCCATGGATGCCTCTAACACTGACTATCTGTTGCCATTTCATTATGTTTTTCTGAACAATATGTATCTTGTTGATTAACTATAAAAGTGAGTCTTTTCTTTCCATCAAAGATGCAGCCTCATGGAGTGAAAAGATCTACAATGCAGAGTATAGCGTCTGGAAGGATACAGATAACAGGACGCATGTGAAAGGCTTTCTTTCTGAGGCAGCCTTTCACCTGGTTCCAAAGTGCTTTGGTTTCCATCTCTATTTTCTCCGACTCCTTAATTGGTTCCAACTCATTGCCTTATGCTTTGGTCTCTAAACAGTGCAGTACTTATGGCTTTGGCTAGTTGTGTGGACTGATGGAGGTACTTTCATGTTAAAACTTCATTTCACAAAGAGGAAATTGAGACTTGGAGTGGAGTGAAATGAAATCCCAGGTTTCCTTACTTTCACGTCTGTCTTCTGTGCCCTGGAGCCCATCGCCACACCTCGTTCCCTTTGTTTCTTCACGGTCTCTGGTCGCCACCGTTCCAGCTTCACTGGGTGACTCAGTCTCCACTGAGGGCCTCCCTGTCCCTCCCTGGACTTACTCTTCTCCGAGCCTAGCCTTTGCCTTCATTCACCTTTTCCAGATCTTCACCTATTCTGTTCCTCTGCTGTGTCTTGAGTTTAGTCGATGCTGGGGACCTGAGAGTATCTGTAAACTGTTCCTTTTTAAACATACACACCCCAAGGCACTGAAACAGAGGAGGTCAGAAGGGCTGCTGAGCTAGGTTAGAAGTGCCGTGAACCTGCCCGAGGTCGGGCAGGCGGAGTGGTGACCACTGAGGCTGCGAGTCACCAGAGTGCCCCAGGGGAACCCACGGGCCTGCCCGCCCAGGGGAGCTGTACCTTTAAAAAGCAGTAGAAGCCCTGAGGCCAGACGCCTGTTGTTAACGTGCCCCCGGGTGCTTTCAGTATTTTAGAAGAAGAAGTTTCTAGGAGGGAATAAGTTGGCCACTCACAGAGGGAAGCAATTTCCTAAACCAAACCTTGGAAAAAATTCTGGTGATTTATTAGCTTAATAACAGCTTTTTTTTTTTTCTATCAGCAAAATGCCAAAAAGCTAGATGGATTTAACTACTATTTTAGGGAACGTGTAAATGCCTTGTTTTGGCAAAATGAAAAAAAAATGGAGCTATATATCATCATTATTATCATTATTTATTGAAAAGTATTTAAAGAATAGTTATTTACCATCAGAGTCCTGTATGGCCAGCTGTTCTTTCAGTATTTTAGAAGAAGTTTCTAGGAGGGAATAAGGGACCTAAGTGTCTTGAAGACCCAAACCCAGCCTCATTCTTATCCCTGGGCTGCCTTTAGCATCCATTTTCCAAAAGGCAAAGACGCAACCTCCTGAAAAAGCATTCATCTCTGTCAGATTAGTTTATCAGATTAGCTGGCGAGAGCTAGTTTGGCCTACTTCCTGCTGCTTCAGGCTGCCTGGAGGCAAAACCGAGACTGGTAGAAAATGAGATGGACTCGATTAAGGAGAGAGTTTATCGAAGTTTCTTTGCTTGTGATGGAGGGATGGAGGTCCTTCCCCCAAAGAGAAAAGCAGGGGCTGGTCCGGGGCCCTGGGCTAGCTTGACCAGTTTGGTCAATTCGATGAAAAGAAAATGCTCAAACTGGTCAAACAGGCTGTAAGTAACCAGGAAGTCCAGGCAAAATAGTTTGGAATGTGTGCTTGTTGGATTTGCAGCGCCTGATTTTGAAGCCTGGTTCTATTCAAATAACAAAATGTAACTCGTAGAAGTATAAATGGGCCTCAGTGAAGTGCTTTCATTTGTCCCTCTGCCAGGGTTCATTTCTTGTTTCCCATTGAGCTGTGGGGAGGGGCAGAAGCATCAGCTTGCAATTGCAAAAAGCACAGTGGAATTTCCAAAAGCCCTGACTGTGAAATTCCCTCCATCTTCTCTCTCAGTAACACCTTATCATTTTAATTTCAAGGGTAGGATATTAGGATGAGCTTCAATTGTAGTTCTGCCGAGACGGAAATGGCTAAATGAATAATAGTGTTTGCTGCTTAATATTTATTGAATCCATCCAGTTCTAATTGCAATACTCTCCTACAAGAGTGTTTCCTCTCCTACAAGACTGCTTTTGTGCACAGAGTGAGGCGACCTGTGACGTCCGCTGTGTTATTATCAGGGATTCCTTGTAGTTATCACTGTTGATTTAAAATCTTACAAACTACGGCAGACAGAAATCTGAAATAAAACAAGCGTCTAGTGACAATGTACCTTTGTGCTCAATTAAGAAAAGGCCTCTATGAAATCCAGTGTAATTCTTTTCTGCCTGTACCTTCATTTGCTGCTAAACGGACTGATACACACAACAATATTGTGTGTGGGTGTATATACATAATTTTTAATGGTAGGATTGTGAAATCTTTAGTATGTATTATTTTGGGGGGGGTATGTGTATATGCATAATATATTGAAACCTATTGCTCCACGTATTGTTTTAAGGAATTTTTACTGGTAAGTTGGGAAGGAAGAGTGGGAGGGACAGTGCAAGCGTATGTAACAAGCACTCAGTGTAGGTTTGCTGAGTTGAAACAAATGTTCTGTGTGCCTGAGACACAGGGGGTCTGGGTCTGGGTTCCGAGAGCTGGGCTTTTCTGAGAAGGCACCGAGGGGTTGATCGGTTCCTTCTCAGGTTCCCATCCCTTGTCTTTAACAGCTGGGGTATTTCTGGCCTTCCTAATTCTCTGGTAAGTCTTTAATGCTGTTCTTTTTCTGCTGACAACTTAAGAAAGCCACCTGCAAAGGAAAGTTGAATCTTTAATGGGGACAGAGCTGAACTTTTCCATAGAAAAGGTGAGGGAAGAGAAGAGGAAAAGCGATGAAAGTTTTTTTTGGAATAAGACAAATAAAAGCCTGAGCTTTCTACACCTGTGAAGATACATTTTTATATATCTATAATCTATATAGATATATAAAATCCTTGTCCTCCTTTGCAAATGAGGGGAAGCAGAGTTTATGACACCCAAATATGCCTTTTGGAATATTGATTATTTTTAGTTGGTTATTTTAAAGAATCCAAAGTCTCAGAAAGAAACTTTATCTTACCTGCCTAAAGGAATTCAAACCAGAAAACCTGTGTAGGAAGGGAGACATCGCTTCCTCTGATATAAACTAGGTGTGGCAGACAGAGAAACTGAAGAGTCCTTTGGACTTCCCCACATCCCGTTGTTTCTGGGTGGCTCAGAAGAATTTGTTTACCACGTGTTTGCTCTGTATCATCTACCTGTGAATGGCCTCCTTTCCCTTTGCAGTCTGCCCCCCACCCCCCTCTCTTTACTCCAGAATGCCACAGAAGCCTCAGCTGCCCACCTCACATGCTGGTGGAATCCCTGTAGGTGTACACACATAATAGATTTGGTTATTTTCTCCTGTGAATCCTGCCATGTTAATTTGATTATTAGACCAGCCAGAAGAATTTAGAAGGATAAAAGAAAAATCATGCCAGTTTCTCAGGGTCTCAGTTTCTCCATCTGTAAAATGTTTATTCTACATAGGTCAATGGGTGTGGGAATGGGCAAAGTCAGCCCTTCTTGAGCTCCATCCACATGCCTTCACAAGCCTAAAGGAAACACCCTATACAGATACGGAATTTTGAGTTCTTAATGGACAAGCAAGTGCAGAAGGCCCTTGAAGGTCTGATATGCAGAAAATAAGCATTTTAAGGTTGCCCCCTTTGGAGGTGATTTAATTATTTGATGATTATATAATAATTAATTGTACTCTTATACTTGATAGCAGATTAAGTATTTTGAACTGGAAAGGTAGAATATTTATATGTTTGTGTGGGAAGCCCCATCCTGGGAGCTTTCCCAGCCAGGGATGAAATGAGTTGTCCTGGACACAATCTGTTCTGGTGGGAAAGGGGGTGGTGATTCCCTCTAGTAGAGAATGCACTGAACCTTTCCCCAAATGGCTTTTATTGGGATCAGTATGCTCAGGGGTATACAGTATGCATGCAAAGCTCATCAATCAATGTCTAAAGGCTATAGTTACAGAAAACAGATAGTATCTTTAGATAACAATTGAGGAAACACAGAGATGTGCCTCAGGTCAGGGTCTGTTGGTTATGCTGGTGCCAGGGAGTCATTAAAGCTTGATTCATGAGACCAGGAGTTCACTCCCTCATGCTTTGAACTTAAACATCTGGTTTATGTCAACAGAGCTATACAAAGCAAAGCAAGCCTCCAGGGGTATACTACATTCTTTAGGCCTGATTTTCCATGGGAACTCTCAGTGCTAGTATCAGGTCATGCCTGCCTCCAGCATTCCTGGCATGCTGGGAGAGACTTACAGGCCTCTTTCAAGGCCTTGCTGTCACAGAACTACAGTTTCCGGTACCACACAAAGTGGTCCCCAACATATTTCCACTTACCAGTAGTGCAAACTTAGGTAAGCAGTTAAATGGAGCATTACATTTTCTGAATAAGTTACCTTTGAACACCTGATCTGACTATATCAATCTACGTGTAGATGATCATAGTTTGATAGTTATTTATGTACCTAGATGGTTGTTTATTAGTATTGTATCATCTGGGATGATAATGTAGGAGTCCTGAGAGCACTATTATGTTATATTAATGTTTCTTATCTTATTTTTGAAGAATAAATATTAAACTGCCAAGTTTCTGTCTCAGACCACTTAGTGAGCTTGGAGGTAGAATTTCTGTGGATAATACCAGGAGGTCATCTGGGTTATACCATTTCAGAGGTGGGCGACTATAACAGGACAGTGGTCCTTTTTGAATGATGTCATGTAATTGCTGTTGCAATGAATACACCTACATGTGTGAGGGGAGGACATACATCCCTACGTTTATATGCATGCTTTGTTTTTATTTCTCTTCTTTCCCTTCTTATCTGTTATGACATTTTTACCTTGATTCCTTCAGGCCTGAGGTCTTCAAACACCCACTGTGTTGGGCTGTTCCCTGCTTTGGACTTGGGTGGAATGTCATTTCTTTAAACCCTTTGTTGTCCCATTTGAAATTATTATGCTCCAATACCTGTTAATAGAGCTGGACCTCAGTGGTTTTAATTTGAATCCCCAAAGTATTTAAAAATAAGAGAGAGTAGCTTTCATTGCTTTGGTTATGTGCTAAGATTAAACGCTTAACTTTCTCGAGCCTTAGCAGGCAGTCCAAGTGAGGACACTGCAGAGATGATGAACAGACCTGAGAAGCTGCAAACATCTATGACACCCTAGGAGGTGAAATTCAGCAGGTTCCTGCTGTTACAGTTTCTAAAAGTGAGCACAAGATTTGGCATTGCTGAGACCTGCCTCTACCCAAGGAACTCAAAGATTTGAGGAAGAAGGACAAGGCAGGGAGTTGAAACAGATGCCAAGGCAGCTGGAGACAGACCCTGAAGGACACAATTGTACTTAATTTAGTTACTAAATCTGAAGGTGCTTATGTGCACCATGTTTTTAAAGGAGTAATAGTCTTTTTATTGTTATGAAGCCTAAAATGGATTAGTGATGTGATCATTTTTTGTCGACATTAACTGGTAATGAATCAGTTAGCAACTGTGGATTTCAGCCAATTGCCTAGTTATGAACCGGTTTATAAATCTACCATTGCAGTAAAAGGAGTCACATCTACACAGGGCCTCGGAAAGTCAATGTTCCAGAGAGAAGGGTTTCTAAACACACATTTGTTTGTAACTGCATATGCTCATGCTCCCAGATGTCTTGGATCTTTTACATCTTGTTTAGTATTGGAAAAATGGATCAACTAGCTAAGGCTAGTCTTTATAGAAAGGACTAGTGGGAAGAGAGAGTTATACATGTCTGGCTATAAGGAAATGCAATGTACCTACAATTCTCGAGCTTGCAATACTATAAGTGGGTTTGAAGCTCTTATTTACTTGATTTCCTTTCAAAAAGCAATTCACTAAACATTATTCTTTACTTCTGTACACTCGAAGAATGGTCCACGTCACTGCCCATATCTTCTACCTCATGCAGTGCCCAAACTGATGGGAGACCACCACCAGATATGTAGTGATAGATTAGAAATTTGGTTGAAAAATTCCTTTGCAGCTCAAGAATGAGACATGAGGCCTAGAGCATGGGCTTAGCGGCTTACATATCCCCTCTGCAACTTCTAAGGCTATTGTTGCTGAGTAGTTTGCAAAAAAAGAAACTATCTTTTCCCCTTGTTAAATTTAGCAAATGCTGAAACATTTAGTAGGAAAACAAAAAGACAGGCACTTTTGGTTATACCAGCAAACACATTTCAACAGTGGAATTTAAAAGCTTCTAATTAAATTCAAATAAACTTTAAAGAATGCCTGCAGTATTAGGATAGGCTAGACTGTGCTGTGGGAACAAATAAATCCTGATATCTCAGTGGCTCACCATGTAAACATTTGTTCCCTGCAGAAGCAAATCTGCTGCAGGCTCAGCAGTCCTCCCACATAGCTCCCTTCCATGTGGTGACTCAGGACTCCCGACTGATTGCATCTTGTAGCAGCAGCATTGTTTAGCATAAAGCTCCTGGGTTGCAGCAGTCAGGAGAGAGACTTTAGAGGGTAGTTCATGGACTTTTCATTGCTTTAGCTCTAAAATGAGAGGTGTCATGTCCCAGCATAATTTACTGGATAGAAGCAGTCACTTGGCCCCGCCTACCTTCAAGGTCCTTGCAAAGCAAGATGTATTCTTGATCTTACCTACAGAGTGAAGCATGGTATTAGTGAGCACTGTCAATGTCAACTCTACCTGTGCTGGGCTGCTCATTTTGCTAGGTGGTGAGGATAACAAAGGTGAATGTGATGGAGATTTTTCCATTGAAGAAACTTACAATCCATTGGCTTAAAAATATGCTTATGAAATTTTAAGTATGAAAGTATCTAAATGAACAAAGTGAGACATAAAATTGATTATATGGTACAGTTTCAGTTGTATAATATATCATTGGGATCAATCACTCAAAAGCATGGATGTCACAATATAAATAAACAATGGCCTTTAAAATCCAAAATTTAATGCTGAATTAGACATTTATTGAGACTGTTGCTTAATTTATTTGACTACCTATAAAACTTTGGCTTCATGCAGTTTGGTGGAATTGGAAAAGTGAAATAAAGACAAAAATAAACAAAAAGCCCTATTTGTTAGTACTGAACTGCCCCTGATTCTGAGGAAACAACTCTATATAGTGAACTGTGCAGGACTTGAGAAAACACAACTGAGACCCTTTCTGTGTGAAGGCTACGCAGATAGGGGTCCCCCAGAAATGAGGGCTCCTTAAAATTGGAGGTCTTTCACCAACTGGGAAGAGGCCAGTCTTGTCTCATTTTGCCTGTTGAGCAGGTAAAAAAAAAAAAAAGGAAGGGTCTTTGCCAGTTATTTCCCCCCTTTGATTTATGTCTTTTCCAGAATTCCAAGTCTCTCAGGAAATGTTTTCTTTTCTTATCCTTTTCAGTGTTTTTTTTTCCCCATCAAAGTAAGAGTAAAATCAGCTCATTGAAGAAAGTTTAGAAAGTATGGGAAATGTCTCAAAAAGGAAATAATCACTCTTAATACCCTTGTTCAGGAAAAACCTCCGTTAACATTTTGATATACTTGGTTTTAGACTTTTTATATATTTTTATTTCATATAATTGAAACCACATTTTAAGATAATTTTATATCTTGTTTTGTGATAAAGATACTGATTCATACCTAAATTCCATGAGCATATTTTAAAAATGTGAGATGACTCTTTATTTTCTGAAAATTACAAATGTTATGTAACCACTGTCCTAATTTTAGTCACATAGATTTCTTCTAAATTCAAACGATTATAAATAGTCCTGCAATTAACACCAGCAATTAATAAGGCCTGGAAGGACAGTAATAGTCTTCCTTGGATTAGACTTACAGTTCTTTTGTTGATGGAAGTGATTCATGGAGCATCTTCCAAAAGAAAACCTAATATGATATTTGTTTGAAGGGACAGTAAGGAAATGAGATAATAAAATCCCCTCCCACATGTTATGGGGCTTTCTAAAGAAGTAGACTTTGAGCTAATTTGGAAAAACATCAGGGATGGGAGCACATTCCAGATGAAGAAAGGTGTGGAAGGTGAGTATATTAGTTGGCTTTGGCCACAATCTAGCTACATAGCAAACAATCAAACATTTACTGCAGAAAAATAAAGATTTACTTTGCTCATCCATCTGCACGTTGCCTGGGCTCATCTGATCCAGGCAGGGCTTTGCCAGGCCGGTCTGCTTTGGGTCCCAGGAGCTGAGAGGCTCCCACCACAGGTCAGTGAGTGACCAAAGCAGCAACTCTTGGACCTACGAGAAAATTAAGATGTGATCTTCTCATGTTTATGGCAGAGCAAACCCTATCTCTCAAGCACTTGCCAAGCCCTTACCATGTCTTATGTCTTGCCTGCTAAAATCCCAGTGGCCAAAGTAAGTCACGTAGCTAAGCCTGAAAACAAGAGGAAAGAAAGGTGCTTTCGGGCTGTACGGGTATTGGAGAGGAGTGAATATCACAGAACAAGACTCGACTCTACCACAGAAACAGTAGAGAATCCCACAATGCCCCATCTTTTGTTAAGGAACCCCGGTCTACTAGAAAGAGGCAAAATGACCTCATGAGGTCTCCTTGTTTCTTTCTTGTCCATATACTTGACTATGAACAGGAGGCCTCTGTGGACAGCTGAGACATCTTGTGAGCAAATATATTGAGATATGGAGTGCAGACATGAACATGAAATCCCCTAAATTAACATTTATAAACACAGCATCCGTATCCATCCTCCATTCTTTAAGGACCTGTCCTTCAAGAAGAATTTACTTCATTTGATAACCAGCATCAGGCAACGCTAACCTTATTTACCCTTCAGGGCAGTGATTCGAAATCCTGCTTGTACATCAGAGTCAATTGGGGAGCTTCTAAAGACAACACAGTGTCTGAGCTCACCAAGTTAATTCACTCACCATCTGTGGGGGCTGAGACACCAGCACAGATGTGTCTGAGGTTCCCAGTGACAACATGGTGCATTCTGTGTTGAGAGTCACTGCTCTGGCATGACCTTTTCCCCCTCTTTTAATGCAGTTTTGATTTCTTAGGCCCAACATTTCACCCACAGCCATGTCTGATTCAACTCTCCCCCATCATAGAAAACTAAAAACCTACACAACCGGCTGATGTTCTATCAACATGTCTCTGGGAGGCCAGCGTAGAAAACCTATAAATTTGTCCACATTAAGAAAATTTTTTGGCTGTCTTTTATCTCAGCCAACACAGTCCTGAACCTGGCTGCACATTAAAATTACTTGGAGAGCTTTGGAAACTATCACAAATAAAATAGAACATCTGTGCCCAGCACCAAATCTTGGAAATTCTGGCTCAGTTCTTGTGGGGTGCGGCTCCTGCCAGGGGTATTATTTTTAAAATTCTCAGGCAATTTATAATAATATGTAGCCAGTTTCGAACACCACTGAGCTTTGACAGGGCATTGGAATCAACAGCCATGCAAATGTGTAATGTTAAAGCACAGAAAATGAACAGATGCATCTTCCCTGGTCCTGGGAATGCTTTTGAACAACAAGAAGCATTTTTTAGATGTAGCAGGATAGAAAATTGGACACAAGAAGTGAGAGTGGTAGCAAATGGTTTTCCTGGCTGTGCCAAAGGATGTGCATGTGGGAGCCATGAGAAATGAGATTTGCGAGGAAGAGAAGTGGACACGAGGGGTCTGGTAGTAGAGTCTCAAATATCAGATCAAAGGATAGAAACAGGATTTACTAGACAGTTGGGAGTGCTCATCAGTCCCTGAGCAGTACAGTTCTCAGACATCGAGTGCTTCTTAAATTGTTTTCTTCTCTTAAATCACCTTATTTAATCATACTTTTTGTTGTCTGTGTGAGTGTGCCATTCCATTGCTGTTTATGTGTGGCAGTATGTCTGGTATATGGAACAAGCATGCCTCCCAGGGTATACTCATTAAGCAACTCTATGTTTATTCCCCTGACCCCTCGAAATATTTGTTGGTTCTCATTCTTTCCTTGCTTCTGCATGAGAATCTTAGTGGTCCATGGCTACTCCAGGAAGTTCTACATTATCGGCACCATTGAAAGCTGGCTTTTGTCCTTTGGACCTGGCAGGTACATAAAACTGATTCTTCTTCTGAGGGGATACTCAAGTATTCTTTGAAGGTAACACCCCCCACTACCCTCAGATCACAGGGGATCTCTTACCTGTAGCTCCCTTAATAATAGCAAATATTTCTTTATTCTGGCTGGTAACTTAGCCCTTCCACAGCCACCAAAAATCAGGTATTGCCTACAATCACTCTGTGTCCAAGTCTCTTCTCCAATGGGACAGGACTCAGTGGCATTCTGGCTCTCTTTCTTCTGTTTGGCACACATCTGGTTCGTGGGAAATGCTTATGCATCTTTTGAACCAAAAAACTGCGAGTTCAGGCTGAACCCAACTCAGCCTTCACTTCTTTAACTGGTCAGTAGTGGCTAGTCAGCTTGCCTCTGGACCTTTGCAGGAGGGAGTCAGACACCAGACCCCGAGACCTTGTAACTGTGGGGGAGAAGGGCTCCGATGTTCTGTTGAAGCCACACTCACCAATGTGAGGTGAAGGGCTTACATTTCCTTCCTCTGACTAGGAGTTGGGGCTGGGATTCACCCACATTAAGTCTCTGCAAAAATGCCTCCCCAGAGCTGCTGAAGAAAAATGTGTTTAATCACAATTAACCAAATAGTAGCACTGAGGCCATTGGTGTTTAACTTGAACTGTTCTACTTAGAGTTACCCAGGTGAGAAGTGGCTAGACTGCAAACCACACCTGCCTTCGTGACGATCAGTTTGGGACCAATATTTACAACAACCGATTGTTTTCTCTGTCCTTGGCATATTAATGCATCTTCATACTTATGGCCCATTACTCCCGTTGGCAGTCTTATGGGCCTCTTATTTCACTTCTGTTTTAGCTGCTCTGGCAACTGATTGCCTGCCTGACCCCCAGAGGACCCCAGAGCAAATTTCAGGCATGCCACATAGCCTCTGTTTAAAATCATACACTCCAGATTTCACAAAAATCTGTCAAGCTGATTTTAGTTGATGTGGAAACAGAAATACATGAAAACATATACAAACATATTTTTATTTATATCACTATACATAAAATGCAGTTAAAAATAAATAAATATTGGGCCGTAAATTCAACTAGCCAAGGAAAGGAGTATTTTGATTGCATTGTTGGAATAGATGGGAATTTGAATGGTGTTGCTTCTCAACCCTGCTGGAGGCTGGCGGATAGTAAATATTCTCAAACACCATTTAAGTCTCTGTGCTCCTTGCTATTTGTCTTGCCAGGGATATCATAGGTCTTGATGGATTTGTTATGTGCAGTCATGCTTGGCTGATGGTTCCACCCATTTGATCGTCCCACTAGGAATTCCATTATAGGACTGTCCTTTGGAAATCTGCTGTTCGCTTGAACCTGCGGCATTGCCCCGTGCCCTGCATCTTATTCTGGTAAACAGTTCTCCTTGTTTGTTGTTCTGCTAGGCACTCGCTATACAGATGTGTGTTAGAATAAAAGCTTTTATTTTGACCCTTGAAAATTGCTAACTATAACTGCATCTTTTTAATATATCTGTACTATCCCTGAGGCACTGCTGGACACAGCTGATCTTTTCAAACGGGAAATGTGTTCTTTGGCTTCTTTAGAAGATGTCAATTCATCCTCATTTTTGCTCTAGTTGCCATCGTTTATCTGAAAATTTTCCATCAACAAATGGCTTGAGGTTTGTATATTTAATGCAGAGAAATGTTGCATAACTCTCATCATACTTGTCAAATTTCTAAAATGAAGTGTCCTCTCCTCTCTGCCGGCATACTTTGAGTATAGCTCAGGCTGTCTGTTTGCTACAAATCTCTTTGAACAATTTTACCTTCTCTTCTACATACTTCCTCTAGAAATATCCTGTTCATTTCTTATAGATCTGTAACATCGATGTTGCACAAACCATTTTCTTTATATTAACAATGGCTGGACTTTTTCTGGACAGACTTCGTATTCTTTCATGTTAATAATCTGCAGTAACTCATTAATACTCATGAAGTAAGCATGCAGGAGAAAGTTTAATTGGTATCATTTTACACTTGGAACCTGAGAACAAGTATGGGTTACATCACTCTAGATGGGGAGCCAGGATCTAGTCTTATTGCCATTGACTCATGGCTCCTCCTTTCCCTCTCCCTTGCAACAGCTCTTCAAAGTAGACCATAGCACTGACTCCCAGACACACATAGAATTAAATTAGAGCTGTGACTTGCTTTTATGAATGAACCAGTAATGAAACACTGACCAGAAACTCACCTAATTACTGAACATATATGAAATTTCCACTATGCTGCTTGGATTTAAAGGAAGACATTAATTTAGATTTAAATGACATCCATTTAGTTGGAAGTGTGCTCTAGCTGTAGATTATACTAAAACAATAGGTACACACAGAACTGTATATCTCAGAATGCTGGTTCATTCTTGTAACTTCCAGTTTAGAAGTTTCTTTTCTTAGATTTTGTAGAACTTGGTTGGAGTTCTTGGTTGGTAAGAGTTGAAGCTTCTTTTTGTTAATCTGTAGTTTCCTTGCAGTCATCCATTCAACCAACACATGCTGAGGGCCTAATCCATGTCAGGCACTGCTCTAGGTGCTACAGAATTTCTCTTAAGGGAAAGTGTTTGTAGTTTAGCAATTCAGCTATCATTGCGAGAATGACTTAGAAGTGAAGACTAGGTAAGGGTAGAATAGAGACATAGAAATAATATCTCTCCACTGCATATTACAACCATTTTTTCCATCAGCTGTTTAAATGAATCATAGAATATTTAGGTTGCATAGAACATATCCTAATCCCTACCATGTAGAGTAGATAAAACTAAGACTGGGCAGTTAAAGTGATATACTCAGGATCACAGAGCAAATTATTAGCAGCTGGGTCCAACCCCAAATTACTGAGTGTTAGGCTGGCATTTTTTTCCAAAATATTACTAATGTGCACTTTAGTGCACTTTAGTAAGATTGAGGAAACCCTTAGGTCTTATGAAGTTATTGATGACCCTGAACCCAATGGTATGCCTTCTGCTTCCTTGGGAAAAGAAAAAAAATCTTACATTGTTGTTAAGATTTTATCTGGTTAGTAGATTCATTGGTGTGGATTGACCTGCTAAATATGACCAAATAAATAAATAAGTACTTTTTAATACAAAAAATGAAGTAAAAGACTACATTTTGGGGGATTGCTTCATCTAAGATGAAACTAATTTCTCCCTGCATGGCCCTTAGGTTGGTCTCGTCACTACTGAACAGAGGTGCATGAACATCATTGGAACCTAGTGCAGGATGGAACATGAGGGACCACAATTTAACCTTCTAATTTTACACTTGGGATAATGGAGGCTAAATAAAGAAGGTGATTTGCTCAATGATGTATACATGCTAGAGAGAAAGCAAGGCATTTTGAGTGCTAATCCTGTATTCCTCTGCCTCCCTGTGCCATGTGCTGACATAATTTGGTAGTCTACCACAGCCTTGTTTCAGAGATGATTGTAAAGATTGTATCTGTCTTTTGGAAACAAATGCTATTATTATTAGAAGATGATTCTGGGTCTGTTTGTGGTCACTTCTGGGTTTTTGGAAGCTGTTTGCACAATGTGTTAAGGTATCATAGTCTATAGTTTCTCAGAGAGTGACCAAAGTTCAGCAAAGGTTGCTCTGGGTGGACCTTGGCTTTATTCCTTTAAGTTCTTAGAAAGGTGATATTTGGGGTGGGAATTTGAGTGATAGGAAAAGAAGATATTTTAAGAGAAATTGCTATTCCACTGATAGTTACTTTTCTTTCCAGGTTTGGTTCATGCTCTTACGAATCTTACTTTGGAGTGATATGAGAGGTGTATGCACACAGGGGTGGTCTGAAGTGGGTTTACAGTTGCGAGCATGTGAAACACAGAGTTCATTCTTGCATTATTATTATTTATTTAGTAATTATTTTATTACTTATTATTATTGGCCTATTATTATTATTAATCCACTCCTGTATATGTCTGGAATGTTATGCAGATATTTAAACAGAAGAGTCATGAAGACTCTCTCTTAGTCACAAACACCTCAAATAATCACACCTTAAAAATGTAAACTGTGGCTGAGTAATAGCTGTAGCTTTAATGGTGTATAGCAGATGTCCGATAGGAATCTAGGGGCACAGTGTTGATGGACATTTGCTAGTAAGTAGCAGGATTCCGATGGTGGTCATTTGAAAGGCTTCACGAGTTCATTTGAAAGGTCAATCCAGGGAGGAAGAAGGTCTTTGTGAAGCCATTTCTATAAGAGCTGATGAAGGCTCAGAGACAGACCACTGCAGGTGTGCTGGGGATGACCACAGAAGAACTGCTTGTGCTATCCACACCTTTCCAAGGCTAACATGGCCCCTGTCTCCTTATGGGTTAGCCAGTGTATAAATCCATATGAAAAAACACTTTATGCCTATTGGTCTGCATGAGATAACAAATTCCTGCTCCCAATCAGGGGAAAGAAGTTCAACCTCATTAAATTTTCATAGTTTTCAAATTGCTTTTTCATATTCATAAACATACTCAATATTTCTCTAGTTTTATGTCATGACCCACGATGTCATATTGCATGTACTTATATACTGATTTTTATTTCTTTTTCTTAACACTCTCATGTGTCTGTTGTACAGAGATCTAGCTCCTACCCTTTGACGATCCCATTGGTCTCACCTGGAGAGAGTTTATTTACCTCCGCATCCCCATGACATCTTGATTCTCAGCATGAACAAAGCCTGGGAGTCAATCAGGATCCACTTAAAGAAATCTCTTTTCTTTACATGTTTGCTGATGACAACAGAATTACTCAGAGGAGCCGGACTGCTCCTCTGTTGGTCTACTGCTACCTCTGCCTTGGAGTTGTGTAGGTTGTTAGCTTTCCATGCTTTCTTGGGTCCTTATGAAACTCTGAGTTAACTGAAAAAAAATTCTCAACCATGTTTTTCAGGTGAGGAAATTGAGTCTCGAAAGATTTTGAGTCTCAAAAGCGAAAGCACAAGTCATGTGGTGGTGAAACTAAGCCTGGAGAGCAGATCTAGTTTGCGGTTCAGAACTTTTTCCTAAAGCCCCCAGGTCTCCATATTTTCTTACCTTTAGATGTAAAGTTTATTTCTACATAAGCAGCCACAGAATCCTGAGCCTATGAGCCAAGTCAACATAAGATACATACCCATGTATCTCCCAGTGCGGTTGATAATGATGGCCGCTGGCAAGGGGAATGACCAGGTAAAGTCCAGGGAGCCTCTAGGCTGCCTAGGCATTTTCTGTTTACGGCCTGTGGTTGTGGAGGGAAAGCAAGGTAAGATGATGTACGTGTACTGAGTGTCTGTTAGGTACACATGTGGTGCAAGTGCTTTGCTTGTGAGCACAGCAGTCTTGTGAGGGAGTTGGGCTTTTTTTGCATTTTCAAAATGAGGAATGGGACTGAGAAAGAATCAAGATCATTCAGCTATAATGCAGCACATTGGGATAAAAGCACCGTAGTGAACCATGCTCTTCTTCCTTGAATAAGCTTTGACTTTTCCGCCAGAGCAAACATGTATGTTCTCTCACTAAAAACACCTGCATGTTCTTCTGTGCTGCAGCAACTGAGGTAGTTAAGTTAACAGAGAGACAGACCAGGACTGCAATTTCATTTCCATAAATTGTACTAATATTATTATTAACATCAAACTCAATAAACTTCAGTGTTTTTGGTTTTCTTCAAACTTTTCCTAAGAAAAATAGCCCATTTCCTTTCATTGAAACTGGTGTTCTCTTTCGGTCAGGAAATCTACAAGCGTGTATTCCTGTGGTGTCCTGTTCACCCATTTGCATATGCTGGTACCCAAGGGAGTCCTGAGAATTTCAAGTTTAATATAAAATCAAGTTTGGAGTAGAAACTACCTAATAATTATGCCTCCAGATATTCTCTGGAGACTTACACGTGGAAAAAAAAAACTTTTTCAAATCTTCCAAACACACCTAAGAAGTGAAAACCTGTTGACATATACTTTGGCTGAATGCTATCATCTAAAACTTCTGCTAAAAATTTTATGAAAGTTTTATCGCAAAGAGAAAGCAATCCCATTACAACAACACCTACATGAGTTTGGGGTTGATGGTCAGGGCTGTGCCTAGGAGAGCTGATTCTGATTCCCTGATTTTTTTTTTAATGGAAATGTGTGCAGAAAGAAATCTCCTCACATCCAGTTCAACCTCTTCTCTTGGCAGTGAAATGTCTCCGTGGATACACTTGTCAACACTACAACTGGCTGAGTTTTTCCTTTATCGGAAGAGGTAACATTTGCAATTGCTGATGAGATCTGGAAGGCTCCAGATGAGTGGTTAGCCAAACAAGGTCCTGAGGGTAGGCTTTTCCGGGTGTACTGGGGAAGCGCTCTCAGCAACTGCTGGGGTTCGTTGAGTCCTCTGTTTTCACATTTATTGAGTTCCTGGGCACAGTGACTTAAAGGTGGGAATTAATCCAAAGCAGTTTTGCAATTTTACATCCCTATCTGGTTGGAAAGCTGATACTAATCACTTTCCTGAGCCTGTGATTAAGAGAGGATCCTGTTTGGGGTTAGATTAAGGGATAGTTGGAGAATAGTTAGTGCCATCAGTCTGCCATTCTTAATCCTTTCTGGTGGCTAATTGAATTCACAGACTCCAAATTTTAAATGAGTACTTCAAGTATTTTCGAGTATAATGGCAGCTATTTTGCTTTCAAATATTCCTATGTCAAGAGGTTTTAAGTGTTTTTTAAAAGATTTTATTTATTTATTTCTAGAGAGAGGTGAAGGGAGAAAAAAAGAGAGGGAGAGAAACAGCAGTATGTGGTTGCCTCTTGCATGCCCCCTACTGGGGACCTGGCCTGCAGCCCAGGCATGTGCCCCGACTGGGAATCAAACCGGTGACCCTTTGGTTCACAGGCCAGCACTCAGTCCACTGAGCCACACCAGCCAGGGCTGAATGTTTTTAAACAAAGAAAATATAGGGCACTACACGGAAGTATGAAACCCTCATGACAATCATTGAGGCTCCAACATTTGCTCCAATGACATAGTCTCCTTGTCCCCGTGTGTCCTAAGAACCTATTGGTACAAAGTGGGTGTGCTTTAAGTTATCTATCAGTCACTGTTCTAATTAATTTCCTAAATGGAATCAGCACCTTGAGCACTAAAATTTGGGGGATGTCTTAGAAAGCGAGTCGTGAGATTTTCTTTTATGGACACTGTGTGGCTATTTCCTCTGACACTGTCTCTTGACTGAACCGTATTTGATATTTCTAACAGTCCTCAAAATGCTTGAGCCTGTGAGAGGGTCTTAAATTGAAGACCCTAGAAATTGAAGGAGCAGATTTAGGGATAAATTTTGTAACACAGAGGTGAAGTGTCTTCCAAACAGTAGACACAGGAACCCTGGGCTGCGCATGTGGGCTGAGGCATGAAGAGCTACACTCACAGTCTGTTTGTAGATTTAAAAATTCATTTTGCAGATGCCACAGGGAGACTTCCTCAAGAAACAATGCTAGTTGGATGGGTCAGTTACCTTGCGTGGAGCCATCTCCATTGTCTCCATGGCGGCGGGGCCCAGAACCTGCATCTACTCAGCACATCTGTCTCGAGATGCCCCCGCATGCTCTGGTATCTCCAAGTGTGCTTCTTGATGGGAAAGAGTAAAAACTGGAAGGAGACTATGCTTTTAAGTGATAAAGACACTTTTCACAATTTTCTGCCACAAAACTTGTGAATCTGCCCCAGATTATTCTGCAGTTGCACTTGTACACCTTCCCAATCACCTCCAGGTCAATAGCACCCCAACAGCTGTCAGTTAGTACAAACGGGCCTCTAATGAGGGGCTTCTCAGATTTCATGTGCATAAAAATATGTATACAAATGCCTTGGGAACCCTTGAGAAAATGTAGCTTGTGATTTGACAAGCCTAAGGCAAGTCCTGAAGTTCTGTATTTTGAATAAGCTCCTGGGTAGTGTAGCTGCTGCTGCTCCGTGGACTATACTTTAAGTAACATAGCTCTAGATCTGCTTTCAAGGAAAGAAAAACAGAATTAACGTTTGTGAGTCACAACTTAAGTCAAAGAGGTCCAGGTAATTTATAGATATTGTCTCACCCAGTTTTCTCAAGAACCTACAAAATGCATAATCAGGGAAAATTTTAACCTACCTCATATGACCTAGGGAATAACGGCAAAGCTAAGATTGGATCCCAGTTCCTTTGACCCCAGAGGACCTCATCCTTCTGACAGACCAGGCTGACACGTCTCAGAGTGTGCTGACCTGCCAGGGTTTTCTGGCTTGTCAGAGTATCCCAGGGCACGATTAAACCATCAGGTTGAACCCCCTTTCCACCCAGATGTCAATACTACGATAACAAAGTGATTTTTAAAAAAGCCATAAATGGAAAGGAACAAAGAGAATAGAATAGGAACCTTTTGGAAGACAGGAAAGCAGCCAGACAAGTGGTAACTGCACTAATCAACCCGACACAACTGGGTCTTCCGGCAGAAGAATGAAGCGCCAGAGTTTTTAGAGCAGCTCAGGGCCTCGACAAGTAGGGAAGAGAGAAAGCTGTAAAATTTGAATTTTGAATGCACTGGAATTCTCCCTTTATGCTCTCAGCTGCGGGATAAAGGAAGAAACAGGGTCCTAAAGTTCCCGTGCTAGAGACACCAACAACAGATGATCGTGGGCATGTCGTTACCTCTTTGGGTTTTGACATCCTGAAAGATAAAAGCAAAAAGGTACACTAAGTCTTCTCTATGATCCTGTTCGCTCAAACATTCTGTGATCCTGGAGATGTAATCTCTCTTTCATAGGTCTGCATGGATGTCAAGGGAAATGCCATCGTGAAGTTTTCATCATCCTAGTGAACTGTGGCAGTAGCAGTCGGAGCAACACATTTGTACACCACAATGCAACGGGTCATCCCTCAACTGTAAGAATCTTATTGAAGGCATGCTAGGCAAAAGCCTCTCTATATTCAAGTCTAAAAAATTCTATAAATTCATATCCAACTGGTTAGCAGCCTGTGTCTGAGGTTTTAATAGAGTTATATTTCTTTTCTGTGTTCTGAAGGCCTTCCCAAATGAATATGAAATGGGGCACTCGATTTGGCTTCCCTTTCTAAGCTGTGGGCTAAATTTATTAATGCAGCTCATGACTTATGCCCTTTATTTATTTCATTAAACATGGTTTTCATTTTCTCAGAAGCCAATATATATTTTGTCATCATGGAAATAAATATCAAGTAGATAGGACTGGGGTTACAGATTTATCCCACATGAAACAAAAAATACATTTCAAACCTAATTTGAAAAAGAGATACATCAATGTAAAATTATTCACCTTGCCCAAATAATTATTTATAATGATATATTTATTCCTCAAGGATTCTATTAAAATATTTAATTTTAAAATATTCATTCAATTAAACAAATTCAATTTATGCACAATTTTTAGGATTTCATATTTTTGTTCAATTAAGTCAACTTGGGAGGTTTAAGCAACTTGTGATTTTAAAATGAAAGCACAAATAAAATTTCTACTTGATAGTAGTAATTTCATTGGATTTGGAGGAAATGCAAAATAAGGGGAAAAGTAAAGTGATAAGAAAACTAGAAAGGTTAGCATAGAGCACATCAAAGAACAAATATGTTTCCGTCAAACCTTGAACTGAACTGAACAGACCAAGAAACAGCACCAAATGAACTAAGAAAAATAAATGCAAACTCCAAATAATCGTCTGATTGTGGAAATTACGGATTAAAAAAGCAATCCTTTCCCCCATGCACCTTTCTCTCTCTCTCATCTTCTCTTATTTTTCTCCCTCTCTCATTTCTCTGTCTCTCTCTCTCTACACACACACATGCACAGTTGGAATCCATAGATTTATACTAGATTCATTTGTATTTTGTTTCCCTTATCCAAGAAACAAATTGGGAAATTTAGTCCTTTAAAAATTTTGCTGGACAAGGGATTCAAATAGGGTTGTTCGGTTGATACTGTCCTTCAGTGTGACAACCTTTACGATGACCTACATCCCCATGAAAAGAACCTGCAAATTCATTTCGAACATCTTTTGTGTTAGGGGCTCAAAAGTTATGAAGAAAAGAACTTACTATAGTTATTTGGCACCTGCTATGAGCTCAACACTCCGTTACTCAATTTGTGTTCATGGCTGTTAATATTATCTGTGTTTCAGTGAATCAGGAATTAAGGCCTGAAGAGAGCCTCTAGCAAGCACAGCAGCTGGGCCTCCTATACAACCATCAGATTTAATACATCACCCCCCATCTACTTCACTCACTCCCTAAATATAGTCCTAGCTTATACATTGCTTATTGGCTGGTGTTTTCTCAAGACAGCAGATAAAGGAATATAGTACTGTGGAGCATGGTAATTGATATTAGGGAAATATGGCATGTTGTCAGAATGAGTATATTTAATTAATACACAGTGAAGTCTTCACGGGATAGACAGTACTGGAGATTGGTTCCCAAGAAATGAGAGAATTTGACAGGTGGAGACAGGGGTGGAAGCATTTCAGAAGAAAGGAAGTAAGTACCCAGCTAAAGTTACTTATGCAATAAAGCACAGAGGTGATCCTGGAAAAGTAAATTAGTTAGTTTTATGGGAGTCTTTGAGTGAAGAGCCAAGCAGGTCTTCCATGTCATAGGAGACCGGAAGTGCTGGAGCCATGATGATGGGTGGAATACACCTGGGTCCTGGCACCCCGTTGGAGGTGGCAGTGTTAGAGCAGGAGCAGGCCACTGTAATTCAAAGATTAGAACCTCAAAGCTGCTATTATTATTATTGTTGTTGTTGTTGTTATTGTTGTTGTTATTCTCTCCGATAGGAAAAAGAAACCAGAACTGGTAAAAATCTCCCTGCATAAACACATTTATGTTTCTTTTCTTCTTGAATCCTTTTTTCCTCTGGGACACAAATCACAAGGAGAAAATTAATGAGCATATCACATTCTAGCCCTCTATGCCATGTGTGGACACAGCAAGTAGGATCAATCCTTGGGCTAGAAATTCAGGTTTCCAGCCTGTGGCACACAATATTAGGATGTAGAGGATACCAGAGGCACATTATCCCATCACTAAGTCAGTGAAAAGATCATTTTTCCCCCAAGAGGTCTACCTTCATTAATTTGCATCTTTGCTAGTGCATCCTTTTCCTCTGAATTAATTTCCACAACATTTCAAAATAAAATATTTGATGAAATCCTGCCCATTTTTTCAGGTCCAGTTTAAAGGTACTACTTCCATTGTCTTCACTAAATTTTCCATCTGCAGCTGTTACCTCTGTCCTGGGGCTTGTGGTGTCACGTGCCAGGTTCTGCTTTAGGTGCTGGGAATACAGACGGACAAGACAAAACCCTTCACTCGGAGATTCTTTGGATGGAACAATGATGAAGAGACAGGGAAAAAGAAAAAGAAAACGAGGAGTAGAAGAGCTCAGAAGACAGTGAAGAAGTGTTTCTGAATGGAAGGGATAACCGTCAATGCCAAATGCTACTGAGAAATGCAATAAGATAAAAACTAAAAACAGACAATTGAAGCTGTCAAAATGGAAGAAGTATCCTTTGTAAGAGTTATTCTGGCAGAACAATGAAAACAAAAGCCTCATTGGAGTGGATCAAAGAGAGATTGATAGATGAGGAAGGGACTTAGAGCAGAGACAAGATTTTGTTTTGCTACAAAAGGAAGCAGACAAGTGGGATGATATCTTGATCAAAGGTGGGCATTTTTCTACACCTTAAGGTGAATTACTTTATGGCATGATTTTATATTTGTGGCAGTGATAATTTTGGAGAGACACAAACAAGCAGGCAATAACAGACATCTACTCTAAATCCAAAGGTGAGTACATGTTCAGGGTTTAGAGTAGTCCCTTGGCACATCGGTGATATTAGGTATGCACCTAGATTCTAGTAGTTACTGTATTAACTAAATAATGCTTCTGAAGGCCAGATTAGCAAAACAGTTATTACTCAGGCCAATTACACATGCTAGGCCTTGCCAGTAGAGGGTGCCAGAGGGACATCTGTTCTAGTTTCTGCTTGGTGTCTTCCTAGATAGTTTCACCAGGATCCCAGTGTGAGGTACCCACCTGAATTCTTAGCAGTCCTGTTTGTACCCCAGTTGGTGGCTTTCATGCAAATCTTACAGGAGTGGTTGGGTTTCCCCTGCCGGCCTCAGCCCACAGGAGCTCAGCAAACTTGGCCAACTGCTGGGCCATAGCCACACCTGGCACTAAAGTGTGACTTTCAGCCCTGGTTCATTCCTCCGAGGAGTCTGTTTCTTCCTTGGGTATACTCTTTCCAGCCCTAGGTCGTGGCTGCTTTTCCTGTATTCTTTGGTGTTCTTTTTACCTTTTGCTAGTAAAATGTTCATTGCCTTTGTGCTAGTTAATAATTCTTGATATTAAAACCCGCCCCCCCCCCAAAAAAAAACCCAACAAAAAACTGGTGTGGTTTCTGTATCTGATTGGATTCTTACTGTTAAATTATTGTTTCATGTATAATGGCTATCACCTAGTTGTAGCAATGGGTAACTTGAGACTGTGCCTTCTAAATGCTGCTGTACTTTCCTTTTCAACTACCAAAAACTGGTCATCACGCAGCAGAGCCTACAGCCAAACTTTGTTAAAGATCCCATTTTACCCGTCTATCTTGAAATAAAAACAAAACAAGATACTACAAAATGTCTCTAGTCAAATGAATTTGAGAAGTGTAAAAAGAATTTTCTCTTTGCAACAGACATACTAATAAAATAAATGTTTGATGAGAACAAAACAGAATAAGATGAACCTGAGATTTACTTGTTACCTGTTAAAATTGTGTTATCCAAGATACATGTCATCCAATGAAAAAAACCAAAACCAAACAAATAAAATATGTTTTATCAACCACTGTGTCTACACGAGTGGAAAGAAATAAAAACACTCAGCCAATATTGGTTAGTTTTGGGGAAATTATTATTGCTTTATCTAGAAATAAGACCCAGAAACATTTTAAAGTGTAGACCCAAGGGTGACAAATTATGGTGGCAAGTTGAACCCCTGCTATCATAAATAACACTGTATTGAAATATAGCTGTGGCCATTCATTTCCCTATTGTCTAAGATTGCTTATGCTCTACAATGTGGAATAGAGAAGTTGTGACCAAGGCCGAATGGACCCACAAAGCCTCAAATGTTTACTGTCTATTTCCCTAGGAAAGTTTGTTGACTCTGCAGGACATGGGATCTCTCATGCCATGGAGACCTGAAAGCAGCTAAATGAATAGGTGTGGCTGTGTTCCAATAAAACTTTATAAATATCAGGCGACAGGCCAGATTTGGCCTAGGGGCTTTAGTTGGCTGACCCCTGCTTCAGAGCATAGTAGACGTTCAAAAAGTGTTAACTGAATACCTTTACAAAATGGGTTCTTAATAAATTCTAAAATTGCTAGACACTCTATTCTTTTTCAGTGTGTGGCATCTAGATGATACCCATGTGACCACTGGAGACTGTGCATGATGGATGAGTTAGATAACCTCTGGAGGTAAGTTGTGACCCTAAACCACCATGCCCAAGTGGAAAGAAAGCATTGCCATCCTGGGGCAAAAGGTAAACTCCATGTGTAACAGTGTGCAGCCAAGAGGGGAGCCCCAAATAGGGATTTGTAATAGGATCCAGAAGAGCTTGGAGATAATTGGCTCCACACCACAGGGCACACCTGCCCAGAATGCTGGCAGCTGTGGCTAATTGTGGGAGGAGCCAGAATGGGGCTGCAGAGGAAGATTGGCGCTGGGATTTAAACCCAGAAAGGCGGCCATTCCGCGTCTCTCTTTGGGACCACATCTCTCTTTGGGATCGGATGTCTGTCTTTGGGATCAGGGGTCTCTTTTTGGGACCCAGCATCTCTCTTTGAGACTGACTCTCTTTTTGGGACCACGCATCTGTTTAAGACTATGTGGCTGTGGTGTCTTGGTTGGGACCATGCGGCTTGGGTGAGAGTCGGGACCACGAGGCTTTGGAAGTGCTCCCTTTTGCCACGTGGAGGGTGCTGGGAGGACTGTGTGCATTTGTGGGGAACTTTAGTTTGTGTTATTTCGAGCGAATAATAAATTGCTTTCCTTTTCACTGAATCTCGGGCATTGAGAGATATCTTTCCTTTGGTGGCAAATAATGAACCTGGGGGGTTCCTTTTGGGGAATAGTATATTGCCCTTTGAGGTCCCCCTTGTTGCTCTGTAACACATGCTTGATTAAAACGCAACCAAAGGTAAGGTTTCTCTCTGGTGTGCTGCAGTCTTCAGCTTTCTTCTGTGTTTCCTTCCCACTGGCAGCTCAAAGCTGTCTTTCATCCATCATATGCCCCTCGAGTGTCTATGTTAGGTTCACTGTCCTGCTGAAAACCTACTTCATGTGCTTAGTGCAGGAAGTCAGGATTGAGTCTGAGATGTTTGCATAGCTTTTGGGAAAAACACCATCCAAATGTGGGGGAAACAAGTCAAGAGGCATTTAAAAAATACTTTATTTTTAATTTTTTTATTTTTAAAAATATATTTTATTGATCATGCTATTACAGTTGTCCCATTTTCCCCCCTTCACTCCCCTCTGCCCTGCACACCCTCTCCTACCCACATTCTCCCACTTCAGTTCATGTCCATGTGTCATACGTATAAGTTCTTTAGCTTCTACATTTCCCATACTATTCTTACCCTCCCCCGTCTATTTTCTACCTACCATCTATGCTACTTATTCTCTGTACTTTTTCCTCCCTCTCTCCTCCTCCCACTCCCCTGTTGCTAACCCTCCATGTGTTCTCCATTTCTGTGGTTCTGTTCCTGTTCTAATTATTTGCTTATTTTGTTTTTGTTTTAGGTTTGGTTGTTAATAGTTGTGAGTTTGCTGTCATTTTACTGTACATGTTTTTTATCTTTTTTTTCTTAGATAAGTCACTTTAACATTTTATAATAAGGGCTTGGTGATGAAGAACTCCTTTAACTTGACCTTATCTGAGAAACACTTTATCTGCCCTTCCATTCTAAAGGAAAGCTTTGCTGGATAGAACAATCTTGGATGTAGGTCCTTGCCTTTCATGACTTGGAATACTTCTTTCCAACCCATTCTTGCCTGTAAGGTCTGTTTTGAGAAATCAGCTGACAGTCTGATGGGAACTCCTTTGTAGGTGACTATCCCCTTATCTCTTGCTGCTTCTAGAATTCTCTCCTTCATTTTAATCTTGGCTAATGTAATTATGATGTGCCTTGGTGTGTTCCTCCTTGGGTCCAACTTCTTTGGAACTCTGATTTTCCTGGACTTCCTGGAAGTCTATTTCCTTTGCCAGATTGGAGAAGTTCTCCTTTATTATGTGTTCAAATAAGTTTTCCACTTATTGCTCTTCCTCTTCGCCTTCTGGTATCCCTATAGTTCGGATGTTGGAATGTTTAAAGATGTCCTGGAGGTTCCTAAGTCTCTCCTCATTTTTGTGAATTCTTGTTTCTTCCTTATTTTCTGTTTGGTTGTTTCTTGCTTCTGGTCCACTCCATTGATTTGAATTCCAGTTTTCTCCTCATCAGTATTGGTTCCCTGTACATTTTACTTTATTTCACTTAGCATGGCCTTCATTTTTTCATCTAATTTGTGACCAAATTCAACTAATTCTGTGAGCATCCTGATCACCAGTGCTTTGAACTGTGCATCTGATAGATTGGCTATCTCTTTGTCACTTAGTTGTGTTTTTTTCTGCAGCTTTGATCTATTCTTTCGTTTAGGCCATTTTTGTCTTGATGTGCCTGTTATGTAGCAAGGGGTGGAGCCTTAGGTGTACACCAGGGCTGGTCAACCCAGTCGCTGTATGTGGGGGAGGGGTCCGAGAGGGAACAATGATGCTTGCTCCACTCTCTGCTGGATTTCAGTCACTTTCGCTGCTTCCCCCAAGCAAATTGGGCCCTTCTGGTGCTGATTCCCATGTGGGCAGACTTGTGTACATTCTAGGACCCTTGTGGGTCTCTCCAACAAATTCTCCTGAGGCTGGGAGTTTCTCCCGGCACCTCAACCCCCACAGGTATTTTCAATCAGTGTTTTGAGGCTTTATTTCCTGGTACTGGGACCCTTGGTTGCACGGTCTGTCTTGCTCCCCAGCTTCTCTTGGTTTATTTGAGTGTGAATGTGGAACTGCCCAGTTCTGCAATCAAGAGGCATTTTAAGTATTTGTTTTAAAACAGAAATATTGAGAATGGTAATTATTTCTTTTTCAGAGGTGTTTGCTAGTTCTACAAATCCTGATGGGTAAATTTCACTAGCCAATTTGAGATGACCTAATTTGATGCTCTTTCTCTTATGTCACTCCAAGCTGCCCCAGCACCTCTGTCCTCATACCCCTAGCATAATTCAGGCCCTCATCCTCTCCTCTGAATTGCTACTCCAACACTTCATGTCTCTAACTTGTTTTTACCTTTCTCAGCCAGATTAATCTTCTTAAACACAAATCTGATTATGTCACTATTTTTCTTAGGAACTCCAAATGATTCCCCTTTGCCTCAAGAATAAAGTTGAATCTTAGTTGACAGCCTTTGACTCTGTTTATCTCCACCACTCTCTGCCCCTCCCACTCATGCCTGACTACCCCCTTTCAAGGGGGGGTCACCAGATAAGAGACAGGATCAGTTACTTTGAGTTTGAGATAAATGAGTCAATTTTTAGTATGACGGTATCCTTAATATGTGTAGGCAGTACTCATGATAAAAATGAGTCATTGTTTATCTGAAATTTAATTTTGACTTGGTGTTCTGTATATTTATTTGCTAAATCTGGAAATCCTACTCTCACACCCACTACATTTGTTAGATTCAAATGATCTCCGGTCCCTCTATATACCTCATTCTTTGCAGCTTTTCTGATTTTGCCAGAATGACCTCCCATCTATTGTACCTAGATGCCAGAAATGAAAGTAAGGAATTTAGCAGCTTAACACTCCCTCTTCTTAGTCAGCATGAGATAGAAGAAAGGGCATACATGACATAGTCTGAGATGTACTTGGATTATCATTATGGCTCCAGCTTGACCATCTTTGTGAGCTTTGGATAAATCGCTTAGCTTTTATAAGCTTTAGTTTCCTTACCTACACAATGAGCGTCATAATGCCAACCTCAAGTGATTATTTTAGGTTTCAGTGAAACTTTATAAAATTTTAAAAAGATGGTGTTCATAGGAGGGGTTCAATAAATGATAACACTTTATCGATTTTCTCTTTATATCAGTGCTTTTTAAACTTGAGAAACCTCAAAGTCCCCAAAATATGTCTGTGAATTCTAATGTAAGAAACACTCTACTAAACAGTTCAAAGTAGGAGTGTTTACCACTTTAGGTGGTCATTTCACAGCTCATGCACAAACGCTAATCAGACCTAAGCAATGAAAGTCTGTGGTAGAACATGGTCACTAAGTATTTATCTAGATAATCCAGAATATGACTATACTTTTAGAATCTCAACAAAAATAGAAATACAATATTTAAAAATCATCACAAAAACTTTGTGGGGTTGCATGAACACACCAACAGATTCTCATGGAAAAAACACTGTGCTGCGTGTCAACTGTGTACACGCTTTACTGTCTACCAGACAGAATGCTTTGCATGGGTTACGGGTTCGGGTCTTTGTTTCTTCTTCACAGAGCCTTCTCCAAAGCAGAAACTTGTATTTGTTGACTGAATTGCTAACTGATTGTCTAAGTAGGTAAATGTTGACCTCTCAAATTCAGCAATATAGGCTTTAAATGATGACTTATGTGTATATTTAGCCAATTTACCAGTTGTATCCAAGGCCCCTTCCTGAGAGTGTATCTGTACCACCTCTGCTAGGTAGGGAATTGGTTACATGCCTTTGGCCATGGTTATAGGACATCAGACCTGGCTGGCATATGCTAGCTGGGTCAGCCAGATTTCCTCTCACAGGATGTGGGGACTATTATCAGTCTCTGTTGGGTGCTTGGAATTCAAGTGGCTAACCATGCGGAATTTTAATCCTGCTGAAAAAGCAGAGAAAACTTTTCTGCAGAGGGTGATTGTAAAGAGATAGCCACTGAGTCAGGGCTTGGAAAAACTGCCAAGAAACCTTGTGACCTGGTTTTCCACTTTCTGATTCAGTCATGACTCTGATTTTTGCTTCAGGAAGCTTGAGGCTCTTTCTTTGTTACTCGTAGCCAAATAATCCTTCTGTAGAGCACCTGGGTGAAAATGGACTCCTCCTGCCAGGAGAGTTGCATGGAGTAGTGAGGATCACCTGTAGACAGTGTGAGTTTGATTGGAGTGGCCATGTGACTGTGGCTGCATCAAAGGAGAGGAAGGTAAAGGAAAGCAAGAGGGAATGGTAGACACGTGAGAGAAGGGGCCACTAATTGGCTAAGGGGCATCAAAAACTGTGGGGAATGGTCTCATGCAATTTTTAGTGAGTCATAGGAGAGATCTGCACACTCTCCTTTATTTTCCTATGAAATGTTCAGGAAACTTGTAATAGTTTCTATACCTTGGGTACGTATGTCTTTTTAATAATGAATATACAGGATATGCTGGATGGGAAGACTGGTACCTGGTGTGACTAAATGTGGCAATGGACCCAGACTTGTATCTCAAATATGCTGCATTATTGCTTCAGTTTTCATTTGAAGAAAGGGTTTCACTGATAACAATGTTCATAAAGTAGAAGAATGAGCCTTGGACAAAGAACAGAAAGATATAGGATAGAATCCAAGACCCCTCACCTCTTTGTCATGTCTTGGGGCATATTGGTGATAGAGTAACCATGGAAAATATTAGAAGATTTTTATGACATGCCATTAAGACTATTAAAGCAGTGTATGAACAGTAAAGAGTTACAAAAATTAAAGGCAGTGTTTAGGTTTACAATTTCGATTATGTGCTGCTTTTGTTTCTGTTTTCCAATCTCTCTCACAGCAACAGTGACATAGGAGGTGCTCATAGATTGATTGTTGAAGAAATGAACCTAGGCTTCAGTGTCACATATGTGTTTTATATACATATAACTAAATCAATCTCAAAACATTCATTGACAAAGGGGTTGTAAACCGTCCTTATTTACTGTGGAATCAAGGACAGGAAATAGCAACAGAATTGATTTAGGTTCGAGTCACATCTAAGAATTCAAATGGTACCCAATAGTGAGAATGGTAGCCAAGGACATTAGATACTCCTTCCCTAGAGAGTCTGAAGGAATTGGATTCTGTTCTCCTTGGAGCAGTTTGAGTCTAATCTTGATGAACTTGAAGATCTCTTAGCATCTTTTTTATCCTTTTAATTTTAGGATTAAAATGAACCTGAAATCTTCTTTACTGCTGGGACAGCAGCTGATGTCTTTTGTATGGGCTTAGATAACACCGACTCAGTGGGGAGTGTCCCAGACAGGCTCTGCAGGGTGCAGTCACTGGGCTTCTCGTCTGGCCACTCTGAGCTGGCCACTCTGAGCATACTTTTTGTAAGCGTTTCTGATGTATCATTCTAAAAGGCTTAAAACAATTTGTGGATCTGTTTTTGCATCCAGTGAATCACCCTGAGGGCATAATAGCATATTCCTTTGGACTTTCGACATGAGTAATAGAAGGAGAGAGTGTGACTTGGTGCTCTTGTGACTAATTTCATGTCTATTGCTTTTATTTGTGGAACAGCATGAATGAATCACTCTGTGTGCTTCACTGACTTTATGTAAATATGTAAACAATACATTCCAGTTTCTGACTGTGTCAACTTTTAAATGATGATAACATATAGAGCAGAAGAAACAGCATCTTTAATATTTAAGTTCTCCTCATAGTCTTTCTGGGTAGATAACTCTTGCTCTTAGAACTGTGTTTAGGCTGGGTGAGACTGACCCCTGTTCTAGACCCTGCATTTTAGAAGGCACTGTGTATGACACACGCACACACACACACACACACACACACACACACACTCTACATTTATTTAAGAATATATGGTTATTTCCGTCACTTGGGATCCAGGACTCAGTACAGGTACAGTGTGGTCTGAAACCATAAACACCCAGCCTCAGGACCCACACCATTCAGGCCTCAGAGAAGCACTTCTTTCTCCACATCTTGCCCTACATTTTGACAACAAAAGGTAACCAGATCCAGCTGCCACAAAAGTCTGTGAGTCATACTGCTGCCAGTGTCACAGATGGGCTTGCTTTGGAAATCAGAGAAAATTCGAGTGGCGAAAGCACAAAGATCCAGGAGAAGTCAAATAATTTGTATCAATCTGGGTTCAGTCAGAAAAACAGAGCCACTCTAGGTATTATGGGAAAAATGTTGATTAAAGGCATTAGGGTTTACAGGGTTGCGGAAAGAGCTGAGACAGTGAATGTTGGGAAGTGTGAAGCGGCAAGGTCAGGGAAACAGTCATTTAATGACCTCAGCCTACAGCACTAAAGCATGCGGCTCTTAAAAGGCTGCCAGAAAAATAGCTTCAGTCTCAGTATCTCTGGAAAAGTCCCTACCAACTGCCAGACTATACAAAACAGTGGGTGCATCTGGAATGCTGGAGAAGTCACTGAATATCCGCCATCTATCCATGGCTCTGGTGACTGTGATCTCCCAAGAAGAATGATCTCTTCCCCCTTCTGCCTGCACAACATCTCAAGAGTTTCTCTCATTGGCAAACTCTGATCTGGAGCCAGACAGAGCAGGCGATCCTGCTTTCTGGCTATTCCTCTGCTCTGTGAAGGCAGGGAGAGATGTGATGCCGAGTGGGCAACAGACAATTCATCCAAATTCATCCCTGTATCAACTCTGCACTTCTCCCTGTGTTCAATTTTTGAATAAATACAAATATCTGTCTTACTTCCAACTAATATGATGTGACTAGCCTTGATGCAAGTTCAGACACATTCATCTAAAAGGGAAGGCACAGAGGGTCACATGCCACTTTAGCCACTTCTGGTACTCCATGGCTTGAGCATTGAAATACAGAGTCCACCGATATAAGCATATTTCATATTTCATAGTGGAGGTTGGAGGGGAAGGTTAATTGATGCAAATATCAATATATACATATCAAAGAATAAATAACATGTAGACAATGGCTAGCCTTTTTCCCTAAAACTTGTCACATGGCCATAGTTGCTATTCCCCCTTCCCACTTCTACTCCCATAATCCCTTTGCCCTAAGATATATAGTTTTCTGCCTCCTGGGGACACAGACTTAGTGTTTATGTTGCTGACAAATCACTGCCTTGGAAATGGGCGTAACCACATTGGCTGTGGTGCATGAAAAATTTTGAGCCTATACACAATTTCCACGACTCTTGCTCGGTGGCTGTTCACAGGATGGAACATTTTTGTGCATCTAATTGTTGAAGCCTCCTCTTTGTGTGCCCTGCTGTAGTTACTTGGGACACAAACATCCCGCCCTTTGGGCCCATTCTGAAAGATCCATCCACATACCTCTTCCCTGGAGCAACTTTTCCAATTTTCAATCTTATTTTGTTAAAATCCCTGGTCTTTTAGCTACATTGGTAGCAACAGCACACAAATAAGTTTGGATTTATACTTTGATCTTTCAGACAATTTTATCTTTTAGGCACACTGAATGACTGCCCCAAATTCTACCTACAGGGAGGATGTCCCTTAACTTCCCTTTGAGACAACTACTGCTACTCACTTTCTGGGTGGTTTTAGAAGAACTTCTGGAACCGTTTGTAAACTGCGCCCAGCGATTTTCTCAGTGAACTGGTCATAGGGGTCTCCATGAGGCTGTATGTGAAGTGAGGGAGAAGAGGCCGTGCACAGGGGTAGGCACCTGAGGGTCTCAGCCACTTGCTCACGGTACTTGCAGGGATTTCCAGAGCTCAGTGCCGCATATGCCACTGCCACTTGATGGTGGGCTGCCACCACCACATCCATCTGTATGGCTTGGTGGTTCAGATGGCACTTGGCTTAGGGTAAGCAGTTCAAGTTGCATAGTAACTCTGTGGCTCACGGTCAATCATTGAGGGCCCTGGGGGTTCTTCTGCAGAAGAGGCATGACTGAGTCTAGCTAGAATCCAAGGATCTGCATGATGATTCATTGCCAGGTTGTTGCCACAGGCTCCACACCCCTTGGAGATACCTCATGGACCACCAGAGCTGCTGCATCATGTGGCAGAAGTGGCAGAGAGGCTTGAGGAGCCACGCAGACCCCTGGCAGGGCCTGCTTTTTGGACTCAATTAAAAACAAGAAATCCTACAGGTTAGTTGGTAAATGTGTCCGAGCAACTTTCAAGCCCCAATCTGGCACATGTTGCCTTTAAAAGTCAATGAGGCCCAATAAGCATTGTGCTGTTTTCTTGGTGGTGGTAGGTGCCAGCCATCCCTTATCTCAGAGCTGATATATTGACCTGCACTGGAACTGTAGAAACTTGACTGAAGTTGCAGAACCCTGAATTATTGAGAGTATACTTTTTTATGCTTTTTTCCTTATGCGCTTCACCAGGTTGTCTAGGTAGCAATTGGAAACATTTTTTTCTTTTTGTAAAGGGCCAGATAGTAACATATTTTAGGCTTTGCAGAATATATAACATGATTACATCTTCTTTTTTTTTGTATTTTTACAATGATTTAAAAACGTGAAAAATCATTCTTGACTTATGCGCCACGTAAAAACAGGCTTCTGGTAGTTGGTTGGTCCCTGCTCTGGGGCAGAACCTCTCACACTGCCCGCACTGTGTATTCTTTTCTTTTAAAATTTCCAATCCATTTCAAGCCATTACTTTTGTAGATACAGGAAAAAAATAAAATTATGAAGGCATAGAAGATACAAGTTTAAATATTTAAATTTTAGCTTCAACAGATATAATTATGCTGCAAATTACTATAAACTTTCTAAATTCCTAGGCTAGCTCATTGCAAACTGGCAACAAACAGCTTTCACATCTTCAATGGTGTGCAGACAGCCCTTTGAATCCTACTGATGGAGGAGGGTCACCCTCACTTTCCGCTCACCAGGTCAGTTATTCGTGGCAGTGAGCTGTGGTCATGATCTGCGGAATGGGCGCATTCAAGTTCCCCATCGCATAGATTAAAACAGTAGGCTGGAAAGTGTGTATGTTCCTGAAAGAAGGCAGAGGACATGTATTGCTAGCCCTTTGTTTGTTAAGGAATAAAAAGAGAGAGAGAAAAAATCACCGGATTAGTAGCTGCGCACCAGGTACTCGGGGTTGTGTGGGTTTGCTGGAACAATAGCTGCCATGGGAGTCACCACTGGATTGATTTATAATAATCCGGTGTAATTCTCCAAGGTTCACCTGGATTCTGCATAGCCCAAATAGATGAGCTGATTTGGTATGTGTTAGGAATAACTTCCCCCACGTTTTTTAAGTCCTTGACAAATGGCACTAATAAGTCTCTGTGGTTCTTGCTAGTCTGTGTCGTGCACTCCCAGTATCTGGTGTTCTGGTGCCACTGGGGTCTTTGTAACATGGTTACCTTACATCTGGACCAGGGGGCAGGTCTCTGATTATCTCTGGAAATTCTGGAAGTCTGGTATTGACACTCAGGCAAGATACAGATGAGATAGCCTTGCTAGTGATTTCTAATGTGCTATTGAGAGTTCAAAATGTCCTTGGTGAAGGCCAGGGCCAGCTTTTTAACAGTTCTTAGGAATATGCAGACTGATGACTTACATGTAGTTTATTCAGTTGCATAGCCTGACTTTGGCTGTGTGGTGACTAGGGCACAGAAAACCCCTCTGGAAACTGTTGCCCAAGCTTTCCTGAAATTAAGAATCCTGAGACATATCCAGACCATTGTGGTGGCTCATAATACAGAAACGAGGCTCGCCCAGTGCAGCTGGGAAAGGAACCTGGCAAATGGACCCAGGAAATCTCTCAGGTCCCTGTTTTGTTCTTCTGCTGTGCCATATGCCTTTATAAATACTTTAGGTGAGTGCACCCTGAGGAATGTGGTGAGTTCTTTCAGTGTTCCAAACTTACGTAATTATTGTCTTTACATTTAATCAAGGGGAGAACTAATTCTAGGTTTTTATTAAGATTCTATTACCCTAGAAACTTTCCATGCCAACATCATATTAATCTGGGTTCAGCCAGGAAAACAGAGCCCTCCTGGGTAATATGGAAATGAAGGGGTTTAATGGAAGCGTTAGGGCTTCGTAAATACAGACGGATCTATGGGAATGATGGTGGGGGAGGGGCAGCCAGAAGGTTATAGTCACTGACCACCGCTGATGTGGGTGTTATTAAAAATTACCACCATTTTCAATAATTGTTGAGAAAATTCTCACCTCCAGGGAAAGCATAGCTATTTGTATACTTTTAATTTACAATGTTGATTACAAACTCTTAAATATTCAGGCATGTGTTATGTGGACCTTTATTTATAGTCTTCCCAGGGCTCCACAAACAGGGGCAGCCTGCTCTTTCTCATTCTGCTGTCTTGTGGTCTTCCCGGGCCACAGCCTCCGCTGTGCCCGACTCCGGGCTTACCTACCGTGTGTGGCTCGCCCATCACATCTGACCGGTTCAGTTTTCTCTTCAGTGTAATGGCAATTCGCTTTCATGCTTGTAGGGCATCTCCAGGGCTTCATATTTGCCCTAATGTTGAGCCTTAAAACACATGTTATTCTGTTTGTATTAACTCAATAGACTCTCATGTAGTACATTTATTATAGTATATTTGCACTGAATAAAATAATTCCTTGATAAAACTGGAGAGGGTTTTATGGTGTGCTTAATCCCATAGTTAAAATAACAATAATAATATACAGCCCTGGCTGGTGTAGCTCAGTGGATTGAGCGCGGGCTGCGAACCAAAGCATTGCAGGTTTGATTCCCAGTCAGGGCACATGCCTGGGTTGCAGGCCATGGCCCCCAACAACCGCACATTGATGTTTCTCTCTCTCTCTCTCTTTCTACCTCCCTTCCCTCTCTAAAAATAAATAAATAAAATCTTTTTAAAAACCTTTAAAATAAGAATAATAATATACAGCAATACAGATTGTGCGGGTTTTCTGGGTGTACGAGTTGAGCACTATCAAGACATAGCCTGGGGGTGATTTTGGGGTCTTCCCTGTCCCCCTCACTGTTCACTCAAAGATGTTTTCCTTTTATCTTATTTGTTTTTATTTCATGGCGATATTTTGTTTTCAAATAGCTTTCTTAAATTTAAAAAAAATGTTTAAAATCTAGTGATCTAAGCCAACTCCTTATTTTATATTTGAGGAAATTAGGGTCCATAGACATACACAAACTTGCAAATCACATCACATCATGAAAGAGTCACAAACCCGGGAGGGAAACCTAGGTCTCCAGCCCCTGACTATGCTCTTTCCAGTTTTTTAAACAAGTGTTCAGATCGCGGAGATCATGCGACCCCTTAAGTTCTTCCCAGAGAAACAGAAATGCTGATAGCTTGATTTCTTAAATGCAAATAGAAGTTCATGTGAATGAAATGATCTACACTATATTCTAGTACATATATGAATGGATGCTGATACCGGATATTTATCTCTCTGGGTCTCTCTCTTTCCCCTCCACCACCTTGCACTCATATGCACCCACATGCACATATAAGAAAAAATAACTTAGAGTTGAAAATATTTTATTTTTCCTATGTGACTGTTTCCCTCCAGTGGGGAAGATGGGATTTTCGTGGCAGGGCACCTAAGTGCCCCCGGAGAAGCACCACTGCTCGTGGGCGCAGATGCAGAATTTGAGAACCTGGTGTCATCTCGTTTCTATCTTTTACCTGTGTTTCCTACGGCTCTGATTTTCAGTCATAACTAATGTTTTACATGTTTAAAACTGGCATATAGTTTACACAATTAAAAATAATTATTTTATTTCCTCTCAGAAAGCTTGAGGGGAGTTTTGACATTTGGTTGGAGATTTAAAAGGCATTCTCAAACTGTTCTTTGAATGCATGTCTCCATGTTAGACCTTCAGTTGAAAAGTAATGCAGAGAGCATTATTCACGTGACCTGAAAACTTATGATTTTCCAAAAAATGTATGATGTAGTAAAAGTCTGTTTTTTTCTGATGAATCAGCACTTCTGCTAATCTAAAAAGAAGATTAATGCATCATGAATAGTTCAATTGTATGTTATAGGTTTGACATAAACATTAATAAACAGTTCCCAGAAGTTATCAAGATAAAAATGAACCCTTAGGTAGCTTGAATCAGGTGCTTTTAGACCAAATTAAAAAGTCTTCTCAGAGTCGAATCACTTAAGGGCTACTTTAGCAACTATTTCACTTTTGATTAGGGTGTTGCATGGCAGTAATCCCAGTGGGGAGACAGCCCATGATGTGGTTTGAGAGTTTCAGGATATCTTCTCATTTTGTACCTACAGTTTCTGAAATGTATTCAATGTTTCTTCTTTGCGGTTAAATCTAAATTTAATGCATGACAAAGCTGCTACTGAATGGTGGTTTGGCATCATAGGATATAATGACTGGTTCATTAGCCAGCAAATATTGAAAAAACTGATGCTGTGTGCTAGACATCCAGGCGGTGATCCTAGAGGTAGAGATGCGAGGGGTATGACTTTAGAAACCCTCGGGATCTAAGAATGTGTGATACAGTGGTTGAGAATATAAGTACAAGAGGGAATACTCATGACTATAGAGATGCCAACTTATAGCCAAAGCACTTGTCAGTTGACTAAAACCAAATAGGTGGCTAAGAAAGTTGTCTTTGTGGCCATTTGTTAAGAAAGTAACTTTTCTAGGCAGAAAAAAAAATTCATTTAGAAGCAACAGAAAATGATTCTTAGAAGAATCCTGGGAAGCTTTTATAACAGGACTTGATATACTATGGAAAGAAGTTAAATAGAACTGCTTGGACCTGGGTTGAGACCAAAATAATTTTATTTCCTTAGGCACCAAGGAAAGTAATTCTGGCTCAACATGGAAGGGAATTAAATGTGGAGAATGAGAATGAAGAGCAATGCTAGATGTTGACCTATGAGAAGATAAAATGAAAAGAACTCAAGATTTTAATTAATCCCTCAAAACCAAAGAAGATGAACATTTGGCATAGAAACTCAGTGTCTCTCATTTAACTTCAGAAATTCTGCCATGAGTAAATCATGGTGCTTTTCCTCACCAGGCCTGTTACACAACTTGGCATTTTCACATCTTCATCTCTTCCCAAGTCTTTATTCTGGGTAGACTTTCACACGGCTGTCTTTGCTGAGTATGAAGAGATTATAAAAAGTGACTTTCCTATGTGTCTGGGCCCTCTGTAGGTCCTCCTTGGGGAAGTGTCTGTTCAGGTCCTTTGTCCATTTTTTAATTGGGTTGCTTGTCTTCTTAGAGTGGAGTCGTGTGAGTTCTTTATATATTTTGGAGATTAAACCCTTGTCTGAGGTATCATTGGCCAATATGTTTTCCCATATGGTTGGTTCTCTTTTTATGTTAGTATTGTTTTCTTTAGCCATGCAGAAGTTTTTTATTTTGAGGAGATCCCATTTGTCTATTCTTTCCTTTATGTCCCTTGCTCTAGGAGACATATCAGTGAAAATGCTGCTATATGAAATATCTGAGATTTTCCTGCCTATATTCTCCTCTAGGACTTTAATGGTATCAGAGGCATATGAAAAGACACTCAGGATTGCTAGCTATCAGAGAGATGCAAATTAAAACCACAGTGAGATACCACCTCTCACTGGTCAGAGTGGCCATCATAAATAAAGCAACAAGTGTTGGAGAGGTTGTGGAGAAAAGGGAACCCTAGTGCACTGTTGGTGGGATTGCAAATTGGTGCAACCACTATGGAAAACAGTATGGAATTTCCTCAGAAAACTAAAAATGGATCTGCCTTTTGACTCGGCAATTACACTGCTAGGATCATATCCTAAGAATCCTGAAACACCAATCCAAAAGAACCTATGCACTCCATTGTTCATAGCAGCACAATTTACAATAGCCAAGTGCTGGAAGCAGCCTAGGTGCCCATCAGTAAATGAATGGATCAAAAAACTCTGGCACATTTACACAATGGAATTCTATGCAGCAGAAAGAAAGAAGATACACATGCTGCACCTTTGCAAAGATGCACCTTTGCAACAGCATGGATGGAACTGGAAAGCATTATGCTAAGTGAAATAAGCCAGGCAGTGAAAGGCAAATACCATATGATCTCACCTTTAACAGGAACCTAATCAACAAAACAAACAAACAAGCAAAATATAACCAAAGACACTGAAATAGAGAATAGGCTGACAGTGACCAGAGGGGGGAGGGGAGGGAATTTCAGGGGAAAAGGGTGAAGGGTTTGCAGGAAGAATTATAAAGGACACATGAACAATAACAATGGGGGGGGTGGAAACGGGAGGGAGGGGAGGAGGGCAGGGGGTTGGGCTGGGGTGGGGGGAAAAGGCGGAAAACTGTACTTGAACAACAATAAAAAAGTAGGAAATCTAAAAAAAAGTGACTTTCCTCATAGAGTCATCAGACTAAGCAAGGCAAATTATAGGAATCCAGTTAAATTTGAATTTTAGATAAAGTATCAATAACTTTTTTTATAGATGGATATTTCCCATGCAACATTTGGAAGCTACTTATTCTAAAAAAGTATTCTTTGTTTTTCTGAAATGCAAATTTAACTAGGTGCCTTATGTTTTATTTGTCAACTACAGTTCTTCAGCTCCTTTCTCCAAACAATATTGTCTCTATGTCTTCCTGCATTAGCTACTTTCATTTCTCTGTATATTTATGCCTTCTTTCTAGAGCAGATCCATTCATCCGCATTCTTGATTTCATTCACTCCTACTTTTTCTGGAAACTTACTCCCTCAGTCACTTTCTCCGTTTTGTATTTTAATTTCTGTCTCCTCTCTGATGATCTCCCCTTCTCTCCCTCCTGCCCTCTCCATTTGCTCCTTTCCCTTTGTGAATAAAGCATCTCTAAATGGATATAATTTTCCTTTCAAGTTTTTCTCCTTTGAACTACTTCTTTCAACTGCTCAGGTGCTCAAAAGAGAGATCCATCCCTACTGCCTTTTGCCTTCATAATACCATGTTTGGTATGATGATTTTCTATTAATGTGTCTGATTCTCTACAGAGAAATAACCCCAGCTGTGGAGCAAGCATTGCCCATGAGGCCGGTGTATTATCTAGAATGTTATTTCTCAAAGTGGCATTTTGAGGAAAGGCCAAATGATAACCAAGGAAGAAGGTGGAAAACAAACACTGAAACCCATGAAGACAGGTTGTAATAAAAATTGTTACCATTTACTGTAAACTTCTTAATCCAGATACTCTAGGTAATTTAGATTTTTAGTTTATTTGACCCTCATAACAATTATACGTAATTTTATTTATCCATGGTTCTCAGGTGAAATAGCTAAACTGTTTTTTTTTAACTGGGGTTAAAAAACAATACTTGCTCAAGATCACATGGCCACTAAGTGGTAGAGCAGGCAACTGAATCTACATTTTGACTCCAAAGCCCACAGGGTAGGACCAGGAATAACCATCACTTAAGTAAATTAAGCCAACAAATGCTCCCCAATCACTTGTGCCAGTTTCAGTTAGCCCTTGACGTGTATATTCTGTCATTAGTGTGATTAATATTTGTTCCAGTTATTAATTGAGTAAAACATGAGTGCTTAATTTTTAATGACATGATTGCTTGGGGGAAAGGTGGCTTGGATCAATGAAGACTAAAATTTCCATCTTATTCATTTTCCAGCCAACATTTTAAATTGCCTGTCTCTTAAATACTAACTTGGCCTACTGCACATACTTCTGAGTCTTCTTTAATTAACCAAGCTTCTGATTTGCCAAGCAGTTTAATGTATCATATCTATGTCCAAGTATAGGCTCAGGCATTAAGTAATAGAGCCATAAAATTGGAAAACGTGGATCCGAGCAGTGTTCTTGGTGGCCATACAGTGGATTTTCTACGTTCCTAGTGTTTTCACCTTCAAATTTAGTTTAATTGATTTCAGTCTCTTTCCCCTCCAATTCAACAAGTACCTATTAACTATGTGCATAGCCTATTTGGGTCTCCAGTTAACAAAATAATTAGGAAAGTCCTGGCTTTATAGTAATAGTTGGGGAAGTGAAATATATAATACTTCATTTGTGTATATATGTATTCATATATATACAAGTGAATGAAATATATATATTAAATATATTTAGTATAGTGTGTGTGTATGTGTGTGTGTGTGTGTGTGTGTGTGTGTGGTGTTGTTTCAGTGCTGAGAGCTTGAACCAAGATGGTAAGAGTGAGGCTGAAATACAAGGCTCCTATGTGGGAGACATCATTAGAAATTGGTAACTGGTTGAATAGGGTTGTCCAGACGGAGCTACATTGCATTAACACATAAAAGACAGAAGGAAAAGAGTGAAATAACATCAGCAACATAAAAAAAAAGAGTTTACGCAAGCAGTTCTTGACAAATTCAAACCTATCTTTCCCTCAACGTATTCAATTTTAAAGGCTCTTTTCAGAAATAAAATTTAAAATTGAACTTATTCTCTGTAACCCTCTTCCCTTTCTAGTTTCATCTTCTTCTCTTCTTCTGATTATTCCCAATCATTTTCACATCAGTTTGACTATAAAAGAAGAAAAGTGTCCAAAAATGACATAATGATTGAGTTAGGTAACATATCCTTATTATATTTTAAAATGTAACCAGAAGTTGATATTTAAAATGCAATGAGAAGTTGATATTTTACCTCTACTTAAAACAAACTCACACACAATTTTGGGGGGAAAATATTAGGGAGTTTTCCTTGCATGGGAGGGGCCCAGCTCTGCAAAGGAAGAGGCCCATGAAAAGAGCCAGAATGTGGCATTCAGAGCTCAGATTACTGCATGGCGGTCCCAGTTCCAACTGCATAACATTCAGTCCAGATTTGACAGACACAAAGTAAGTTTCGATAAACAAAAAAATACTGCCTTGTTTTTAATTGGTTTCACAATCTCTTTCCTTTCCAGTTCAGCAAATACTTATTAAATATTTTCTCTCTGCATAGCCTAATTGGTTTTATGGCAGATAAAATAATAGCAAATAATCCCCAGCGTTTTTGAGATTCCCCTGTCATCCAATTACAGAGGCATCTGTTCTTTTGGACGCCTTTGTAATTCATAGCTGGTGTTGGGAAAGTCTTCACTCATCTTGCAGCAATCTCTTTAATTGAGAACGGCAGAACTTTCCTGGGCTGAGGAAATGAATGGTACATTTTAATTTTTTTCCCTTGAAGTTCCTTCTTTTAGTCAATAATTCCTTAAGAGATGCAGATTTGACTAAGTTTATGTTGTGATTTTCCCATTCAGCATTATTAATTTGATTTCATAATGGGGTAGAGACATTGTGGCTCGCTCAGTTATAGCTCCAGTGCTAAGATATTGGACACATGCAAATTTTGCCATTAGCTTCCTTATTCTCTAACTGGCCTGTCTTTCCACTCAGCACACTAACTTGTAAACCAAAGGCAGGGATCCCAGGTAATGCTTGATTGTCTCCTTGTTATCAGACAGCGGTTTGTTCTCTGCAAGGGTATGGCAAGGGCAGTGGGTAGGTCAGCAAGGGCATTCGCACACTTCTGTCTGTGTACCATACCACAGGGGCTCCTCCTTTAGAGGCCAGAAGTATCTCACACACTGTACCATTTTTTGTGGGGGGTAATAGCTTTGTTGGAGATATAGTTCATACACCATACAATTCACCCATTTAAAGTGTACAATTCAATAGTTTTTAGTAGATTCAACCAGCTGTACAACTATCACTACAATCAACTTCAGAACACTTTCATCACCCCTAAAAAAGCCCTGTCCTCCTTAGCCGTCATCTCCTAACTCTTCCATCCACTCCAAACTTGGGTGACTGCTAATAAACTCTCTGTCTCAATAGATCATCCTATTCTGGTTATTTTTATATAAGTGAGATCCTATACTGTGTAGTCTTTTGTAACGAGCTTCTTTTATGCAGCATGTTTTCAAGGCTCATTCATGGACCAGTAGTATGGACCAGTATTTAATTACTTTTATGGCCAAATAACATTCCACTGTATGAATATGACACATTTTGTTTACCCATTTAATTTAGGAGAGTAGGAAAAAAAACATATTTTCTGTCCTCTACTTAAGCAAGCTGGGGTTTTAAGGTAAGATGGGGTAACATAATCAATTACTCTCACAAGCACACAAAAAGACAGATACAGTCAACACTGGATAATTTGAATATTCCTTCATCATCCAAAGCATGGTAATGTCAGCGGGGTAGCATAGGCCATAGTATGACTTTTCAGCCCCAGAGTTGTGACTGGCTTAGGTGTTTCCTCTGCAGCCCCTATAACCTGGTTGTTAAAAGCCCCAAGTCACCAGAGGTTTCCTGAAATCCTGATGGACATATAACCCGAGCAAAGAGAGGTGCCGTCTGTCAACACTTGTTTCAAATAGAGAGAACCACATAGCCACGAGATAAAATAACACAGAAAATCAGAAAGCCGGGACCCAGAAATAGTCTAGTTACACTCTCAGGGACTCGGAACTTCTCTAGCGGTGAGGGCAGATGCCCCCAAGCAGGCTAGGAGAGCGGCCTGGCACCAGGGCCGGTTGGACTTTTCCAGATGAAGGTCAGTTGGCTCCAATGGATACGTCTTAGAAGGACTTCTGGAAAACCATTAAAATGTAAACATTTGGGGTTGGGGTAGAGAATTATTATTATTTACTTATTTTATGATTGGAAGTTCATGCCTTTAGATCACCTTCACCAATTTTGCCCTAAATAGTGAAGGCTGTATATTCTTTTTAGTATCTCACCATCTGACAATAAATATTTGTTGATGAATATATAAAAATATACAAATACTCAAAAAAAATTTACTGTCCGAGGAAAATTTTCAAGATACGTCTATTAAGAAAGATGTAAATGTCTTAATTTTGTAAATAAGCATTATGTATATAGGTCTGCATGTACAGAAAAGGATTTATGTGTATCCACCAAGGTCTTATTTCTGTGAGGAAGAATGTGAGTGGCTTTAATTTTTTTCAACGTTCTTCACTGATGTTTATTATGCCATAAACAAAAATATTACTAAAATACAAATGAATAAACTGGAAAAGGTGGTATATTTGAAACGTGGGGACATTGTAAGGCCCTGAGTTGAGAGACTTGATATAGCAGACATGTGTCCAGGAAAGCCATTCTAAAACATACTGTATTTTGCCATGTAAAATATGCACATTTTTGCCCAAATTTTTGAGGGAAAAATAAGGATGAGCATTATACATGGGCAGCACCTGAAATACCTTATATCTGTTCTTGGGTTTCATAATTATTTGTTACGTAAAATTTCTTGTACCATAATATGTTCAAAAGTAACTGCTAAAATTCCTTTATAATACAAAAAACCCAAATATCTAAATATAAATAAATAAAAAGTGAATTAAAAAACTGAACCAAAAGACTTTTTCCTGAAAGTTTGGGCCAAAAATGTGAGTGCTCATTATACACGGGGGTGCATTGCACATGGCAAAGAGCGGTATATTGCTGAGCATGTACTTGTTGCAAGGGGCTAGAATGCAGGCTGAGGGGCCATGTTACATAGGTGCAATTGCCTACTCCTTTATAACATATTACTAGATCTCTACCAATTCATCCTCTTTCAGAGAGAGAAAATTTTGATAAAATTTTGATGCTTCTTAGTGCTTCTGTCATTTTTTTGTTTCACCTCTTCTATATCAGCAAAATGTTTCCCTCTGAGGCTTTTCTTTCATCCTGGACAAACAAAAAAAAAGTCACTCACAGTGAAGATCAGGTGAATAGGGAGGGTGGGACACAGAGGTCATGCTGTTTTTGGTCAAAAACTGCTGAACACTCAGCACAGTGTGGGCAGGTGTGCTTGTAAATCGTACATCATTAAATTGGCAAACACATTAAAAATCTTTAAAAAAATTCACTGAAGCCAAATGCAGCCTCTCACAATGACACCAGCTGATACAGTGGTACAGATGGGTTCCTAGAACACTGACCTAGCAGGGGAAGCTTATACTACATGGGTCTACCCTCCAGAAGATCATTATTTTGGGGGGCAATCCCCCCTCGTGTGTCTGAACTTTGAATATATCACTCATGCTTCAAATCTACTTCTTGTTTTTACCAGGTCTCAAATAAAAATAAAAACCCCATAGCCTTAACAACAGGTGAATTATTTTCACTTCTAAATATATCTATGTAAAAAAAAATTCACCGAACAATTAAGTTAGGTGTTATCAGCTAATTACACTGTGGACTTCAGACTGACGGATACCACAAAAAACATTGCACAGTCTAACAACCTGTGGATGAGAAACTTGTTTCAAACCAAGTGAGTTAACTTGAAAGGAATACTCCTTTAGCAAAAAAATGAATTCACATAATTTTGAACCTCCCTAATAAGCGAATGTGTTCCTTAGACTTCACTGTTTGGAGTTAGACTTGTTTCATCCCTGGCTGAATTGTTTAGACCCTGCACTTACGTGCTTCCATAAGGTCTGGAGTGAAAAGTACAGCACCCACGCATGTCTGCTTCAGGTCAGATGGTATTTCATTACTACAGTACCAGCCACAGCACCTGACGTGTCTCTAGTTTTCCAGGACATAGACTTTCCATAACTTGGGGGGAAGATTCCTTCTTGGTCTAAAATTCTCAGACACATACTTGTCTTTGAAAGTTACGCAGCCATCTCCTCTACCTGATATCGACTGTGTAACACTCCGTCCCTTACTCTGTAGCCTCATGGAGTCTTAGCCACTGGATTCTTGTCGATGAGTTGTCTACAGTTCTGGTATCTTTCCCACAAAGCTGCTGTTCTTCTGCCACTACTCTTCCTTCCTCCATTGATTTTTGTGTCTGCGTTTGAGGGGGTCTCCTCACTGAAAATAGAAAATTAGTTAATTTTTAGAAATAATGAAAATAAATCGATTAGATTCCTTGTTCCATGTTGACTACGAACCTAATGAAGCATTCAAAAGCCTGCCAAAAAATACGGGATGAGCCCTTGTCCCACAGACCTTGGAAGAGAGAAGTAACTTCCATTGGCAGTTGGAGCAGATGGCATCCTAAGCATGACAGATTTCCCAGCACTCTAAGTGGAATCAATATCCAGTAGCAAGAAGTAAATTAGCTGGCAGTGGGTGAGAAGTCAGCCTATTAGTGTGATTTAGGTATCAGTTGATTTGCATAGTTTTGCCATGATACTTTGTTTCAGTCCATTACTTTTGACCAGATCCAGTTGCAACCATCTCAAGGATTCTGTGAAGACTGGCTTACTGAAATAAACTTAAAACTGGATTGATTTTAAAAAGAAAGAGTGAAAAGAATCAAAGGGGCCAAGTACATCCCCGTGTTGGCTTTCTTCCTCTGTGGATGTTCAGACGAGGCTCTTTCACAGGCAGCGCTCTTCTGAGAAGCTGTGAAGTAGATGGGGGAGGATGAGGGAGTGTATGGAGAAGACACCAGTATTTACTGTGAGTTGACTTTATGCCTGTTGTTTTTCAACTGGAATGCTCTGAATTCTTATCACATGGGTGGTAAGTGGTAAGGCCTAGCCTCAAATCCATGTTTGGCTGGGTCTGTGTCATGCTTTTTAACCCTTTCAGCTGCTACATTGTGCTGATGCTTGATCTTTCTTTAACATTTAGCTCTTTTCTTCACCTCCGTATCTTGCGTAAGTCCATTCTTAAAAGCTTTTCTCCCCGGGAATGCCTTTATGTTCTCAACCTGGGTTGCACCAATTCAATATAGGGTCAATTGCATTTTAATTAGGAAACCCAATAACTTAATCCAAAGAAATAAATGCCTGATCATGAATTATCAGGCATCTATTCATTTTCACACTAACGCAAGAACTAACTTACGCACTGAATACATAGCATGTATCACATATATTCTGCTAGGTCCTGGGGAACTAATAGTGAGCAACAAATGATGCAGCCCTTATTTTTGTAGAACATAGGGGCAGACCAACATTCATCAAATAGTCACATAATTACATGCAAAAATCCGAATGTGAAGAGTGATATGAAGGAGAATTAAAAGATACCTGTCATGTTGAAGGCTTCAGTCACAGGTTGAGTTCACGGTGTGTGGGAGGGAAGGAACTGGAGCAGGAGAGGTCAGAGGGAGGAGTTGGGCTGCGGTGCAAGGGCATCGAAGGCTTCAGCTGATGCATGCTGGGAACACTGACGCTAGGATGACCCTTCAGAGTTGCCTAAAGTCGGGAGGAGGGGCCAGGTTGTCATATCCCATATCAATCAGTCATTGGGTTTGTGCTGGGTTGGGAGAGGTGTTTTGAGGACAGAGTAGAATGTGTGACAATGGATACAACTTTTTCCTGAATACCCGCCTTCGTCTTAGGTGGGAAAGAGGGAGATAGGCTGGTTGCTATGGGGCCATGAGGACTGCAGTAAACTTTTATTTTCAGTGGAAGTAGTCTAGGCATAGTCCTGATGAGAAGGAGAGATTTTATGGGATGTTGTTTGGGGAGATGCCTCCAGGCAGAGGCACAGATGTCTCACCACAAGAACAACAGATGATTAAGCCCTGTCGTGTTCCTTGATTTGGGAAGAAGTAAGCATGGTTCACAGACTCAAAACTTTAAACTCTTCACTTACAGATTTCACTTCCAACCTTTTAAAAAATATTTACTAGGAGACCTACCTCAGCCAAGTGAAGTGATAAAGGTCACATGCTGGGCACGAGATGAAAGAGGGCAATGAGTTTGGCACAGCCCACTGGGAGTGATTATTTTAGCATCTAGAATGATTTCTCACAATCACATTAAAGCATGTGGCTGTTGATTGACCCAGGACTAGAATGTGTGCCTCCATTGCAAGTGTTGGGAATTTGCCTTGTATGATTAGAACTAGGAGGTACAGCTGGCTGTTCCCAAGAAGGAATGACCCAAGATGTGAGGGGCTGGTGACGGCATGGGGGAACATCGGCTGTGATGCTTCATGGCTCAGCTAATCAATGGTCTGCTGATACCTGGAGTTGGGAGGGGGGAATATAAAATTTAAACTTTTTATGACACTTAATATTCTAGATGTGTTGCTGTACCATTTCATCAGAAGGGATTTTTCTACTTCCACTTTCAATCTGGGTGGCTAATTCTATCGTTCTGACCGAAACACATTTATAAGAAAGACCTGTACGTTCATTCATTCAAGTAATATTTTTAAAATATCCATTGTGAGCCTTGGCTGGCATAGCTCAGTGGATTGAGCGCGGGCTGCAAACCAAAGTATCGCAGGTTCAATTCCCAGCCAGGGCACATGCCTGGGTTGCAGGCCATGGCCCCCAGCAACCACACATTGATGTTTCTCTCTCTCTCTCTCTTTCTCCCTCCCTTCCCTCTCTAAAAATAAATAAATAACTCTTTAAAAAATAAAATAAAATATCCATTGTGAGATTGGCACTATGCTAGTAGCAGAGCACATGTGTAGAAAAAAAGAATTCAGAGCAGTCTTGCAGGGGAAGAGATGATGTTACATAAAAGTAATAACTAATGCTTACATATTATTATAAATATTTTTACTGGGAAGAGATGCCGTAGCAAAGAATAATAGAAAAGGAGGCAGATGGTTGGTGAGAACCCATGTTCGGCAGAGGAGACCTGTCCGAGGAGTTGAGACTGGGACCGAGACCTCAGGGTCAGTGTGAGCCAGCTAGAGGGAGGGGGAAGGAGCATTCCAAGCAGAGGAAATGACATGAATCAGGAATCCTGAGTCAGGAAAGGGCTTAGTGGATGCAGGGACTGGAAGATGCCCAGGAAGACTGGAAAGATTGCAGAAGGAAGGAGTGGTATTTTTGGGATCCATTGTCAGCCACATGGAGAGAAACATGAATTTTATTTTCAGTGTGATGGGAAACTGCCAGAGAGTTTAAGAGGAAGAGCCTCATGATCTGACCCATACTGTAAAGTTATCTTCTGGCTGACTTATGAAGAAGAATTATGGTAAGGTGAGGAGTAGAAGCATTAGTTTCTATTAAGAAATAATTATGATATGGTGGGAAAAGAAAACAGAAAAAGATGAGAAAATAAGCCCTGGCTGGTGTAGCTCAGTGGGTTGAGCACAAGCTGCGAACCAAAGTGTCTCCCTCCCTTCCCTCTCTAAAAATAAATAAAAATAAAATCTTAAAAAAGATGAGAAAATATTCATGAATCAAATATAGAATGTTGTGGAAAGAAATAAATCCTGGATGAGTCCCAGATTTCTGCGTTGAGAACCTGAATGGACTATGTATGGTACCATGTGCTAAGAAGGGGAAGAAGGTATAGAAAGAGAGATTCAGGGATGGAGGGGCTTCTAGGGACTCAATTGTGGGCACGCTACGTTTAAGACGCCTATGAGCCATCAAAATGGGTATTTCAGGTAAGTGATGGGACATGTGTATGTTTAAAGATGGGGCCAATGATCTGTGTAGCAGGAATACATTTTGGAGTTGATGACACATAAATGATAAAGGATAAGATCATTTAGGCAAGAAAATAACCAGGGAAAAGGAAAGCAAGCCCTTTACAGAGTCCGGAGGAACTTCAAAATTTAGATTCTAGGTGAATGAAAAAAAAAGATCTTGTGGCTGAAGCAAGAATTCACCTGACAGGGTGACATAATATCCAACTACATTTTCAGGTGACATTGAGGAATACAAAATAACAGTTTCATTTATAAAGCACTTACTGTGCCAGCCATTCTTACAAAGGCTCTGCCGACATCACACGTTTAATTCTCCTAACAATCTAGTGTGGCAGGCACTGCTGTCATTGCCCTGTTTTATAGGGAGAACCTGAGGCTCGGAGAGGGTATCAGCCCTGCCCCAAGGTCACACACGCAGGAAAGCCTCAAAGCCAAGCAATCAGACTCCAGAGCCTGCACGTTGCTATGATGCCATTTTACCTCCTAAAGTACTCTTCACATACAGGAGAGGGTGCTATCCTAAATGGAAAGTGTTATGGATTCAGGCTAAGTTCAAAGGTGCTCGTGACTTACCCCTAAGTCTGCCTTGGCCCTGCTTGTCCTGATGAGTGAGATACAATTCCCCCTGTGGGGAAAAAGTCGGAATGCACAAGTGTGGTGGAAAGATGAAGTCTCACAGCATTATCTGTTCTTCTTCTGATAATTTTATGACCAGTGCCCAGGACTGCAGTCCTGGTGACGGAGAGGGGCAGACTCACCCCAAAATGGGCCAGTTCCTCTATGCTCTCTCCGAGGCAACGGGAGCCCAAGGTACATGGCTTAGAGAGCACGTGCAACCAAGGGTCACGCAGAGGACTGCGTCTCCTCATTCCTGGGGAGGTTCCAGTGTGGTTTCCTGGCCTGGGAATCTCAGCCCCACCCTGGAGGGCCCAGGACACGGTGGCTGTGCCAGAGGTGAAGGCGTTCAGGCCTGGCATGCTTCGGAAGTTTAGAGGTGGCAGGTCATGGAGACAGCTGCTTTCCTGATGGCAGTCTATGTTTTGTAGCAGCTTCATGGGATCTCTGCCAGCCTCATCTCATTTTTGGGGAAACCTCATCATGGATTTTCAGGATTGGCAGGTGATTTGGGAAATGGAACTAGGGAGAGGGAAAATTATGTATAAACCATGAGTGTCAACTATTAATTTTTTTCTTGGTTCCAAATTCACCCTTTGTGTCTGATGCTGGTCAGGGAGGGAGGGACTCTGGAACCACATGTTAGCCTCTGGCTGGCACCTTGCTAGGTTCTGCTAATAAGAGACACTAGAGGGAGACGCAAAGCTTATGGAGAGTAGAAACTTGCTCTTTTGTGTGTGTTTCCCACAGACTCCCTGTCTGCTTGCTGTTCTTGGAGGTGTTGCCCCAGCCTCCACTGTTCATCCCGCAACAGCAGGACCTTCCTGTAGCAGCAGCTAAATTGAGTTAGAAATTTCTGAGCATTTGGAGAATAAGCTTCTTCGCCCCATTGAGCCAGAGTGCCTCCTGTAAAACCTGGACCCCAGTTTCACGGGGCCTTCCTCCAAGCTCACATGCCCACTCCCTAGCCCTCCACCCTGTACCAGCAGACCTCCTCAGATATCTGAGCTTCAGCTTCATAGTATTCCTCTGTAAGTTTTAGTACTTTCCACTGTTTCTCTTTGCTCCCTCCCTGTTGGAATGACAGCCACCTATTGCAGGCAGTACCCTTATTGTCCTGTAGAAATCTCTTCTTGTCCTCCCCGTTACCTAGCTAATAGCTGTTTACCCAGTTAACACACCATTACATGAAATGCCCTCTGTTTAGATAACCCGACCCTGATGTGTGTTTACAGGAGCATGTAAAACACCTGGGCAGGAGGACACTGCCAGAAATGCTTGTGTATGGAATGCCATTATCGTAACCCCAGAGCTGACTTCCTGTTTGATATGTCCAACACACCTGTCTTAATTTGTGCACCATGGAACCGGGCTCCCTGCTCTGAGCAAACCTATTGGAGGAGTTATTTTTCCACGGGAAAACATGGACAATTAAAACCACCTAATGGAGGTGTCTAAAGTACACACTGGGTTCTCTTTGGGCTACTTTGTACTTCTTAGGTGGCATTTGCTTACAAAACAGAAGACTGAAAGCCAGGTGACCTTTATCTAATCTTGGTTCTATTGTTAGCTGGACATGTGACCCTTAACAGGTTACATTAACTTTTTTACATCTCAGATTCCTTTTCCTGATGTAAAAGTGTGAGGAGAAAATTTTGATGGTTTCATATAGGTCTAACATTGTATGATTGCTTTCTCAGTAATTGCAGAAATATTCAAGAAGTGTGTTTGAGGAGACAGTTGTTGATGAATGACTCATTCGTTTTCCATTGCTGTGTAACGAGCACCCCCTAAAAGCAATACCCATTTATGACTTCACAGGTTCTGGGGTCAGGAGTCCAGGCACAGTTGGTCGTGTGTCCTCTGGTTTGGTCAGGAACTTGCCAGGCCACAGTCAAGGTATCCGTGCTATCGGGGTCTCTCCTGACACTCCAAGTCCTCTTCCAAGGTCACTGGCTGTTGGGAGCATTCAGCTCCTCGCGGCTCCGGGACTCCAGTCAGTCTCAGATTGTAGCAGCTGCCTGCCATCCCCTGCTACTAGGCATTTTCCACAACACGAGTTTGCTTCTCTCCTGGTGGGGTGATCTCTTTTACTCCCAATCTCTTCCTTCGGGAAGGATCCAGTCCCTTCTATGGGCTCACCTACTTATGTCAGGCCTACCCAGGAAACTCTCTTTTTATTAACTCATTGTCTACTTATTTCTTACCTTAATTACACCTGCAAAATCCCTCTACCTTTGTTATATGATATAACCTAGTCATGGGAGTGAAACTGATCATGTTCGTAGTCAATATCTGAGAGAAGGAGATTACACTGAGAGTGGGCAAGGGGAGAGAACCCTGGGGACTACCTTAGAAGTCTGCCTGCCATAGGATTGGAGTTACCTACCAAAAAGGGGTAACTTCAGCCTCCTGAGTGCACAGGATCACCATGGTTAATTTGAATGTCTCTCATTTGATAGATAGACTGGAAGCTAAGTCAATCCAAGTGACCTTCTTTTCACCCTCCTCCAAAGTAGACCACAGCTGCTCTGGAACTGACCTACAAGACCACACGCTGAGCAGTTGCTTTGGCAACCGACACGTATTCTGTCCCATTTGAGCCCTAGTTAAAGTGGTTTCTGCAACAGCATTGCTAAGCAGAGTTGAAACTAAAATGCTGCAGCATGCCAAAGTCCCAGACATGCAGACACTCAAAGCCAGTGACCATCTGAAGAGCCAGCACAAGCCTTTGTATTGTACTAAATACATGTTCACAGTATAGACTCACTATGATTAGTGGTTCAAAGGCATGCATGCTTTCTATCACCATTACTGGTTTACTAACCTGATTTTATCTATCTATCTATCTATCTATCTATCTATCTATCAGGCTATATATATATATATATATATATATATATATTAGGTATTCAGCAGATATTGTTTATAAAGTCAGGTATTCAGCAGATATTCATTAATGTTGCCCTTTCAAATGGCTATTTATTATGTATCTGAAACTGTGTATACAAAGTTTGAATTTCCATGACCCCAAGCTCCTCCAAACCTGTTTTTAAGCACTGTATTAAAGGTATAAAAACATTACATTCTTTTTTTGTGCAGCTAATTATATTCTGACTAACGTGACCCCTGCACTCTTGGAAATCATGCATATTTTTTTAAGCAGCAGGTTCTATGATTAATTATTCACTGTAGTATTCACAAGAGTGAACAACTTACTTTTAGTCACACAGAAAAAAAAAATGTCCAGCAGCTCTGCAGTGAATCGCCGAGTGCGTTTCACTCTCAGGGTGCATATGAGTTGTCCCTGGCACAGAAAGATACAAGAAAATCTTTGTTATCCTTTGAGGCTCCTGTGCCTGCTCCCTGCTCTTGTCAGCCCAGCTCCCCCGGGGCCGTATTTGCTACACTGCGCTCCACAGAGTAGTAGTTCTTTCTGGTTAATGACTGCCCCTGACAAAAGGGATTCCTACCGCCCCAAACTGGTAAGTTAGCACATTTTGCCCTCCCATGGAAGAATCACAGTTTACCTTAGCAGTTGAAAATGTCTAAGCATTCACAAAGACAGGCACTTAACCCAGAATTTCCTGAGTGGATTTGACCGCAGACACTAATTCCCCCGCTCAGGGACTCCACGGATCACCTGCTAGTATCCAAGAAAGTAACGTGCCTGGGAGGCACGTGGAGGCGCACTGTCCAGGCGGACAAAGCACTTGACAGCAAAGGCTGTGTTAGAGCCCTCTAGGCCCAGTCCTATCGGGAGTGGGTCTGGTGGGGAATGAACATTGAGTGAGCACGTGTTATTTATAAGGCACTGCATGAGATATCTTTTTAATCTTAATTACCCCCATAAAGCAGGTAAACTGCTATTTTACAGTTGCGGATACTGGAGTTCAAGGCAGTCATATTCATAGGCACCCAGCTACCCTGTCCAACCCTGGGCTCTGGGAGAGAATTCACCTGCACTTTCCTGTATAGAAACCTGAAAACCAAAACTGCTGACAACACACTTGGTGTTTTTCACTTAAAATGTACAACTTTCATGAAAGGGCTCTAGAGTGGTCCTTGGTAGAACATTAGGAGTCCGTTTATGTCTCTGCATGAGGCTTTGAATGTCCTATGTGGGCAGAGACGCAGGAGTGTTGCTGTTGTTCGGGGGTGCTGAGGTTGGGGTGCGGATGCGGTGCACCAGCTGGACCAGGCATCAGACCTGAGTACCATCGGCCTCCTGGGATGAGATGTCCACTCCCTGTTCCCGAAAGATGTGGGTCCCAGGAGTTGCTAGGGCTCTGACTCTCTCACTTAGCTCCTGGCTGAACATGTGCCTTCTTGTAGGATTTTGATTGAATTTGTGCCAACTTAAATTTTCTCTATACAGAAAAAGTAAGTAATCGACCTTTGCCACATGCATCAGCAATAGTGGATAAATACTTCAAGGGTTTGCCCTGCATGTAGAACAATATACAAAAATAAGGCCCTGGGGGGAAAACCCTTATAGCTAGCTAACTGAGGACTCCAGTGTATACTGGTATTCTGTATTTTGAGGACTGTCGTCTTAGTAGTGTATCTTAGAACTTTTTTAGAAATATCACTCTTGTATTATAACCTGCTGGAGTGATTTTGAACAATGGTGTTAAAAGGTGGTTTGTTGAAAATCAGGGTTTTATTCATTTTGCTGATATGTCTAAAAATTGAACAATAAGAAGATGAGGGTGCATTTATTTTTTCCATGAGTGTGATGTATTCAGTTGTTCCACATCCCAAGGGTTTCTCAGTTTCAACCGTCATGCAAGGCATTTAATGAAGATGAACTTTAAAACAGCGCACTGTGGCATTAGCCAAATGCTAGTACAATAGAAAGTGATTATGAGTACTTTAGCTGAATTATTTGCAACCAAAGTCGCCCCAGACACAAGCTCATTGAGCATTTACTTTCTTTAGGCAAATGCCTCTGCTACCTTGTCACTGAGTGACCTTGCACCTGAACTTCACACTAATCCATGCTGCTCCAGCCAGCTCTGTAGACAGCCACCTGGAGAAGGAAAATCTTGCAGAAAACAATCCATGGCGCTCTGGACATTCTTCCCATCGAGCAGAAATGTATACTATATTAGGATATTTATATTTGTGTATATACTGAAATCATATACATGAAGGCTGTGTTAGTTTCTATGAAGACTTGTGGCTTTGGGAATCAATTTGTTTTGGTCGCCTAGGTGACAGACTCTATGAGTTTTCTCCCATGTTATAATGAGGTATGAGTGTATCTATGGATATGGTTCAGTGAGTGGTTCTCATTCATTGTCCCTCATTAAAATTCCCTGGGAATGTATAAAGGAGAGAAAGAAGCCTGGTATTAAGAGAACAATTAAATCAGAATGTCTGGGGCGGAGGTGGGATGATGGTGTAGTTATTTACTTCACTATTTATTTATTTTTTAACTTTTTAGTATGGAAAACTTTTGACATTTAAGTAGTGGAAAAATAATGTAATGGACCCAAAAGACATTGGAATGATGCCCCAGCTCCCACCGACTCTTTGCCAAACTTGTTTCAGCTCCACCCCAATCAGCCCCACGCTCACTGCCTCCTTCTCCTGGGTTATTTGGACAGAAGTTTCGATTAGCATATAACTTTTTTTTTTAAAGATTTTATTTATTTATTTTTTTTAGATAGGGGAGGGAGAGAGAGAGAGAGAGGGAGAGAAACATCAATGTGTGGTTGCTGGGGGTTATGGCCTGCAACCCAGGAATGTACCCTGGCTGGGAATCGAACCTGGGACACTTTGGTTCCCAGCCCGCGCTCAATCCACTGAACTACGCCAGCCAGGGCGATTAGCATATAACTTTTATTGTACATATTCTAGTATGTATGTATGTGACCAAAAGAAGACATGAAAAAATCAATCATAATACCATCAGAACAGTAAAAGCTTAACTTCATTCCTTTAAATAATCAAATATCCTGTAAATGGTCACACTTCCCCAATTGTCTCATATTTTTAATATATAGTTTGTTGGCTCAACACCAGATTCAAATAAGGGAAATTCATTGAGATTCATCCATGAGTCTTTTACATCTCTTCCCATCTGAAGATTATCTCCATCTTTTTTCTTTCCTGCAATTGAAACCAAAGACTAGGGCATTTGTACTGGGGAGTTTTCCAAAAAGTTGTGAGGGATTGAATTTCTGTGATGTCATTTAATGCATTCTTCTTTTCTCCATATCTCCTTTAAATTTGTAGATAAAGCTATAAGACTGATGGAATTTAGGTTGGATAACTTTGGAAAGGCTAATTTGTAGATGTTGTTGGGTGCATTTATCATTAGGCAAAGCATTTCTGTGTTTTTTTTCTTTCCATGATATTAACTGCCTATGATGATCAATGCTTAGATTCATTTATTTAAAATTAAGGTTTGCAAAATGGTGATATTTGAATTCAATTATTCTTCCTTGCCTACTGGCTGGAATAGTTCTATAATGAGAAGCTTTCCCTGATCAGCCATTTGATTACACTGAAATACCATTTGTACTGTGAAGAAAAATGTTTTGATTATTTCCCTTTATTTATCAGCTTTAAGATAATGAGGTGGTTCCCTAACTCATTCTAATAAGGTGCATTTATGGTATTACTGTGAATGTGTGAATTTAAAAATATTTGATGTATTTTAATTACTCACAATTATTTTCTTTATGCTTGAATTTTCTTAATAATGGCCAGAGCAGCCTCTTCATTTTGCATGCAGAGACCCTCGGGCACAATCATGTCAGTCTCTAATAGCATTCTTACTTTTTGGTAGAAAAGCTCATCTCAGACACTCTTGGTAACAGTCATTTCTCCAAACAGTCCTTGTTTCTTTACAGAGAAACGTATTAAGAGACAGAAATTTGACTGCTAGGCATGTTCATTGTTACTCCATTGTTCATTTCCTGGGCCTTTCCAATAGATAGAGCCAGGGAAAATGTATATACTTTAAAATTCAGGAGTACAGTATTGTTTTTTTAAATTTCATCACTTTTACAGCTGAATTTCCTTTTTCCATGCCAATAACCCCAGTTCTAATTACACTAATATCAACACTCATTTATTTACCCTTATGGCACATTGTGTTTCTTGAAAATGGCCACAAAAATGTTGCCAATCCCTTGTGTGCTCCCAGAACCTTGTCGCTTCTCATCAGGAGGAGTCTGTTTTCCTTCTATCAAAACTGGGCAGGCCTTTGTGTCCATCTCAACAACTAGAATAAGACAGAAATGACATTGCATGATGCTGGGAGGCAGGTTCTAAGAGGTCTTAAAAGCTTCTGTTGAAATTCCTATCAGGATGCTCACCCTTGGAACCAGCACCATATTGTAAAGAATCACAAGTTCCAGACAGAAGTCACCTGTTGGTGTTCTGGCCAATACTACCAGGCATGGTCTCAGCCAACAGACAGCAGCGCCCCCGGACCTGTGACGGAGCCCGCAGATGGTTCCATTCCCCCAACTGCCATGGATTGGAGCAGTGATCAGTCATTGCTCATCAAAAGCTGCCTCGATGCTCAATTCAGGAGCAAAATATTTACATGACATTTTGTTTTTATGAAAGTACCCGTGCCTTGTTACTTTTAAGTACAACCCTTTATCTTTTTGAAATAGTTTGATGGGGGTATAATTGACATATAAAAATGTGATGCGGACCCCGGCTCCTGGGATCCGCCACATTGTGGATGAGGTGTGAGACATTCACACGGACTACCGAGTCCTGTGGAGGAAAAGGGGTGGCATGGCTTCTCTCTCAAAAGGAGAAAAAGCCTTGGCCCTTGCCTTGACCGGCCTTTATTTCTTTTCTGGGCACATTCCATGATGGTCCGCATTTACTGTGCCCAGGTTTGCTTTAGGTGGTTACCTTTTACAGAAAACAAAGGAAAGGATGCTGCTAATCACATCACAGAAGAAGGATATTTACAAATGCAAAGGGAAAAGTGGTTGAACTGGTTACACTCATCCATGGAAGGTTTAGTGTGGATTTTAGAAAGTCACAATAAGCACTTGCTGTCTTAATTCAGGGTGAGGGAGTTTTAGCAAAAGCAAGTCTCATAGCAGTGTATGTACAATGCAGGCCTGATTCCCCATGGGAGAACCTATCTGTGGATGTGGGTCCTGTGTAACTTCGAGTGGGAGCTAGGCCCATGCCACGCAGAATGATCTCCTATAAAAATGTATATGTATGATTAAAGTGTTCAATTCAGTATGTTTTGGCATAGGCATACACTGTGGACCTGTCGGCACAATCGCTAGAATGGGCCTATCTACCACCCTAGGACTTTCCTTTTGTCCCATTGTGATCCATGTAACTCCTCCCCGCTGCCCCTCCCTGCCCCCACCCCTCTGTCTCCAGACAGCCACTCATTGGCTCCCTGTTATTAGACATTAGTTGACTTTTATATTAATTGAATCATACATTCTGTATTCCTTTTTTCCTAATGTCTTTCCCTCACTAAGATTGGAATAAGATCTTATTTCAAGATTCATCCATATTGTAGTGTCTACCAATACTTCATTCCTTCTTATTCCTTTCTTTCTGGCTACTTTCTATTTGCTCCCTACTATCAGAAGTCTTGAAATTGACTAGTAATTTCTTCCCTCTCTCCTCCCTCTTCTCCAGCATCTGTTTGAAATGGTGTCTTTTTTTACTCCCAGATAGTACCAAAAGGTGATCGGTTAGCGAGGAGCTCATTCTCCTTTTCACTTGGATCCCTGTTTTTAATCCCCCTGTTGTATTATAGTTAGAAACTCTAACCATCACACATTATACCTTTTCTATTATAATCATAATTTTTTTAGTTCTACAGATGAAAATATGCTTCATATTCACTGCCAGGTCTTACATCAATGTTTCTCTAGTCATTTTGGTTGTCCAAAGCTTTCTTTAGTAGAGCAACAGCATTCTCTGTTTTTTGAGGGGTTGTTGTAGTTGCTCTTTGCTTGTTTGCTTGGTGGGTTAATAACAGTTGCATCCTTTGTAGGTAGCGTTATGTTTGGCTGGATAATACCTGGTGGTTCACATTTTCATTTTTAGGTATCTTACTCATGTCATTTCATTTTCTTCTGACATAAAGTCATAACATCTGGTGAAAACCTGATTTTCTTTTTCTTATGAGTGACTTTGGGGAAAGGGTACTATTTGATATCTACTGGAATCTTTTTATTGTCCACTTATTTTACTAGATTATAACATGGCTGTCCTGTGATGACTTTGCCATATGTGTGACATATCCTTTCAATACGAAGTGTCAAGTCTTTTTATTTTAGGTATTTTTAAGTCTCAGGGAGGTTTTCTTGATTGATAGACTTTAGTATCTGTTGTCTTCATTTGCTTTGGTTTACTCCGGGGACTTCTGTAACAGTGTGTTCAATCTTCCTTGTTTATCTTCCACAGCTTTCTGTTTCTCAAGAATATTTTTAAACTTTTCCTACATTTCTTTGTGATTTTAAAACTTTCCTTCTTTCCATTGTATATTTCCCTTAAGACATTATTCATTGTGTCCATTTACTCTTGATTGATTTTAGGTTTAGACTTCATTTCTAAATGATTTTGTCTTCTACTCATGTTCATCCTTGAGTTTTGTCCCTATCATTTCATAGCTTTAATTTTTCAATAACCCCATGTCTGGGTGTGTCTAATTCTGTTTCATGATTTTCTTTCATTGCTTCTATCACTTTCTTATATGTATTTTCACTTTCCTGCCCCTGAAATGATCAGACTAGAGTTTTGCGGATGTATATTTCTAGAGAACCTCCATTATATTCTACTTTTTATTTATATTTTTAATAAAAACTTTATATGGAATTTAACCATACTCCTCTTTGCATATGTTTAAGAAAAGTAATTTTCCCTATATTTTAGATAGGAAGTGTGAGCCCGCATAGCTCTTCTAGACCCAGGGCTTTAGAACTACCCTTCCTGTTGTTTTCATGACATGATTTTTTTAAAGCAGAGTGGTTTCTGAGGTCTGACTCCTCTATACCCTTCCCCGACTTTCATCTGGATTTTCTTTTGCTCTGTTGTACTTGTCCTGCTCTATTACTGTTCTCCTCAGCATGGGCTATTGCCTTGTGTGAGGGCTTTCCTTTTATTCATTTTGAAAACTCACCGACTCGGGTGGCCCAAGACATATATAATAGTATAATGGCTCCACCCCCTTACGTTTGCATGATGCCAGTGAAGCCCTCCCGGTTTCTGAGGCAGTTTCCAGATCAGCACTGATGTTGCACATCGCTGCAGTGAGTGTTTTTGCTTTCTGGGGCTCCCTGGTTTTCAGAGCCGATTGAAGCTGCTTAGCCGTCTTGCTCTGTCTTCCACACAGATGGGGGTGTATATGTCTATGTGCTGCAGCTGGGTTCCCTCATTTTCCTGTTCATATTTTGGGGTTCATTATACTGCTGGGTTTGTTGTACCTGTTGCTTGTGGGCATCTGGATTTGTTCCATCAGATTTGGTTGGAGGGAAGGGGTTTCTGGGATATTTAAAAATCAAGTATCCCACTCCCACCTCCCCAGATTCTTGATACTTCTTTTTAACAAGTTTCTCAGGTCGTTTTAAAGTGTAACCAGAGTTGAGAACTTAGGAGCTCTGAATCTTTGCTCTATCTCCATCACTTTCTGGCATTGTCACTTTTAAAAGTCACTTAAGTGACTTGAACTTCAATTTCTTTATCAATAAAATGATCACATTAATATCTGTACTGCCTTCCTGATAGAACTGATGTATTTATACAAGATTCATGTATGCGAAAATTCTTTGAAAATGTAAAATTCTGCACAGTTTGTGCATTAGTAGTTCATTCTTAAATGAACACTGCTGGCAGCAGTAACCATGCCATTGATGCACGTACAAGGTGTGGTAGGAACATTGCAGAGGTGAGAGTGGTACTTACGTTTCTTCCTAAGGAAATGTGAGCTCTTGCATTATTTTGAGACACTTTTCTCTTGGTCCAGAACGATGGTTCAAAAAGTCTGCCCTGTGCTTTGTGGGCCAGGGGTGGGGAGTGGGAGGGACTGGAGGTCAAGCCATTTGGGTCCTAATTTCACCAGCACTGCTTTTGTCTATGTTTTTCCTTTGTTCTTCTGCCGATGATTGTAGATGCAAAGAAGTTCCTCAACAACAACAACAACAAACTGGTTTAGAAATGCCCTGTATTTTGCAATCCCTAATTCCCACACACTATGAAGCAAAATTTTATTTCCCCTTCAGTGCATTTTCTACCAACACATGTCTGTTCATCTCTATGCTAACCTTCTAGATATACTGAATCCACAATGGGCCCACATTATGTGCTCCTAATACTAACCTGAGCATTGTATGTTGTCCGTCCTGGTGGCAAAGAGTGATACGTTGCCGAAGAGAGGTGGGAATTTTTAAATTTTGTTTTAGCAATTCCTGGTAATTTCAGGCAAATTCTGGAAATAGTTAGGTTTTAATTTTCCACCAGTCAACCTCTCCTTTCTGCATTCCTCTCCAACACCCTCATGCCCCTTTCCTTCTGGCCTCTATGACTTCAGGTTATACCTTTTACCATTTCAACCGAGGTGCAGAGCAAAGGTTTGGTCTTCTAAATAACTTGTTGACCTCCCCTGGCCCCAAACTATGGTTTCCTTTCCATGAAGCAGCTGATCTTTGTCAGCCATTAGAAAATTAATATAATTAAACTAATTCACACTAGTGAATGACTAATGGCCCATAATCATTCCACAGCTATTCATATTTTTAAAGGAGAATGCTTGAATTGCTAATTAGAGAATTTTAAACACTATTGCTAAAAAAAACGGGGAAAAGTAAGAAAATATCTGGCCATATCAAGGATGTGTTTTGTGCAGGTGAGCTAATAAGCAGATCCCTGGGTTAGGACCACTGCAAAGCATGCAAGCTGCGCTCTCTATATTATAGACAGGGCCACCATGTGCAAGGTGTCCCCTGGGTCCGAGTCACTCAGTGGCCCTGACTAGGGGACTCTGTTACACATTTTCTTGCTTTTTCAATAATGCACTCCATAGATTTCTCCAAAACATTACATATCACAATGTCTCCTCAGACCACAGAGCAGGTCACTTGTAAAGACAGGTTCTTTTACAGGTCAGATGTTTTGAGTTAGGGGCTGGGTCTAGACGTGCTTCGACTCTCAGGCAGAGATTGCCAGCTGCATGTCCCAACATCCATTCTCTCCTGATGTCTTAATTAATTGAAGTCTGATATGTTGGGGTGTCCATATGTGTGAGCAGATGCTTCCATTTCTCAGCACTTCTGGTAGTTAGATTGCAGGTGTATGTATAAGGCAAAGCCACTGAATTGTTTTTAGAATCCTCACCTAGGGATGTGTTTTAGATTTTGGAGAGAGAAAGTGGAGGTGGGAGGGAGAGAGAGAGACATCGATGTGGGAGAGAAAATTTGATCTGTTGTGCCTCAACTGGGAATTGAACCTGCAGCCTTTCGATGCACAGAACAATGCTCCAACCAGCTGAGTCACCTGGCCAGGCTGACCAGTGCGATTTAAGCAAAAGTGTTGGGTGAGTTTCCCAGAAACACACTTTAGAAAGCAGGGGATGCCCTCTTTGTCTTTGTTCCCTCTCTTCTGCCTGCTGGCTGGAACTTAAACCTGATTGCTGGGGGCACTGGAACCATCCAGATGAGGCCGAAATGGAAGAGCCAGGGTCCTTGATAGATGTGTGAAGCCAAAACACCAACTCTGGTCTACGCAGATGTGGACAGCTTTTACTTGAGGGAGAGCCTTCTGTCTTATTTAATTTTCTATTTTCTGAGTCTCCCATGACTCACAGCCAAGCCCGTTGCTGTTAGAAACCCCTAACTCATAATTTAACTAACAGTTTAAGACATTTGTCCTACCAAGACAAAGAAGGTGTACATGAATAGTACATGGTTAAAGCAAAGCAGCTGGGAAACCAGGCTAGAGCAACTAAGCCACCCCAAAGAATAAGAATTCTGCAGAGAATCTCTTGGGTGTGAGCATAATCAATGCAGTTGATAAACAAGCTTAATTATACCTATTTGAGATTTCATTTGTTCTTTTGCATTATTGCTGTTATGGTGGAGACAACTTCGGTTTTCCGATGACTTTGATATTTATGAACATATATCCAGGAGAATGTCAAAATAGCCAGTAATAAGAGGCCGAATATGCACCAGCCGGTCACCAGCTCTGCCATAGCCATGCCTGCAGCCTCCCGTCATCTTCACTTGTGGCCCAGAAGCGGCTAGCCAAGCGGGTGGGGAAAGAGGCGGGGGAAAGGGGAAAGAGCATGTTTAAAGTTGTGTTTCAGGGTGACTATATTGTCTTCCAATTCTTACATCTCAAAATTTTAACTAGAAAATAGACAAGGATCACAATGTGTTAAATTAATAATGAGCTTAAATATATAATTTATCATTGAATGATTACAGGGCTACTAATTCCTATAATTATCTATTTCTGATGATTCTCTAACTTTTAGTGGTTCTCAAATGTTGGTGTGTGTAAATGTATTACATATAGAACTTGTTTAACTGGCTCTAATTGGGTGTGTTGGGGGCGAGAAGAGCCTGGAATCTTAATTTTAATAAGCACCTCAGGTGATTTTGTGGGAGTTATTCCATAAAGCACACATAAGCCAGTACCAGGCTCTCTGCCTCCATCCCACGCCCTGCAGGCAGCCTTCTGAATTTGGGTGATAAAGCCTACTCCTGACTTGCCCCATGGAACAGAGGGTCCCCAGGAGCAGTGTAGTCTTCACCAGGGAGCTTGTTAGAAATGTAGGCTACTCAGCCCCACCTCTAACCCACCAAGTCAGAATCTGCATTTTTAGTGAGGTCCTGAGGCTGAGGGGTGGCGGTGGGAGGATTCTCAAAAACATTAGAGTTTGAGAAGCTCTGTCCTCCTGGAGGTTAACTGGCCTCCATAACAGTGGTTCTTAATCAATGGAATGCCTCCAGCTCCTCTAAGGAGCTCTGAAAAATCAGCCCAGTTCAACATCAGAATCACTAACCCTTTAGTAATATGGGTGCAAGAAATCACTTTTTAAAAAGATCCCAAGGTGATTTGGATGCACACCACTGGTTAAAAACAATTGCTCTACAGGGCTTGCCTGGCAACTCAGAACCTTTGGGATGACAAAAATCACACCAGACATCTTTCATATCTCCATTTTGCTTTGTGGTGTGATGGCCTGAAATTCAGAGCGGACATTTTTTTTTTTACTATGTCACATGGCCTCTGTTCTTTTTAGCTTCCTTGTTACACAGGGAGAACTCAAAGAAGCCAGCGAGTTTTCATCTCTGTCCTACGTCCTCAGGGGACAGCTGATTTATTCCCAAGTTCTCCTGCCTTTTTAATTTTCTTTTTTTTTTAAGTTGAAGGCTGTACCAGTGTAGGTCAGCAGATTCATAATTCACTCTGAGACTGGGGAAAGGACTCTGAGCTCCTCATTTTCCTCAGGAGTTGAGCAGTAGTTTGTTAAAACTCCAGAGCTGTCAACCCTCACTGTAACTGTGATCCCCATAAATATGAAAAAATAATGAAACTTTATTAAAGGACAATCCAGGCATGAATCTTTATTTCATTTAATGGGTCTTGTATTTAAGTAATGTTTGAGACATGCTGATGTAATTTTTTAGCTCAGTCATTTTGTGGGGTAGACAGTTTACTAAAGGTGTTTTAGTTCATACCTGAAAAGGGCTATAAATCATGGCCCTAGCTCAGATTGTCCTTAAGGACATATCAGTAGAACCTCTGTAGGTGGGATCTGAACCAACTGAGAACAATCATCTTTGCTTCATGGTCCGTGGCTAAATCATCACTTGCTGCTTCCCCTGACTCTAGGAAGAGGTAAAGGAAGCTGGGTCTCATTGCTTGAGGAAGTTCTGGTGTGAAGTTCTTTAGGGCTTTCTCTAGCTTGCTTTCTGTTCAGTCCAAACACTGGTTCATCAATAAGTTTTGAGTTGCCCTCTTTATGGTATGTTGATCAACATAAGAATATAGCACCAGTCACAAGAACTGTGTGGACTTGAACGAACAAAATAAACTGACAAACAAAAGAGAAATAGAGGCATGGATACATGGAACAGACTGCCAGATGACAGGAGAGGGGAAGGGGAGGCTGGATGAAAGGAGGTGAAGGGATTAGTTAAAGAATGTATATGAATAACCCATGGATACCGACAGTGTGGTGATGGCAGGAGGAAAGGGGGAGTGGGGCTGGAAGGAAGGGGCAAAGGGGGGAAATGGGAATATCTGTAATAGTGTCAACAATAAGAATAAAGAAAAAGAAAACAAACTGTAGGAGAAAGAATGTTAAAATAAAGTAAAATAAAATGAAATGAAATAAAAACTACAGGACTAAGTTTTTCCTACACCCCTTGAATTCAGCACCTTGGAGAAGGCTCACCTCTCCTCTGAGAGCACAAGCCCTCCATCTGTTCTGTGTTTTCCTTTTCTTTTGTTTTTCATCCTCAACAGAGGACGTGCTTATTGATTATAGAAAGAGGGGAAGGGAGGGAGAGAGAGAGGGAGAGAAACATCAATGGGCTGCTTCCTGTATGTGCCCCAACCAGGGATTGAACCTGCAACCTAGGTACCTGACCAGTAATCAAACTGGCTACCCTTCAGTTTACAAGATAATGCTCCAACCACCCGCATCACACTGGCCAGGGCTGTTCTGCATTTTGAAATGGGACCGTACTTAAGTGAAATTGCTTCTTTCTATGATAGACCATTTTAAAGCCAAGGAAGCTATTCTTATATCTTTTAAGTAATTCCTACTTCTCCCTACCCTATTTTTTTCTGTCACTTTCTCTCTCCAAAGTCCCACCATAGCTGATAGTTGCGAGGATATTTACTTCAAGCTGGGGAATGTTAGCGAGTAATATTTCTGGTAGATGGTTCCTCCCTAAAGGAGAAGTCCTAATCTGATACATAAGAGAATAATGTCCATTATGCCATCTTGCCATGGAGAGAAGCCTATTTGCCTTGAAAATAATAATATCATCTCAGCAGCCTATGCTTTTTTAAAAGGATTTTGTAACAAAGATAAAAATTGTTGTAGGTCAATTAGTAAAGTAAACATTGCACATACTTTTAGTGTTATATAATAAGTTTAAGAACATGGAAAGTAGTAAGGAGCAGATTCCTGCACGTGGCATTAAGCTGATTGTGTGTTTGCATTCAGCACAGGAAGGAATCCCCACACATGGCTGGTTAGGAGCTGAAATGAGTTAAAGGAAGAAACAGGCATCGGGGTGAGGATCCTGTCTTCACAACCGAGGTGAGTGGTGGACTCATCCTCTACGAAACTTTCCAAGGTGCTTTTCACAGCAGTGCGCCTTGTATACCTTTTAGTTAAATTGGAAGATAACTAGTGATTTTGTCTGAAGGAAGAAATGCCTTCATTTTCTGATGCAGTGATTCAGCAAATTATACTCAACAGTCTCTCCGTTTCAGTCACTTGGGCTGTGATTGTCATATTATAGTAATTTTTATCAAGGGGTGGACTGACCTGGTACAACACTTGGTGGCAACTCATTGCTGACTTATTTCTTACATGGCTACTTTCTTGAACAAAGGAAAAAATGGGAACATAAGGGGTTGTCCCATTTTCTCATTAGGCATTAGATTGTCACTTGGGCTTATGGATTTGTAGCAAACTTAGAGAACAGGTCCCACATCTCTGTTCGTGGTTCGGCAATGTCAGGTCTGCTCCTCAGCCTGGAGGAGGCATGCGTTCTGTTTACCTCACATTATTCTCTGCAGTCATCTTGGGGAACTCCTCATGCATTGCTCCCTGCACCATGGCAGCCCAACAAGGAGCCTCTTAGAAGAAATTTACTTTCTCACAACAAGATACCTAAAACATGAAAAAGAACTACTCTGAGAATATTTTCTTGCTTCTGTCTCTGATTCTTAAAACCTGTTAGGGATATACACTGTGGCTGTGTGACTCAGAATGAGTAGAAATGTCCAGGAGGAAAGGCAAAATAGTAGAAAGGGAGGGATTTCAGGGTCAAATACTTGAGTTTGATTAGTTTCCCCCCTTCCCCACTTCCTGGCTGGGAAAAACTCAGATTGTACTCAGAGGGGGCGTGTCTTCCGGGTCAGCACAGTATCCCTACTGCAGAGTGAGTGCCTGCCATATGACCCTCCGAAAAGATGTGTTGATAAATTGATGAACTGGAAGATCGCCTGAGATACTGAAAGTACAGACACACAGGGGAGGAGCTCCATGAATGCTGTTTGCCTTCCCCTGCTCTGCTGGAGTGTGGGCGGTAGGAATCACCCCTTTCTGTAAGTGCGCATCAGCCACGCTGTGCCTGTGCTCACAAATGTCAAGGATCAATTCATGTGCCACCTGGGGACTCGAGACAAAGTCCAGCAGGAGTCATTGAAGACGCAGCAAAGCTAGGTTTTTCTTTCCTTTATGTTCTCTTCCCATGACACCTTTTCAATTCCTTGTCTGACTTTGATTGATAATGACATTTTCTGGGGGGAGAGAACTCTAACACATTTTACAGGGACAAAAATATGTGAAAAAAGAACGCAAATATAGCTGATTAATTTGACTCCTTCTGCTTACTACCTTTTTAAAATCACTTTTTCTTTTTTTGTGTGCCGATAGGGTTTCAATCTTTGCAAACTGAGACCGTAAAATGCTTGGCATTCTGATTGGTGAACCCTCGGCAGCGGTTACTAGTTGTTCTGCTGTGACTGAGCAGTTATTGAAAACTTGTTTAGTGCACAAAACAGTGCTAATTAGTTGCATAGAATATGCAACTGAAATTGGCATTGTGGAAGTGCTGAGCAATAAAAGCAGCTACCAGCCTGGATTTCTCCACTCTGGGGACAAGAATCTTATCCGCGGTAGTCTCCTTATCAAAATACCAGCATTTCTTTAATTAGAATTTTAGGGAGGCAGAAGAACATTTAGTTGAGAGTGACCAAGAGCATTAGTTGTGAGTAAATGAAAATTGTACATAATGAACTTTAGCTGTCATTAGTATGCAGTACTGCCAGTATGCTGGGACTTGGTATACACTTCCAGTTTCTCCTGTCTGGGAGCTTGGCGAGGACTGTCAGTCCATGGTCCTCTCCCAGGTATTGCAGAGAGGGTGAACTTGAGAGCCGGCTCTGTGAACATATGGGGATACTGCCCCAGGGTTATGACCCAGCCATCTGGGTTGAACTCCTATTTCAAAGTCCTTGCTTTTATTTTTGGCTTATGCATGGGCTCAAAGTTTACTTGATTAATTTTATGCCTCTGTAACTTTCATTAACCTCTACAAAATGCCTATTGTTAATATTTCATTCAGCTGAAATGGGCTGTTCATGGTCTTTTGGCATAAAACTCTCTTGGCCATTGCCCTGGTTTTAGTTATTTTCAAATCCTGCAAATATCTCTCCAGAATGTCACACCTACATTTTCAGATGCCAACTGGGATGTCCTGTTGGTCACTCAAACTCAGCATGACTAAAACTGAGTTTATTTTCTACTCCTCCCATCCCGACTCTCGAACTGTTCAAATCCAGGCTTGGCCTCTTGCTGGTGTGGGACTTGGGCAGGTCACTCAGCCTTTCTGTAGCTCAGTTTCCTCATGTATAAAAGTAGATAAAAATAAGGACTATCTCAGAGTGGATGAAGCTGAATGAGTTAATTCGTGTGCCTTCATATAGTATACACCATGCTAACATTATGTTTATTATTTTCAAAAGTACTATGATCTTGATATTGTCTAACTTTGCAAATGGCACCATGTTCACCCTGTGGCTCAAGCCAGAAACCTCAGCATCATTCTCAATTCCTCTCTCACCACCCCTATGTCCCTTCAAAGTCTGAGTCTTATGAATGCTACTTATATATCTCTTGAATGTTACCTCTTTTCTCCAACCCCACTGCATAATCTTGTATTACTGTAGTAGCCCTGTAGCTACAGCTTCACTGTGTACAATACTTTCTACATTCCTACTCTCTGCAGTAAATATTGTACAAAACCATACTTAAAAATGCAAATCAGAGGGAATATCATCACTGCTTAAAACATCTCCTTTCTCATCATTGTCTCTCTCCCTCTCTTCTGTGTTTAACAAGGTGCACAGACGTCTGAATCATCTTTCTTCTGCTTTCTTCTTTTATCTTATCTCTTACCACATGCTCCTTTTCCTCTGCTGACACTACTTCTCTTGCCCAGTCTGAAGGCCTCTTCCCCTTGACCAACTGCTCCTTTCTTCAACCCCAGTTTGGCTACCTCCTTCTCATACTTTAGGTTTCAGTTTAGATGTCACTTCTTCTGGACAGGCTTCCTAGTCTTTATTAGTTTCCCATGGATTATATATTGCTCTGACTGCTTAGCATCCATTTTTCCTGGTGGGACAGTCAAATACAGTGCCCTAAACTTGATCCGTTCCCACTGTGGGGGCAGCTTTGTGACTACTTAAATATCTAAGACGAAAGATATTTGTTCTTCTGGGTTAGATATTGTTTTCTGGGTCAGAGACCACAGTAACACCAAGACCCGAATATTATATGGAAATTCAGGTTCCCCCAAGTAGGTTCACAAGGCAGGAGAAAAGCCTAGTGCTAAGCAGGGGCCTGATTTCAGATTGTTATTTTAATGAGCAATTCTAACACAAGTGGGTTACCAAGATTGGTTGTTGAGAAAACCCCCCACAAAATAATGTCATTTATGTCTCCTTCATTAGACTTTATTCTCTTTGAATGTCAGGACTTAGTCTATATTGTTTATCATTTATATCTTTTGTGCCTTAGCATGTAACATCCCTTCAAAGATATTTGTCAAATTGAGTCATACAAGAGTATGAAGAAACACTAAGAAATGATTTTGTCCAGACCCCTGATAAAGGTATAATACCATACTTATATTCGATAAGTGAGTCACTCGAGGTCCAGAAATTTAGCAACTCACTCTAGGTCACATAGAATAAACTAGAAAAAAGTCTTCTATTCCCTAATCTGTTCTCTTTCTACCACCCCTTATTCCCACCCCATTGCATGTGTATGTTTTTAATATGTTAATTTGTCTGCATACAGATGGAAAAAACCTTGCTGTCATATTCTAATTACAGACCACTCTTTTTTACCTATTTACTTATTTTATTATTTTTAACTTTTCATTCTTATTGAATTTATTGGGGTGACACAGGTTAACAAAATTATACAGGTTTCAGGTGCACAATTTCACAACACATCACCTGTACACTGTGTGCTCACCACCGCAGGGCAGGTCTCTGCCCACCCCCATTTATCGCCCCCATACCCTCTTCCACTTCCTCCCATCCCCCCAAAACCATTACATTGTTGTTCATTTCCATGAGTTTTTCTCTTTTTTCTTTTTTTACTCAATTCCTCCACACCCAACCCAGCCCCCAACTGCCCACAGCCATCAGCCTGTTCTCTAACTGGGAGACTGTCTCTATTTTACTTGTTAGCTCATTTTGTTCATGGGATTCCACAAATGAGAAAAATCACATGGTACTTGTCTTTCTCTGACTGGCTTGTTTCACTTAGCATAATGCTTTCCAGGTCTATTCATGCTGTCACAAATGGTAATATTTTCTTCTTTTTTATGGCTGAGTAGTATTCCATTGTGTAAATGTACCATAGCATTTTTAAATCCAATCATCAACTGATACAGTGTTCATAGATAGGAAGAATTAACATCATTAAAATGTCTGTACTACCTGAAGCAATCTGTAGATTCAACACAATTCTTAACAAGATACCAATGGAATATTTTACAGAACTAGAACAAATTTTCTAGAAATTTATATGGAATTACAAAAGACCCTGAATAACCATAGTAGTCTGGAGAAAGAAGAACAAAGTGGGAGGAATCACACTACCTGATATTGAACTATACTACAAGGCCATAGTTTAAAAAAACAGCATGGTACAGGCTTACAAACAGACATATAGGTCAGTGGAACAGACAGAATAGAGAGCTCAGAAACAAAACCACACCTCTAGTTAATTAATATTTGACAAAGAAGGCAAACACATACAATGGAGTAAAGCTAATCTATTCCAGGGGTGTCCAACCTTTGGCCCACAGGCTGCATACAGCCCAGGATGGCTGTGAATGCAGCCCAACACACAATTGTAAACTTACTTAAACCATTATGAGATTTTTTTTGTGATTACGTATTGCAGTGTATTTAATGCGTGGCCCAAGACAACTCTTCTTCAAGTGTGGTGCAGAGATGCCAAAAGGTTGGACACTCCTGGCCTATTCAATAAGTTGTGGGAAAATTGGACAGATACATGCAAAAACAATGAAACTAGACTGCCTCCTTACACCATACACAAAAAACCCTCAAAATGGCTTAAAGACCTAAGTGTTAGATTCAAAACTATAGAAATCCTAGAAGAAAACACCGGCAGTAAAATCTCAGATATTTCTTAGAGCAATATTTCTCCTGATATATCTCCTTGGGTAAGGAAAACAAACAAACAAGCAAAACAACAACAACAACAAATGGGGCTACATCAAATTGAAAAGTTTTACACTTCAAAGGAAATCATTGACAAAATGGAAAGACAATCCACTGAATGGGAGAGTGTATTTGTAGATACATCTGATAAGAGGCTAATATCTAAAATTTATAAAGAACTTAAAAAACTCAACAACAAACATACAAACAATCCAATGAAAAAATGGACAAAGGACCTGAATAGACATTCCTCCAAAGAGGACATACAGAGAACACTTTAGTGAATCTCAGGGTTGAAAATAAAGGTTGAGGTTAGATTAGACTGGGACAAAAATGCTAGTTTAGAGAGGATGGGCAATATTCTCTAAGACAGCGATTTTCAAGCTTTTTCATCTCACAGCATGTATAAACTAATTACTGAAATTCTGTGGCACAACAAAAAATATGTTTTTTGCTGATCTGACAAAAAATAGGTGTAATTTTGATTCATTCACACCAGATGGCTATTGTGTTGTGTTAGTTGTTGTTATTTTTTTATTTGACGATCAATCTAAGGGAAAAGCAGTCAGTGCCCCTGACTAAATAGTCAGGTATGGCCTGTTTTAAATTTCTTGCAGCATGCTGGTGGAAAATCTCTGTTCTAAGATGAATTTCAAACTGTATGTACTGGAGCTCCCGTCAGGGACCCCGACTAGTAAGAGTTTTGTCTGGACTTCTCACTCATATTTCAATCAGAGACACTCCTGTTCATTTATTTCCCTTGGTTTTATGGAAAACTTTCTTTTGAAAGCAGAAATGTATGAATAAAATGCATTTGAAAACTATTGCACCAGGGAGTACAGTAATAATTTTATTCATTACTCAAGTGTCTTTTAGTGAACTCTTAAGGCAATTGTGGTTTCCTTTTTGTCCTTGACCAGCTTCTCTTCTCTGCAGAGTGAGGGTTAATCTAATATATGCTTAAACAACTAAATGCTATTAGCTATAAAAAAATAATATATTAGGAGCTAAAAGAAGTTAGCCAGTCACATAAAGAAATATAAAGTATGGCTCAAGTATTCTCTTTCATTTCCTTTCTGAGAAAATTCACGGTTGCAGGGAATGTGGAAAATGCCTAGCGTATGCACATCCTTGTGTTCTCTGGGCTGATTCAGTGGTACATGCAGCTGTTGAGTTAAACGATAATGGCTGCGAAACTGCTGAAGCCTGACCAGTAATTGTGGATTCAAGTTAATGGGAATTTGCCGGGAGGGTGGGTGTTGATAGTCCTAGTGATAGTGATAGTCCTTTTGGAAAGCACTGAACACGTTTTTGAAGAAATCGTTCACATCTCTCAATCTTTATTCTGTTACTTGTAAAATAAGGGGCTTTAGCTACATGGGGATGATATACATTTTATAGATTAGTATGGCACTTGACCGTTGGCTAAGTGCTTTTACATTTTTCTTCTTCCAAAATTAATGTGAGGCTGCTTTGTGCAGCTTCAGAGCTCTACTACTTTATGTTTTATTGATTCTTTTAAATATTCTTTGAGATTTTTTAAATTTAAAAACTAACTTATGAACAATCTTAGTTTAGTAGTAGTATGATCTCCCAACCCCTTGCTTTCCTAAAGGTTATTTGGATTATGATCATGGACTGTGTTAATGAATAATCTTCTGAAGAATAAAAACATGTAGATATCCATAAAATGCTCATTTCAAAAAAATATTTAATTCTAATACTTTGTGAATAACTGAAGTTTTAAATAGCTGAAGATTATACAACTGTAGCACAAATTTCCCGGTATTATTTTCATTTTTTAAACAACAAATTCCCCAAAACTGAGACAATGACCCAGTGCATGTGGGAATCGGCTTTCTGATTGTTATTATCATGGGCAATCCAAAGGCAATTGAATTATTAAATCTCAGGTACTGAAAAAAAAAAAAGAACAAAATAATGGCTATTGTCAAAAGACCATCTAAATGCTTCTAATAATTCAAATATTTTATCACTTTTGTAATGTTAATTTGAAATTATGACCACCTAAAATGAGCCCCCAAAGAAGCTGAAACAGTTTAATATAGATTATTTTTAAATTAAACAGAATAACTTGGGGGAATTTTGTTTTGTTTTGGGGGGGATTGGGATAGGTATGGAGGAGGAAAAATAATTTTTCCTTTTACCCTTAGGAAGTTCTTCTGGCTGGGCTAATAATCAAAATAAGAAAAAGCAGATTAATGGAAGAAAACCAAGTTTTAATACATACATACAGGGATTTCACATAAGCATGAAAACTCTCAAGTTCAACATGTCCCTGGCAGAAACTAGACAGTCAAGATTACAATTTATTTTTTATGGACCTTTCTAGATTCACTGTCACTGAATTTCAAAGAGTATGTGCCTCAGAGTGAGATGAAAGACTTCATCTTTTGTTTTCCTTTTTGGATTTGACTTACACACGCCCCCCATAGTGTGAGCATCTCACCACAGGGAGAGAGAATTGGTAGTCAAAGGTTTGTGCATTGACTCTACATCATTTTCATCTCGCACTCTGCTATTGCACTAAGTTCTAACTTTCATATCTTATGGGACTCTGACATAGTAATTAGAATCCAGGTTAAGTTTGAAGTAGACTCCCCCTGACTAAGCAGAACAATGACAAGATGTGACATCTCTGTCAACTTGAAGATCTACTGTGACCTGGTCAAATTCATAGGGACCTGTAATGGAAGCCTGGCCACGAAGCAAGACAGCAGAAAGCACCTGGTGAGGTGAACTGGATGCTCTGTTAAGTGTGAGGGGCTCTGATTTTAACACAAAGTAATACTGAGGCTCTAGCCTCAAGAATAGCATGGGCAAGACACTGGCACGGACGTGGCCTTCGGGCCATGTTTCTGCTTCATTGGTACAGGAAGTTGTCATGTGGGCCCCAGTGAGCTCTGGTGGTGAAATTCAGAATTTTATGACACCAGCATGGTGACGTTTTGGGAGCCCAAGTGATATTGCCTTGCGAGCCTTCCTTTCATTCCATCTTTTAGTTAAAACCCAAGGAGCTGGCTCTTTATCTTGGTAACTTTAATGTGCAAGTAAAAACTAGATTTAAAAAATTGTTCTCGTTTATAAAAGATTACTCTGAATAGAGCAGTTAAATAATGATTTTCTATTAATATACACAGGTTATATTAAGGCCAGATGGAAAACTTGTCTTTCTATCTCAGAACTCTGGTAAAAGAAACATAACATACCTAGTCAATATAAATATTTTCATCCCATTAATTATTTTTTACAAAAAAAAAGAGGAAATTTAGGACTTCTTTACCTCCATCACCAGGGACTTTTTTGTTAATTATTTTAAATTATACTATTGTGAAATTCCTTGTACATGTATCTTTACATTCTTGAGAATATTTTTTTATGGGATGAATTTCTGACAGTTGAGATGTTGGAGTAAAGAGTATTCAAAATGTAATTGTTGTAAATATAGACAAAAAGATTGCATTCAGTATAACATAGGATGCATATCTATAATACAATACAGATAATATAACATATGAAAAGATAATTTATAGAAGTGTAAATTTAAATGTTCAATAAATATATAAAAATCAAGACAAATTAAAGTAACATGATTTTCCACTTACCAAACTTGTTAGAATTAATGAGTTTGATATAGCGTGTTTTGGTGAGGGCATGGGGAATCAAGTGCTCTCCTGTACAGTTGGAGGGAGTATAAATTGTTACTGTGTGTTATTATTTTTTAAAAGATTTTATTTATTTATTTTGAGAGAGAGAGAGAGAGAGAGAAAGAGAGTGAGAGAGAAACATCAATGTGCGGTTGCTGGGGTCATGGCCTGCAACCCAGGCATGTACCCTGACTGGGAATCGAACCTGCGACACTTTGGTTTGCAGCCCGCACTCAATCCACTGAGCTACGCCAGCCAGGGCTGTGTGTTATTTTTTAAATAAAGGAAATGAGCAGGGCCAAACTTTCTGAATAGTCTCAGTTTCTTCAAAACCACAGAGGCTTTAGTTTCAAATCTACTAAGGAGTCCCTCCCCTTACCTCCAGAATAGGTAAGACTCTTGGGAGTTCCTTTTGTTCTCTCAGCCATTCTCCTTTCTCAAGGATCTCTTGATCCACTAGCTCTGCAAGGAAGATGCATATTCCACTTGTTCTCTAAAGAGCACTAGATTATGGCCTAAGCTTTTAAATGTCAATTTAGCTGGGGAATGACCTTTATATCTCAGAGGCTTTCATCACTAACCTCCAGGGCCTGTGGGTCAGCTGGAGAGGCTCTATGTCAAGCTGCACTTCAGGTTGCAGCCTGCTGCTGTGTGGTGTTTCATTCTTATTGGACTATTGGACCTGGATATTCAGGACACATTCTTATGGGTAAAGGTGGGAAGGCCGCGCCCAGGAGGCAAGCCAGATGATGCACGCACTTCTAAGTCTCTGCTCCCATCATGTCCACTAACCTTCCACTGGCCAAAGCAGAAAACATAGCCAAGCTCAAAGTCACTGGGGTGGAAATACACTCTGGCCACTCTAGTAGGAGGTGCCACAAAGTCACACGGCAAGGGCACACCACACATGTCCATTTTAATGACTTGGGCAGTAGGAAAGCATTTACCATGCTGTAAAAAATTTATTTGCTTTAAGAAGTATTCCCTGGTGGGTCTCCAAATACACATTTTAGGGCTGTACTGGTTATATGATAGAGGGGGATAAAATCAGTTTTCATGTGTCATTTTTGTTTGTTAATGGTCAAAATAATGAACATAGCAAACCATGCTTGTTTTTGTGTATTTTACCAGTCTCTTGCTCATATATTCTTTCCCATTTGAGTCTCATGAACACTCTGGGCAATTAATATTTGGGGTACACTGAATAGTTAAATGACTTGGGTGAAGTTCAGCAGTTGAGATCTTGAGCAGTGCACAGAAATCACTTCAGCACGTGACTTTATAAACTGTCTTTCCCAAGGTCACAGACTTAGCGGCAAAAGCAATCTTGGAACACCCCTGTCGCCTTCTAGCTCTGCCAATACACATCTTTTGTAATCAGTGGCCAACAAATGGTCTGATTTCCCCAGAAGCCTCCTCTGTAACTGTATTAAAAAGAAATTAGCCTAAAGGTGTAATCAGGTTAAGTGCCGCCTTATGACTGGTGAGGCTTGTTCAGATGGCCCGGCCCACATGGCTCAGGGAGCTCGGGCACCAGGCACATTTTCTGTGAGAATGGCAGTGAATAAATGTTTACCCCAGGTTTGGCCTGGGTCATTACCTGGCGACTCCATTGCCTGTGTCATTATCTTGCAGTATTTTCTCTTCTACTTATTTAATTTGGGAGAAATAAAAACTCAGAAGCCTTTGCTGTAGTCTCATACTGGGGCAAAAATGGTTGTGCCGTACAGATTTATAACTTTTGGCCTTTTCCAGCTAAGACTATAGATGGAGCAAAGTGTATTCATCCATCCATGGAACAAGTGACCAGATTTGTGAAGTGACACAGATCATGAAAGATAGTGAGGTGGATGCTTCTATTTCGATTACCTTAGAAATGCATTATTTTGAATAAGGCTAATCCCAGTCTTATAGTAGGAAAGGGCATTTCTATTGGCTAGCCACTTTGGGGTTTCATTGTAAAGAATGAAATGTAGACTATGATATAAAAGAAGAAAAATGATCTCCTTTGTGTCAGTCCCTCCCATGCTGCACGTGAGCAGGCATTTGTTGTTTTAATTCTTTCTGCCAGTACCTTAACTTTTTCTGCCTCCTTTAACAAAGATCATTAAAATATAATGACAGAGGCTGTTCTTTGTTTCACTTAATAGCTACTACATCTTTGAAACAAAAGAACACTAAATATAAAAGCTATTCTAAATGCCATCTTTTATCATTGAACAAAAGTAAGGGATAAACGATGATTCTGATGTTATTAGTACAAGAACATTGTTAGAGAAAAGTGACTCTAACAGTGAAGCTGAAGAAGCTTTGGTGGTTTCCTAAAATTCATCTAAAGTAAAAGAAAAACAAGTAGTCCAGGGTAGTAAAGTTATAATTTTCCATATATATAACTATTTCAGGTTTTCAGAAACTACAAAAAGTGAACTCATTATTACATAGATGCCCTCATATTCCCCAAAGGATGTCCAAAATGACAGACATCCAAATTATGCCTTGCCGTAAATAGTTTCTTATTTAAACAAGGGCAACATGAATCTATGGAAATCACTAATTTCCATTTTTGAGCTTGAACAACAACTAAAAAGTGGGGCTTAAAAAAACTTATCCCAGATGGCAAAGGAAATGCCTAAGAGGTCCCCCCCCCCCACCTCACCCCATAGCTGGAGATCCTCAGAAATGCATTTAGCTGTTAAATACTCAGTTTTCCTTCACAAATGATTTTAAAAGCCCTGTGTAAGATATATGGAGTCATCCTTAAAAATGATTGCATGCTCAAGGAAAATCAGAAGCATGCTGCAATCATCATAGGTGAGGGAAGCTTCGTGAAGGGGGCAAAAGCAGCTCAGCAGGAAGTAGACACTTGAAAACAGCATTTTAGAGTTTACAGGCTTAGGCTAAGGCTTTTAAGTGGCCCGTCCATACTAGGTGTGCCGTTCATCCTTCATTAGACAGTGGAAATGCATTGCTCTGAAGAAATAATTTCCCTACTTAAGCAAATACAATGTTCCCCTCACCAAGTCAGTTAAATAGGCAGTTTTTTTCCTGTGTAAATATTTGGGAGCAACTAACTGGTCTTTTTATTAAGCGCTTTTGATAGCCCTGTTTTCTTAGATCTAGGACCAATGGCAAAGATACCAACTCAGCACAACAGCATTGGGGAGAATTAGGGGAAAGTTGTTGGGCAATGACACAAGAGAGGCAAGAAATGAGAAAGAAAGAAAAATAGGAGGGGAGGGTATTAGAGCTGGGGCATGGCTTGGAGGAATATTTCTCAAGAGAACAGGCAGTCATGAGAACAGAGAGAAAAAAGGCCAGGTGGTGTTCTAAGCTGGTTGGCCAAAGATAAGCCATTCAGTAGACAGTGCACTTCACTGTGCAGCAGGACGGCTCTGGAAACCTGAGAGTGATTTGATCACTCCTGGCTACACCCTATACCCTTAGTAACTTTCCAAGTCAATCTAAAAATCTAAGAAGGGATGGGAATGAGTTCAGGTGATTTCTTTCCCAGCCACAATATTTAGCTTTGACTTGGTCATCCCTAAACACCTTTTCCAAGTGTTTTATCTCTGACTATGCCTCAGGGACCTCCATTACCCAATCCAACATCATCGTGTTCATGAAACCCTCTGAAATTTCTCTGGAATTATAGGCAATGCTGTAAGTGTGGTAAATACTTGGGAAAGGAAGACCTAGCAAATGATTGACATTTTCCTTCTTGTCCCTCTCACTAATTTCTTCCTGACCCTGTTTTCCTCAACTGTTGACAATATTTTCTCTTTCTACTTAGCTCGGCCTCTTAATGATCTCTCTTCTGTTTTTCCTTGTTGAAACCCAATCTATTTATTGAAATCCAGGTTAAATTTGATAACTTTCTTGTCTTTTCAGTCAGAATTAAGAGTTTCCTTCTCTATTTTCATATAAGAATTAGTACTTTTATTTTGGAATGTAGTACTTTGTGCCTTGAATTAGACTTTTTTGCACAGATTTTTGTCTGTCTCACTGTACCACAGACTTCTTGAGGGCAATGTTCGTACTCTGTCCATCACCTCAGACTTCACAGTGTGTGGTCCAGAGCCACGTAGAGTTTGTGTTCCACATAAGTGCATCACTTGATGGAGAACTTAAAATATGATTTCTTCTCAAGGAATATTTGCATTTTAATTGGAGATTTTTCAAAAGATTCAATGCCTTTATGGTCTAAAGGGCTAAGTTCCAAGAAAACTCATAGAAGGTGGGAGAAACACTCTGATAGGAACCATGTCAGGTGTTCTCTGAGTCCCACCACATAGGCTTCTGTTTGCAAGAATCTTGGTTTTGGTGACTCAGGACATATTTTGAACATCAATATTATTTTACAAAGAATTCATTTGATTCATTCAGGGTGACTAGTCAGAACCACATGGCTTTGTCCTGATCGGTCTCCCTGAACGACGGATCAGACACATAGCTCCAAGTCAGACCACAGAATAAATTCCTCTGGGGGCTTTCTTACTGTGCTAATATATGGTTCAATTTGCTTGTATTAAAAACAAACGAATTGTTACAAAAGTAGTTTCTCAGTGGTAGTAATGGTAATCAGAATAATCAGTGCATAAACTTGGCTCTATCCCAACTAGCTGTGACATTTGGGAACTAATCTCCATCTATTCATTTTGTTAATTAACACATATTGAGCTCCCACTAAAGGCCAGGCACTGGGTTAGTGCTTCGAGATGTAATAGAAAATGGGAGGGCATGGGTCCTTCTTCCTAGAACTATTCTGGTAGAATAGTGAACTTAGATAGAGAAAGATAAGAAAATTATACAAATTATGTAAATATTTTATGTTTTATTTGTATTTATTTTTCATGGTAAAAAATTTTTAACATATATGCAAAAGTATAATACATCAAGGGAACAAAGTACACATGAAACAGTAGCATAGAATTCAGCATTCTATTTTGGGGAGGGTGTATAAACAATAGACACTACCACCTGACACTAAAGGTTGGGACATGAGCTGTTTTCTCATGCACACATTAACTACCTCTATAACTACTATCAAAGGTACTGGGCAGAAACCTGAATTCACATTAGCAGATGCATTTCAGTGCCAGAGCTCCAAGAAAGGAAGAAAAGTCATGATCCTGAGATGTCATGTTTATTTATTTTTTATTTTTTAAAATGGAATGTATTAGGATGACATACATATTGCATGGTGTGCTTACCAACCAAGGTCAAGTCTACTTCTGTCCCCATTTATTCTATCATTGACCACTTCCACATCTTCCCACTCCTCCTGTCCTTTGGCAATACCTATACCCATGTCTTATAGGTCATATATATATACACGTACGGGTATATAAATGCAAACATATTATATATACATTTATATATATTTATATATATATTTGTTTAATGCCTTTACCTGTTATATAAATATTTTAATCTTAGGGAAATGACCTTAGTCACCTGACGACAAATTTTAATATTGGTGCCATTCCTCACTGTTTATCCCTTTATATATTTCTCAAGCATTCAGTAAATCTATGTGTTTTATGTTCTTTTAGGAAAAATCTGACATTTATTGAACGTTTGTATTATTTTAGTATCATGGTAGGTTTAATGGTGGCCCCCCAAAAGATATGTCCATGTTGACCTTGTGAATGTGACCTTATTTTGAAATAAGGTCATTGCTAATGTAATGACGTTAAGGATCTCACGATGAGATCATTCTGGATTATTCAGGTGGGTCCTAAATCTAATCACAGGTTTCCTCAAAAGGGACCAGAGCAGAAGATGCAGAGAGTGGAAGAGCATGTAAGGGTGGAGGCAGAAACAGGGGCAGAGCAGCTACAAGCCAAGGAACACCCGAAGCCACCGAAAGCTGGGCGGCCTCCAGCCTCCAGAGAGGATGCCGCCAGCCAGCACCCTGATTTTGGATTTCTGGCCTCCAGAACAGGGAGAGAACACATTTCCCTTGCTTAGGCCACCCAGGTATGGCTGCCCTCACTATCTGACATGGGCCTCTTCACAGATATCTTGAATACATTGTTACATTTAATCCTGCCTCGACACTGTCTGGATGAAATTTGTTCTAAAACTAAGAAAAGGACAAAAATCCCTGAGATGTTCAGGGAGTCCCCACGTTCTCATGTGTAGGAAATGCTGGAGACTTGATTTAAACTCATTTTTCTTTAACTCCAAAGCCCATATTCTCTGTACTATTCTAGGCACGTTCACATCGGGGCAGGGATGAACAATAAACTAAAATTAACGATCTTGTTCCTAATGCAAAGCATTCTTCACGGAGACTAGCGGTGTATGCTGGAACCAAACATTCAGGAGAGGAAGGGCTAATGCTGAGTTTGTTCTCTGTGCTATGTTCTTCTGTTTTATCTATTCAATGTTATCTCAGAGTTTCTTTTTTAACACAAATTATATTTTCTGCACTGATTTTTAAAAATCATTTTCCAGGCACAATTTCCATTCCTTCTTCTGCTTCCCGTCAAGTTCCCTGTAATACAAATATCCTAGCATGCATACACATACGCACATATACATACATATACATGTATATATATATATACGTCTTTAATAATATACACTTTAGTCCCACTACTGATGTGTGAGAATTATATATTTTTCTTCAATGTTAAAATGCCATTTTTTTCTGATGACTATATGCTAATATATAATCCTATTTCTAAGATTCTTTTGTTTTATTTTGTGTTTCAGTTGAGCTGGTTGCTCATATTTTTTTAAATACTGAAAGCACAGTAGACCAGGTAAAATTTCCTCCCAGGAATATAAAATTCTTTGAGGTTTTAAAAATTGTAGATCAAAGGTGTTATACTTTACATAAACACATGGAAAATTAGTACCTACTAGAAACTAATTCATCCCATGGCTGTGAAGGCATTATAGGACCATTTAATGAGGAAGGTTAATGCACTGTATTTAAAGTAGCTGGTTGCTGTAGATCTCCGATTTGTCTGTAAAAGATTTCATCCAGTAGGGAATTATTTGTAGGATCTGAAATTATGTGGTCTTACCTTAATTTATCTGAGGTTTAAAGCAATTCTGTTAGCCTGACACTTATTGACAAGGTCCTCTGTGGATTCTGTCCAAGAGCTTGGATTCTTCTTTTCAACTGTTCCCTGATTCAAAAAGCTGCTCACCATAGCACTGGGAATCTTTACTGAAGAGGTAACTTAAAGAAACAAGCAAAATATAACCAAAGACACTGAAGTGGAGAACAGGCTGACGGTGACCAGAGAGGTAACTTTTGACTAAGTTAAATGGAGGAAAAGGGAATTTCTAACATACTTATATGGCTTACAGGGGCACAATTAATTTGTGCGTTAAGAGAATTCAATGACTTCTTTACAAAAATCAATGAAAGAGAAGAGTAACTAAGCTTAGTGAAGATACAATGTGAAAGACTTTTTAAAGACAGAAAGAAAAACAATTTTCAAACTATGGCATATCTTGTGATTTGATTCAGGAATAGGGTTGAATTTACAAATGAGTTCTTTATTTTTCCAGGTCCTGCTTATAGGCAGCAATTTAAATGAGTCAAAGGGTCATAGTCTTTGAGAAACAAGGAGGGATTTCGACATTATTTAGAGCAAGTACCATTACATTTCATAGATAGTTGCCTGGCATGGCAGACAGTGAAGACAGGATCCATCCCTCACTAGCACAGGAGTTAGCCTGGTGTGGGTAGACATGGAGAGGTTTTGTTTTAAATTACAGGTATCTGTGTTTTTCCTTCCTCTTTGGAGAGTTTCCGAGTGGCCCCCATTTCCCTGAATAGTTTATGTTTTTATTTATCTACTATATCTGCATGACACTTGAGGGGAGCTCCTGGGTTAGACCTGTAATGGCAGGTAACAGACAGGTCTCAGTTAAAGGTCTCAGAACTTTACCTTTATACCACAGCTATGCACACCTATCTAAGGTGACTTTAGACTACTTTTGGATTAGCCATTGTACAATTTTCTTGCAATATTTTTTTCATTAAGTGCTAAGCGTAGGACAAAACATTTTGGAGACTCAAAACTGTTTCACCTCCTTTGCTCTTACACGGTGTCATGGACACCTGCCCAAGCCACACTGACCGCTCTCTTCTCTGGCTCCTCTCACCTGTAGCTCCTCTTACCTGTAAAGTGCTGGTGTTGGTGGCTGTGATTGTGGTGGGGGATGTCATTGTGTTTTGGTAGTTATTTTAGACTCCTTGGAAACTCCTTTGTGCAATGGGATGAAAGGAGAAAAGTGTGCAATTGTAAGAAAAAAATGACTCCTCTAGTAATTGTTCTTTTGGTTCCTAATCACTTAGTAATCCTTAAAGACCACCTAGGGCCTTGGATTTTTACATAAAATTTTACATAAACTCCCAAGACTTTAGATTTACATAAATTCCCTTGGAAGTTGAATGCCATTTTTATGGCCTGTAATGGAAGTATAGAAGTAGGAGCAGTGTGCTCTGTGGGAAGGAGCATTTTACCATTGACATTGTTTAGAATTATAGGTACATGGTGATCACAAAAATCAAATCAGTTTTTGCTGGGGTTTTTGTTTTGGTATTTTTATTCCATAAAAACAATGCACACTTTAGTTCTGCTGAGCAGTTACATAAATAAAGAGAAGAGAGATATCATATGAAATATTTTAAAATGACACATTTCTTAAAAGCTGGAGACTTGAGCAATTATATCTGTAATATGGCTCAATGTGCAATAACTACAATTGTGTGTTTGTGTAGGGTTGCTTAAATAAACATTCAGACTCATAAGACCACCAGAGATCATATTTGGCATGAATGTAATCAAAAGGATATAGGAAAGAAACCACATCTTGCCAATAGAGCAAAGTTAGATATTTCTCTTTTTTCACAGTCCTTGCAGCATTTCACGGAGCCAGCTGGGAGTTCTGTTCTCCGGTGACAACTCAGGTACAAGATGAGATTCACACTGGGTAAGTGCCAGAGCTTTCTTTACTTAGAATCTCATGTTCACAAGAGCCAAAATATCTTGCATTATCTCCATAGGCTTTAATTCCAGGGACTATTAAAGAGACAGGACTGAACACAATAGTCACCGTACTCAGGGAAGCCTGAATCAAATGCCCCCACGGAGGGTCCCCATCAGGAATCGTCATTTCTTTATAGTCCTTCCCAGTTCAAATGAAACCTACTAGTCAGTGGTCATTCTTACCGTAATCAGTATTGCCTGGTAACAGAGCTGACATTTTACCTTTATCTGGTCACACAGAAACACATTCTCATGTAGCAGAGAAAGGCATCTTGTTAAATCGCTGCTGACACTGGGTCATAGAGAGTCAAATCTGGCCACTTCTGAGTAAAAAATCAGGCCTTATTAAAATAATGATTTATTTTCTCAATTGGACCATTACCTTTCATTAGACCCAGCTTAGAGATGATAGGCAAAAAGATGTCCTGTATTCATTCGTTTCTCATCTTTATGTTCTTATCTTCCAACCTTATTTTGGACATAAATGATTGGTTTTATTTTCAATGTTTTCCAAATAATATTTTATATTTTATTTATTTACATAGAGTTTAGATATTTATATTTATAGAGTTGTGGATACATCGTGATCACAAAAAGCAAATCAGTTTTTGTGAGTAAACCTTATGCTTCTGAGAAGATACCAGAATGAATAACTGGGGACTGTTTTTTTTTTCCTCTCCTGTAACTGTCATGAGTTGAACTATGATTATCAAAATATCAGATTAGTCCTTAATGTAGTGCCCTAAAATCAATGTGCAAATGTCTAATGCTGTAGGCGCATTGGCCTGGCTTAGGCATATTTATGTTTGCACATGTCCTTTCTAAAGTGACAGTGTTTCTTATAGATATTGTTGAGGCAAACATTTTATTTCAGGCTGTTCAAGAAGCAAAGAGATTGTGAAATATTTTCATTGATTTTTTTCCTTTCTGCTGGAAGAAGTAGAAATCCTTGCATTCTTTTCATTTATAGGTGAGTATAACCTTAGGACTCATAGACGTGAGAATAGCACACGAGCACAGTGCTATCTATGATCCTCCCAGGGTACCCTCTGCTTATCAGACACCTGTTACTGGAGCTCTGGGCCCAGTTTGACACCATAATTCTAAAGGTTTAAGAAATTTAGGCATGAGGTATATTAAGAAGATTGAAATATTACGGTGGAAAAAAGGCACAGGATAAGTATTATTTAGACTGAGAGAAAAAGTGAAAAGTAACCAACCTAACATATACAAATCCAAACACTTCTAACTTGTAAAACTCACTAAAATTTAGAGTGAAGTGTGCTGAGTTCTCTATCTAGAGAACAATTATCCTGTGTGTTCCTTATTGTATCAAAATTGGACCTAGGGTGCGTTTCTGGGAGGAGAGGTACGTAGTCACAAAAGCCGTCCACTGTGCTTACGGAAGACGGTGCTCTTTTGGGGTGAGCTGTGTGCATGTTACACTTGTAATGACAAATGACAAATGACATGTATGGAAACAGATGTGTTCAAATCAGAATGGAAGTATTTTTTCCTAACTGGTTTATTTCTGTAACTAATCATTGGAAGATGATACCACATATAATTTATTGTGAAGTGTGATAAAACTAAGATAAAATATTACATGGCATCAAGAAGCATTTTAGGAAGTTCTGTTCTTAAAATTGACTTCTTCCGTGTCTGGGAATGAGTAATGAAGGAATTAGTGAGAGGTCTCTCTGGTCTATACTGGATCATTTCCCTTCCACAGATAAAACTTAATAGGCAGATATGTAAAGATTTGTGCTTATTATGGCATAGAACTATGGTATAATGAAACACATCACTGAGAGCTGTCCTGAGAAAACACTCTATCTGTACAGGATCTAACAGTTTGATAAAGATCCTTTCATTTACCTGATTTTATCTAATTAATTCCTTCCTCAAGAGTCATTTGATTTTTGAATATTTTCCTCTATATAATTATTATATTTAATAATTTATTTATTGCCACTTATGTGTAAAATATAATTTTTAACACTTGGTAGTTTAGGGGATGGGAGGAAAATATGCATATTTTCCTTTCCTCACCCTCAGGAATTTTTTAATCCACTTTCATTCATGTGCATACACATACATTTGTGTGTCTTTTGTCATTTGGAATAAGAGGAGAGAGAAAAAATAAATAAGGGAATTTGAATGAGGTAAAATTCAAGCCAGTGTAAATGGCTTTGGTTAAAAAATGGAGAACATATTTCAAGAAGTGGACAATATTATTGAACAAATTCTCTAATGACATAATTGTGTCCAGATGAAGACACATTAGCTGCATTACACAAACATTAAATGGATTGATTATTCCATGATTTAATTACTAAAAGAGAGAGGGACATAGAACATTCTCACCAGAAGGAAGGAATTTACTAAACTAGCACATAGTTTTGTATTGAACTTCAAGCTTTTTAACATTTCTAAGAAGTAATTAGGAAAAAAAAAGATTTTGTTATTTGCAGGTGGCTTAGCGATGTGAGAAAAATAATGATAAACACAACACTGAGATTTCAACTTGTTTCAGCAGCATTCTTGTCATTACTCGAATTTCAGCTCAAATACTGCTTCTTCAGACAGGAGATCACCACTCACCATCCCAATGACACCTTCTCGGTCACTCTCTATTGTATCATCGTATTATTTTGTTTTATTTTCTTTGTAGATGCATTAGTTTACACCATTACTTGTTTACTAGTATATAATTTAACAACCCCAAATTAGGGTATAGATTTTATAATTTATATCCTAATTTTGTCAGTGATGTTCACCACTGTGTTCTCACGTACCTAAGAGGTTTTCAGTAAATATTTGCAGAGAGAATAAATATGAATGAATAAATATATCTATAACAAAAACAATGAAATTAAAAATAGAGAATTTTAGGTCAAATAAGTTGCATATATATAAAGTAGAGAAAGCTTATGTTGCTGTTCTTTCAACTAAGTCTTAATTTATGACCTGCTTTATGAAGAACAAAAACCAAAGAAGCATATTATATTTTAATTGATCTGGAGCTGAAAAGGAAGAAATGTCTACGAAAATATGATTGCAATCTTGAGCAGTATAAATTAAAATATTCTATATGGATAAAAGAGATAATACCTCATTATGTTCTGTACTAATCAGAAAATCTCTTGATAATTGTGTTTGAAGGAAGTCATTTAAACTATGCTGTGTTTGAAATATCACTGTTAGCATGATGAGGAACCTAGAAATCATTTAATTTTGGAGATGTTTAAGGAGATTAACCTGAAGAATCAGAAGACAGTTCAAGGCCATTACTGCTGCTGGAAAGTAAGAGTGGAATCCTGGAAAGGAGAGGTCCAGAAAGGAAAAGTTTTGTTTATGAGTTCTGTTCAAATCTCCGGCTGACCCCTGAAACATACATGAAGAGGGCAGGGTTCACAAATAGCTCAGCTAAGGACAGGAGATGGAACTGAGATTTGAAACATTAACCAAGAGACAGAATTTGCAATTTGAGTTGAGCCAAGTAAACTACGTAAAAAATAAATAAACAAACAAACACAAAAGCAACACATTCCAGAGGAATACAGCAGAATCTGAATCTCCAGAGCATACCCACCTGAAACCGACAGACCAACCATGAAATGTCCCAAAAATAAACAGACAAGTATTTTTAAAGCTGCTATGGTAAGTGTCCTCAAAGACATAAAGGAAAACCTGCTCACAATGAATTAAAAATGGAGAAGTCTAAGGAGGGAAACAGAAACTATTAAAAAATGAATAGATATTCCAGAACTAAAAAATACCATATACTCAATAATGAAATAGTATACTTTTAGAGTCTCTAATTGCTTATTATTTCACTGTTAGGACTTTTGTTGGAATTTTGATTTTATTTGGCTCAGTATTTGAAGAATGCCCAAATCTTGTCATAGGATATTCAAAGTTTCTAAATTGGCACAATATACTGCAAAAGTGACATTGCAAAACAGCAAATTAGTACCTGGGCCATCACTCTTAATCACAATTTCTTATGTATTTAATTAATTTGGGCTCAAAGGGAGGCACAGTCCTTCTTTTCTTCCATAAATCTCAATAAAAAAATGGCCATTCTCTAATAAAAGTCTGAGGTGGTGATAATTTATTCTATGTAGTTTCTGTTTATGAGGAGAAAAGAAAAATAAATAGCCATATCCCAAGAGGATACCCTGACTCAGTTGAACAACCTTAATTTATGGAGTAGAAGAGATTGACATTTTAAAGTAAAACGAGTCTGCCGACCAGCAGAGGTGGTAGATCAGAATCTTGAATCTGAACAATTAGTGCAGTAACTTTTCCTCCCTTGTTAAATGGAAGAGGAAATGGCTATAGAGGCAAAAGAGGTTTTTATTTTACTCACTACTAACACCCACCACTGCTTGCAAAGTAGACTCTGCTTCCATTTATCTACTATAACTATTTTCTCTAAAAGTACCAGCACCACTTAATCTCTGAATCCATTGTCTTGCCTTAAATCTTTTATTGGCTTCCATGGCGCCTTAGAGCTCCAGATCGCCTTTGTCCTTACATGTTGCTTCAATTTGCCCTTCAGTAGTATCATCTTCCCTGTCTCCAAATGTAGGCTATGGCCTTAGATTGGTCTTTAATGTTCTGTAATTTTGGCTCTATGGTTGTTACCTAGAAAGGCTTTCTCTGATACACGGTTCACATTTCAAATGAACTTGCTAAATGGGTGCTTCTAAAAAAATTGGAGTTTCTTATGTTTCTTCAATTTCTTGAGACGTAATTTTGAAGAGGTAACTTGTCTCCTTGATACCTCTATTTGATTTATTCATTTTCAAAAAAAGAATTTGTGATCTGGATAAATGGAGTCCTCTCATACATCCTACAGCCATCCTTGCTCTGCCCCTCCTTTACTTCCTCAGAATTCATCTGTCCTCAACTCCTTGGGCATGTTCCGTGATTTTTGTCTATAGTGCTTTTGTTTTCTTCTGGCTTATCCGCCACCACCCTAACTAAACTCATAAATTCATATGCAAGATGCTCTGCTGGATCACACTCAGACTTTGGGCATTCTACATTTCGTCACTGGGTTATGCTTGCAGTGTCCTCCTGCTTTCCTCTGCCCAAATTCTCGCCTTTCCAGTTACTGCTTCATAATCAGAGTGGCATTATTAAAGTGCAAATCCAATCACATCATTTTTAACATAAAATGAATTTGATTGGCTACCAGATAAAGTCCAAACTCCTCACCATGGCATGCAAAATCTGTCACGACCTGTTGTGATTATTGCCGGTACTGCCTCTCTTCACTCCAGAACTTATGTCTCAGCCCTGTGGGAAGATTTTTCTTAGCTTAACGTGTCCTACTCCTTCATACTTTCATGCTTTTGTGTATTTATCCCTTTCGCTGGATATCCAGTATGTCTTCTCCACTTTGTACGTTGGCAGACTCCTATATAATGCATTAAGATTCTGTGCGAGAGTAACCTTGTCCGAGAAGGCTTTCACACAGATATGTGAAGGCATATTCCTCATTATGCAGAGGACTGTTTGCTAGAATTGATTTTTCTTCTTCATTGAAACTCTCCCCTCTTGGCTCACCTGATTTTGAGTTTTCTGTCTCTTCTTGATCTCCTTTGATGTCCATCTTTGAGTGGGTGTCTCACTTCATTGCCTTTAGAGCATCCTATTTACCTTAATAAAACTTTACTGAATTGTAAATACACATTATTTCTATGTACTTCTGGTCTGTCACCCCTCCGCCAACCAGACTGTAAGCACCATCATGGTAGAGTCAGTGATTGCTCTTTTTACCCTGCCTCTAGAACGATGACAAATTAGGCACGTAGTTACTAGTTGTTAAGAAAATAAATAAGTTCATGTACAAAATGTTTTATTTGAATATCTCTTCTATCACATTATGAGTTCCTTGAGGAATATCTGGTGTTTTATTTTTCTGTATATATCTAGTGTTTATGTTTCTTAATATATCTAGTTTCTATTATCATCCTGATACTTTATAGCACATGTTAAACCTATTGGTGAATACAATAAGAATTCTGAGATAATAGTATGACTGTGAAGAGGCAAACAAAGAGTAATCTGACTGGGAAATGGTGGGAGAGATTCGACAAGGGCTACACAACTAATTAAAATGCAGTTTTATGTTATTTATCTTTAAGATGAAAGAGATTAGACAAAGACTACACAGCTAATTAAAAGGCAGTTTTATGCTATTCTTTATTTCTAAGATGAGAAAGAGATTGGAACTCAGGCACACTGATTAAGGTAAATTCATATTTTAACTCATAAGTGTGGAAAGTCTTTTTTAAACATAAAATGTTTTACATATTTTTCTAATAAAAAGATAGAGTTAATTACAACCATGATCATACGGCAATATGTAACTCACACTTGCAATGAACAGAGATGGAAAAGTATCTTGTGAATTGAAGGGAATCTGAGGGTAGTGGGATGGCAGTGGTATGTTTAAGTAATATTTGGTAGTACCATTTCATTTTTGGAATGCTGCCAAATGGGCTTTATGATTTTGCTTTTGCAGATTAGCTTTTAAAAAACCTTATCAAAATATATTAAAACTCTCAAACTATTCAATAAAACTTACATGTAAAATAGCAAATTTAAAATCAGGAATCATGTTATCAGTAAACAAAGGGTATAAAAGTGGAAATAAATCATTCATAAGCCAAAGACCCTTCTTTTTTCCCATTGCCTTTATCAATTTTCTGAGCCTTTGTAACACGGATGAATGGAAATCAATCAAAGTAACATTTCTTCCAACTCACTAGGAATCCTAAGACTATTGTGAAGAGCTAGATAGAAATGTTTAGCCTTGCAGCTCAGGAGGTCATGTTGTTCATACAGCCTGACTGATCATCTGCATTAGGCATCACCTGCCACGAGTCCTCCATGATCACTCCCTGTCCCGGGACAACAGAGTCTCTGCCCTGTGTCCGCTGGATAATAATAATCTAATTTTCTGTGGCCCTCTGTTCCTAATGTGCACCTGTGATTAGAGGATTTGTTATCATCACATATAACAACCAGATCCATCACCCAACATCATAGACTGAATGTTTGTATCCCCTGAAAATGTGTAAGTTGAAATCCTAACTCCCGATGCGATGAAAGCAGGTGAGGCTTTTGGGAGGTAATTAGCACATGGGAGTGGAATCCTCATTAATGAGATTAGTGCCCTTAAAAGAAGAGCTTGCTTGCTCCCTTTCCGGCTTGCCTACTAGCTGTGACTTAGTGACTGGCTTGACTGTAAGTGACTGTGGTTTAGTGATTGGTGACTGTAAACTGGTGACTATGGCTTGGTGACTGGTGACTGTAGCCTGGATTCAAAAGCTCACTTCAGAAACATCAGGAATACTAGCTTAAGGAAGTTATTATGAATTCCTCACCCATCCCTACTGTAAAAATACTGCCCTACTTGATGAATCTTAAGGTCAAAACTGGAAAGGGCTCAGCTAAGTGTGTCTACAGTTTCATAGTTATGGAAAATGCAGGTATTGGTTTTTAATCACTAACACAGAGGAATGTTATTAAAGAAAATGGAATTTGATGCTTTGTAAAATGGTTTCTTAAAGTGAATGATTGAGCATTATTGCCATAGTTTTCTCCAAAGTCTGAACTCATCTATTACCTATTATATATGGGAATAAGTTGAGTGCTGTGTTCTTTCTAACTCTCCCTAATTTATTGAAATGTGACTACCAAGTAACTCTTGATTCCATCTTTTCTTTGCTGCGCTCCATCTGGGAAAGAACTGAGACATATCACCACCAATGCTGAAGCTGAATAACACCAGAGGGGGCTGGTCCTAAAAGCACCAAGGTGAAATTTGCTATTATCTTCTCAACTGTTGATGAGAACTGTTAGCATAAGAAGTGTAAGGCCAGGTATTTGCCCAAAAAGAAGGCAAAGGCTATAGCGCATCTATCTCTTGTGTAATATCAGATGATTCTCATCTTGGTTGTTTTATCATTTTGAGGAGACAAGTATACTTGAACAACAACAGCAACAAAAATTAAAAAAAAAAACCCAGAAAAATGGAGTTTCCTATCTCCTACTTTCCTCCTTTTGAAAACAGGTAAATAATGATCTAATATGATTGGAAATGGTTGTGATATGTGTACACGTGTGAGTGAGGTGTGGCTTGAGGTAGAAACTGTCAGTGTTTGGGAACCAACAATATCAGAAACATCTCCATGTCATTTGGTCTTTACGGTAACTCTCCTAGGTAGGTTTTATAGTTTGACATATACAGATGAGGCCATGAGGCCACTAAGTCTATATGTGGTAGATTTGGAATTGGAACCTGGCTTTGCATCATCTGTCTCCAAAACTTGGGATGCTGTTGAGTATTGTGTGATAAATTAGGGCCATAACCCAACACATTTGAGAACTGTTTGGTCACAAAATGTATCTTTAGTGTAGCAGAGACTTTAGTAAGCAATGAATCCCCAAGTAATACATCAAATGTTCGCTATTCCTCAAACTTACCTTGGTATAGTAACTTATTTTATGGAAGTACCTTTTATAATCATTGTATCTGAAAATAAACTTGGGGAAGGTATACAACAAAGTATAAAATATTGATAATTGTTAAATATATTATTAAAATCTGGTCACAGTTACATGTTCATCTCAAGGCAGACATCTTTGTGAAGGGACACACACATTGGAGCAGTATTTCTTTGGATAGAGAACTGGTCTTGCATTCACAAGTTCAAGTTTCTAATTTCAGGACTGTTCCTAACTAGCTTGTGACCTTAGATAAGACATTCACCTTAGTGGGCCTTAAGTTTCTCAGCTGTGAAACTAAAAATATGAACCAGAGGGACTCTGTGGTTGTAGTACTGACGTGCTCTGATGGTACTGAAGAAATCCATTAGTGATGGATATTTTTAAGGAACTTGGAGTGTATTCTTTTTTATAGGTTAGGAAATATAGGAATACAAAAGAATATATAATTAAGACTATGGAACATCTGAATGAGAAAATGTAATATGAATGTACATATTTTTATGTGTGTATGCCTATACACAAACACATATAAAATATAAAGAATGATAAAATAAACAACTTGGTGCCCACTATCTAGCTGAAAATAAACCACTTAATAATTTATTAATGAGGTATTTTTATAGCTATTCAGTCCTGAAAATACTAAAATATATAATATTGCTTCTTCTTTGAACTATGAATTTTTGTAAATGTAACATTCCGAAGTGTGTTTTCTTTGTTATCTTTTTGCTACTGATTTTTAACTATTTGTAGTCAACGAACATAATTTGTGTGATATTAACATTTTCTCAATTGTTCAGGATTGTTTTTTATAGTCTGATATATACAGAATAAATCCAAAAAGAATAAGAGAGATTTAAAAAAAGTGAATAAAATAAAAAAATTAAAAGGATAAAAATATCAAACATTAGTCTTTTGTAACGGCTAGTGAAGTGAACCAGTGTCTGGTAAGAATAATTATGAGAAATGAGAGCGCAGAGAAATAACACTAATAAATCGGTGCCATAACTACAGACAGAGCAGAGATATAAAAGATAATATAAAACACCATGAGCAGCTTTATGCTAAAGACTTAAAAATTGGTATGTTCTTAGAAAAAAATTTAATGTAGGAAAACTGGCTCAGAGACAAAGGGCATACCTGAATAGGCCTAAGTAAAGAAATTAAAGGATAGATGAAAATATTTTCACAAAGAAAACTTCAGGCCTAGGTTTTTTGTTTTTTGCTTTTACAGGAAAGTTCTTTAACGGTTTAGAGGAGTAGATGGCCCTACTACCAGACAAACTCATTCGCAGAATAGAGGCACTGTAGGCCCAATTGTGGCCAGTCTGGAGATTGGTTAATGATTTCAGTTCGGTGGAAAATGAGGGCTTTGGCTCACCACACCACTAGTAAGACAGAAGCAATTATACAAAAGGGTACTTGGCAATGGCCATCCCGCCATCCCTCTTGGCAGAGTACTCAGACCTCAGAAAGGCACATATCTGGTCATGAACCTTAATTTCCTGGGTGCCTGGCCTTTTGTTTTCTGACCCAAGGCGCCACTCCACCTGCGCCTTCACCTTCATTACAACGTTATGCAGCTAGAACCCTGAATTGTTCATTCCTGCGGCTTGTCCCTAACACCCAGCCTCAAGTACAATTCTTTATGGCTTATTTACAGGTAACCTACATCCTGAGGCTTGGGGAGTTTCTGAAATCCGCTTTCCTTACCCACCCCTGCCTGTTGGAGATGTTGGTTAGTTCCTTGCAAGCTTAGCAATCATGTAGAATCATATCTGCTGCAATTTATTTAGCATCTAGATATCTAACAGAGGGATGTGCCAAATGTGTCTGCCAAGAAGAAGAAATGCTGCTTCACATTGAATTCTGAATATGAGACTCGTTCATCATTTTGGAGAGGGAGGCACTGAAACCCCGCAGAGGCACCCCTGGAACAAAGGACATCTTCGGGGACTGCACTCTGTGTATTTCCCCAGGCTACTTTCTTCTCCGATTTCTGATAACACAAAAGATCACAGAAAGTATCACTTTATTGCATAACTTTTGATATCCCGTATTTAATTTGTCTTATCTTTTGACTTCACTAAGGGCAAAAACCGTCTTTTTAATCTTTTATGTGCACTTTAGTATTTACAAAGTGTTGATCCAGCATAAAGTTTCAATGATTAAATGTTAATTGATGAATTTACTCATTAATTGAGACACTGTTCATTTGATACAAAGTAACCAGTAGGCTCTGTCAATTTAGTACTGAAACTATTCAAATTGGGTATTTGGGTTAGTAGCTTTTTTTCAGGGACCAGTTTTCCTCATGAGTTAATTAAAAAAAATAAAACAAAATTACTCCCAGGGCTTGTACAGATATAACCTGAAAAAGACCAGCAAACACTTTGAAATTATCAGACTGAAGTGTTTTCATTGCTCACTGCTTTCTAGGGGCTTGCCCAGGAGCATTCAAAGAGGGTCGTGTACCCTTTTATAAAACTGGAAAAGCACACACCTGGGGGAAGAAAGAGGCCTCCTGCACACTTCTGCCAGACAAACTCGGAGTGTCTGAAATACAGACTAGCTGCAGTGATTGATTTTTTTCCACCTCAGCAGCACACAAGGTGATACAATATTAGGCAAGGGCATAAACCACATTCCGAAAGCCAGTGCACCCTCTGGTAGCCTGTCAGTCAAAGATACATCAACCCTCGGATTGCAGCGAAAGTCTACCATGCAGGATTGATGTCCAATTTTCTTTATGGATGTGAGACGGGTTGTGTTACTGGTGCATAACTCCCAGCAACACCACTGTCATGTCATGTTTCACATCACATGGCAGGCTGTTTCCAAGCGCAAGGATCTAGCAAGCAGTTGATCATCAGGTGTTGGCCACGGTATCATTAAAAATTAGTTCCAGCACAGTGGACATCTGCAGGGAGGGATAACAAAACATCTCAGTTCCTGGGCAGGAAGGGCAGTGTACCGTGGAGACTGATAGTGTTACTTGTATGCAGAGACATCCCAGGTTGTTAACTTTGGCTCACAGTTGCCCAGAGGACATTTTCCATCATTTGATGCACACCTACCGTGTATCGGGAACATTGAGATGTGCTGTGGCTAGCAAGATGAATAAGGGAGGGTTTCACTGAATTACTGTTTGTTGTTGGATTACAGTACCTGAAATATGATGTCTAAAGTGCTAGCATGGTACCTGCAATGTGTCTGGGATAGCAAAAGTAGACTCTATTAAATTAGCCAAGGTAGCCACTCAACCCTGGGACTCCCTGGATATGAATCTGGCCACCAGAAAGATCTTGATTTCTGACCCTGACTCAAGGCTTCTGCTACCTATCCGTTCTAATATTTTTCTTATCTATTTCCTCATTACCTTTTGTTGCCGTTACTCGTTTAATGGTTTGTCTCCATGAAGACTTTAGAAAGGCACCATGTAATAGAAATATAATTCAAGGCACAAATATTAGCTTCGTATATAATTTTAAATTTTCTAGTAGCCATGTGAACAAGAGCAAATAAAAACAGTTGACATTAATTTTAATACTATATTTTATTTAACCCAACATATTATAATTTTAATATGCAATATAGGAAATAAGGAGATATTTTATATTTATATGTGGTAGCAAGTCTTCAAAATATGATGTGTTTTCACTTACAGCACATCTCGGTTTGGAAAAGTCATATGTCACATACCCAACACTCACATGGGGCTAGTGGTCCTCATGTTAGACGTACAACTTTGGAGGAATCCCATGTGGGCAGAGAGAGACTACCTGGGCCTTGTTTACTACTTTGTGCCAAGTACCTAGCACTGTGCCTGGGGTTCAATAAACATTCAATGCATAGTTGCTGTTTTTTTCTTGTTTCTTTTCCGACAAGGCTCTTGACAACATTTGTAGCTAGGGAGAGAACTGGGCAATCAAGAATGATCGCTCTAAACAATAGATACAATACTGTATTTTTAAAATTGCAACAGCACTCTTCATTAGCAGCACAACCAAGTTTTGAAATGTATTTTGGAGAAATGTAACAACCCATTGAATCTCGTTAGTGAGTATATTTCAAAGGGAAGCTTTGAATGTGAAAGACCACACGGTGTCTCCACAAAGGACTAGGACTAGTACACGAAGGATTAGTGTGTACTAAGAAGCAGGAAATGTTGGTATCTGGTAGAATTGTAAGTGCATTTAGAGTGTCCCTTGATTGAGTTACAGCCATCTCTTTAGCTATCCTATGAATGCTGATCCAGCATGTGATTTATTTGGATGCCTTGCGGTGTTTTTTTCCTACTCTCTTTTTTTTTGCCATTTTTCCCCATTTATGTGTGTAATTACTTATTATGGATATCAAAGCTGAAATAGATTGCAGACCAGGGAAGCGGAATTTAATTACTGAGAAACCTTTATTGAAAAGCATTTCAAACAAACAAACTGAAGCTATAATAATTACTAAGCATCATTGGAAGGCACAATTTAGAAGAAAATCCTTTTCTGAGCAAAGAAAAAGACCAATTATATTCCCCACAACTTTAGAAAAGAGCAATGAAAGTAGTACAAATAAAAACACCTACATTATCTACAGTATCATCACAACACATCTGTGATGACGCTGAGCCAGCCAGTTTAATTTATGGGACTAATTGGACAATAATTTCAAAGTTTGTCTGACAATATGCAATTATTAAAGAATTGAACTCCTTTCTTAAAGCAAATATTAGGAAATGCTATAGGTCACTCACTAAGAATGTGAGGTTTGTAAAAAGTACCATTTAAAGTCTAATTCTGTTTTTTCATGAACAAATCTGGTTTCTCAGCCAGCTTTCCTGGTGGAAGACTCCAGGGTCTGAGCCACTGTAACAAAAAGCAAGGAGTGTGTTACAAGTTACAGCACTTTCCAGGAAGAAACTGATTTTCAGATGGAAGTCTATTGAATGGTGTAAGCAGGTTGAAAAAAAATACTGGGAACTTTGTGATTGAGGACGCGGTCAGGAACCAAAGGGCTCAGAAAGGAGCCTTGGGGGGCTCAGCTTAAGCATTGTCTCCTCTGTGAAACCTGAGCAGGGTCTTGAAAAGAACGCATCTGTTCGGTCAAGGGTGAGAGGGAAAGATTTCAGGCAGAGGGTTACTTCTTGGCAATGAAACTCTGTAGAATGTTTGATGGAACCAGTGGTGTGAAAATAGTTAAGGAATGTTAACTAGTTGGGTGTAGAGTATTTGGAGAATATTAGCCAGTTTGAGGTGAAGCAGTGCAGGAACACGAACTAGTTTGGTGTGACAGGAGCGAAGGGCATTTATTCACTGAGGAGCAGCGGGAGCAGAGCTGATGGCCCCTGGCCCACATGGGAACTTGTGACTAAGGCTGAGATACTTCTGTCCGATGAGTAAACTGCCGCTGCTCCAGATCCCCCCGTGGGATCCTCCAGCCACCCCTTTCCCACATCGTTCCCCCACCGAAGGACCACCTGGGCGGCTGCCCAACACTGAGGGAAGCCTGCAACTGCCAGCCCCACGGATCCTCCCGTTTGCTTCTGATTTGTTGGTGCTCAGGGCTTTCCAGTTTTTGCTGTCACCCCTGAGTTGAAGTAATTGGAGTTAAAAATGTAGGCAAGTCCAGATGGTGGGGCAATGTGTGTTATAGAAAAGCACTTGAACTTTATATTGTAGATATTTGCAGAGAGGATAAAGGGGCCTATGAGTTTCAAATAATTGTCTATCATGACAGAGGGCATAAATATTCAGGAGGAATCTAGAATGTTATGAAATTTTCCCCATAATATCCTTGTATTTCTTAGCAGACTAAAGACCCGGCCTTCTGGTATGCAGTTAGTTGGACATGTCTAAAGCCGTGAGCTTTCTAACACCTACAGTAGTTAAAGCTGATGTGCAAAACAAATCAGAGGTGGTTGAGGACGAAAACCTGACTACGCACTTTTGTCCATTTTCTAGCACCCATGCCTGAGCCTTACATGTAGGGAAGGTTCAATACGTATTTGCTGACTGACATTGAGACATAGAAAGGGTATAAGGAATTCACACCATCAAAAATTATGTTAGCATTTTAATGTCAAATACTTATTGGGAGAGGGAATTGGATGTTTTGAAAATGGGAATCCTTGTATATTGTACATCAAGTAACATTCTGAACTGTAGTATGAGATATTCTGGATCATAGAATTTCTTATTCTGCCAGATTTTATTATAATTTGAGAGAGAGAGAGAGAGAGAGACATCATAGATATCAAATATCTTCAGAGTGGTGATTGCATCTCATTAACTGTGTTCACTTCATCCCCATTATGAATGCCAGCAACACAACTGTATTAACAGATGGGCTGAGAAAATAAGGAAATATTATAAATAATGGGCATAGGAATCACTGATAGGCTCCTTTCCTATCCATATGGGAATATTATATATAAATAATGGTATAAGAAAAAATATGTTTGAGTCCACAATTTATGGAATTTTGTCTGATAGCAGGGAAATATATAGATGAACAAAAAAGGAATGTTTGTATTTTCTCTAATTATTTCCTGAATGTCAAGAGAATTAGATTTATCATGTAATTTCAATAAATTTCTGCCAGAGGGTAATCTCTGGGTAATTTATCCTAATGGAAATTTTATAAAATGCAGTAGTATTTTATCATTATCCTTGTGCCTACTTGCTACGTTTCTCTGATTATCTTCAGTTGTTATCTGAAAGACTTGGCTCCCTAGAGTCCAAGCTGCAGCAAATTTGGCCACAATGAGCCAGCTGGAGAGTAGTAATTCGTACAATTATTCTATTCCCTGGGGTTGGAGGAGTTAAGGCCATGTGTGCTCAAGTATTTCAGCAGAGGCCACACTGATAAAGTCAGCTTGTGAGGAGTGTTACACTGCTTTTCCTCAGGAAGATCACAAAGTGTCCAGAAGTCTTGCGGAGACTGCTGTCAAAATCAATACACAGAAGCAACTTTTCCCTCCCCCCAAAAATAAGGATGAAGCCAGAAGGACTGATAATAGGAAATACTCTGCAACACGAGGTCAACCCTAGGGACTGCTGGGGAAAATTCTTGGATGATACAATCAAGAAAGCCGTGAAGAGAGACATCGAGACGTTAGGGAACATCTGGTTGCCCAATGTATTCCTCACCCTCCTCCCCGGGTGGAAAGCGGTTTTATATCTAATTCAGCATTCCTCTCTGGGAAGACCAATAGTTGGTGGATTGATGCAGGCAGATGGGGTTTTCTTCACCTACGGCCTGGTCCTCAGCTTTGCAGCTTGAGGAATCCGTTTTACTCCTTCCTTGGGGTGCAATTTGTGGGGACTGAGCCAAAAGTAAGAGACAAATTTTTCAACAAGAAGGTCAACTGCTAATGCCCAGAAATAGAATTCTCTCTAAACTGCCTTTCACACAGCACCCTCTCAAATGGATTAGAAGGTTCAATCCGAGTTAAGCAGACTGATTCAACTGCTGAGCCCTTTCTCGTACCATAGGAGAATCCAGCTGACTGCCAAGTTCAGACTAGGAACAAAAGCAATAATACTAAAAGCAAACTAATTTTGAGGAATAGTATGATCAGTCACTGTAGCACAATGCAATCTTTTATTTTAAAGATTTTATTTATTTATTTTTAGAGAACAGGGAAGAGAGGGAGAAAGAGAGGGAGAGAAATATCAGTGTGTGGTTGACTCTCACGTGGCCCTCACTGGGGATCTGGCCCTCAACCCAGGCATGCACCCTGACTGGGAATCGAGCTGGTGACCATTTGGTTCATAGCCCGTGCTCAATTCACTGAGCTACACCCAGCCAGGGTGCACAATGTACTCTTATTAGAGCTATAACCTGGTAAACAAACCAGAAAATATGTGTTAGTCAAATGTCCTTTACCCTGGTTACTCACAGGCAACATTTTTGACTACTCACTTTTTTTAATCACCCAAATCTTTCATTACACGATGTTATATTACAAATTCTAAAACAGTATACTTTCATTCAACCATTCTTTTTTAGGTGTTCATATTGCTTTTTCTTGACTTTATCCTCAGGTTCGCAGTTCATGGCATTTTGATGATCCACCGTTAGGTTTAATGGGGGCATCAAATGCCACCATGACTATGGCTCAAAAAATGTGGCATTAGGAAAGTTACAAGAAACCAGTTTGAAAGTTTATGTGAGAAAGCATTACGTATAGTGGAAAACATAGATTTTAGAGGCAAATAGAATTTCTATCTGCTTTAGTACCAACTGGTTGTGTGACCTTGGGCAAATTACTCAAGCACTATAAGCTTCAGTACATTCATTTATTTTTATTTTTTATTTTTTTAAAGATTTTATTTATTTATTTTTTAGAGAGGGAAGAGAAGGAGAAAGAGAGAGAGAGAGAAACATCAATGTGCGGTAGCTGGGGGCTGTGGCCTGCAACCCAGGCATGTGCCCTGACTGGGAATCGAACCTGTGATGCCCTGGTTCACAGCCCGCACTCAATCCACTGAGCTATGCCAGCCAGGGCAGTACATTCATTTTTAAACTATGAATATTGCAAACTCTTTTAAAGTTTTATGAGATAAAAGTAACATTACTACATATGTGCAATATGCTTGATATATGGTAAAGAGTCAATAAAAGATATGATGATGAAGAAGATGATGATGGTGGTGATGATGTTTATATGACGGTGGCAGTCTGTGTTGACAAGGTCATTACTTTGTACACAAAGATGTGAGCACAAGCTTTAACCTGAGCCAAGATGCTGTATTTGTCACTAACAGGGGAGAGCAAAGAGATAGTCAAGTTCAGCTAAAAAGTAAATTGAAACCAGAAGGGTAAGATTCAGGGAAACCACAAATTTAATACTCAGATATTTATTTTTCTTCAGGTACATGAAAAAAAGAGCAACATAACCCCAAAAGTGGATGAAGAATAGGATTCATTTGTTTGGTAAATAGATTAGAGTATCACATCGAAGAAATGTGGCCTCAAGATATCAAATTGCCTACTATTGTTTTCCTATTATGTGTCAATTTGGATGCTAGGCACTTCCTGATGCATCTATGCCTTTAACCTCATATTATATACCTGTGAAATACGTATTTCTATCCCTTACTCTCTTTTACAGTTTAGAAAACTTAAGGTGGTTTGAACTAAGGAAAAAAATCAAAGTAGAGGTAGAATGGCTTGTGTTTAGGTGCTTGGGAGAATCCCACTCAGGGTGAAGGACTGATCTGCAAAAGCCTGAAACCAGGAAGGCATCCTTTACACAGAGGGATTCAGAGATCAGTCCTGGCGTCCTCTGGGAAGCCCCGCCTCCTTCCTAGACCGGTTAAGTCTTCTGCTGTTAGCTCTCTGGGTCCTCTGCTCTAACACTCGCCATACTTCACTAGAATTAGTTGCAGTAGTAAAATGATACTTCGTGCACATTTTTTCATGCACTAGATTTGATATTCTGTACTTAGTAAATATAACAGGAACAACTATAAAAGACACATGGATAAAACCAAGGGGGTGGAATCAGGGGAGGGTGGTGGTGGTGGCTGGGGTCAGAGGGAGAGATGGGGAAAAGGTAGGCAACAGTACTTGAACAACAATACAATTTAAAAAATGAGAAAAAAGCAGGCTTCTGTATATAGACATTAGCAGATGGGTGGACAGATAATGACAAATGTGGCAGGTGGCTTGTTTTTCTTTTTCCTCACTCCCTTCCTGGAAGCTGGCTTTTGATAGATGGAGAAAAAGGAATGATTTGGTTAACACAACAAGGAGAAGTTTCATCCTTTAAGAAAGAGCTAACATTAGCAAGAGAATGGCTGGGTTATCCTGTACGTGTTTCACACTAAAGAAACCAAGGGACTTATCAGCGGTAGCCCCCACACGGGATCTGAGAGAGTAAATAAGTGTGATGCTTTAGGTGATACTAGTAGCTGCTAAGGCAAGAAAAAAAATGTCAGTGGCTTAAAATGTAGAAACTTATGTTTTCTTATTCAAAGATAAAATGGTGATGGGGAGGAGGGCTCTGCTCCACGTAGTCATGGAGAAATCTAGACGAGTGTTGTGAGAAATGAAGCCTGCCAGTGAGCCCAGGGGGAAGGAAAGGAGAAGGGTGTGTGAACAGCAAGCCAGCTTTGCCACATTAACCTAAGTAGAAAGGCACCCAAGTGTGTAATGCATTTTGCTTTCTTGTGGTTCTTTGAAGATTTTACTTCACATTCTGGCTTTTATTTTCTTTAGATAACTTTGTTGGGGTGGAGTATTTTTTTTTCATTATTACAGATGCAAATGCAGGAACTTTATTTTCTGATGCATACATTGGTGCTAGCAACTAAGTCATTAGCTATTCAGTGAAAGTATGCATATTTCTTTATTGTATTTTTTAATTGAGTTTGTGGAGGGTTTCTTAATATATTGTGTCACATGCACACACAAGGAAGAACCTGCGCCGCAGACAGCGGGTTTTGTAGGAGGGCAGAGAAAACATTTCTAGGTGACTCGTCATTTTTTATCATGAGTCTGTCAGCCTGATCTCTGCAGAGGACACAGGGGAGGGCAGCCCAGTGGAGTCAGTTTATATACCTTTCTTGTGCCTCACAAGACTTTTCAGAAAAGTTTTAAAGTTTTCTCAGTATATGCACTTATGTTTTGAAACAATCACAAATTTACAAATAAGTTCTAAGTACAGCATAAATATCTGTTTTTTTCCTAAACCATTTGTCTACCTGCTTGTGACTTGTTGTCTGATCACTGCTTGATATCTGAGTGTGCACTTAGTATCTGGGGTGGCCTGTGACGCAGCCATTGCGTCACCTAGCCCTCAGACCCTGTTCAAGTTCTGTCGGTTGTCCCCATAATGTTCGTTAGAGGGGGGTGATTCAGGTCAAAATCACATGTTATATTTGATTGTCATAACTTTATTATCCTTAATTTGAGAACAGTGTTTTCTGGATTTTCCCGACCTTGATACTTTTTGAAGACAGGCCACTTTTCCTTTTTAGTTGAGAGCCCCTTAATTTAGGTTTTCCACTGTGACCAGATTCAGGTCATGCATCTTTGAATATCATAGAAATCATGATTTATTTTCCTCATTATATCCTATTAAATGTCATCCAAGTTTAATTTCCTCAAAATTAGTGGTGTTAACTTTTCCCCTCTCTGTAGATAATAAATGTATTGTGTGAAGGCACTTTGAACTATGCAAATATCCTGCTCCTCATCAAACTTGCAATCTAGCCATTTATTATTTACTTTTAGTGGTATGGACACATTCCACATTTAAAAAAATCTATTTGAGGGATTATCCATTGTTGTCATTATTTACTTTGATGCCGAGTTTGCCCCTGCTTTGGCCAAGCTGAACCCTTTATATCTGGTTTCTTTGTCTTTTCGACATGTCTCCATCTTCTTGGAGTATCTTCTTACTTGTTGGCATAATAATATATCCTAGGCTTGTATTTAGCCTGCCCCACACCTAAAATCTGCTATTTCTATGAGAAGATCTAAGTGATTTTAATGGAGAATGGTATTTAGAAGCCAAAATTTAGGTGCTAGATGTGCTCATTATTACTGGGGTGACACTGCTCCCAGGTCCTTGCAGTAAACAGCACTATGGACTGTGTGAAACTATATACTGTTTACACATAGGCACATACTGGCAACCATACTTGTCTATCTGTCTGGAATAAAAACCATGAGTTTGTACAGACACCTCAAATTCCAGTCTAACAGCACAGAGTCTATTCTAGTTTTCCCCTTTCTGCATTTATTTGTAACTTATTCCTGTGATAGCAAGATACCCAAATCCATTATTTTTAATATGTTTAGTTATTTTATTTATCTCACTACATGTTAAGCAGTCTGTCTGTCTCTGCCCACTCCTTCCTCTTGTGTTTCTCTTCTCACCCCACTTTATACACTAATCTACCACCTAGGGCATATTTCTGTCCACCACAGACATCTTCAACATCCCTATTGGGCTCTGCCTGTCCATGCCAAGATGCTCCCCAGCATGCGTTACTCCTGACCCTGCTTGTTCTGCAATACCTTGTGCTAGGCCACCCCCAGGCATGGGTGCCCTTTTCCCTCTAGGTTCTTATTCCCCAATCATGCTGCTCTTCTCCCTGCCTGGGCTCTGACAGCCCTCAGCAGGCTGGCTTCCTGACTTCTCCTGAATACCATCCTCCCCCATTCAGAATCTGACCCCCCTTCTTGGGCTGTCCCCACCTTTGGAGGTTGTCTTCTCTGTTCTACTTCAACTCTGACATCACATACCAGGTCCCCCCTCTGTTAGAATGTTGCTTTTACTGCTCTGGGCTGTCCCTATGTGTTGCTGCTCAGGTCACCCTGCTTGGAATGTTCTGCACGGCACCCGCTTCACTACATTTGGGCTCTGACACCCACCTCTAGCAACAAGCCATTTCCTGGTGGCAGCCACCTTGCTCTCTGCTCAGGGCCTCTGACGTCTCATTTTGTACCACTGCAGCTGTCCTCCATCCCCACCACCAGTGTGGACATCTACCTTATCCTGCTCCACCTGATGGATTTGGGGGTGAATTCTTCAAAAAGAGGAGAGAAGAAAAAGTGCAAGAAAGTCGCACTACTTTCTTGAATGAAGATCCTTGGGGGACATTTCTGTGATACAAGAGCTAGACCTCATTGGCTTTACCTAAGAAGATGTCCTTAAAGATCTAATTTTTCCAGGTGGCAATATTAGAATAGGCACTCTGCATCTAGGTTTCCCATTCTTTCCACGGCTCATGTGGTCGTACGGCTGCGGGAGGCCCTGGGGGAAACCTTGCGCTATCACAGCCACCAGCGCAGTGGTCAGCGGACGGTGATCTTCCCCGGACTGAGGCTGCCCGTTCTGGGCTGTCTTGATCAGGCTTGGCACGTGACTCTGAAGCTTCAGTCTGTAGAAGGGAAGATCGCCACTGTCTGAAAGAGAATTTACAGGCACAGTTACCTCAGTTACCAAGGAGAGACCTAACACTAATGTTTACAAATCCCTTTCTAGGTATTTGGTGAATTTCTCACTTCTTGATCAGTAATGTGAAAAAAAATTTAAAAATGTGTACTTAGTTTGTGGCTGTTAAGAAAGAATAGTAGAGAAAAATTTTGTATGAAGTTTCACTAAATAAGTTTTCTGCTCAACTATTAAAAAATAATAAAACCAGTCATGCTTTCTTTTCTGCTGTTCATGAGCAGGCCTACACCTGACTTCTCTTTAAGACACTGTAAAGTCAGATGATATCATTTTCAGTTTAAAGGTCTGTACAGCTTGGGATATAGATCAATAAAATGGCTATAGAGATCTGTCACCCTGAAGATACGTTTGAAGTGGACTTAGTGGCTCATGCTAAGGAAACTGTAAATTTGTTTTTAGGAAATGATTCAAGAGTGGTTGTGAAGAAATACCTAATTCCCTTTGCCTTTCAAATCTGTCAGAAAACTCCCAAATCTAATCAAATAAATCCTTTCAAGACAACTCAGTATATACTAATACTGATTCCTCTAAACACTTCAAACTCTTGCTTTTATTTTATTTCCAAAGTGTGTTGGCATGGAAACAATAATTTTAATGACCTCAGAAGTCATTGTCAGCGTGCTTGAACTCATCATTGGACTCACTGTATAATAAATGGGCATGTTTCTTATGTTCAGTGATTTGATATTTTTCACATCTACACATCCACATTTCTACTCATTTGATTCTTACAGGTTATAATAAAGAATATATATTCACATTTTAAATACCTTTATTTTACTATAAGCTTTATAAATATACTGGGGACTCCCATTTCTAATATGACTGATGAAGCTCCTAACAGATTTACTGGAAAACAAAGCCAGAAACTACCAGAAGACACTGGAAGCTGAGATAAAAGCAAGCAGACTGTGGAGAGGAACAGCACAGATGAAGAGGAAAAACACACTGAGTTTTCCACTTTTATAAGTTTTAGCCTGAACGTAAGCTGTGCTCAGTGGTTTTAGGGGTTTACAGAAGGAGTAGAAATCAGATAGAACATTCTATAATTTTGCTGTCCTAAGGACACAGTTTGGGACAACCACAGCTGCCAGAAAATGAAAAAGGAATCCCAGAAAAGAGAAAGCAGAAGTGCAAAGCTTTAAACTCTGAGTGAAAACATTGTCCAGATCTCTGGCCGACCCTTTGACCAGAAATGCATGAATGGGACAATCTATGAGGTAAAAGACCAAATAACTGAACTGAGATTTGAACTATCTCTCCAAAGACACAGCTTGCAGCTAGCGTCCAAACAAATTAATTGCTGGTTAAAACAAACAGAAAACTAACAAAAACACTCTTTAGAAGGATATAATAGAACAACTCTCCACAATAAGGTTAATGACACAATCCAAAATTATTTAACATTTGATAGCCAGGAAAACAGGATGCATTCTTGATAGAAAAGCTAAATCAGTAGAGACTGACTCAAAATGGCAAAAATGTTAGAACTAGACAAGTATTTTAAAACAGTTTTTATGACTATGCTCAATAATGTAAAAAAAATGTTCATAGTGTATACAAAGTTACATGTCACAAGATAAATAGAAACTTTAAAAGAGAACCAAAATAGAAAACTAAAAATGGAACTGCCTTCTGACTCAGCAATTCCACTGCTGGGATTATACCCTACAAATCCTGAAACACCAATTCAAAAGAACCTATGCACCCCAAAGTTCATGGCAGTGCTATTTACAATAGTCAACTGCTAGAAACAGCCTGAGTGCCCATCAGTAAATGAGTGGATCAAAAAACTCTGGTACATTTACACAATGGAACACTATGCAGCAGAAAGAAAGAAGGAGCTCTTACCCTTCACAATAGCATGGATGGAACTAGAAAGCATTATGCTGAGTGAAATAAGCCAGGTGGTGAAAGACAAATACCATATGATCTCACCTATAAGTAGAACCTAATCAACAAAACAAACAAGCAAAATATAACCAGAGACATTGAAATTAAGAACAAACTGACAGTAACCAGAGGGGAGGGAGGAGGGGATAATGGGGCAAAAGGGCAAGGGTCATCAAGAAACATGTATGAAGGACACATGGACAAAGTCAAAGGGGGGTAGAATCGAGGGTGGGTGGTGGGGAGTGGTGGGTAGTGGTGGGGAGAAATGGAGACAACTGTACTTGAAGAACAATTAAAAAAGGAAAAAAAGAGAGAGAACCAAAACGTAATTCTTATGAATAGCCTTTAACTTGGTGGTTACAGAGTACATAAAAAATGTTTGTCAAATTTAAAAATAGCACTTTTCATTTTTTACTTACCTATTTATTGAGTTTTACTTTTTATTCTTTTCACTTATTTGTTTAAAATTTTTATTGTTTTAAGAGTTTTTAGCTCTAAGATCATGATTTCTCTTTCAAACATACATACAGCAGTTATTATGTGCCAGATGCTGTGCTGGGAACAGTTTATTAAAAATAGATAATGGTTATGATGGTGATGATGATTATAGCTGAGAATAGATTATAAATAAGCAATGTAGGGCCATTATCTTCATTATATAGGCAGGAAATGGATTCTTAGAGTAAATGTTACATATTTTCACTGCCATTTGTTAACATGCTGTGTTAAGATCTATTTGTAAAAAGAGTAGTCTACTGTTTTTCATTTGATTCCATTTTATAGTTTCTGTGTCTCTTTTGAGATACTATATCCTTTTATTCATTATGAGCATTTTGCCTTTGAATCATAGAGGATAGCTAAGAAAACAGTTGCTCAGGCAGAAAATTGCAGGGGAACCATGTGACTGTCCCTCTGATGGGGCAGCCTGAGTTGGTGGTACTCTCCCATCCTTGGGAAGTATGGATTTCTTTGTTGGTGGAAGGAAAATTGCTTCTCACTCTTTCCCTTTGGTGACTCTCAGCTACTCCTTTAAATTCCACATGTTGGCCTTCTCCTCTCACGATGCTAGATTGTAATTCCCAAACATTTTTATTGACTCTGTTGGAGTACATTGCTATCTTTCCTTTCCATCATTTCTTTGGGTACATGTGCTTTTTTGTTTTGTTTTGTTTTTTACCTTAGAGTGTCACATAATGAAAAGAATAATGATGATAACAAGTAAGAAGAAGGAGGAGGAGGAGGAGAAGGAGAGTGTGGGGGGGAGAGAAAGAAGGAGAGAAAGAGGAAGAATGATAATTGTTTCATGGCGGCAGGAACATTTTCTGAATCCCTACTGCCTCACACAATGCCTGGGACATAGTCAAACACCCTAATTAATATTTACTAAATGAACCCATAAATAAGGATAAGATCAAAAGAAGATACACTGCAAGCCATTTCTACTTTGTTTTCTATCTACATTTTTGTCTTTAAAATTCTCCTAATGAGCTTCCAATTTCACTGTCTATTTGTTTTCTCATTCTTTTTTTTTCTTTTGTCTTTTGGGTGCTCACCCTTTTTTCTTCATGGTATGAATTTCACTGTCTTTTCTGAAGCTCTTCCTGACCATCTGTGTATAAAACAAAAACATTAAATTGTAAAACAGTTGCTTATTGATCATAGCTAGTCATTCTGCCTGTGAAAGATACATGGTCTACCTTTTAAGTTGTTACTTTTCTTTCACGGGGCTGTGAGGATCGCTTCCTTCAATAGGAATGCATGTGTCGATATTTTACATCAGACTAACTGAGTTCATACAGTAAATGTGTGCTGATTCAGACTTCAGAAAATGATTCAATGGTGTTACCTTGTTAATGACTTTTTAAAATATGACTGTTTTCATTCTAAGTAAGAGAAATCAACTTAAACTAGATGAAGCATAAAAAGGAAATTTATTAATAGCCTTATCAGGATAAATATGGTGTAGCTGTCAACCACATGATAGAGTGGGTCACATAATGTCACCAGACACAGTTTTGTCCTCACCATCTTCGATAGTGTTTGATTCCCTCTCAGTTCATTCCACTTTTAAGCACATGTTCTTTCCATGGTGGAAAGATGACTTCCAAAAGCTCCAGACTTATATTTAACCTCTCTGCATCCTTTTTTGGAACTTCTCAACTGTCTGTTTAGACAGCTTCTGGCCACATGCTATTACAAAAGCATGCATGTGTCCAGGGGCAAGGAATATGCTATGGGCCAGATTTACTTCCTGTGATCGCTGTAAGTGGAGCCTGGTGGTACCCTGAAAAGGTGCCATCAGGTTTACTTTAGCTCCTCCTTCATCTCTCTGTCTTTGCTGCTATTGCCTTGCAGCTGCAGTCTTCAGAGGAGCTCCTGGGATGTCTTGGTCCATAGAAGAGACAGATTGTGGGGAGGCTGATGTCTTGGAGTCTGTATCAGCCCCCAAGTAGCCCATAACCACTGACTGGACTGCTATGGGAAAGAAAAGCCCAGCTCCGTTGCCATGAAGGAAAGCAGACTCCAGTGATCCATAGTTCTCTCTGGTATCACACCGACACTGGAACTTCACCTGAAATTATACACTTGACTTCCTTCCCTGTCCTATCTTCCCTCTCCGAGTTTTTTTGCCAGTTTATTTGGACAACCAATTCCTTAATGAATTACTTGCACTCTGATTCTTGGCCTGGGATGGGCTTCTAGGAGAACTTTAAGGAGGACTTAAGAAAATATCCTTGAATGCAAGTGTCTAAAATAATAAAGATTCAGAGTTGGAAAAGGAGGGAGACCCAAGGATCATGAACATGCAATTAATTACTGGGTGGGGAAGCAAGGCTGGTATTTTAAAACAATAAGATTCTAGTAGGGGTAACATCCAAATCAATGCAAGTTCCCTTCTTTTATTACTTCTTTCAATTCTTTTTTTCTGGAGCAAACATTTTCTCTATGAAGTGTGCTGTAACAATTCTCACCAGTTGTTAATACAGTCCTCTCCTCACTATCTGCTTTCATGTTTTGACTTTCATTGGCTGATTCAGAATCCAGCTTATTGGAAGGCACTCCTGAGGTATTTAGGGTCTCTTCTATTGACTTCCGAGTGATGCAGTATGTACAAATGGCATCTTTTTCCAACTGAACCTGAGGCAACTCCTGAAATGAATGTGTTTTCCATAGATCACATGCTTTAAGGAGACAGATGAACAATCCTGATTCATTCCTTTTGTCGACTTAATTTCAGTCCCAATCTTACATTATTGGCATGATGGGAGAGTTTATTTCCTATATAAGAATATATACTCCTATTTAAATAGTGCTTGTGTTTCTTTCAGTGTCTATATGATTTTAAAGAAAATACCATTTGGTTTACAAACACATGTTTAAAAAATGTCATAATATGTACCTGTTTTCCTTCAGTCAGTGTATGGTTCCTCTTAAGTTCTTAAGTTGTCAACTACAATATATGACCATCCCTTTCTGTGTATGCATCATGTTCTGTGCAGTTCCAAAGAGGCTTTGGAACAAGATTAAACAACCAGCCAGCCAGCCAGCCAGCCAGCCAGCCAGCCAACCAACCAACCACCCAACCAACCAAACAAACAAACAAGCTTATAATGCATATTTAGAAATATCAGTGGTTTAAACTCCTTATCTAAATTTTAAAATATGACTCACACTGTTAACACTTCTTACCACTGTTACCACATCTGACTTCTACCTGAGTTATTTCAGCTTTTTACAAACTCCACTGATAACAGTAATCAAAATCCAACAAATCAGTTTGAAGTGCCACTTTCTCCCTGAAACTAGCCTGATCCTACTCTGTAATTCTTTGTTCTTTTCTCAGAGCTTTCATTGATCAGAACAGAGTCATGCATGGCTCGTCTTTGTATACTCAGCACTCAGCACACTTGCAGATGTACGCATGCGCTCTATTGATGTTGCTTGAATCTGTGCTTCTTGAATTACACTCATGAACAATCCACTAATGTTTGAAGCAGGCAAGGTCTGATTTTAAAATAATGGGGCTTAGGAGTTGTGTATCCTCATGCTGGGGAGGGTCTTTAAAGTTTACAAAGCAACTTCATGTATATTGGCTTTATTTAATCCTCTCCACACATTAAGGCAGGTATAACTTCCACTGTCTAAATGCAGGAGATTCTTAACCGAGAATACTTCGAACAACTGGCCCAAGGCCACACACAGCTAATAAGGGGTGAAGTTTGGACTGAACCCAAGCCTTCTGACTCTGTGCCGCGATTGTCTCTTTATCTTTGAATTGGCAAACTGGCACCAGCTCACATTCTTATCTTTTCCTATGACATTCTTTGCTCTTGAGACAGATCTAACACTGTGTCTTATTTAATTCCTGCTTTTTAATTAGAGGGTTGCACGTTCCCCTATCTTTCTCTCTTAAACCCACTACTGACCTCTTTTTAAAGAAAATTTCTGTGACCCATGCTATATAGATTCCTTTTCTTTGTTTTATTTCCTTTTTTTAAATTCAGTTCCAATTCCCTTTCTTTTGTTTCTTCCTATTATGTTCTCACATGGCTCACTTCTGCAAATGGAAGTCTCCACTTTGTTTCTTACAGCCGTAGCTTTTCTCTCCTTGGAGGATTAAACAATCTTTTAAAAATGCCTCACTATTTTCTGATGTCTTTTTTAGCTTAAAATACATTAAAGTAATAAACTTTTGACAACATTATTATATATTGCTTTAGCAAGTTGAGAAATGGTAGTCTCTTTTTCATTACTGAATTGGCAATACAAGCAGATGATAATCTGGCACAAATATACATTTATTAATACGTGAGTGCACACACTGATTCACAGCCATGTGCAAAATATGGAATGAGTGGCATATAACCAATCTGGGATACCAAAGAATACAAGGACTGTTTTCAAAAATTTAATATGCAAAATAATACCAAAATCAGTATAAAAATTTAAAGATATATTTGCAATAAGAAGATTAATAAGAACAGCCTATATCAACTGTGTAGAGAAGTGATGTAATGTTTACAAATCATGAAGAAAAGGGCCAATTATTAAATTTAAACCTCTATTCTTCTAATCTTTTTCCCTGAAAGAGACTTGCCATAATGCCTTTGAAGAAATAGAAGCCAAAGCAAAAGAGGAAATGTGTTCAAGTTTTTATGCGCACATAGATTATCACAGGTATTAAACAACCTATTACATTACTGACTAATTGAATCTCTAGAGGCTAGACAATGTGTAGCTCCATACTGGGCCTAATGCAGGGGCTCACAAATGTGAACAGAATGAATGGATGTCATCACTGTCAACAATCTTAGAAGAACCGTGGAAAGTAACAGAGTAATCATGGGAAGCTCCAGAACACTGAAGCAGAGAAAATAGGAATTGAGAAAAGTACAAAAATATCATTTCCCCCAAGGTATCTAGAACTTGCCAGGATGGACTGGGAACCCCTAGGGAATGAAAGACTGATTCTGACCTAGCATGATGGAGAGGGGACCTCAGGCAAACAGCAAGGTGAGAGTGTGGGAGTCATTGACAAGGGCCCATGCTAGAGTAAAATTTTCTATAGACCCATGACTTCATATTTAATTCTTACATATAATTTGCTTGTATAGTTGACCCCTGAACAACACAGGGACACCACCACTTCCCAACTTTCTAAACCAATATATAATCATGCTGTCAAAAATTTATTACTTTTATATATTTTAAGCTAAAAAAGACATCGGAAAACAGTGAGGCATTTTTAAAAGGTTGTTTAATTCTCCAAAAAGAGAAAAGTCATGGACCATAAGAAACAAAGTAGAGAATTCCATTGGCAGTCAAAAATTCACACATGACTTTTGACTTCTCCAAAACTTAACTACCAGCAGCCTACAGTTGACCAGAAGCTCTACCAATAACATAAACGCGTACTTTGTATGTTATGTGTATTATATACTGTATTCTTACAATAAAGAAAGTTAAACAAAAGAAAATACTATTAAGAAAATCACAAGGAAGCGAAAATACATTTGTGGTACTCCATGTATTAGTTGAAAAAAATCTGTGTATGAGTGGACCGTGCAATTCAATTCAAACTCGAGGATATACAGAATATATATATTTTACTTTTGCCACAATTCTTTCACTGAAATCTTAGAGACTAACATACAAAATTGTTACAGAGAGGAGTAGAGACTTGGAACTTTCTGTTCTTCGTGCCCTATTTCTTGCTTCTTCTTCCTTCTATGGTGGCCCCAAGGAGACCTCCAGCGGGCCACAAATACAGTTGTTCTCAAATTAAAGTATGAGTGGCATTTTAAAAATGAAAAATCTTGTGCATCACCACTGGAGACTCTCATCGCAAACAAAATGAAAGAGAACACGAGTGTCTTGAGGGATGCTGATGCTCCACACCGTGGGGACCCAGGAAGCATAGAGACAAATTGCCTTTTTGTTCTCAGCCTGACCGAAAGGTTGGGAATCTGGGACAGATAAGCTTATAAAAGGCACCAAGTGCAAGCCAGTTACAAATAAACATGGAGTGAGGTTTTAGTGGTTTCATTAGACGTCACGACCGGTTAAACCCTTCTACTCGTTGCTCTTTCAACTTGGCGTTCGTGGGGCATGTTTGTGATCGTGGAACAGCTGAGAGCTGAACACAAAACAAAGCAAAGCACTTTTATTTCTTATTTTCTCTAGGGAGCTTAGCCTTTTCTTATCCCCCAATAATTTGGCCAACTTGGAAGGCAGCTAATTGTTCTTGCACAGCAAGTTTTTATCTTGTCCCCTTTGCATCCTGGGCGTCATCGCCAGCTGAGTTCTTGTACTTGTCTGTGTGCAGCATCCACCTGTGATTAACCAAGTCCCAGGTACTTGTGCTTAATTATTTATTTGTATTTCATTCTTGCTATGACAATGCCCCTTGGTAGGTACTACTGAATCATTTCCCCTCCTTTGTATTTAGTGAATGTACATTTACAAGCAGAATTTTCTCATCAGTAACTAATTTGTTACCTTCTCGTTCCCTGTCTGGACCATAGCTGTCAATTATGTGCCCCAGGTGTGAGGGAAACGTGACTGGCTCCCATCCAGCTGGGGCTCTGACTTTGCCTACTACTGTGACTGAGCTGCTCAGATGTGTTACTCCTCAGACGCAGTTTCCGCTCTTCTCAGGCACTTCTCTGTGGGGCAGGGAAGCTGACACCTATAGGCTCCATAACCCAGGCTCCATGTAAGTTGCCTTTCAACTGTATTCAGCTGAAATAAGTACTGGTGGAAATATGGAACTTGGAGAGGAAGAACTACTCTTGCCATTCTGCTTCCAGTGGCATCTCTCATGGGGCTGGGACCCTCCGTGACTCTAGCTTCCCCTTGGAGGACCATCACGTTCCTGTTTCAGTCACTGGCCTGAGTGTTCGGGTGATGCTGTCTCTTTTTCCCTTTGTCTGCCCAGCTCTAGGGTATAGTGGCTCTTTGCTGTTGCTAATTTGGGAGATTATCTTGATTTCTCAGCTCCTCCATTACCCATGTAACCAATCTCTTGAATTAAATTCCCTCTGATATAAATACTTGAAATGTTTTCTGTCTTTCTGGTTGAAGTCTCACTGTCATACCTCACTACTTCTTTTCATCCTCCTTCCCTTTATCCTATTTCCCTTTCCCCTCCTCTTCCTCCTCATTTTCCTCCTTCTGTTTCTCCTCCTCCTTTTCCTCCTTCTTCCTTCTTTGCTTTTACATAGAAGGAACTTCTCACTTAAGTGACAAGACTCCATATCTATTTCAGATGTCCAAGTGCACCTACAAAGCCTCTTCCTATGCTATCTCAGTCTCTTGAGATTAAATTTCCCTGTACAGTAGATTGTTAATTGACTGAAAAGATTTTTTTGATGGTTATAATTATAGTCTGTGGCCACTTAAAAATAAGATGAAGGACTGATTACAAAGTATTGAATTAGAATTATATGCTGATTATGTAGAGGGATTAAGAAAAATAGGGAGGTCCATATGCTACTTTATTCAGGAGAATCTTGTGTCATTTAGGAACAGAAGGCAACATGTTGTTAAGCATTATTAGGTTGGAAGAGTTGTTGAAACCAGAGATTGGAGATACCATTTCCAAGGAAATAAGAATTTATTTGTCTAGAGAAAATTGTGTATGCCCCTGAGAGTAGGCTGTCCCGAAGGGATTCTCAAAAGAGTGTGAATGTCCTGCAGTGGAGACTCCTGATCTCCAGGCTGAGATTGATTCTGTATCTGTCATCATGCTTACTGGTAGACAGGACTTCTTGGAAGCCCCAGTTTTTACCAATTAGCAGAAATTCTTCATTCTGTTAGCAGTATAAGGTAGTTAAAGGATCACATGCTCTGGTTCTTCACTCCCAAAGAACAGACCACCACCACCACCACCACTACCGCCATCATAGACACATACCTATACACACCCACACGCATGTGTCAGACTCTAACCCAGGAAATCAAGGGGCTGCACTGGTGGGCCAAGTCCTCCTTCCCAATGAGACTCAGAGCGTGTAGGAGACTAAGGAGCATAATGCATTCCTCCTAAGACTGTATCAGGAGATTGTAATCTGCATGCTACTGTACCACCCGCCTACAGTTTGTTTTTTTCCTTATTCGACATGGACCTGAACATTCTAACAAATGTCATCAACACAAACAAACAAATTAACAAAGAAAATAGTTGATATATACATTGTAAAAAAGAAACTATCTCTTTTTCTTAATTATATTGGACACTGGAAAAGAAGACATTTTTCAAAAAAATGAATATAACTGGTAAGATAATTTGGTAAAGTGGCTGGGTAGAATATAAACATACAAAAACAATAATTTTCCTATTGTATTTGTTGTTTTTCGATCAGAGAAGTGAAACTACAGTTGACCTTTGAATGACATGGGGGGTAGGGGCACTGACCCCCATGTAGTCAAATATCCACATGCAACTTTTAACTCCCCCTAAACTAAACTACCTTTGGTATCAGCAGGGCACTGGTTTCAGGACCCCACAGTCCCGAGAGTCCTTGAATTCTCAAGCCCCCTACATAAAACGGCATATATCAGTGCCTGCAGTTGGCCCTGTGCATGTGCATACCCCTGACTGCAGATCGAAGAGAGTACAGGTGTTTATTGAAATAACCCATGTGTGAGTGGAACTGCACAGTTCGAAATGGTGTTGCTCAAGAGTCAACTGTACTGAGTATTATGAAAGGGGAAATTGATTAAATAAATTAAACATTATGCAGTGGACAGAGCTGAGAGAGTAAAGGTCCCAAAAGGAGAGTTGAAGGAGCAGAGAAAAATGACAGACCAGCCCTGGTGTAACAGGGTGCAGCCAAGAGGGGAGCCCCAAATAGGGATTTGTAATAGGATCCAGAAGAGCTTGGAGATAATTGGCTCCACATCACAGGACACACCTGCCCAGAATGCTGGCAGCTGTGGCCAATTGTGGGAGGAGCCGGAAATGGGGCTGCAGAAGAAGATTGGCGCTGGGGTTTAAACCCAGCAAGGCAGCCATTTGGCGTCTCTCTTTGGAACTGCATCTCCCTGTTTTGGGACCACGAGTCTGTTTAGGACCACGCAGCTTTGGCATCTTGGTTGGGACCATGCGGCTTGGGTGAGAGTCAGGACCACGAGGCTTTGGAAGTGCTCCCTTTTACCACATGGAGGGTGCTGGGAGGACTGTGTGCATTTGTGGGGAACTTTAGTTTGTGTTATTTCAGGTGAATAATAAATTCCTTTCCTTTTCACTGAATCTCAGGCATTGAGAGATATCTTTCCTTTGGCGGTGGACAGAACAAACCTGGGGGGTTCCTTTAGGGGAATAGTATTTTGCCCTTTGAGGCCCCCCTACCCCCGTTGCTCTGTAACACTGGTGTGGGTATTCCATAGCTTGCACACCTGGAAGAATAAGTGTGTTTGTTCACTTTTGTTGGAATCGTGCAGGAGCCTGGTGTGGAAGTTCATAGGAGATTGTGTAGATGCCAGTGGATGACTGTTGGCTCTCCATGGCCACTGCCTCTGTGAGTCCTAGTGATGTGCTGGAGGCTTCACTGTCTGTCAGAAGGACCCGTGGTCAGGAGGGAGAGCAGGGTAAGAGCAATATAAACTGGAAACTGCTTATATCTAACGGCTGCTATTTTGTTCCTGCCTCCAAAATTTTATGCAGCATCATTTTTGGCCAACTCCAATCTGTAAACTATACAAGGAAGAGCGGTTTTGGAAAGCCAAGTCTAAAATAGGTTGATTGAGTTCAGCACAAAAAGAGAAAGAGGGTAAACAGTCTAATTTTGATAGCAACATATCAACACATTATATAGTAATCAATTTAACAAGAAAAGCATAATACTACATGAAGGGCATTATAAAATCTAAGGATAGTAAACGAGATTTATTCTCGCCTTAGAAGATTTAATAGAAGAAGAGATCTTGCCTTAGAAGATTTAATATCATAAAAATGTAAGTCTAACCAAACTTAATATATATCTAATATGTTTATAGTTAGCATCTAAAGTTTTTTGTTTAATAAAATGGTTTTTAAGCTCATGTATAAGGGTAAATCTTCGAGAATACCCAAGGGGGGGATACGGAGAAGTACTTGCCTTAGATTCGGAATGTATTACTAACCAGAAAGCCTGTCTCATAAATCATCATAGTATGACCACAGAACAGACAAAGTGGAAACCTTGGAAGGCTTAAAGGACCCACAAGCAGATCCTGATATAAGTATTTAACGTATGAAAAAGAGCCATATTTCAACATAGAATAAAATAATGGGTTATTTAAAACATACTTATTTGGTAAATAAAAACAATGGATTGTTTACTAGAGCAGAACTAACTGCCCCCTGAGAAAAAAACTTAAAAAATGGGCCTCTTTCTTATTCCATGTAAAAATAATCTTCAGTTACTTTAGGATATTTAAATGTAGGAAATAAAAAGTTTTGTAAGAAAATTCTAGGAAATGGTGTAAACCTTTTAAAGACAAGCAGCAGATTCTAACAATCAGAGCTCTAGAAGAAATCTGAAAACTAATTAAAAATATACAATTTTAAAGTTTTCATCATGGCAGAAATATCATGAATGAAGTAAATAACCCAATAATAAATATGGAAAAAAAAAAACAGGTAAAGCAGAAGAAAAAAGCTAATATCTATGCTATACAAAAGACTCAAAAATTGACAAGAAAAATCTAAATGATAGAAAAGCAACAACAGATATGAAACAAATATTTATAGCTGTAAAATTCTGCATGGTCAAAAATACCTGAAAGGTACACAAACACATTAGTAGTCAGGAAGTGATAAATTATAGTGATAGATTTCACTTTTTACTTTTCAGACTGGCAGATATTGAGATGAACATAAATCTTGCCATCTGGGAGTGAGAAAAATGGCATGTTTATAAATTGCTAAGAGAAACATGAAAGCAATCCCTCAACATCTATAAAAAAAAGCACACATACCCTTGTGGCTAGTCATCCCTTTCCTGATAATCTATTGTAAATAAAGGAAACTTTATTTAAGTCTGTAAGGATTATCTGCAAGGTTGTTTACATCAGCATCATTCAGGATAGGAAAGAATCACCAATAATAAAATGGATAAATAAATTATTGTGCTTCCAAACCGCTAAAAACAATGAGTGACAACTATACTAGGTGCTTTGGAAGACTTCTGTGAAGTTGCACAGAAAAAATAATAGCTAAAATATTATGTGTTATCCCATTTTTGTAATATATTACTAAAGACTATATATGGGCATGTGTGTATATACATATACATACACACACATATGTGAATATGTATATGAGTACATGAACGTGGAGAAAAGAATGAAAGGACATATCTAAGGTTGTTACCTTGGGAAAGAGGCAGGCAGGAAGTTATATAGGTGGACTGGGGAACAAAGGGAAAAGTAAAATGTAAAGTACAATTTAAAATGAATGAAAGAAATGCATGATATGATCACATTTATTCATGTATGTTAAATAAGAATGATTTGACTAGGTATATAAAAAAGTTTTAAGCAGAGTTTGAGCCAAACCCTGCGCTGGTGTTGAGTGAATAGATCTTTTCCAGATGTGAACCTCTCTACCCCCAGTTTTGCTAGACCAAGAGGTTACCATGTTGGGGTGATCATAAAGTGAAGATAGAAATGACTTCAGGGGATTTACAGTTGGGGTGTGTTTTCTGTTGAATTATTTAAGAGGAGGTAAATCATATCCTAGTTCTTTTTGAAAAATATGTAGACTGAGGGGTGGGGGTCGGGGGGCGGTGCTGACAAACGGTTCTTACGACCTGGGAGGCTGCGAGAATGAATGTGTCGTTAGCAGAAAGAGGAGACACAGAAGGAGACAGTTTCGGAGGAAGTCACAGATGTACTGACAACAGGCCGCGTTTGAGATGGTGGTTTCCACGCTTACAGCCGGGCTTCAGAGAGGCCGCAGCTGAAGGAGCGGTGGGAGTTGGGGAGTGGCGAAAAGGGCTTTCTGCGGTGGGAAGCAGATGCGGTCACCGAGGGAATTTTGAGGATGAAGATCAGAATCTTGGGGAAATCTCACCATTAGAAGAAAGAGAAAGTGAGGATGATGACAGAGGAAAGTGAGGCGAAAATGTTCATCTCTAGAGAGAGAGTGCCTAGCCCTGCCAGTGCCCTGGAAAGGGGAGAATATTCACAATGGAGAGAGGACGGCTGGAGTCAGCAGTTCCCGGGGTGTGAGTGGAGAACGTAGCGGCAAATGTGGATGCAAATGTGGGTACCGTGGGGGCTCGCTCTTCACTAGAGGCAGAGAGGGGTTCAAAATGATGTGGGATTTGGGAACGGAGAAAATTTAAATCTACTTGAAGGCATGTTGGTGAATCCTCTGTAACATCGTCATTATTACCTAGAGAGTAGTGCAATTTATCCCTGCCACCAAAATGTGTGTAAGGCAGCTGCTCAGAACTCACGAGTGGAAGCGGGTTGAGGTGAATGTGCCCTATCTATCAGGCTGCTCTGGGGAACCACTCAAACCCTCTCCGCCACACTTTTCCTGCAGCTGTGACCTGTTCCCTGCTCGCTCCCCTCAGCCTCATGCTGGAGCACCTTGTCGGCACCCAGCTCTGGTCTGCCCAGCACCTGTCTCTGTCTGCCTGACCTGCCGCTTCTCTCTCCCGGGGGTGACAGACTTCCACAGGAGCCCACGAGGCATTCACACGTGTGTGGGCATGTGTATGTGTGTATGAGCGTGTTGGGAGGGGTCCTTTGACCAGCGAATGAGGGCCAATGGATAAATGCCCCTTTTCTTTTTCCCAGGCAGACACCTGTGCTAAGGTCTGTTTCACGTGACTTCTCATGTGATCCTTTCATCTGGAGCCTGTTTCCTTCCGGTAGCCATGGCCACCTCTGCAGTGCCACCTTGCATTCTTCTTCCTTCTCTGTTTCAGCCCCCCTGTTGCTCATGCCCAATGCCTCAATCAGACTTCTCACCACATCATTGCACTTCATCTTTCATGTCTGGCTCTGTTTTGGGGAGGAACTCCAGCTAAGTCAGCTTCTGTTTAAAAAATAGGAAATACAGGAGCTGTGAGAGCCAATGAAAGAATAGGGAATGGAATACACCCCCCCCCCCCACCCCTGCACTGGAAAATGTGCTTCTGTTTTCTGTTATTTCCTGCTTTTTAAAATGATTTTAGGTTTTTAGCTATTTTAAAACTGTGTTTGATATGCTGATTTCCTTAGGTGAACGGCAATAGGACAATTGTTCCATGAAGGGTCTTCAATTAATTGCAGGATATACAACGGAGTGTAAAAAAAATTCAGCTACTTTCGCATAAAAAGCTCTTATAATTAAAAATCTGTTAAGAAGGAGAGTCTTAACTTTTTTTTTTATGTGCCTTGAAAATTTTCCAGGAATTTAAAAGTCTTCCATCATCACACAGTGTTTCTGGACTTTTAACAGTCCCTTAGCTCCTAAGTTAATGTTACGTCCTGAACCAAAATTACTTCTTTAGGCTTCCTTTTTTTAATGCCACCCTAATTTAGTAACATTTTGGAGATGGTTATTCTTATTATGCTTTTGTTATTAATTATGTGATCTTCTGTAACATTGTGCTATTCTGAAAGCAGCTTCTGAATAGAAAACTTTTTTGAGACTGGTCTGGGAACATTCCAGTTTCATGCCGCTCCCTTCTGATCTCAAGTTTGTCCAGAGAATTATGTAGTATTAGTGGACATTAGAAGCAAGGTTAGGACTTGAACCTTCTCCCTCTATTGGATTTAATTAAGAGAGCTCATCCAGTTACTACCTCTATTTGCTTATAGGTTATCAGCTAGGGATAACGTTTTCCATAAGGGCAGCATTCTAAACTTTTGTGGCTTTATATTTCTGGCATTTCATTTTAAGCTGATTCTATTTGAACTTGCTTCAAACAGAGAAAGAAACTCTTAAAGGAGAACATTGAGCGTGCACTGGGGTATATATTTAAAATGTCAAACACTTTATTCTTGCAATTAAATTATACCTCTAATTTTTGAGCCTATGGGATTGAACTGGCAGAAAAAAACTAGATCTATATAAGTCTGGTCCCAGCTGCTCACCCTTGGCATCATTAAAGTGAACAATGGGAAAATTATAGTGCTAGAACAAACTATGTAAGCCCGTAAATGTTGATGTCACATTATATCGGGCCAAATCTTGACTCTTCCGCTGAGTCTGACAAAGGTTATGTAATTTCTCTAAACTTCTATGTCCGTAAGCACAGGTAATAAGGGCAGCAACCTCATCAGATGGCTGGGCCCATAGGAAGCACCGTCCTAACTATTATCACTATTCATTATAGCTGCTAAAGTAAACTGTAAATTACAGTAAATACACACAATATCTGTGCATTTCTTCATGATGAATATGAATTGCTTTTTAGATATTTAGAGGGTAAGGAAGTAGGAAGAGCCACGGAAAGTAGGGATTAAATTTAAAATCCACACCTTTAGGAGAAGCAACACTGTAAATGGCTTAAGATCATGGTTTCTTAACTTTAAAATCCTGGGTTCAAATCCCAGCTCTGCCACTTGTTAGCTCTTATTAGCACTTAAATGATCCATTTAACCTCTTCATGTCTGTTTCCTCATTTTGAAGTGGGAGATAATTATAGTGTTAACCTCATGTAGTTGTTATAAAAATTTAATTGTATTTTCTTAGTGCAGTGCCTGTGAAGGCTGGCCCCATTGTCCTGTGACCTGTCCTCTTTGCACAAGCCACCGTGCTCAGCACGTCCCATGCTTGGTTTGATGTTCTGCTGCTGCTGTCTTAAAATTCTTCATAATTTCTTATTATTCCTAATAATTGTAACCATGCACATGAGCAGAGAAGATACATATAATATGCATGATGGCTTTGTTGCTTGCTGATGCATTAGCACGTACCATTCGTTAGTGATGCCCCACAAGCACAGAGTTCTGGGGGACACAAAGGCGTGGGACCTCAGTGGGCTGAAGGCAAGGACAAGGTGGGTGTGTTATGTCTATGACTGGTTATGTGAGAGTGCTGACAGCCCCAAGCATCCATCATTTTGGTTCAAGACAGAATTTTCTTCAAAGGCAGAAAGAAGCCAGTAACAGTCTGATAAACACAATAACCAATTCTTTCTTACTTGTATTACCTCCTTGTATGAGCCAAATACTTATGTTGAAATGATGACAGAGAAGGAAAGGGAAATAACTCAAGGTTGTTTTCCTGTCAGTCTGTCCTTATTCATGAATAAGCAGAAGGGAGTGAGTGTTAGGAGAATATGCATGTATCAGGATGGGAATAAAAACAGCTGAATTATTTTTATGCAATGTTTCCTCTGATCTAGCCAGAAAGAAATACATATGCATGCATGACCTGTGAGAAGTACAAATTGTATGATTTTGATGATTGTACACACAAGGTAAGCACTCTTACATTTTCATCTAAAGCTGGTGCTATGTGGTATAAAGACGGGCAATACAATTCATGCTAATAATTTTTAAAAATAATTTTTCTTTACTGCGGATGACATTAAATAGCAAATAAAAACCAATATAACAAGTGAAGAGACCATGAAATCAAGGGAAAATACTTATATTTTAATACATTTTATAGCACTTTTTCTTGCTTTTTGAACAAAGGGCTCTACATTTGGATTTTGCACAGGGTCTTACAAATTATATAGCTGGACTAATTGCCAGGCACATCCTAAGTACTATATATTTACATCTATATGTATGTATGTGAGATATATATGTATATCACAAAACAATCAGTGTTTGTTCCAGACTTTTGTGCTTTTGTATTGGGATGCGGTATATTCTTACAAGGAAAATCCAGAATTTTTATCTCTGGAAGAAAATTATTCCAATAAGGAAAAAGAGCTAACTCAATGGCTGACTTTGTCCCTGCATTCTTCAAGGAGCTGATACACCCATTGCCCCTATTTGGAAAACTTTTTCTTTTGTATCACAGATGGTCCCAAATAGCCAGATGGGCAAAGGTCGATAGTACATATTTTGATTCTTTTACCATGTGGTAGATACTTTTCACTGTTCCCCTAAAGAACTTTACAGCTTTCTGAACCCTTTCAAACACATTGTTTCATCTAAGCCGCATGACCCCTTTGAATTAGACAGTGTGTGGCTGGCTAGTTACCAACACACCTGGAGGTGCACCTCCTGCTGAGCACATCACAACCTGGGGTCTGACCCCCAAGCCTTACAGCTTCAGCAAACAAACTGTCAGTTTCTCAGAGCTTTATTGGACTTAGGCGTGCTGATTCATATCAACCAAATCCACAGGAAAATAGAGACCACAGAATTCCAATGCTGTAATTTATAGAGAGAAATGTAACTTTCCAGTATACCAGTATACATTCCTGTATACATTCCCTCACTGTGGAAAAACATCCCAGGGAGCCAGGTTATCAGAAGGTAGCTTGTGGGCATGAAATCAGAACAAGGAAGATTGGCTGGAGAACCCATGTGTTTAACAGCATCAGGCTCTGCTGGTGTGATAGTTCTGTCCCGACAATAAGGAGAAGTGTGCACGTTTGCATCAGTTTATCTTTCTAACACTTTGTTCCCCAGTCAGGGCTGGAGGCTTCCCGATCATTCATACCTTCTTTTCTCTCATGCTCCTTGCCGACGGATTCCGTTTCTGTTGAAGATGGACTCGTTCTTTCTTGAGACAGGTGATGTTTATCAGTATAGTAACAGCCAGATTCTTTTCTGCTCCTGGCAAAGGGAATACTCTTTCTTCCTGTAGCCATTTTTCATACACAAAGGATTTCACATAACTTTTACCAGTTTTAAGGTTTAAGCCTTAGCTTTTAGGACTGCCTTCAGGCAGTGCCATCTTCATTTTACAGAGCAGAAAGCAGGCTCAGGGAGTTTTAATAACTTGGTCTGTGGAAGGAAGCCACATACACTCCTCCTCAGGGTTTTCGTTTGTGTGCAAGTAAGTGTGTATGCAATTCCTTCTGCCTACTCTCTTACACTCTACTACATCTGCCTTCCTGAAATTAAGACATTTAAACACTTTTTTCTTACTATAAGACAGCATCATATTCATTTCCTACCAAACTCCCTGACCTACAGAATACCACAGAATCTTAGCTTTCTCAGCTCTTAGCTCTTTTTCCTTTTTTTCATGTTATATTTATTTGTTTATGTATTTATTTATTGTTATCTATTAAAGTTATCCCAGCTTTCCCCTGTTGCTCTCCCCTGCCCACCCACGCCCTGCTCCCACAGTCAATCCCCACCCTTTTGTCCATGCCTGTGGGTCATTCATACATGTCCCTTGACTAGACACTTCTCCATCTTTCCCCCCTTATCCTGCTACCCTCTCCCCTCTGGTGGCTATAAGTTTGTTTCTTCTTTCTGATAGGGGGCTTAAGACTTGGAAAATTTTAGCTTAAGGCAAATAGCCATAAATCTAGCAAGTAATGTGTATGTTAAGCTCTTTGTCTCAGAAACTACAATAAGGCCCATCTGGCATCTGAGAAAAAGCGGCTGACCTCCTGGGGTGCTGGCTAGAGATTACCGCCTGGAGACATCCATATCAGGAAGTATCGGGAAGAGCAGGCGACTACCCCTCCCACTTGGAGCTAGCTAATTGCCCAGGATAGAAGTGCTGCAGCTGTGAACTTCAAGGACTCTCACTGACTTCTTTTTGTCTTCCCCAACCCCCTTGTAAAAGATCTGGCCAGGAAACAAAGGGGAAGATGGCTTGTTAGGGTATGAACCTGCCATCTTCTCAGATAGCTCACCATCTGAATAAAGCGCCTATAAGAGATTCAATCGCTGTCATTGCTTATTGGATTTGGTAGTGACAGGCAGCCCGAACACTAGTGTCTTTTCCAGTTACAGTATCTCATTGTGGTTTTAATTTGCATGTCTCTGATGGCTAGTGATGTTGAGCATCCTTTCATATGCCTCTGGGCCCTCTACATGTCCTCCTTGGGGAAGTGTCTGTTCATATCCTTTGCCCATTTTTGAAATGATTTTTTGTCTTCCTGCCATGAAGTCATATGAGTTCTTTTTATATTTTGGAGATCAAACCCTTGTCTGAGGACTCACTTTCAAATATGTTTTCCCATATAGTTGGTTCTCTTTTCATTTAAATCCTGTTTTCTTTAGCCGTGCAGAAGCTTTTTATTTTGATGAAGTCCCGTTTGCTTATTCTTTCTTTTATGTTCCTTGCTCTAGAGGACATATCATTGAAAATATTACTGTGTGGAATATCTGAGATTTTCATGCCTATGTTCTCCTCTAGGACTTCTATGGTGTCACAACTTATATTTAAGTCTTTCATTCATCTTGACTGTATTTTTGTGTATGGTATAAGTTGGTGGTCAAGTTTTGTTTTTTTGCATATTGTTGTCCAGATCTCCCAACACCATTTGTTGAAGAGGCTATTTTTACTCCATTTTATGCTTCTTCCCCCTTTATCAAATTTTAATTGACTATAGAGACTTGGGTTTATTTCTGGGTTATCTATTCTGTTCCATTGATCTATGTGTCTCTTCTTATACCAGTACCAAACTCTTTTGATTACAGTGGCCTTGTAATACAGTTTGGTATTAGGTATTGTGATCCCTCCTGCTTTGTTCTTTCTTGAAATTGTTGCATCTGTTGGGGTTGTTTATGGTTCCATATAAAATTTTGAAATGTTTGTTCCATATCTGTGAAATATGTCATTGGTATTTTAATAGGGATTGCATTGAATGTGTAAGTTGCTTTGGGTAGTATGGCCATTTTGTTGATGTTAATTCTTCCAATCTACGAACATGGTATATGCTACCATTTGTTTATATCTTCCTTAATTTCTTTCTTCAAGGTTGTGTAGTTTTCTGAGTACAGGTCTTTTACTTCCTTGTTTAGGTTTATTCCTAGGTACTTTATTTTTCTCGTTGCTATATAAAATAGGACTTTTTTCTTGATTTCTATTTCTGATATTTCATTGTTGATGTACAAGAATGTCTCCAATTTCTGAATATTAACTTAGTGTCCAACAGTTTTGCCAAATTCACTTATTAGGTTGAGTAGTTTTTTTGGTGGAGTCTATAGGATTTTCTGTGCACACTATCATGTCATCTGCAAACAATGACAGTTTTGCCTCCTCCTTTCCAATTTGGATGCCTTTTTATTTCTTTTTGTGGTCTGATTGCTGTGGTTAGGATTTCCAATACTATGTAGAATAGAAGTGGTGAAAGTGGACATCCTTGTCTTGTTCCTGATCTTAGTGGGAAAGCTTTTAGTTTTGCCCATTGAGTATGATGATGGCTGTAGGTTTTGTGTATATGGCCCTTATTATGTTGAGACATGCTCCCTCTACTCCCACTTTGCTGAGTGTTTTTTTTTATCATAAATGGGTGCTATACCTTATAAAACACTTTTTCTGCATCTCTTTATATCATCATGTGACTTTTGTCTTCCCTTTTATTTATATAATGTATTAAGTTTATTGATCTGCAAATATTGTACCATCCTTGCATCCCTGGGATGAATCCTACTTGATCATGGTGTATGATCTTTACAATATATTGCTGGATACAGTTTGCCAATATTTTGTCGAGGATTTTAGCATCAGTAATATTGGCCTGTAGTTTTCTTTCTTTGTTGTGTCTTTATCTTGTTTTGGGATTAGGATGATGCTGGCTTCATAACAAGAGTTTGGGAGTCTTCTCTCTTCTTGGATTTTTGGAATAGTCTACAAAGGATAGGGATTAGCTTTTCCTTAAATATTTTGTAAAATTCCCCTGTGAAACCATCCAGTCCAAGGCTTTTGTATGCCAGGAGTTTTTTGATTACTGCTTCTATTTCACCAGCTGTTATCAGTCTGTTCAGGCTTTCTGCTTCTTCTTCATTCAATTTTGGAAGATTATATTTTTCTAGAAATTGTCCATTTCACCCAGGTTTTTAATTTCTTGGCATGTAGTTTGTAGTAATTTCCTAAAATCCTTTGTATTTCTGTGGTATCAGTTGTAATCTCTCCTCTTTCATTTCTGATTGTGTTTATTTGGGTCCTCTCTTTTTCTTGATGAGTCTGCTTAAAGGTTTGTCCATTTTGTTTATTTTTTTCAAAGAACCAGCTCCTGGATTTATTGATCCTTTGAATTGTTCTTTAAGTCTCTGTGTCATTTAATTCTGCTCTAATCTTGGTTATTTAATTCCTTCTACTATCTCTGGGCTTTCTTTGTTGTTGTTCCTGCAGTTCTTGTAGATGTAGGGTTAGGTTGTTTATTTGGAATGTTTCTATCTTTTTTGGATAGGGCTGTATTGCTATGAACTTTTCTCTCAGGACTGCCTTTGCCGTGTCCTATAAGTTTGGGTCTGTTGTGTGTTTGTTTTCATTTGTTTCCAGAAACTTTTTGATTTCTCTCTTGATTTCATTGTTAACCCATTCATTTTTAATAACATGTTATTCAGTCTCCATGAATTTGAATGTGTTTGAATTTTTTCTTTGAGTTTGGTTTCTACTTTCAAGTCTTTGTGATCTGAGAAGATACTTCATATGATTTCAATGTATGTTTTCTTCTTTGGGGTAAAAGATTCTGTATATATCAGTTAAGTCTGTTTGATCTAGAGTGTTGTTCAATGCCACAATATCCTTTTTGATACTTGGCTTGGAAGATCCATCTATTTTTGACAATTAGGTGTTAAAATCCCCTACTGTGAGTGTGTTACTATCTATATGTTGAAATCCTCCAAGATTTTCCTTATATATGTAGGTGCTCCTATGTTGGGTACATATATGTTTACAAGTTATATCTTCTCTGTGGATTGTTCCCTTGAGAATTATATAGTGTCCTCCTTTGTTTCTTTTTATGACTTTTGTTTTGAAATCTATTTTGTCTGATATAAGTATTGCTACCCCAACATTTTTTTTCAGGTATATTTGCTTGGAATGTTTTTTTTGTTTGTTTGTTTTTGTTTTTTTACCATCCCTTCACTTTCTCTCTGTGTGGATCTTTCAGGTAGGTCTACCTCTGAGGTAGCTCTCTTGTAGACAGCATATGTGTGAGTTATGTTTTCTTATCCATTCAGCTACCCTCTGCCTTTTGCTTGGAGCATTTAATCCATTTACATTTGAGGTTATTATTGATAGGTACTTATTCATTGCCATGTTTTTCCTTTTGTACCCATGTTCCTTTTTCCCTTGCTCTTCTTCTCCTCTGGTATCTCTATGACATGGATATTATTATGTTTCACGTTCTCCTGCAGCTCCCCTCAGCCCTTTTTGTTCTTTTTGAGTCTCTTTTCTTTTTCTTTTTTGCTTTTTCTGGGAGATTTTTCCTACCTGGTCCTTCAGTTGGCTGATCCAATTCTCTGCTTCATCTAGCCAGCTTTTAATTCCTTCTACTGTGTTCTTCATTTCAGAAATTGTATTCTTTTTTTAAAAAATTTTATTTATTAATTTTTAGAGAGGGAAGGGAGGGAGATAGAGAGAGAGAGAGAAACATCAATGTGCAGTTGCTGGGGGTTATGGCCTGCAACCCAGGCATGTACCCTGGCTGGGAATCAAACCTGCGACACTTCGGTTGGCAGCCCGCGCTCAATCCACTGAGCTATGCCAGCCAGGGCTTCAGAAATTGTATTCTTCATTTCCTCCTGGCTCTTATTGATAGTTTCTATGTCCTTTTTCATTCTGGTATTGTTCACAGTAAGTTCTTTATAGCTCCCCTGAAGTTCTTTATAGTTCTCACTGAGCTCATTTAGCATCCTTATAACTATTATTTTGAACTCAGTGTCTGATAGTTTGCTTGCCTCTATTTTATTTAGCACTCTTTCTGGAGATTCCGCTTTCCTTTCATTTCTGGGTTGTTTCTTTGTCTCCCCATCTTAGGTGACTATTCTTGTTTGTTTCTGCATATTAGACTGATCTGCTTTGACTTTCTGTCTTCATGGTATGAACATCTGTGATAGGAAACCTGAGGGATTCATTGGTGCAGCCTCCTTGATCTGAACTTGATGTTCTTGGGATGCCCTTTATTTCCATTTATCTTGGTTCTCTGCCAAGATATATAATTGGATTTTTATTGATGTTGGGTCAATCCTGGTGGGTCCTTCCCCTAGGTGGGCTGACTGAGATTCATTCCACCTACCACATTTTATATACTGTTATACAGATGATTCCAGAACAAAACCAAACAGCCCAAGAAACAAACCCACACCTGCAAAAATAACACCCACCCACAATCACACTATCAATAGCAAATGAACCAGTATTAATACAAATGTAAAGAGATTAAGACTACTATAATAAAGGAAAAATGAAAATGAAATCACTAACTGAAAGAAAAATGATTGTGAGGATAGAAGGAGGAGAAATAATGAGAGTAAGGAATAGGGACAAGGCAATGAGAGAAAGTAAAATTTACCTAGTAAATAAAAAAGGAGGGAAGAAGGCAGAATGCAGTAAAAGAAGAGAAGCATATAGTGTTAGGTTTAAACAGAATTTAAAAAAATATATAGTGAGAGTGAAAAAAATAGAAACCAAATTGGATAAAAAGATCCACTACAGCAATATCAACAACCAATGAGTAAAGATTAATATAGATAGGATGGGAATAAGAGGGAAAACGGGATAAAAGCTTAAGAGATGTCTAGAGGAAAGGGAAGTGATTTTGAAATGGTAGAGGGAGAGGCAATACTAAGAGTGAGGAATGAAAACCCGGATAAGACAAGGAAAAACTAAAAGTTAAAATGAAAAAAGAATGGTCAGGAAGAAGGCAAAATGGAATAGGAGAGGGGGACAGTAAAATTTGAGATTTGAAATACAAAAATATGGAATATCTACAAATTAAATTGAAGAGATAAAACAACCACTACCATATCCACATCTAATGAGCAAAGACTGATAAAAGTGGAGAGACAAAGATATTTTGAGTAGGAAAAAGAATGTGAGATGACTAATGATGAGAAAAATGGTTTTGAGAAGCTGAGGAGGGGAGAAATAGAATACAGAAGGGAAACAAGTCATAGCAAGAGAGAAAATAAAGTTTAAAATGAAAATAAGCAGAGGAAATGAGAAGATAAAATGGAGTAAGAGAAGTCAGGAACAAACTATGAGATTTGAAATGAACCATAATATAAAAACTAGTGACTTAATATGCACAAACTTGAAGGACAGGAAATGAATGTGAAAAAGCTATGCAGGACAGAAAATAATGCAAATCATGGAGAAGACTGTGGAATTCATCTCAGTAGTAGCTAGTATTGCTCTGGCTGTTGTGGCTCAGTGGACTGAGCAACAGCCTGCAAACTACGGGGTAGCTGGTTCAGTTCCTAGTTAGGGCACATGCCTGGGTTGCCAGCTATGTCCCCAGTAAGGGGCCTGTGAGAGGCAACCACACATTGATGTTTCTCTCTCTCTCTTTCTCCCTCCCTTCCTCTCTGTCTAAAAATAGAATAAATAAAATCTTAAAAAAAATAGTACGTAATATTTACCACTGCCCCCTCTTTCTGGATCTGCCCTTGGTGATGTCAGATGGTGTCCCTGTCTGGCTGTAGGCAGTCTGTTCCAGACTACCAGAGATCCACAGTGTGTGACTGACTTCTTCAGTTGTTGATCTAGTCGCTCTGTAATCAGCAGCCTGGCTTAAGCACCACAGGGTGGGGAAGACCAATTCCTGTGGGCGGGGCTATTGCTTCCCCTCAGGCTGATGTCTCTTGGAGGGGAGTGGTCTGCCTGAGCAAGATGGCTCTTGCAGTACGGGGGATGACTCAGCACCAGGATCCTGGTGGCTGCTCCCTCAGTCCTCTCCCAAAAGCCACCATCCCCAGACTCCTCAAGCATCTCTAGTCTTCTCTGCCCTGCCTTTACTTGAGGGCAGGGTAAGTGCAAATGAAATTTTTTTGTGTTGGCCCTTTACAAGGCTCTCTGTGAGCTCCAGCTGTGTCTCCCTGAAAGAAAGAAACCCTGCTGTTTTTCTCAGCTGGATATTATCTGGGTTCCTTTCTAGCCCTGATGCTGTAGGCTGGGTAGACCAGCTTGGGTTTAGACCCCACTTCTCAGGGGAGCCCCCCCCCACTGCTGAAATTTCCCTCTGGCGTTTCAGCTGCCACCCATGGGAGCCTAGCCAGCCCTCTCGCATGTCCTCTGCCCTCCATACCAGTCATGTTATGGTGAAGTGGTTTCTTCTGTGTGTCCATGGTTATAAGTCTTCTCTCCAGCTCCCATTCCAGATGATTTCTCCACAACTTTGTTGTAATTCCAGATTGGTGCTTGGAGGAGGTTAGTGTAGCTTCCACTTATTCCCCCACCATCGTGAATCTTTCTCTTAGCTCTCTTTCTGACTTTATTTTCTCTCTCTTTCCCATTCACCCCTATTCAGCCATACTCATTCTGCCTCTGAGACTTTACATGTCCTTTTCCCTCTGTCTGGAATGCTTTTTCCTTTGTTATGTCCTTTGTTCCACTCTTTCTCTTCACTCAGAACTCCACTCAAATTCTACCCCCTATTTAAAATTATGCCACTGTCACCCCAATCTCATACTATACTTTACATACTCTCAACAGCACTTAACTCTAAGTTTTAATGTCTAATTTAAATTTGGCATATGTATTTTTATTTTTCATTGTCTGACTTTCCTACTAGAATGCAAGCTTCAAGAAGCTTTCTTTGTGTTTTCATTGCTATAACCTTAGCCTTTTGAACATTCTCTATCACATTGGACTACATTGGAATAAAAAAGTGCATGGAAGGCACTTAGCATCTATTCAGTTCTTTATTAAGTGGGCGATAAACATTACTTTGTTGTCTAACATTCATGCATTCATTGGTTTATTCATTGAGCAACTTTCTCTTGAGTGGTTGTTCTGTTCATGAAGTAGGTATTAAGGTTATGTTGATGACATAGTGAAGACATAGATTAATGAATAATGCACTGTTATGGGAGTTGGAAAGAGGAAAAAGTCACTTCCAATTGGGTCAGATATCAGAGAAGATTCTGACCCAATTGGAAGAAGGCAGATTTTAAACCAGGTCTTGAAGATCTGTCTGGAGAAAGTCCAACAATTGTTAATATAATGAGAATGGTTTACATGACACAGATGTAACCTTGCAGCCAAGGATGGTCGACTGGAATGTGCATACGTGAACAATGACAACTTAACTGTACTAGCCAATGGGGACAGTAGATGCTGTTGAGTGAGCATGTGTACTGTGTGGCCATTGTATTTAAAATGACTGACTGGGTAGAGCAATGAATCTGCATCAAAATTTGCATTAAGCTCCAACATTCCTTTGCAGAAACTATTCGGATGATTCAGGAGGCTTTTGGGAATGATGAATGAGTGAAGCACAAATAAAAGTGTGGCACAAACACTTCAAAGATGGTCAAGAATCTGTTGAAGGTGATCCATGTTCTGGAAGGCCCACAACAAGTGGAACACCTGAGAATGTTGAACATGTACAGGCTGCAATCAACAAATATTGGTGACTGACAGTGTGAGAACTAGAAGCTGATCTGGGGATTTCAAAAACTACTGTGCAACACTTTGATACAGATTCTTGGCATGAAATGTGTCATGGCAAAATTCATTTTGTGTCTTCTACTAACAGCAGAAGGAACATTGTGTTGCAGTTGCTAATGATTTAATTCAGCCTGCTACCAATGAACCACAGTTTCTCAAGAAGGTCATTACCAGAGATGAATGGTGGTTGTATGGCTATGATCTGGAAATGAAGACCCATTCATCCCAATGGAACTTGCCTGGTTCTCCTCACCCAAAGAAGGTGTGTAAAGTTGCGGTAAGATCAACCATCAACCATGTTAACTGTGTTTTTTGATTGGGAAGGCATTATCCATCATGACTACTCCCTTCCAGGTCAAACAATTAATAAGGAGGACTATCTCAATGTTCTTTGTCAATTGAGAGATGCAATACACTGAAAATGGCTGCAGCTATGGGCAACTGGTGATTGGCATCTTCAACAACATGCCCATTCATGCATCATTTCTTACGCAGAATTTTTTTGGTGAAACATCAAATTAGCCAGATGACTCAGCCCCACTGCAGCCCAGATTTTGTGCCCTGCAACTTCTGGCTTTTCCCAAAACTAAAATCATCTTTGAAGGGAAAAGATTTCAGACTGTCGATGATATTCAGGAAAATATGACAGGGGAGCTGATGATGATTCCACAAAGGATTTTGCAAAATGTTTTGAACAGTGGAAGAGGCATGGGAGAAGTGTGTGAGGTCCCAAGGTGCCTACTTTGAAAGGGACTGAGGTGTCATCTTATATACAATGTTTCTTGTATCTTCTTCAATAAATGTCTCTATTTTTCATATTACATGGCTGGATACTTTCTGGAAAGACCTTATACATTAAAAATATGTTCTGTAAAACTCTCTACCCTGCATTTTTAAAATCCTAGAACATAGCCTCCATGAGGGCGGAGTCTGTTTCTATTTAGTTATCTTGATTTACATAGTTTAGTAACTTTGTATATCTAGTATATATAAACTTTTATATAGAAACTTTATATATCTAGTATCTTATAACTTTGACATATCCACTATATATGTCAAGATATATATATATATGTATTATTCAATATGTTGATAGATAATACAAGTGAATAGATACAAATAAAAATCAAAGTGTTACAACATTTTCAGTGATGAGATTTTCATACATAACACACTAAAGATTCTAAGTTGGGAGGTAAGATAGAGTTTGTGTTTATTTCTATGCATTAATTTTAGGGTTGTCAATGAGATTCAAATGCCATTTGTCAACTTAGAAGCCTGTTTTAAGCTATTAAGGGAAATTTGGAGTGATTAATGTGTACATGTTTTAGAATAAGTTTCAAGTTAGTATAAATGTTTATTATGGAATGTTGATGTTAATACATTTACAACATAATCATTATTTTAGAGTTTCAAAAACAATTAGTGGTGAAAAAGGCTCAGGAAATTTGAATAGTTTCCCTAATGTCATGATGAAACCTAGTTTGTCTTGTGAGGTTTTTAGTGTTTAAGCTCTGAACCATTATGTTATCTGAGGGTAATTAAACATCATATATCTTTACGACAGGAAATCCTCCCTTGGGAACTCCTCCTGGTAATACTGTTCCTATGCAGTAGGTGCTGACATTTCTTATATCTTTGTTAGTCATAGATACAACACAGTATTTAAGCATTTCTTTATTTCATGGTCAAGTCACTCAGCCAGTATATGGCTGAAGAGGAACTTACAGTTGGATATTATGAGTCTAAATATGATTCTTATTCTACCTCACAACATCAACCAAGGCAAGGAAAGAAATATCTATTTTTTTCTTGGCAGTTTTTCCACCTACTTATCTGAGCATCAGGTTATCCAAGAGCAAGTTTGCAGCTCTCAGCCTTGGGGCTGGCGGACTCTAATGGCCATTCCAGCATATCAGACTTGCCAGTTCTAACCGCTTCCTTGTTTACCAATTTACCATGAAATGCAGTGAATGCTTGACTGTTTCTTAGGTAATTATTCCCTTTTTGGTTCTGAACTTTAAAAATGACAACTGTACTTGACCAACAATAAAAAAAGAAAGAAAAGAAAAGAAAAAACAACATATGGCAATACTAGGTTTTTCAACCATATTACTGCTAGCATAAAATGTTTATTAATTGTGCTTGATAAATTACAAATTTCTTGTTTTTTTTTTAACATTTTATTTATTTATTTTTAGAGAGGGAAAGGAGGGAGAAAAATAGAGAGAGAGAAACATCAATGTGTGGTTGCTGGGGGCCGTGGCCTGCAACCCAGGCATGTGCCCTGACTGGGAATCGAACCTGTGATGTCTGGTTCGCAGCCCGCGCTCAATCCACTGAGCTATGCCAGCCAGGATAAATTACAAATTTCCAAATCTAGTTGGGTCAGAAAGTATGGTGTGGTTAATTAATTACATAGCTCAGCCAATGTCATTGTGTTATGTTAGACAGAGAGTGGTAGCAACAGAGAGATATCACAAAATTCTATTTGCTTTTTTTCCAAGCCAATGGTATTTATAGGAATATTGTAAGAAATGTGGAATTTTATTGTGCTTTTAAAGATTGTAATTCTCCTAAATTCCAATCCGAGGCAGGTTATCTCTTGCAGGGGAATGATGTGTGATTGATCTGAGTTGTGGTCGTGAGGCTGTATACAAGAGATGTATGGTTAATAAATTAGGGAGAATCTGAATGACTTTTGAAAGCTAGTGAGGGGGGACACCAAAGAGGGATATCATTGGATTAGATGGTGACTCTGAAGTCTGAGAAGCAGGCCAGGAAAGGAAAAACCAGGTGTTCTCCATGGTCTATCTTGACTATTTTGGATGGCAACCTGTTGGAGTAGCTACAGTTTTGCCTTTTGGATGTTTTCTCTTAGTATTGATATTTACAGATTAATTCAGAAAGGTGCAAAGTACCATGAAACCATATTATCCTGGACATGTTTCTAGTTTTTATCCACTTTTTAAAGAAACACTTTCAATACATTTATTTATTCATTCTCTTCTAGATGTGGGCTGAGGAGATGAAAAAGTCATTATTCTTCTGTGAACTTTCTATCTAGTAACTCAGAATAGTAATTCTCTGTTGTGGTTAATTTTATGTGTCGACGGGGCTAGGCTGCAGTACCGAGACATTCGGTCGAACACCGGTCTGAATATCTCCGCAAAGGTGTTTTTGAAATGAAATCAGCAATTAAATTCATAGACATTGAGTAAAGCAGACTACCCCCATGCTGGGGGTGGGGCTCGCCCAAGCAGCTGACTGGCCTTAATCAGGGACAGATGAGCTTCCTGGAAGAAGGAATTCTGCCTGCAAGCAGCTGCCTTTCTGCCTCGACTGCAGCCCTTGCTTGACTGGTCTCCCACCTGCCGGTTTATTCTGTAGATTCTGGACTTGTCAGCCTCCCCAGTCCTGTGAGCCGATTCCTTAAGAGTTTTTTTGTTTGTTTGTTTGTTTGTTTATTTTTGCATATACACATACCTAAATTCGCAGACGTGTTCATTCTTTTGGTTCTGTTCTGCTAGAGAGCCCTCATCTATACACTCTCTATCGTACAAGTGGGAAACACTACTAATGAACTGATAGCTTGTGTTAATTAATCACTTTTATTGCAACTTTAATCTTTATTTTAGACAATGCTCTATAGATTTATTGTTTTCAAAGGGCTGGAACATGAATTTGCTCATTTGGGGTTTATAAAACTTTGATGGAAAATTAGGACAGAGTACAAATGACTTCATTTTGTGAATTTAAAAAGTATTGTCCTGAGTTGATTACTTACTGAAAATCAGCTGTGTAGTGACAGTACTATATGTAGTACTCAGATTTCCTTCTTCATAGTGCAGTACTATTTTTTATAATATGTTGCTATATCTTTGAGCATATGAGAATATTATGTGATGGCAGAAGCTATATATGTATGTTTTGTTGTAAGAGGAAACCTTTAAAAAGAAAATGTACAAGGTATATAGGGGAATATCAGTTCAGCTGACAGGGCTACTTCTGATGCCCCAACAGCACAGCCCTGGGTACTTCCCTGTGTTGGTTTAGGAGGGTAGGGAGGTTTTTTTTTTTTTTTCTTTCTTGTGCTTCAGCCTTACACCTTCTCTCTATTGGAAACAGAGAGACTCAAACATAGTAATGTTTGAGGTCTTGCAAGCCAGGAGTACTAAGCAATATTTTATTGGAAATATGCAGACTATCAGGCTCTTTCATTGCTCACATAGCTTGGCCAGGTGTTGGTCCTTCGTGTTGGAAACTAGCACCTTGGTCACAGTTCTTTTAAGGCAGAGAAATCTTTAAAAAAGTCAGACTTACCTTGACTTGGTGAAACCTGAGAGGGTATGATAAAACAAGGTAGACATGAATTATTTAAACACCATGAATTGTCATAACAGAAGTTAATTTCCACTGAAGTATCTTCTAGTTCCTGTTGCCTTCTCCTGTGGTGCTTTTTATGGCTTCCACTACGGCCCTAAACTTGGCTTTGACTCTGGGTGGAACACTAGTTCCTCTGACTAAGGGATTTTAACATGAAGCTAGTTTGGGGAAGTCTGCCCCTTCCTTACCTGCTCAGCAACAGCAATGATTAATGTATGGAAACAAAAATGCATGTAGAATGTTAGGCTCACAGCTGGTGGTTTAAAAACATCAATTTCCATTTACCTAAATAAAGATAAAAAATAAGAACCCTAACGTTTTACAATTAAACACTCAAGGGATTATAAAGTAGCTAACATTTGGCATTGGCATTGACCAGGGAAGTGAGCTGATCCCCACACACTGTGCTGGTGGTTCATAACCAGCAGTGACTGTGCTTGCTTCATCTCTGCCTCCCACAGCCTGGCTGAGAGACAGGGTGCTGTGCATACAGAAGGCACTCAGTAAGTCACTGCTTTATGCGTGAAGGGATGTTTAATGTCAATGAAGGGCTCTTCCTGGAGCACACTCTTCATTTCACACATGTGAACTGGGCAGCAAGCAAGTTCAAAGTTAGCCTTAGTAAGTCACAATGGCTCCTGGCAAAGTCCTACCTGAGATGCATTCCCCCGGGGCCAGGCGGGGCCTTCATCTGTATAATGGAAAGGAATTCCTGGGTTAGGGAGCCTGCAAGTTCCACGGTTGCTTGTTGATAGCCTCCAGGAATCTTCTATAAATATTTTATGAATACATTAGCATAATTAGAACTCTTTTTATAGCCAAGGGAAGTGCGACTTTTCTCTCCCTTTGTGATGCTGATCAGCCGCCCACTCAGCTACTGCATCTCTGTTGTGAAAGTATCTCAAAACGGATTAGATTTGAACACAAACTGGAGCAGGAAGTAGTGTCAGGGTTATGAGGTGACAAGTGAAGCTGTGGTTGCTGAGGAATGACGACTTTTGCTGCAGTGGGAAGCACACTGCACCAGGAGTCAAGAGGTCTAGATGCCGCCCGTGGAAGCTGTGTGGGGGTTGCATGATGACTTCTTTCTCTGACCTTCATTTCCTTTCCTAATGGAAGATGCTGGTTTAAGTGCTAGTTAGAGTTACCTCCGACAAAATGACCTGTTTGTTAAAGGGTTTTCCAGATGAGTGTTAACTCCAGGTGTTAGAATGTGAGGTCTTAAACTGACGTTAGAGATTAAGTTTTGGAGCCAAGCAAACCTTCCCAGTCACTGTCTCCACTACATGAAGTGTGTATATTTTGGTATTTTGCAAGCTTATCTATCAAATTGCCAAAATAATAGTTCCTTCCTAGTATAATGTTATTGTGAAGATTAGATTATATGTTGCATTTGAAATGATTAGCAAGTAGTCAGGCTCAGGGCAACACTGAATAAATATTGTTTATTAGGAGGAAGAGACAGGGAAAGAGAGAGATCTTTACCAAAAATTCAAGATCAACTGACACTTTAACCTTCACAGTGAGAAACGAAATTCAATGCAAAAGATTGATTCCAAGCCTTATACTGGCGAGACCGCTGACCTCCCTGCAAAGCATGAATACAGAAGAGTCAATTTTCTATGTCTAAGCACACAGAATATTTAAAGGTGATTTTTCCTTGGACCAAAAACGCTTTTTTGCTTAGGGGTACCAGGACAGGCTTACATATGTCCATACTTTTAAAAAACTTTAAAATGTCATAAACTCACATAATTATTCTAGTGGAAGAATTAACGACATGTATGTATAGATGTGTGTGTTTATCAGTGTGTTTATGAGTTACATATTTTAAATATTTTTCAAATGATGCACATTCCAAAATTTGAAAAGACAATAGAAGTGAAATATCTCTCTATACTGACTTCCTTTACCCATTACTCTACAGTCCCCTCAAATGTCCCCCATAAAATGTAGCCATTCTTATTCATTTCTTATGTGTATTTTCAGTTTTTTAAAAAAAATCAAGTTTAATTCTTCCTTTTGTTTTCATAAAAGGTAGCATATCCTATGCCTCTCTGTATCTTCCTTTTTGACTTAACTTTGTATCCCATAAATCTTTCCACATAGTGGGAAGATTATATTTTTTACAACATGGCAGCAATAGCTTCCCACCTCACCTGCTCTTCTGATGTGACGATCTTCTTCTCAAGAGATGCTTTGATGTCCGCTCTCCTTGAATCTGAATGGGATTGTGACCATAAGGGAAGAGATACTGTGTGATGAGGCAAGGACAAAAAGAGGCATTGGAGCTTTCTTCTGGTTTTCTTTTTAGGATGCTGCTGTTGGAACCCAGCCACCATGCTGCGGGGAAGCCTGAGCAATCACGTGGAGAGGCCGTGTGTAGGTATTGCAGCATCAGCTCCAGCTGAGGGTCCAAAATCCAGCATTCAGAAGCATACTTGTGAGTGAGCGGACCTCGCAGTATTTCAGCCTCCTGCAGTGGAGTACACTCCCAGGCTTCAAGTCCTCCCAGCTGAGGCCTCATAAAGGGTGGGAGAGAAATACAAGGTCTTTCTGGAAAAAGCCCAGTATTATTAATACAACGAGAACAGTTTGTGTGATATAGATGGAACCTGGCATCCAAGGAGAGTGGACTGGAGTGTGCATGCATGAACAATGATGACTTCACTGTAGTAGTCAGTGTGGGTGGTAGACACCTTTGAGTGAGCAGGTGGTACTGTGTGGCCATCACATTCAAAATGACTGAGTGAGTAGAGCAATGAATCTTCATGAAATTTTGTGTTAAGCTTGATCATTCTTCTGTGGAAACTATTGGGATGATTTAGAAGGTTGCAGCCATGGGCAACTGGCAGCTTTGTCATGACAATGTACTTGCTCATGCATCATGTCTCATGCAGAATTTTTTGTGAAACATCAAGTCACCCAAGTAACTCAGCCCCTCTACAGCCCAGACTTGGTGCCCTGTGACTTCTGGTTTTTCCCAAAACTAAAATCACCCTAGAAAGGGAAGAGATTCAGACTGTTGATGAGATTCAGGAAAAATACAGTGGGGCAGCTGATAGAGATCTGGAGAACTGTGTGAAGTCCCAAGGTGCCTACTTTGAAGGGGACTGAGGCGTCATTGTCCTGTTTACAATGTTTCTTATATCTTGTATCTTCTTCAATAAATACATGGCTGGAACTTTCTGGATAGACCTCATAAACTGCTCCTACTGTGCTCTTTCTGAATTCTTGACCCAGAGAATACATAAACTTAATAAAATAGTTGTTGTACTACAGCACTAGGTTTGGCATGGCATGTTGTGTGGCAGTAGAAACTAGAAGAGAATTTCTGCATCCTTTTTTTTTTCTTTGCACCTTTATAGTATCCTACTGCAGAGCTATACTGTATTTAAGTATGTCCCCATAGGTGACAATTTGGATAGATTCAATTTTTGGCTTTTGAAAAAAGTCCTCAGATAAATAACCTTGTAAATATTTTAAATAGAGGCAGGCATATTTATGAATACATTTTCTGAAGTGGGGTTTCTGGGGCAAGGGCAAATGAGTTTGGAAGTTTGGTTGATCTTTCCCAGTTGGCTTTTATAGGGGTTGTAAGCTTTTATGCTTATACCTAAGGGTAACCCCTAGAGGCTAGAGAGAACACAGTGATTTTCCAGAGAAAAATTTTACTTGGAAATGAGGAGGACACTACCAGAATAAAATACACCTAATTACAGAGCTGGAGGCAAGATGCTGATGAAATTTTAGGGTGAACCTTAAGACTTCAAAGACACTGTGCTCCCTGGCAGGCCCTTTAAAGCTGTATCCCGAGACCTTACAAAGGTGTCCTGTAACCTTCCCCTACCTGGAGGGAATACTCGAGGAGCACAGTTAAGAATAAAGTCTCAAGTCCTTTGCCTGGCACAGCAGGCTTGTCCAGGTCTGTCCAGCTCTCTCTCATCTGCTTCTGCTCACTCACATGACCTTATACGTCGGCCATAGTACATGCCTATTAAGTTATTAAAGTAAATTCTAGTTCACAGATTCACTGAAATAGCTTTCCAGGTCGCTTTTTCTTATTTTCAATGAAGCTGATGGTGAATTGCTTCTTATCCTACTTGGAACCACTGCCACAACTGATTTTCAACTCTGTATTTTACTAAAAATTATGTGCGTGTGTTTGTGTGTGTTCTGTTATGGGTTGAATTGATGTCTTCCCAAATTCATATATTGAAGTCCTCATGCCAGTACTTCAGACCTCAGACTGTGACCCCCTTTTGGAAATAGGTTGGGCATTAAGTTACCCAGATAAAATTAATTATCCAGATGCAATTAGTAAAGATAACATCATTAGGGTGGGCACTAATCCTGTTTGACCGGTATCTTGTAAAAATGAGAAATTTGGACTCAGAGATGTGTACAGAGAGAACACTGGGAAGACACTCAGGGAGACGATGCCATCTAAAAGCAAGAAGAGAGTTCTGAAACAGATCTTCCTCTCAGTGTCCTCTGTAGGAATCAGCCTTGCTAACTAATTCCTTGACTTCAGACTTCCTATCTCCAGAACTGTGGGACAATAAATTTCCATTGGATAAGCCACCAGTTTGTGGTACAGTACTTTGGCAGCCCTAGTAAAGTATTATACCTTCATCCCTCAAATTAGCAATTAGCTTCTTTTGAGAGCCATGTTGATAAAGACATGGAGATTTTTGGCTTGTTTGAGTTTTTATTTTTTTATTTTATTTATTTTTTATTTTTAAAAAATATTTATTTATTTTTAGAGAGGGAAGGGAGGGAGGGAGAGAGAGAGAGAGAGAGGGAGAGAGAGGGAGAGAGAGGGAGAGAGAGGGAGAGAGAGAGAGAAACATCAATGTGCGGTTGCTGGGGGTCATGGCCTGCAACCCAGGCATATACCCTGGCTGGGAATCGAACCTGGGACACTGTGGTTCCCAGCCCGCGCTCAATCCACTGAGCTATGCCAGCCAGGGCTTGTTTGAGTTTTTAAATTTGTTTTTACTTTATCTTAAAATGGTATGCTGGTATATCTTAAATATAATTACTTGGTATGTAACAGTAAGTGGAAAACCACGAATGACATTTAGATGTGGGTGCTGAGGACATATTTAATCTTACTTACCAGCTATGTAGCTATTTCCTACAGAGCAGCCTCACCAAATTATTAAAATCTAGGTCATAAAAAATGACAAAGTTATAGACTACTAAATGTCATGGATGTTTTGGGTCCCTTGCACGCAGTTGATGCTATTAATTTTAAATCCACATGCTAAGAATCCACTTGTAATAGTTCTCTGATGGACTACAAATGAACCAACCTGAGACAGTGACAAAGAGTAGAGAAAACTGTGGAGTGGATATACCTTATAGTCCATGCACTCATTTATTCAACACAAACTCTATCAGGCGCCACGGGATGATTCAAGGATGTACAGGTAAGGGTGATATCACAATAGGAGAAGAGCTGTGGGAACAGGAAGAAGGAGAACCTCTGTGCAGAGGAGGTGGAATGGAGGGAACGGGAAGTTCTGAGTTGAGGACTGAGTAGCCAGTGAGAGAGAGGAAACGAGGGCTTCGTTTCCAGACAAAACAGACAGTATATTCAAATGAGTACAGGCTTGGGAATCAGATATGTTGAAGACTAGTGCCAGGTCAAGGGACTTAAATACAAGATGTGTTAAAAAGAGTAGGAGAGGATGCTGGAGAAATTGTTTGTATGAGATTGGGTGGGGTCTTCAGTGCCATGCTAAGGACTTTGGACTTGCTCTTCTTTCAATGTTATGCATAAAAAAACCCATGGTGGTGACACAGTCATCCATGGTCGATGCAGGAGGCCCGCTGTTGGAGGGCCCTTGTATCCCTTTGGTTTGACCACTTAAATTAAAGCAGTGTTCTTGTGTGGAAACTCTTTTTACCAAGGCTCGATCTTGGTTAGTGGTTCATATTTAGGCCCTTGGCACATACTATTTTGCTCTTGGACTTTGGGGTTTAACCTCATTTCAATATCCTGTTGCATCAGAATGGAGAAAATGAATGGCAGCTTCTAGCATAGTGGTTAGAAGCACAGGCTTTGTGGTTCAAGTCCTGGTTCTGCAACTAAATCTGTGTGACTTTGAACAACTTAACCTCTCTGGGCCTCAATTTCTTTACCTGTGAAGTGGAATGAGAATACATAATTCAGAGGCTTGTTATGAGGGTAGAATGATTAAAATAGCTAACACATATGCACTCAACCGACATGTGATATTACATCTGACCTACAGTCTGTTGCAATGACATGGTCCCAAACTAACCCTACACTATGAGAGGAAGCAGGTATGCAATTCACCTTACATGCTCTGGAAGTTATGAAACCAGTTTTCAAAAACACTCCAGCCAGCCCTTTAAGAAGGTTTCTTTATTTGGTGGGCAATGTTTGCAATTTCCAAATGGCCTCCGTGTACAATTTCTCACGTCATCTTTGAGATATACCTGTAAGGCAGACAAGAAAGAGTGTTGTATTCCTCTTTCCAGATGAGCTGTGTGGTAGCAGGCACAAAGGCCATATGACAGTGGCTGGATTCAGAACCCAGGTCATGTGACTTCCCAGTCCTCTCCAGACTGCGCTGGCTGTCCTCCTGTATCATAGCTTCATTTGTTGAACGAGCTCTGCGCTGAGGAGAGAATGTTATTCTCTGCGGCAGCACTTTGGAGGGAGGCTTTGGAAGAGGGAAGTTTTCTGCTTGGGTTTTCATCTGCGCAGGTGGCCTTCCCAAGAGAGTGGGCAGGGATGCCTCTGATGAGGTGCAGGCCTGTTTGGTCCCGTTAGGGTGCTGGTCTCTCTTTTCCTTCAGACAGCACAGGTTTCTCTGCAAATCACCCCGTTGACATGCCATTGCCAGAGCAGACCATGTTGGCATCCAGCTGTTGCTTTCATTACCAATTTGTTTTAATTGGTCTCACACTGTTCCTCCCTCACTTCTTTGTACTGTGTTGGTTTAACTCTGTCTGCAGCCAGCCCGGCTTGAGCTGTAAACCTTTTATGAGGGGAACTTGCTGATGTGTGGAAAGTCACAGGCAGCTGGCTGGGTCCAGCTGGCAATTCTGGAACATTCCAGCTCCAACCTTAACCATTCAATGATTTTGTTTCTCTTTCAATGTCTCCTTCTGAAACTGTAATTCCTAAAAGTTTAGAGGGCTATTTCTCTGGGCAAACATCTAATGAAATTTATTCTTAATGCACAAATAACATACTACTGTTAAACTCAGAATTAGGATGAAGTTTGGAATGAAGGATGTTTGACAATATTGCTGCTCAAAAAAATTTCAACACTTCTGAATAAGACATTTTGCTGTAGCCAGTGTCACTGATTGACAGCTGAGCAGTGGCCCACTGCAGACAATGTTTTTGGAGGAGGACAGAAGTCCAGATGGTGGGCAATGATCCAGAAATTTGGGCATCAGTCAAGAATGCAATGTGATTACAAGGTGGCTAAGTGGGAGATGGCAGCGGCTTTTGCAGCAGGTCATCTTTGGTTGTACCTGCCAGTGGTAACTCCTTGTGTGGTATAGTGAGTAGTTGAGATAAAGTTGGCTTTATGTACAAAAACCATAAGCTAGAATTTACTCATATCGTATAGCTTTGCTTTAATTTTCAGTTATACTCAACCTAAGCGTCTATGCAGGAAAACACACACACTGTGGCAGAGTTCCCATAGGGAGGGATAACTTATTTATTTGTATGTTTAACCAATATTTATTGAGCAACTACTCTTTTCTAAGTACTGTTATAATTATTCTAGGATCCTATGTAAGTGAGATTGTTGACCTCAAGTAACTTACAATCCACTGGAAGAAATAAACTATTATGAATTATTTTACCATAATATAACATGGTGTAACAAAGGTAAAAACAAATAAAGTATCATGGAATAAGAGATTTCTTCTGGAGGATTTATTTAAAACACCAGCAACAGTTCTTGCAATAAAAGAAAAATAGGTTTTATTCTGTTAGGTGAAAATTACCTCAGCTGTCTATTGTACTCACATTCATAAATAACTATCCCATTCCAAACAGTGACAAAAACAAGAGTCCCTTTCTTTAAAAAATTGACATAAAAATGAGTCAAATGAATCTGTTTTAACACTTAAGATACAAAAATGTTGGAACCTCAAAGAAAACACAAAATTTAGTTATTTGCCTTGAAAGGTCAAAACTGGACAATGGGATGTGCAGTTATCTGATTAGGATCTTGAATCTTATGTTGTAAAAGGAATGCCTTCCTGGGAGGTATGTGTGCATGTGTGTGTGTTGTGTATAAAAGCAGAACTACTGAGTTTTTCTTTTGACCAACCCTGAGTGTTTCCAATATGCCAAGTTCTGTGGCAGGCATGGCAGCCACTGATACCTGGAGAACAGCGGGTTCAGTGTGCATGCAGTGCACGTGTCTGTGAGCAGATACGTAGAAGGCTGGGAGAGTGGAGTGGTGGTTAGATAGTAAGGAGGTGGGACAAAGAATGGACATAAGACTGGAGGCAGAGACAAGCCTACAGAGTTCATTACTGGGCCTTGGTCTAAGCTGCTGGCAATTTCCTGCTTCACTCCTGAAAAAATGATCTTTGCGTCATCTTTGGATCACTGACAGAGGTGGTTGGCCAGGGTCCTTCATGGATTGGAACATTAATCATAGTATACACTGCAAGTGAGTGAATCTATCAGGGTAATTATATCTGAGAGGTGAGATTTATCTGTATTTTTAAATAGTGACCTTTTATGGAAAATACATGTATGGATAGTGATAACTTCTTGGAATCTGACAATGGTGTACTTAAAAACTTCATAAGTTTCCCAAATTACTGGAATAAACATGTAAGAAAATTTAGGTTTTACATGTCTATTTTTTTATTATTTTAGCTCTTATCACACTCTATAGCTTTCCTTTCTTAATCATTTCTGGTATTTGTAATTAACAGTAGATATGAGAATTTGTTACTACATAGCAAATAAAGGTCTTTTATGTAACTCAATGATAGTGGGATCCTAAAAGAAATCAAAGTGAATTTTGTTGCAGGTTCAAATTTTCACATGAAAAATTTAAAAATAATGGAACAAGAAAAGCGCAAAATTCCTTTGATCATTGTTCATAAATGTCTTAACAATGTGTGATGTAATGAATAAGAACTCACGAGTCCTCCACCTGCTGAGAGTGAATTCCGTAGTGTGGAGTAGAGCAGGGAACACGTTACACTGGGGTGATTCCAAGTGAAGGGCTGTAAAGCAGAGAGGTGTAGGCCTCCTGATATTCCTGCTGTTCTCATGAACATGGGGCCAGCAGACTGCTGGACATGCATTATGGGTCAGTGTGGCTGGTCCTCAAGACCACCCTCAGGTTCAATGATTTTGCTAGAAGAGTTCACAAAAGCAGTTACACTCACAGTTAAGGCTTATTATGGTTAAAGGATCCAGATTAAACTTAGCAAAGAGAAAAGGTGCCTGGGACAGAGTTCAGGAGATACCAGGCATGAGCTTTCAGTCATCTTTCTCAGGGAGTTGTACAGACAGTGTGTCATTCTTCCAGCATGTGTGACAATACGTATGGAGTACTGTCTGCCAGAGTAGCTTGCACAATCCTTTGTGTCCTGTTTTATTGAGGGTTCATCATGTAGGCAAAGATGACCTTAGTAGCTGACCTTAGTTACTCAGTTTCTTACACTCCAGAAGTCAAGTTGAAATGGTACCACATGGCCCATGGCTCCAACCATAAATCACATTGTTAGCATAGGCTATCTGGCATGACCCAAGGCCCTAGGTAAATAAAAGCACTTTTATCGGCCAGGATATTCCAAGGGCTTAGAGGTTACCTGCTAGAAGTCAGAAAAGGTTTGGACTTTTCTTTGGCATATGCATGGTTCAAGCATCCCAGATGCACTGAATCAACTCTTGACTGTAGTTGGCATTCCAGGGAAGGGACCTTGCCCATTGCATTCTCTCATATGATACAAAAACAATTTTGTTGATGAGAAGATTATCAGATGATAGGGCACTGGACAGTTTGGGTTAAATAGTAACTGTTCAAAGAAGTTGTCAGGCAAGCCAGCTGCACTGGTGTTGGGGTCTTGGGAATCTGAGTTTGGGTGTAGCCTCCTCCTGGTGGGAGAGGGAAGAGCCTTGGGACTCAGATGCCTGCAGCCTAGACAACCAAGAACAAGCACTGGTGGTCATCTTTCAACAATGAATTTCCTTTGTAGAATTTTATATGTCCAAGATTTTAGGCAGTAAAAAGAAATTGGCTAATTTGGGGAAATTAAAATATTCTGCCTGAAGTCAAATTTAGACTACTTAAAAGAAATGGGGACGTGAATATCCAAAGAAAAAACAACTGCAGTTGAGTTGCTTGCTTATCTTTGTTTTTAGAAGACAGTGAAGAAACAGTTCCTTCATTCCTTCTTTCCTTGGTGCCGCCTATTGTCTTCACCAGTGCTCTGCAGTTGTGGAATGCACTGGTGTGTACTTTACAGTGGAATGGGATATGACAGCACAGGCAGCCCGAGCACAAACTCTGGCCAACTCTTGCTCTGTTTATGTTCCAGAGTAAACATCCCTATGTAAGTGTTCCATCTGGAGTGATTTCTTCTCTTGCATACCCCCTCAAACACCCTGCAGAAAATGAGCAACGTTTCACCCAAAGTTGGTGGACAAAAGGATGGAAAGGAGAAGGAGGTGACTTGAATTCACACATTTTGCGTTTCTCAAAACCTCAAAACCTTCTTTGTGTTATAAATGATGGAAGCAGGAGGCAATGTTCAGCTGAAAACATCCAAATTATAAACTCCTCAATTAATTTGAAAACTCATCAGTACTATAAAACTGTAATGTCTTTATAGCACAGTAGATGGGTTAATCTAATAGGTGATTATTCAGAAGTTTGCCCAAATGCCCTTGGGTAATAAGAATAGATACAATGAAAGCAATGTGACACGTTTGGAACTTGCTGCATTGAATATCAGATGTGTGCAGAACCTTCCACAGCCATGACTAGACACCAGGAGTAGCCCCTCAGTACACTGGCTTTTTCTCCAGGCAGGATGAAGTTTTAGAAATGTGACCTCTGGACTAAATAAAAGTCATCCTAATTAAAGAGAATTTGCTAACCATAATAAAATCCTAGAGGAGTCGTAGGGCATGATATTCCCTCAGGTACTGAATCGCATTCAGTGTGTGCTGCGAAATACGGTTGAGGTTTCATTGCCCTGGGCTCATTATCAATGGGTTTTCGCACATCCTTTTTGAATCAAGCATTTCCTTTGTTGGATTTAAACTGTCTTGGTATTCTCTTGATGCTCATAGCAAAAGATGCCTGGTTTAGAAATGCCGTTTGCTAGAAAAATCGAACATCAGGTGGGTCATTCTGACTGTTAACCAGCTCTGTTTTTGCCTGGTGTTCAGTGGTTCAGTGTGCTCTCTCCAGTCGGGTTTACCTCACTCTGTGCTGAGCTAGAATTCCACCTGAAACGTAGGCATCTGCTTCTCCTCTCAGCAGTTCTGCTGTCTTCTCTCTTTGTACCCACCTCCTTCTCCGGTTCTCTCCACAATCATCCTTGTCCAGTCTCTCACTGAAGACTTTTAAATCATCAAGGTGAAAAGCAAGAATAATGAGTTTCAGAATGAAAACCTTAGATCTATTATCACCTAAGTCCTTACCTGGAATTTTCCAAACCACTTAAGTATAACAATTACTTGTTTTTATTACTCATTGTGCTATTCTACTTTTTCAATAACTATGCTTCAGATATATACACGTGCCATATATTTTTATATCTTTTATTTTACTTTTATTATGTCAGTGACTGAAAGGTCATTCAAGTTTTCAGCGGAACCAACCTATCGAAATGGAATGCAGTACTGAAAGTAGAAAAGCCGGCATTCGGACTGCCTGTCACTACCAAACCCAATAAGCTGAGACAGGGATTGAATCTTTATGGGCGCTTTATTCAGATGGTCCGTGATCTGAGAAGATGGCAGGTATGTATCCTAACAGACCATTACACATTTTCTTTCCAGCTAGCCTTTTTTATAAGGGAGAAAAAAGGGTAGGTAAGGGATTTGGAATTCAAGAAAGAGGTTAATCAGATAAAAGCTGCAGTCCAGCAATTTCCCTGATTTTCTTCATCTGTGTCCTGGGTGACTCTCTTTATCTGTGTCCTGGGCAGTGGACTATCTCTCCCTGGAAAGCAATGGCTTGGATACCACCTTGACTGCTATGGGTCTCCTCTGGAGCACAAAGGTCAATCGCTTGTGGTTGCCTGGAGTCAGGGTGGGCCATACCTGCAGTTCCTGAAGCAACAGCTTTTTACTTGCATTAACTACTAGGCTTATTAACTATCACCTAAAACTAAAATTTTCTAACTCTTGAGTCCCCCCATCACTATTAGAAGTTTATTGCAGATATAGAGGTTTGTTCTTTTTCTTTTTAAACGGAGGGCCAGGGATTTACCACAGTGGCCAGCTGGGGTTTTCTTTAATTCTAGAGAACATATGTATATGGTAAAATCTGCTTGAGTAGTAAGAGAGGCACACATTTATAAGTTTAAAATAGTTAAGTTGGCAAACATCCATGGTGCTTTATTATTAAATGTGTCCAGTATTAATTTGTATTAGATGTTAGATATTAAATCCAGAGGACTGCTCTAAATCACTGACTTATAATATTTATACTGAGCAAGAAAATACAAGAAAACCGAGTTTTACCTTATTACCAGGCATAGATAAAATTTAGAAAGTACTCCAACTTACTTGGGCAGCTGTCATCTGCAGCGTACAGGAGACACCAAGGTGAGTAAGTGTAGATAGGCTCTGGAGTGAGTCATCTGGTGTTCAAATCCCCATTTTCTTCACTAGCTATCTCTGAGCATTTTGGTTAATTGTTAATTTTATTTAAGCTTATTTCCTATTAATAGTAAAATAGGAATAGTAATTATACCTGTATCAGAGTATTCTCATGAAAATTTCCATGTGAAGTGTTTGACACATTGCCTTGCACATAGTAAGGGCTTGAAAAATACAGTTATTTCTCCTGGTAGGCAGAATAAGAATTATTTTGTAGTGCAAATTTCCACACTCCAATTAATTCAAGACTTTAGGGAAACATTTCATAAGTCATCACTCATTAAAGCAGACACATGAGGGCAGTTCTTTAAGATGTTTGTACTTTTCTCCTCAAAAAACTAAAGATGGAACTGCCTTTTGATCCAGTGATCCTAGTACTGGGATTATACCCTTCAGAATCCTGTAACATCAATTCAAAAGATCCTATGCACCCCAATGTTCATAGTAGCATTATTTACAATAACCAAGTACTGGAAACAGTCTAAGTGCTCATCAGTACATAAGTGGATCAAAAAACTGTGGTACATTTACACAGTGGAATACTATGCAGAAGAATGAAGGAAGGGTTCCCCTACCCTTCACCACAGCATGGATGAAACTGGAGAGTATTGTGCTAAGTGAAATAAGCCAGGTGGTGAAAGAAAAATACCACATGATCTCACCTATAAGTGGAACCTAACCAAAAAAACAAGTGAGCAAAATAGAATGAGAGATGTGGAAAGGAGAAACAAACTAACAGCTAGCAGGTAGAGGGGAGAGGGATAGTAGGGGAAAGAAGGAGAAGGCTCTAGTCAAGCAACATGTATAAAGGACCCACAGGGATTGGACAACAGGGTGGGGATTGACTGGAGTGGGGGCGGGGCACGAGAGAATAATGGGAAAAATTGGGACAATTGTAATTGAACAACAATTTTAAAAAGATGTTTATATTTTTCAAAAGTTATCTAGCTAGAAATTCTCTAGAGATGGTCAGTTCAGCTGGTAACATTCACCCCAAACATTTTTATCTCAGAACTTGGTTGGCACTTTTATGTTAAAATGACGTAGAACCAAAAAATCTCAATCAATTACTGACTCAAAAATATTCAAATCTCTTGTCTAGAAATAATGCTGAAATTTTGACATATTTATAGCATCCTCTGTCTCTCTTGACATCAATTTAAAGTCTGTTTGGTATATCCAATGTCTGGAATTCCTCCGAGATTGTTTCTGTTCATTTATGTTCTGTTCATTCATTATCTTTGAGTGGACCATACTTTTCTGCTTCTTTGTGATTTTTTTTGCTGAAAATTAGACAATTGAATATTATGATGTGAAAAATTTAAAAGCATGATTATACTCCTTCTTCAGGGTTTGCTATTCTCGATTGTTGAAGGTGGTGACAGTCTGTTCGGTTTGTTTTCCAGCAGTGACTGTGACTGCGTTCCTTGTCACCCGTGTTCTGTAAGATTTCCATTTCTTCAGCAGTATTCAAGCAGTTGTAGGACAGGGATTTTTTAAAACACGAAACAAACAAAGCATAACAAACAGCTATCTTAGTCTTTTCAGGTTGGCCCTGTGCTTTGTCACTTCTTCAACACCTAGCCAGTCATTTATGATTTGGCTTTAGCTTTCGCTCATGCTTGTGCTAAGCCTAGAGATGAGCCAAAGGTGGAAGCTTAGGGTCTTCTCAGGTATTTTACGAGCTTGAATCCATCCTTGAGCCTAAGCATGGTTCCCTAAATTCCTGAGTCCCCATGGGTGGTTTTGAGAGTGCCAATTTCCCAAAGAAAGATTATCCCTAGCTTTCCCCCATCAGGCTTGAGGCTGTATATTGTATGTTTTGACTGTAATTTTTTACCCCATGTGACTGTGAATTTTTCATTTGTCTTACAATGTTTTCAAGGCATATCTGCCCGTTTTTTTTCTTGTGATTCTGTTAGGTGAAACAGAGATGAGTGTACTGCATCCCTCCTCCAAGTAGCTCCCGTGTGGTTTAGAACATAGAAACACCATAACGTCAATTAAGTTCTGCTCTGCTTCCTGTGGAGACAGGCACCGGGGTCCCACCCTGAGAATTCAGGCTGCCCTCTTCAAGATGGCTGGGCATCTTTAAGATGTTAACTGGGGAGGGAGTGGGACAAGAGCAACTAAAATACCACAGAGCTTTCCTACCATTTTCAATTTTTTCTTGAATCAGCATTTTCTTGGTTCCTATAAACTTTTTCCTATTTTCCATGGTTCTGACAAAGTTGCTTTCATAGTGTCTGCCTATTTTCTTGTTTCTGTTGAGTAACAGGAGCTGGTAACTGCCAACGCTGCCATTCTGCTGATGTCGCTTCTTTCTCCGTCTCTTTTGAGGTTGATTGACATAACATGTGAACAAGGTTTTAATTGTGTTTCACATATTTTTTTCTCCAGAAATGATATTTTGAACCTTTTAAAGTATGGTTGCTAAAGCTAACATTATTCACTTTAGCATATAACATAGAATGCTTGTCCTAATGTATTTGTAATATCTTTAAAGTTATGACCTTAGTAGATCTACTAGCTAATAAAACTTTGCTCCATAAATAGCATTGGAAAAAGGCAGCATATTCGATGTGCTGACAGTCCACCCATATAGTAAAAGCATATTAAGGGCCTAATACACTCTAGGTATTATAATGATAGACACTGAGTATTTTTTAAATGTTTTATTGATTTTAGAGAGGAAGTAAGGGGTGGGGGAGAGAGAGAGAAACATTAATTTGTTGTTCCACTTATCCATGCACTCATTGGTTGATACTTGTACATGACCTGACCAGGGATTGAGCCTGCAACCTTGATGTATTGGGGCCATGCTCTAACCAACTAAACTACTCAGCCAGGGCTGAAGCTGAATATTTAAAGTTGAATAAAACATGCTCCATGATTCCAAGCTACTTGGACATGCAAACAAGTAATGAAAATAAAATGTGATAAATGTTATGAAAAGGGAATGTATAAAGTGCTAAAGGAAACTAGAGATGTCAGCGGATATTCTGTCACAGGAATAGCAATGTTTCAAAGAGGTGGAGACATTTAGTCTGAAGCTTAGGAGA